>NC_140991.1:168117053-168723198 GCF_052327205.1 Somniosus microcephalus | reverse complement strand
GGCTGGAGGGGGCGGGCCTGAGCCGAGCGTCGCCATTGCCGCCATGTTCGTAAAGATGGGTGGGGCAGGAGTCGGTGCGTGCGACTTGAGTCCGGCTGGGCCTCACGCGGTAGGTTGCGCGGCGGCGTCTCTGCTCTTGAAGCCGGCGGGGCTCGGGAGATCGGGCCTCAGGAGATGGGAGATCGGGGTGCGGAGATCGGGCCTCGTGAGGGCGGGGCTCAGGACATCGGGGGGCGGGGGGCTCAGAGACACCTTTTTTTTTTTTTTCCCCCCCCCCCCCCCCCGGGCACTTCAGCTAGTATTGTATAAAACAGAGTAAAGAATCATTGGTATGCAGTACCTTTGGCATGCAAACTATAATGTGTAGTTCACTTTTTTGCAACATTCACTGGGCTTGTACAGTATTTTAGATTATGAAAGTCTGTACAGGTTTTGGGTTGCTGATCGTGTATTCTGTCATAACATATATCGACGATGATGATGTATTACAGAATTCAGCTGATAAAGGCTGATGTTTAGTTTTTAACTAAACTAATTTTTCCAACGGAGGGGTGAAACACTCCTTGCCAAAAACAGCTCCAAGTTGGTAATGCCCAGATTTGTCCAGTTAGTTTGACATAGCAACCAATGTGTCTCTGCTGAATTCCAGCTTTCATTTAATAAAAATGCCTCTTGTAGCAATATTTAATTAAACACTGCTTTTCCAACTTGGGATGGAGTTGGAAGTTTCCAATGAAAAAATACACATTTCATGTACCCATCAAGTGTACTTTTAGATGTATATTAAAAGCTGTGCTACTATTTGTAGTGTCCGAGTATCAATAATACACGGACTGCAGGAGAACAATAATAACAGGTATTTACTGAACAGAGGGTACTCTTTTTTTTTTGTTTGGACCCAAAAAAAAAAACCCAATTGGACTGTAAATAAACAAAAGTTCAACTAAAACTTAACAAATCAAATTAAAATTTGGTTTTCTGGGTTGATAATGCACTCCAGTCCCCGCGGCGCCCACCGGTCGCGGAAATACTCAAGCGCGTCGGCGGACACCGCGTGCTCCATCTCCAGGGCCACCCGGGCGCGAACATGGCCACGGAAGAGAGGCAGGCAATCCGGCTGGACGACCCCCTTGACCGCCCGCTGCCTGGACCAATTGATGGCTCTTTTAGTCAGGCCCAGGAGCAGGCCCATAAGGAGGTCCTCCAACCTGTCCGCTTCCCCTCCGCACCGGGTGACCGTAGATCAAGAGCGTGGGACTGAAGTGCAACCAAAAATCGAGGAGCAGCCCCTTCAAGTAGTGAAAGAGGGGCTGCAACCTCTCACACCATATAAAAGTGAAACACTGACTCCTCCAGGCCGCAAAAAATGCAGGCGGCCTGGAGTCCGTGAACCTACTTAAAACCTTATTGCACGGGACCGCTCCGTGCAACACCCTCCAGGCCAAGTCCCGCGTAGAGAGCCCTCCATTGGGGACCACCGCCAGTCGGCAAGACGCCACGCCAAGGCGTGTCCGGACGGTAGGCGAAGATGGCAAAGTGGAGAGTGTGCAGGAGCAGCCCGTACAGGAAACCCCTTCGCGCGGAATGAAAAGGCACGGAGGGTATTTCCACGAGACGGCTCAAGTTGTGAGGCACCGGTTCCCGAGGGGAGTTTCGGGGCCGGGCGCCGATGAGGAATTCCGTCCAAACGGGGGTAAGCTCGAACGGGATCGCCCCACGTGCTTGAGCCGCCTCGATACACCTAGTGGATTCGGGGCCCAGTGCCGCTTTCACCGATTCGATGGCTTCGACCGCGAGCCGGACGTTGGCCCAGGACAGGCACCGCGCCAGCTCCTCCGGCGCCATCCAGCCCGCTCCTCCGCCATCGAGCAGGTCCCCGACTCTGGTCACCTTGCCAGGTACAGCCCTGCCCTCCGCCAGCCGCCCGAACCCGCGTTCGTGGAGGTGCGGATTCCTGAGCAGCGGCTCCCGAAGGAGAGCCGCCGCTCCTGACGGGGGAGAGCTCCGCCTGGAAGCGACGTAGTTCCAAACCCATAGCAGTTCCTGGTAGAAGACAGGCAGCTCCCGCAGGCCGGCGCGCTTGCCGCCCACTTTCGCGAACAGGAGCTGCGTGTCGTAATTGAGGCCGTGCAGCTGGCGGAAGAAAAACGTCGCCAGCGCACCATCTCGGAGGATTCTCGATGTACAGGTATCTCTGCAGCGTCTGAAGACGGAAAGTCGCAGCCTGGGTGCGAAGGCACACCAGCGCCTGACCGCCCTCCCTAAGCGGGAGACACAGAACCGCGTCAGAGACCCAGTGCTTCCTTTTGCCCCAGAAGAAGTCGATGAGCTTCTTCTGCATCTTGGCGACAAACGCAGGGGGAGGGATGAAAGTGACCAACCGGTACCACAACATGGCGGCCACCAGCTGGTTTATGACCAGCGCTCGACCCCTGTAGGACAACACTCGGAGCAGTCCTATCCAGCATCCTAGGCGAGCGGTGACTTTGGCCTCCAGCTCTTGCCAGTTCGCCGGCCAGGCGTCCTCGGCAGGGCTAAGGTAGACTCCCAAATAGAGGAGGTGCGTGGTGCTCCAGGCAAAAGGCCTGAACTCCTCCGGCAGGGAGTTCACCCGCCACTGACCCACCAGGAGTCTGGAACATTTCTCTAAGTTAATCTTGGCGGAGGATGCGTCCGAGTAAATCTGCTGGCATTCCCGCATCCTCCGCAAGTCAGCGGGATCCGTGACCGCGAGGAGCACGTCATTGGCGTAAGCCGAGAGGACCACCTCCATGCCCGGCCCTTGCAGAGCCAGTCCCGTCAACCTCTTCCGCAAGAGGCGCAGGAAAGGCTCCACGCAAATGGCGTATAACTGACCGGACATGGGGCATCCCTGACGCACCCCCCTCCCGAAGCGAAGGGGCGCCGTCAAGGACCCGTTAACTTTAATCAGACACTCCGCGGCGGTGTACAGAAGTCGGATCCGGGCGACGAAATGCGTCCCGAACCCGAATGCGCGCAGAGTCCCGAAGAGATACTCGTGATCCACCCTGTCGAACGCCTTCTCCTGATCCAGGGAAAGGAAGGCGACCGACAGACCAGCTCTCTGGGAGTGGTGGACCAGGTCCCGGACCAGATGGATGTTATCGTGGATGGTCCGGCCCAGGACCGTGTAGCACTGGTCGGGGTGGATCATGTGGGCCAGCATGGTGCCAAGGCGAGCAGACATGGCCCTGGCAAAGATTTTATAGTTCGTGCTGAGGAGGGAGACCGGGCGCCAGTTCTTAAGGAGGCGGAGATCGCCCTTCTTAGGCAGCAGGACAATGACTGCCCTGCGCCAAGAGGGGGCATCTCCCTAGTCGCCAAACTTTCCCCCAGGACCCACGCGTAGACGTCCCAGAACGCCCTGTGGAACTCCACGGTCAGCCCGTCCAGCCCCGGGGACTTTCCCCTAGAGAGCTGGCGGAGGGCGCCGGTCAGCTCCGCCAGGCTTAGCGGAGCGTCCAATTTTTCGGTGCCCTCCGGGCTGACCTTCGGCAGGTCCTCCTACAAAACTCTGCGCGCATCCTCGCTGGACAGATCCGGAGAGAACAGAGCCCCGTAATAGGCGCGGGTCTCCGCACTGATTCCCTCCGGATCCGAGACCAGTGATCCGTCGTCGGCCAGCAGCCCCAAGAGCTGCTTACAGACCCCCCGGTCTTTTTTCCAGCGAGTAGAAGAAGGGGGAGCCGCGGTCCAGGTCCCGCAGGAGCTGGATCCGCGACCTCACGTACGCGCCTCGGGACCCGATGAGCTGCAGGTCCTTCAGTGCGCCCTTCGTACACCTTCCGCAGGGCCGGGTCCTCGACGACCTGACCGAGACGGGACTCCAGGTCAAGCAGCTCCTTCTCCAACCGCCCGACCCGGGCCTCCCGCCTCTTGGTCGACCCCTTCGCGTACTCCTGACAGAAGAGACGGATGTGAGCCTTGCCCACGTCCCACCATAGCCTCAAGGAGGGGAAGCCCCCCCCGCTTCCTTCTCCAGTCGGCCCAGAACCGACGAAACGAATCCCGGAACCGCGCGTCCTCCAGCAGCAGGTTGTTAAAATGCCAGTACGCGGACCCCCCCCACGCGCGCAGTGGAGTGAGCTCCGCCCACACCAGGTGGTGGTCCGTGCACGGCACCGGCCACATGGAAGCCGCCGGAACGCAGGAGATGTATGCCCGGGAAATGTAGAGGCGGTCGATTCTGGACCTTCCTCCCCCAGACCTTGTGCTAGTGAAGGTGCTGGAGTCTGGGTGGAGATTTCGCCAGACGTCCACCAAGTCGAAGGACCCGACCAGGTCCCTCAACTTCTCCATCGCCGCCGGGCTTCGCGGGGGACCCGAACGGTCCCTCGCCTCGAGAATGACACACTCGCCCGCGTCGATGGAGCCCAAAAGAGCGGACAGTTCTTCGAAGAAGCGCACTTGCTGCGCACCGGTCTGAGGGGCGTACACGTTCACTAGATGGAGCGGCACGCCCCCCAGGCGAACAGTGACCTGGAGCAAGCGGCCCAGCACGTGCCCCTTGACCCCCAAGATCTCCGGCTCTAAATGCGGGGCCAGCAAGATAGCCACCCCGCTAGAATTGTTGGAGAGGTGACTCATGCTGATCCCTCCTTGCCACTCCAGGAGCCATGTGGGTTTCTTGCAGGAAACACACCACATATTTCCCGTCCCGAAGGACCGAGAAGTTGTTGAATCTGCGGCGTGCCTCCCTCCTGCCCTTGATGTTGAGGCTGGCTATAGTTATCTTCATGTCAGAAGCATAGTGCAACCTCTACCTACATCTAATGGGGGGAGGGAGCGCAGCTGCTGGTCAGCCGCCACTTCCTCAACAGCCCAGTGAGAAACGTTCTGAGCCGACGCAGCTCGTGCGGGTCCACGCCCTCGTCCGCGCCCATGATTTTAACGGCGGCGCGGACAGACACGATGAGCAGCGCCAGCTCTAACCACCTGTCGAGGGCCAGCCAGATCTTATTTTGCCGACCCCGGCACGTGGCCATAAAGTCCCGGAGTTCCCTTACGGGTATGAGGAGAGACTCGGCGAGGGGCACGAGGTCATCCAGCGCGTCGTCGATGGTGGAGTCCAAATCGTCCTCCGTGCCCATCACCGAGTCCCCATCCTCCTCCAGGGGGTCGTCACCAGCGGCCGACCCGTCCGTCGCGCAGTGCGCAGCGAACGGCTCGGCCGGCCCTGCCTCCGCCCGGATCCCACCCCCAGGATCGGCGGCAGAGGATTCCTCCCTGGGCTCCTCTAGGGGCGCCGGGCCAGAAGACGGCGGCGGTTCGGAGTCTTCCCCCCCCCCCCCCCCCCCCCCCCCCCGCCCCCCCTTGCCTCAGACGCCAGAACGACCGGAGAAACCTGGGAGAGAACAATTCCCAGCTTCTCCAGTACGTCAGGCACCAGAGACGCAGCCAGGGGGCCATCCTCCTCCCTGCCACCAGCCTCCGACCCAGCGGATGGGGTGTTTTCAATTAAAACCTCCACTGGGACGAGCAGCCCCCGGGAGATGTCCGGGTCGCATTGGGCGAGCTCATTTTCCTCGAGCTCGCCCGACCCAGACCCCAGGCCGCCCGACCCGGTGAGGGGTAACGGCACCGATAAAATGTCAATAGCCGCGGGTTGTTCCGCGACCCCCCCCCCCCCCCCCCCCACCCCCACACGGGCAGGGTCTCGTCCCCATCCCCGGGAGGCACGTGCTGGACAGACACATCTGCCTCAGCCTCCCGAGGGACAGGCGACCCTTGCCGATCGCTGGTGATGACGACAGCGGGGGGGGGGGGGCGACGACGACCCCCTGCTCGGAGGGACCTTCCTCCTCCTCTTCCAGGGGGTCGCGCCTTTTTAGCACGGAGGGAGCGAGGGAGACCTCCATGTCTGCAGAGGCCTCCTCCTCAGCTCCCTCCGGCGGAGCAGGTTTGTCGGGTTCCTCGGGCCCGAGCCCGGCCGCAGGTATCGCCGTTTCCGCAACGGCGGTTGCGACCACAGGCTCGGGCACGAGGCCCCTCCCACTCACGTCCGCCCCGATTAACTCCGGGAGGAGCGCGGGTGTAAGGGGCTCAAGGGGCAAAGGCTGGCCCTCCACGGGGGGACCCGCCCTAAGTTTTGATTTTATCCGCGCCTTCTTTCCAGGCGGACGCGCTCCCTCCCCCCCCCCCCCCCCCCCCCCCCCCCCCAGCCGGAGGCCTTGGTGGCATCGGCCCCCGACGTCAACCGCGCATCAGATGTTCTCGACGCGCGGGCAGATCCGGTTGGAGGAGCGGCGGCGGCGCCAGCCTCAGCCGCACGAGATGATCCGGCAGCCTTGGAAGCGGGGCAGTTTTTCCTGATGTGCCCCACCCCTTTGCAGGCATGGCACCGCACACCGTCCGACGTCCAAAAGACGCGATAGGCGGTCCCCTCGTGGAGGACGACGAACGCCCCGTCGGTGTCCTCCTTCCGCGCCAGCTGGATAAACAGCTGGCGCCGGAAGGAGAAGACGTGACGAAGGCTGGCCTCCCGGAACCCGAGCGGGATGGGTGTGATCCCCGACCTCACCTCCCCAAGTTGACGTAAATGGGGAAGGAGGAGCTCACCAGGAACATAGGGCAGGACGTTGGAAATGATGATCCTCTGCGCGGTGGCCTCGAGAGGATCCACCGGCAGGAAGGTCCCGCCCACGGTGAGCCCCTTGGCGACGGCCAGGGACACTGCCCGCTCCGACCCCAGGAAGAACACCGCCTTCCCATACATTTTTGAGGCCGCGACGATGGCTGAGGGGCCGACAACCCCAGCCATGGCTTTAACGCAGGCCTCGATGGTCATAGTGGGGTGAGTGTAGCTCTTCACCCCAAGCTTTTTTGTTATCAATCTAAATGGTGACGGGGCAGCAGAAGCAGCGGGAGTGGCTGTGGCTGCCACTCCACTCCCGCATAAGTCCTGGCTGGCCCCGCCACCGGCAAAGATGCAGTCGCGATTCTGGGGTGTTTTCTAAAAAGGGCTACACTCACCCCAAGTCACAGGCCTGAAGGTGTTAATTGTGGCCTCGGGTATTTTTTGGTCCTCAATTGAGCAGAGGAAGCTGTTTAAATTGAAGGCACACCTCTTCCCCCTTATTGATTGAAATTGGGAGAGGGGCCTTCTCCCCTCTGCTCAATAGGCAATTAATAAATAAAGATGAAATGAGGTGCCTCAGAGAGAAAGGCAGAGAAAGACAAAGAAAGAGAGAGAGGGGGTGGGAAGGAGGGAGGCCGTAAAGGCAGGGTCGCCACTCAGGATGGTGGGTGGGTGTCGGCAGGGGTGCACTCTCCGATGAAAAATTAAAGTCTTTGAAAGTGGTCTTCTAGCAGGGGGAGAAGATGTCTTCACCTGGGAAAGCTGGAGATGCCCCAGGCTCAGTCCCACACCAGGTCTTAACGATGTACAATTGGGCTGATCACCTCGGCAGCTCCAGCTATCCCAGGTGTGTGTGTGGCCTAGTGTTTTACAAGACACACACACACACTCTGATGATCCGGCCCTTTTTTCGTCTTTTCTCCCCCCACCTAAAATACAAAGCCTTTGGGAGAGTGCACCAAATAACACCCACCTGAAAGATGTTGTTCTTCCCTCCTTCCAAACAGTTGGTGGTTGTTGGTTGTTTCTCTCCCCTCTCCTGGAATGGAGGCCAATTTGGGGAGGCAGTAATGGGAAAGGCCTCTCCCCTGGTTGATGTTATGATGATGGTGGAGTTGGTGGTCCAGCGTTCTTCTCCTCCTTCCTGGTCAGGGGACCACCACTTTAGTCCACTCTCCTAGTCTGGCTGCTCCTTCTGCTTGCTGCTGCACAGCCAGCAATGCTGTGAATGAGGTACTGAACAGAGGGTCACTTAAGACTGAAGTACAGAAGCCTGCTATGGCTTTATATACAGGGGTGGTCACTGCCGGTACTGCAGTATAGAATCAGTTCTTCTCTTAAAGGTACATACACAACAATTCCTCCCCTTTTAGATAAACAGTACATAACATTCATTTAACAACTAAATAATAACTAATTACAATTACAATTTTCTCTGTACTATATACATCAACTGAAATAATCATTTATAAGTTCAGTCTTTGAGGAGGCTTCCTGATCCTGACTGGATAGCGCCTTTCTCGAGTATCCTGTTCTTGTGGCGGAGTTGATTCTGGCTGATTATCATTGGTTGGTTCGTCAGCTTCCAATACCACTGCTTCCGAGGTAGACGCAATCTGTACTTCGGGTTTATTACCAGGTGCACATGCTCGTGATATGGGTTTGGCTTGTTCCTGTGACTCTAGAATCTGGTCAGCATGGTGTCTCACGATGCTCTCTCCAACGTCCACTGTGTACATTAGTGGTCCCTGCTGTGTGCATATCGTTCCTGGCTGCCATTTTTCTGTTCGGTAGTCGCGGGCCAAGACTGGTTGCCCTATCTTGAAGCTCCTGGTTGGCTTCTCATTGATGTGCTGGAATTGCTTATCCTCAACATCTCGTCTTATGTTTGGTTTGAGCAAATCCAGGTAACATCTTAGCCTTCGGTTGAAGAACATTATGGCTGGAGCTTGGTTGGTGACTGCATGTGTCGCATTCCGATAAGCAAACAAGAAATTATCCACCTTGTGTTGTAGTGGTATGTCGTCGTTATACATCGCCTTTATTGCCTTTTTAAAGGTCTGAACAAACCTCTCAGCCAATCCATTTGTGGCTGGATGATATGGGGCAGATGTGTAATGTTTCACCCCATTATTCTTCAGAAACCTCCGGAAATCCTCGGACACAAACTGTGGTCCATTGTCGGAGCAAATCTGTTCTGGCAAGCCATGCCTGGCGAAGATGGTCCGTAGGACTGCAATAGTTTTCTCCGTGGTGGTGGAGGACATTTTGATGACCTCTGGCCATTTCGAATGGGCGTCCATGGCGATTAGGAACATTGAGTCCATAAATGGACCAGCAAAATCAATGTGTACCCGTTGCCATGGAGATGAGGGCCACTCCCATGGATGTAGTGGGGCCTGTGGTGGAGCGTTTTGGACCTTCTGGCATCCTGTGCATCTCTTGGTCATATCCTCGATTTCTTTATCGATTCCCGGCCACCACAAAAACGCCATGGCTAGGCTCTTCATTTTCACCCCTCCCAGATGGCCCTCATGAAGCTCATTGAGTACTCTATCTCTCAACTTGGGTGGAATTACCACTTGGGATCCACACATCAAGGTCCCCCGGCACACTGTCAGCTGTTCCCTCCTTGGCGAGAATGGTGGCAACAGTGAGTCGCCATATGCTGGCCATCCCTTCATCAAATCATAGACCCGAGAGAGTGTCGGGTCATTTCGGGTTTCCTTCTCTATACTTGAGTTTGTAACAGGTAGACATTCGACTATGGTCGCATGGAATATCTCAACAGGGTCCACTGCAGGTGCTTCCTCTACCGCAGGCAACGGTAGGCGCGACAGCCCATCAGTGTTTCCATGCTGCTTCGTACCCTTGTACTCTGTGTCGTACTGATGTGCCCCTAGAAAGAGTGACCATCTTTGCAGCCGTTGCACCGTCATCACCGGAACGCCCTTCTTTGGGTTAAAAATGGAGACCAGGGGCTGATGATCAGTCAGTAGGGTGAATTTCTGCCCGTGCAGATAGTGATTGAACTTCTTCACCCCCCACACCAGGCTGAGGGCCTCCCTGTCAATCTGGGCGTAGTTACGCTCGGCTGAGGTTAACGAGCACGACGCAAAGGCTTTTGGCCTCTCTGAACCGTCAAGGAATTTGTGTGACGGCACCGCTCCGATGCCGTAGGGCGACGCATCGCATGCTAACCAAATCGGTAGTGTTGGATTGTAGTGGGCCAATACTTCTTTTGAAGTGATTAGGCATTTACATTTCTGAAAAGCACGCTTACACTCATCACTCCATTTCCATGTTACTCCAGTTTGCAGCAGGGCGTTCAGTGGGTGCAGAATTGTAGATAAATTCGGCAAGAACTTATGGTAGTAGTTCACCAACCCGAGGAACGACCTCAGTTGCGACACATTTTCCGGTGCTGGAGCCTTGACTACAGCCTCAATCTTGTCCGGCGACTTATGCAACCCTTCCTCATCAATCATGTGGCCACAATACGAGATTTGTCTCCTGAAGAACTCGCATTTGGGGCGGTTGGCTCGTAGCCCATATTCCTGTAATCTAGTGAGCGCCTGCTCCAGGTTGGCAAGGTGTTCACTGTCATTTTCGCCCGTAACCAGGATGTCGTCCAAATAACACTGGGTCCCCGGGATCCCTTGCAGGACTTGTTCCATCGCCCTCTGCCAAATAGCCGGGGCTGATGCTACCCCGAATACCAGTCGATTGTACTGGTAAAGGCCTTTGTGAGTGTTTATCGTGAGGTTTTTCCTAGATGCTTCTTCCACTTCCATTTGTAGATACGCTTGGGCCAGATCAATCTTTGTAAAGCGTTTCCCTCCAGATAGTGAGGCGAAAATATCTTCTATCCGTGGAAGTGGATAGTGTACTGTGTGCAGGACTGGGTTCACAGTTACCTTGAAGTCCCCACAGATGCGAACCACCTTCGGCTCCCCAGGCGTGCTGCTCAATGATTTCTTCATTACAGGAACGATGGGTGTGGCCCACTCGCTCCAGTCCACCTTGGACAGCACACCCGAACGCTCCAGACTCTCCAGCTCTGCTTCAACAGCTGGGCGGATCGCGTAAGGTACCGGTCTGGCCTTAAAAAAAAAAAAAAAAAAAAAAAAAAAAAAAAATTGGGGATTTGCGTTATCTTCGATTTTTATCGTTGCCGTTACTCCTTTTAGAGTCCCAAGTCTTTGTTGAAACACTTCTTTCGCGTCAGTTAGAATTTTTGACAGTCGTCCAGGTGTGACGTCCTCATCCTTTTTGTCAGTCACAGTTAGCGCCTGAATGGAATGCCAATCCAATTGTATTTTTCGGATCCATTCACGTCCCAATAATGGTGGTCCTCCATCTTGTCGTATATAATATAGATACAGTTTCTGTGTTTCCTTGCCGTTGTATTCAACTGGCACCCTTACTTTTCCTCTGGGGTAGACTTTTTGCCCCGTGTATGTCTTCAATACAATGGACGTGTCCTTCAAGGGTATGTGTGAGAATAGCCGCTCATAGTCTCGTCAATTCATGACAGTTAGGGACAAAATGTAGCAGCACGAGTAGAAAAGAGGAGGGTTATGGTAACTAGATGTTGTTCGGATTGGGCAAGAGTTGGAAGTAGAGTACTGCGGGGCTAGTGCTGGGTTTTATTTTATTGGTCATTTGAATACAAAGGAAAGGATAGGATTGTTATGTACAAGACATTGATTGTGGCACAGTTGGAGTACTGTGCTACATTATAGAAAAGATGCAATATAAATTTGCTAGGATAACACGAGGGATGGGAACATATAGTAATGATGTACAGGTAGACTATCCTTTATCCGAAAACCTCGGGACCAGCCGTGTTTCGGTTTTCGGAGAATTTCGGATTTCGGAAGGTGGGTCGGCGGGGGTCCGCGGGGGGGTCTGGGCCGGCGGGGGTCCGCGGGGGGGGGGGTTGGGGCCGGCGGGGTCCGCGCGGGGGTCGGGGCCGGCGGGGGGGTCCACGGGGGGGGGGGTCGTGCGCACGACTTACGCTGACGCTCGGCGTAAGTCGGCGGGGGTCAGGGCCGGCGGGGGTCCGCGGGCGGTTGTGCGCACGACTTACCCTTTATCCGAACTTCCGAAACCGGAGCCCTCTAAAAACCGAAGGTTTTTTCGTTCAGCGTAAGTCGTGCGCACGACCTACGCTGAACGAAAAAACCTTCGGTTTTTAGAGGGTTTCGGTTTTCGGAAGTTCGGATAAAGGGTAGTCTACCTGTACTTGGGAAAACTACTGGAAATATTTAATGGGTCAGGGGATCATTGACCTGAAACGTTAACCCCACCTTCCTTTTTCCACAGATGTTGCCTGACCTGCTGAGTGTTGCCAGCATTTTCTATTTCTTAATTCAGATTTCCAGCATCTGCATTATTTAGTTTTTTGGAAAAACTAGTACAGGTAGACTATCCTTTATCCGAAAACCTCGGGACCAGCCGTGTTTCGGTTTTCGGAGAATTTCGGATTTCGGAAGGTGGGGCGGAGGTCGGGGCCGGCGGGGGGTCGGCGGGGGGTCGTGCGCACGACTGTCGGTCGGGGTCCGCGCGGGGGTCGGGGCTGGCGGGGGGGTCCGCGGGGGGTCGTGCGCACGACTTGCGCTGACGCTCAGCGTAAGTCGTCGGGGGTCGGGGCCGGTGGGGGGGTCGGCGGGGGTCCGCGGGGGGTCGTGCGCACGACTTGCCCTTTATCCGAACTTCCGAAACCGGAGCCCTCTTCGTTCAACGTAAGTCGTGCGCACGACTTACGCTGAACGAAAAAACCTTCGGTTTTTAGAGGGTTTCGGTTTTCGGAAGTTCGGATAAAGGGTAGTCTACCTGTACTATATTTACTGGAACAGGGATAGTTGAGCAGGAATCAGTATAAATATTCAAAGTTTTAAAAAGTTTGAATGGGTAAATTAAGAGGGAATTAGATGAACATAAGGTATAGAGGAACTAGCATGAAAGTGTAATTAGCTAGCTCGAGTATGGAACCAGCATTGGCACAGGTATGATGGACGGAATCTTTGTCTCCTATGCTCAGATTTCTGTGATCCCCATATCTATCCTTAACTGCACAACTCAGATCAGTGTCTCTTTTTTTTCCCCTGAATACCTCCCTCCCCACTGATCTAAAAATATAAATGTAGTATGGTTTTCTGCCCAGCAGTGACTTAATGGCCCGGAATTTGCAGCCCGGATGACAGCAAACTGGCAGCGTTCGACGTCATTCCACCTTTGAAACTGGCCGCAACTTCAGGATTTCCGCATGCGCAAAATCCTGAAGTTGCGGCCAGTCATTCACAGCTTTGACGCAGGCTGCGCTGTGCCCTCTCCACACCCACCCCGCCACAGAGCTGGCAATCCCACAATTCCCCCCCACCCTTCACAGAGCCAGCAATTTGTGTAATCATTCCAATCAGGGAAAATGATGAAAACACCGGCTCTTCCGCATTAATACCGCTGTTAAATTCCCCACTAAAAGTTAGACCCAAAGCTCCGTGTGAATCAACAAACCCTGTACAGCTTCAAAACAGTCGGCCGCAGCTTAAAAGCGTCTCTGTAGCTAAGCAACAGCTTCAGCTAGACCTTGCAGAGCCTGACTGGAAAAAAAAAAGCAACGAGAAGTAAAAAAAAAACATATAGGAAATTCCGAGCCATTGTTTCAGAGAAACTGAGCAAAAGAAATCCAAGAATGGTTTCATCTGCGGCAAGTCCAGCACCTGTCCTTGTAGGTATCCGGTTCCTAACTACTCAAGATATGGTTTACATGTTTTATAGTCCTTCAACTCATACTTCATTCCCAGAGTAGGAATCTGGGTCAGCGTTACCTAAGGGCTCTGGAATGATGGCCATATGTTTGTAGTGACTGAGATAGGGCCCTTGGAGCGCATCAATTAAAACTTGCTTACTATTAGTCACTAATGTGTTCTCCATTATTCCAAGAAGCTAATAACAACCTTCGTCTTTTTCTCTCTTTTCCCCCCCTTTTCCCCACATAAGATGGTCATCTCAAGCAAAATATACTCTGCAAATTTGAATATAATGGCCCCAACCTTTGCTCCATCTGGCATACTGGTGATCAGTTGTGTCCTTGATCAGTGGGCTGCAGCATAGTTTTGACACAGACAAGGGTGAAATGCAAGAGTGCCTGACAGCACAGTGGGTTGTGAGCACATAAATGAAGAAGGACTTGGTCATGTTTTCTGTTTTTGAAACACGTTTGTGCTGTGAAAATCTGACCTGTTTAAAAGATGCATAACTTTCAGCAAAGTTGAAGAATCTACTCCTTTCCCCTCCCCTGACTTCCCCCTTTTAATGTTTAAAGGAAAAAGAGATTTGCATTTACATAGAGTATTTCACAACCTCAGCTTGTCCCAAAGCGCTTTACAGCTATTAAAGTACTTTTGAAGTGTAGTCACAGTTGTAAAAAACGGCAGCTAATTTATGCACAGCAAGATCCCACAAACCGGGCAGACGGGGTCTTGGTTTAATGTCTCATCTGAAAGGTGGCACCTCTGCGTGCAGTACTGCAGGAAACTTTCTGGTATCCGGCACTGACTGGACCAAGCTGGTGCCGTACCATCAAAACTGCCGTAGAAACCAGCGCTAATGTTAAAACATACGGAGCTTTTGAGCTCCGTGTGAATCAACAAACCCTGTACAGCTTCAAAACAGTCGGCCGCAGCTTAAAAGCATCTCTGTAGCTAAGCAACAGCTTCAGCTAGACCTTGCAGAGCCTGACTGGAAATGAAAGTTTCCTGTACCTCAGTACTGCACTGGAGTTTCAGCCTGATTTTTGTGCCCAAGTCTCTGGAGTGGGACTTGAACCCACAGACTTCTGACTCGGAGGCGAGAGTGCTACCCACTGAGCCACAGCTAACAGCCCAACCAGATATTCTCTTCACCCTTCTAAATTATTTTTACTGTCTATTATTTACTAAATATAATTGCCAAAACTTGCACTTTAATATGAAATCAGTACACAGAAAATTGTGGACAAATGTTATTTACCGATGGTACACAGCATGTGATTGCACAGGTGGTGCAGGTTATTGGGAACATTCTGTCCCACATGTTTAAATTTAATGAATGTGTTCGACATTTATGCTTGATAAAATTTTGAATTATTGGTTTTATTTCCGGAGTTGGATTGTGATTTACCATTATTAGGTTATTTATGCTGTAAGTTACTCTGTTTGATGATAAAAACTAAAGTAACGCATGGTTTTTGTGTTCACTTTCCTCACCACATTGCTTACAATTTTTCTTTGTTGTTTCAGGCTGGTGTTTCCATATGGGGATGGGGAGGCCTTGGTGTCGTTCTTTTTCTAGTCACTTTTGGACCTTTTGCTATATTTTACTTTGCGTTTTATATCCTATGCTTTGTGGGTGGGTGAGTATAACCTTTTTATCTTTTCGCATGTTGTCCTCTAATAATATATTAATAGATTAAATATAAAAATAACTCTTTCTGGACAGTATTATCCACCATATTAATTAGTTACGGCTGTGCCCGTTCATTGATCCATTAAAAATTAAATATGGAAGTATGTTTGTTAGCTTTCAGTTAACATATTTCAGCCTCTGTTACCCACATTCATTTTGAACTGGATATCTTGTTAGAAGTTGTTGCAGAAATTGCACTATTAAAAATTTAAAATCTGATTTGCTATTTTTTAGTCTGTTACCAATTTTGTGGTTACTAGGGACAAATCCCATTCTTCCCCAGACCCATACCACTGTTTTCTCTCTTGCTTATGAGTGTCGTTGAAGCTTCCAATTGTGCTAATATGTGTTGGTTAAATGGGTCTGGATCCAGTGTGACAGTGACAGGAAGATTATCCAGGCTAGAATAGAGGTGATTAAAAAAAATATATATATATATTTTTGCACAGATTCACCAAGATACCAAATATAAATGTAACAATGCAGTGTTTAATTTTTGAGAGAATCATAGAATGGTTACAGCAAGGAAGAAGGCCATTCGGCCTGTCGAGCCCGTGCCGACTCTCAGCTAGTCCCAGTCCCCTGCCCTTTCCCTGCAATTTTTTTCTTTCAGATATTTATCCAACTCCCATTTGAAAGATAAGATTGAGTCTGCCTCCACTACCTTTTCAGGCAGTGCATTCCAGATGTTAACCACTCACTGTATATTTATAAAAAAAAGTTTTTCTTATGTCGTCTTTGGTTCTTTTGCCAAACACCTTAAATCTGTGTCCTCTTGTTCTCGACCCTTTTGCCAATGGGAACAGTTTCTCTCTATCTACCCTGTCCAGACCCCTCATGAATTTGAACACCTCTATCAAATCTCCTCTCAATCTTCTCTGCTCCAAGGAGAACAACCCCAGCTTCTCCAGTCTATCCACGTAATTGAAATCCCTCATTCCTGAAATCATTCTTGTAAATCTTTTCTGCACCCTCTCTGAGGCCTTCATATCCTTCCTAAAGTGTGGTGCCCAGAATTGGACACAGTACTCCAGTTGGGGCCGGATCAGTGTTTTATACAGGTTCATCATCATTTCCACACTTTTGTACTCTTATCTCTTTATGAAGCCCAGAATCACGTAAGCCTTTTTAACTGCTTTCTCAACCTGCCCTGCCACCTTCAACGATTTCTGCGCACATACCCCCAGGTCTCTCTGTGCACCCCCATTTAGTTTATATGTCCTCTACTCATTGCACCAAAATGCATCACTACTCATTGTACCAAAATGTATCACTTCGCACTTTTCTGCATTAAATTTCATCTGCCTCGTGTCTGCCCATTTCACCAGCCTGTCTGTCTTCCTGAAGTTTATCACTCTCCTCCTCACTGTTTATGTCCAAGTTTTGTGTCATCTGCAAATTTTGAAATTGTGCCCTGTACACCCAAGTCTAAGTCATTAATATATATCAAGAAAAGCAGTGGTCCTAAAACCAACCCATGGGGAACCCCACTGTATACCTTCCTCCAGGCTGAAAAACAACTGTTCACCACTGCTCTCTATTTCCTGTCACTTAGCCAATTTCGTAACCAGGATCCCACTGTCGCTTTCATTCCATGGGCTTCAATTTTGCTGGCAGGCCTATTATGTGGCACTTTGTTGAACGCCTTTTTGGAAATCCATGTACACCACGTCCACTGCATTACCCTAATCAACCCTCTCTTACCTTATCAAAAAAACTCAATCAAGTTGGTTAAACATAATTTGCCTTTAATAAATCAGTGCTGGCTTTCCTTAATTAATCCACCCCTATTTAAGCGACTGTTGATTTTGTCCCTGATTACTGTTTCTGAAAACTTCTCCACTACCGAGGTTAAACTGACCGTCCTGTAGTTGCTGGGTTTATCTTTATTACACCCTTTTAGAACAAAGGTGTAACATTTGCAATTCTCCAGTCCTCTGGCAGCCCCCCCCCCCCCCGATTCTATGGAGGATTGGATTATTATGGCCAGTACCTCTGCTATTTCCGCCTTCAATTCCCTCAGCATCCTAGGATGCATCCCATCCACTCCTGGTGATTTATCTACTTTAAGTACAACCAGCCTTTCTAATACCTCTAGCAATTTTTATCCTATCGAGTGTCTCTACTATCTCCTTCACTATGTCTATGGCAGCATCTTCTTCCTTGGCGAAGACAGTTGCAAAGTGCTCATTTAGTACCTCAGCTATACCCTCTGCCTCCATGCATAGGTCTCCTTTTTGGTCCCTAATCGTTATCAGTTCATTGCCACATTGGTGATGGACCTTTTTTATTTGTGGTTAAGCAATAGTTTATTTTCATAAGAATTCCTCTATGAAACCTTTGAGTCCTCGATCAAGCTATTCATGGCTACTTCCTCATTTTTACTATCCACTTCCACCTGCCTTTCTCCAACCCCATTACCCTTGCCCTCTGGTCCTGTGTAATATAGCTTTTCCCAAGATTCCTCACAAAATTCACTCAAGCTCCTAACTCCGTCTCCTTTAGCCCTCAACCCTTCACAACATATCTTCTATTGTTGAGCTGCTCTCACGCCTGTGCTTTTGACATCTTTGTTCTCACTAAATTGTTCGCCATTACCTATTCCTGCAGTTCCCCATAACCGTCCTCATTTCTACTTTTCTGAAGACAGCAAACTTGCATATACCTGATGCATGATTAGCCTAGTCATTCGTGACCATGATCAATCGCGTTAAGCTCTACTGTCCTCGCTCCTCCGCCAAATTGTCCTGTTACACCCGAATGGAAGGCAAGGACAATCTACAGCATCTTTTTCTCCATGACAAACTGCATCCTCGAGCACCTTACCTTCACCCTCACCTGGAACATCATGGATTTCTTCATTTTTAAAATTGAAAACCTCCATGCAGCTTCCTCTTGACCTGCCAATTGCCCCAACCCTGATTCTTTGTGATTCCTGTTCTGTCTTCCCCCTTGCCCATTTTTCTAAGAGATTCACTTTCTGCCCCTTCAATTCCCTCACCATCCAAATCCTAACCAGTCAATTATCTTTCCTGGTCCCCATTCTTGTCAACATTCTCAGTGGCTCTCATTGCTCAGGCATCGTGTGTCTCCCTTTTCAAACCATTGTCGTCTCTTCCTTCAAAAAGGTCACTTTTGACCCATCTATTCTCCAATTATCATAAAGCTGTTGGATTGTCATTAACAACCCAACTGGTTCACTAATGTCCTTTTTTTAAGGGAAGGAAACCTGCCGTCCTTGCAGTCTGGCTGATATGTGACTCCAGTCCCATACCAACGTGATTGACTCTTAACTTCTCTTTGAAGTGGCCTAACAAGCCACTCAGTCAGGGCTACTCAGGATTGGCAATAAATGCTGGCCTTGCCAGTGATGTCCACATCCCTAGAATAAATAAAGAAATAATATCCTCATCATCTTCAGAACCCACCAACTTTACCCCAGCTCTCTCTAACTTCCTCTGGCCATGCATCATCTCCTGTACCTATTGGTACACTGGCTCTGATCTTCTGAGCATCTCTTCACCCTTCAGCTGTCTTTGCCCCAATCTCTGGAACTCCCTCCCAAAACTCCTGCACCTATCTTCTTTCCTCCTTTTAAAAGCCTTTTTTAAAGTTTTTGGTTAACCTCTGCTGACTCTTCCACCATGGCTTGGGGGACATTTTTCTATGTTAAAAGGTGCTATATAAATGCAAATTGTGATATGCTGTTGCCAATAGTGAAACGTCCTTTGCAGTTGTTTGTTGCAAGTAGTCCAGAATAGACTGGCAGACAAGACAGAAGTATGCCTGAATTCAAAATTTGGTATATCCCTAAAAAAAAAAGTAAATACTGAAAATTGCTTTATTTTATTTGAATAATAGTTGCAGTACAAATATCTATACAGGAAACTTTCTGGTATCCGGCACTGACGGTACGGCACCAGCTCGGTCCAATCAAAACTGCCGTAGAAACCAGCAGCAATGTTAAAACATACGGAGCTTTTGAGCTCCGTGTGAATCAACAAACCCTGTTGCTTAGCAACAGCTTCAAAACAGTCGGCCGTAGCTTAAAAGTGTCTCTGTAGCTAAGCAACAGCTTCAGCTAGACCTTGCAGAGCCTGACTGGAAAAAAAAAAGCAACGAGAAGTAAAAAAACTTATAGGAAACGGCTCCTGAATTTTGCCGGTAGATAGAGCTTTCCGGACATTTAACCTCCAGTTAAACGAAAGTTTCCTGTATTAAACAAATTTTTATTGAACAGTCACTGTTCAGATGATAATGTACAAAAGTGTGTTAACTGCTTTTGTAGTTGTAGTGTGTTTCAGTTCAAAGAAGAACACACTGCCTAGATATTTCAGCTTTTTAAAAAATATTGCAAAGCAGCCTTTTTTTTCTTGCTCCTTCATGGAATGATGTAATTATCATTTCTCTTACTAATGAAATTTTAAATAAACTGTACTAAATTTTCACTTTGTTGGATAATTCTCCTGATAGCTGATTCTTAGTTACTCTATTGGCTATAGCTGCATTTGTATTCAAGAACATTTCACAACTTTTCTTCATTCAGTACATCTGTTTAGTATTAAATTACATTTTTATGCAATTAAGTTTTAGCGTCATTTGTTCAGTGGTGTAGGAAGAATTTAGTCAAAAGCTATATATGAAGAAATAGATTAGGATTTATCATCTATGTCTAGAGTTTTATTAGTGATGCTGTTTGGCGAGGAAGGAATCATTCAAAGTAAAATGACTTGTGTAAAGAAACTTGCAACCAGTAGTCAATGTGAGTATATAATGCAATATTAGAGATTTACTATTGGGTCTTGCTAAATTTGGAAGACTTCAAGGACATAACCAAAACTCAATGTAGCACTGACAGCTACTTTGTTTAACTGTGTACCATTATAAGGTTCAGTGCCAATGATCACAATAAAAGTTACAGAAAAACATTTAGTTTAGTTTAACTCAACATGAATGAGAGTAAGTTTTCAAGGTTAGAGTATGTACTTGGTAGAATCCAAAGTGCAAAACAGCACAAGCAAGTTAACTTTTCAACTTGATTTTAATTGGAGAAGACACGCCCTCTTTCATGTAGCTGAAGGGGGCGATTTTGCCAATGGGGGCGCGTTGGAGGCGGGACTGCTGCTTGCCGGGTCGTTGTCCCGCCTCCATCGACTTGTGGCCAACCCACGCTATTTTCCTTGATTGACCCCAGCGGGCTTAGTGGCCAATTAAGGGGAAGCCGGTAACACACAACGTCAGCATATGACACATTTTTGACAGATGAATTGTCATCATTTGACAGCTCTGTGAAGCTGTCAAACACTGACATTCTATGTTGTTTGATGAGTCCTTGTATTCAAGACTCATCAAACCTCTTTCTTTTGCAGAAATTAGATGGTTGTTGCATCAGGGAATGCAGCAGCCATCTGTCACCTCTGCCAGTGAGATGCGAGACTCTCCGCATCCCCAACTGTTGAAGCCTGCAGGAAGAAACAAAGGTAAGTAAACATTTCTATCACTTTCCACTCACCTCACATACTTACCTCTCCACACTTGCACCCATCACTTACCTTCACAGCGCACTTTTGCACCCCTCCGACCCCCGCAGACCCACTGCTCGCCTCAGTGACCCTAGCAGGGTTTCCCGATGTCTGGAAGCCCGCGCCTCTATTGGAAAAATGGGAATAATCCTCTTAACTACCTGTTAACAGGCAGTTAAGCGGCTGTAATCCCCTTCCCGCCTCCAGGAGACTGGACCCGGAGGGGGTCGGCTACCCGCCTCCTGGCAAGATGGCACGGAGGCGGGTTGGGGGCGGGATGGTCACCCGCCCCCAGGTTCTGCCATTTTCCCGGCAGTCCCGCCTCCATACCCACCTTCCCAGGACTGGCAATATCGTGCCCGAAGTGTTGAAATGTTGCTGTGGTTTTGACATTGCAATGATTCTGACCTTATTCAATTGTTTCCCTGCTAGTCAGACAATGAGTCAATCTTCTAAAATTGTCTTTTACCCTCAATCTTTCAAAAAAAATTCTTGCAAAATTTTTCAAGAGCTGACTTCTGCTGTATTTCCCTGTTTAGACTGATAATGACTAGGAATGTGGGGAATTATAGGCCAAACCTGTATCCCGTCGCTCACCCATGTGTTGGTGCAATGAGTAGGCTGTTTCCACAGGATTGTTATTACAAGAGGTTTCTTGGCTCATCTGTTAATTTTATGAAAGTACATCTAACTCCATCCTATGCTTTTTCTCCCAGACTAAGATAATCATAGTAATTAAGTCTATGCTGTTCTTGGTTCCACTTAATTAAGTAATTGTCTATTAATGTATTTAATTTGTATTTGAACAGTTTATTTATGATCATAGACTGTGTGCATATTGCAGATACACAAATTACTATAAGTAACAATGTAGGTTAATAAAGCCTTAAAAACGCAAAACAGACACGGGTTTATTTCTAGATGGGTAGTGTAAGAGCCATAAAAGCTTAAGAAAATACTTTAAAATAGTGGCTAAATGGCATAATACAGTTAATTTACCTGAACGACTTATTGTATTAAGAAACCCCCTATTTTCTTGCTCCAGTAGTATAGTCCGACACCCCCTTCATTCTTGCCACAATGGAACAGTCCCTAAGCCACACATGGGTGCAGCCATCTTACAGTTTTAAACTGCACGTGGTGAAAGAGGCAGAAGCTGTGAGGTTTGGAGCAGTACAGTTTTGACTGTGTTCGTTTATACGTGTTTGCTTTGTAATTCTGTTTGTTAAGTGTTATAGTAAACCGTTTAAAAGACAAAGCTACGTTTGGGAACGTTTTATTTCGACACGCGTCTACTCGATGTTAAAAGCCCCACAGCCCAGTGGCCTGCCTGTTTGGAAACTAAGAAGCGCCACTACATTAGTCAAAAACTGGCTCCCTAAGAAGGAAGGGACGGAATCGTCGGCGAACGTATACATGAATGGTCACGGAGCCAGACGACAATTTAAGAAAGCGAAGGTACAGTGACTGTTACTTGCTTTGTTCATTCTGTTGAGAAGCTAAATAAGAGCTGCGGGTAAAATGGCCGAGGCCTTACGGAGCCAGGAGCTTCCCCCAGCCAGAAGGATTGCTGGCCAAAAGAGGGAAATAAAGCTCACCTCAAAGGCAAGGGAAGAGAAGTTACATAGAAGCATAGGTGCAAGGAAGGCTAAATTAGTTCAGATAACTGGAAAAATGAAGATAATTGATCGTCTCATGGAAGATAATGCTAATATTAAGAAAGCTGAAGACATGATGTATTACGATTTCTCCAAGCTGCATGAAGAATTTAATATGCTGCATGAAGAATTTAATATACTCAATGAAGATGTATTAGCACTTCTGTCTGAAGAAGAGGGAAACACTGATCAGCACGACTGGTTTGATCTTAAATCAACCAGCATTAAGGACTATATCAAGGCCACGGAGCAGTGGATGTTAAAAATTCGTCAAGATGCTGATACAGCAGAGAAAGATAAGGTTGACGATGAAGTCGGACCAGACGATAGCATTTCAGAGACTTCCGCCAGACCGAGCAAAAATCGAAAAGAAGGTAGCTCTGTTTCTGGACGCAGGTCAGTCGCTTCTACCACAAGCTCGGCGCGACGCATGAGAGCGGAGGCTGAACGGGCGGCGTTGATGGCGCGCGCAGCATCTTTAGATGAGAAGCAAGCTCTTGAACGGGAAGAGGCCCAACTGCAGGTCCAAGAGGCCCAACTGCAGGCTCAACTGCAGGCCCAACTGCAGGCCCAAGTGCAGGCCCAGCGGGCCCAGGTGCAGGCAAAGAAAGAACGGCTGGAGATGAAAACAGCTATCGAGGTCTCAGATGCCAGGTTGAGTGCGTACGAAGATTATGAAGGCTCACGGGACGGCGGGAGCCACTGCCAGTCAACGTTGCCACATAGAGTTGGATCCAGGGCACCTTCAAGAGTTACAACAGAGCCCGAAAGCAATTCCCCGGCATTACAGCGTGGAAGAGTGGCCTCTCCACTAACAGGAGCACGTGATGCTACCCCAGACGTCAGACGGTCTAGACTAGACCCTGCTGATGACCACCAGAGGCCTGAAGACACAGGGAGAAGCCTATACCGAGTGATGCAACGTCAGAACGAAATTACAGAGATGCTTGTAAAACAACAGAATCTGTTTCGACTCCCTCAAAGAGACATACCAGTGTTCCAAGGCGACCCACTCAAGTATAAGCCCTTCATCAGATCCTTTGAACAAGCCATTGACTCCAAGACAGAGAGCAGCAGTGATAAGTTGTACTACCTGGGACAGTACACTAGTGGTAAACCACAAGACCTGGTCAGAAGCTGTGAACACATGAGACCGGACCGGGGATACATAGAAGCCAGGAAGTTGCTGCAGGAGCACTATGGTAACGAGCTGAAGATAGCCACTGCATATATCGAAAAGGCTACCAAGTGGCCACAGATCAGATCGGAAGACGGAGAGGCATTGAACGCATATGTTCTCTTCCTCATAGGATGTCGTAACACCATGGAGGATGTTGAATTCATGGAAGAGATGGACAATCCTACGACTATGAGAATCATCATCTCTAAGCTTCCTTACAGGATGAGAGAACAATGGAGAAGAACAGCCTTTGAGATAATGGAGAGACGGAAAAGTAGAGCCAGGTTTGCAGACTTAGTGAATTTCATAGACAAACAGGCTAAAATTGCTAGGGACCCATTGTTTGGAAACATCCAGGATGTCAGCCCGACCACCGATGGAAGAGTGAAAGCCAAGCCTGCTGAATCAAAGACTCGGGAAAGGTGGTTCCAGGGGAAGCAGCTTTGCAACTATCGTCACTCAGGCCGAGGAAGAAAGGCCCCAGAACTCATCTCCCAAAAAGAGCAGCACAGTGACGCCTGCTAATGCCTTTCAGAAGCCATGCTTATTCTGCCAGAAGAATCATACATTGGATTTCTGCAGCGACATCAAAGCACAGCCACATAAGGACAGAATCGAATTCCTGAAGTACAACGGCCTATGTTTTGGATGTCTCTCTCCGGGGCACCTGAGTAGAAACTGTAAGCAAAGAACAACATGCAGAGAGTGCACTCGGAAACATCCCAGTCTGCTGCATATCCATAAAGAAGAACAAGTCTCTAAGAAGAGTGAAGAAAACAATACCGACGAGAAGGTTGTTTCAAGTGCTCTGGTGTCGCTAGAACCAGAGACTTGTGGACTCACTGGGGCCGGTGACAGTGATTGTATTCTTGCCATCGTACCAGTAAGGATCAAGTCTAAGAGGAGTGAGAAGGTTGTGGAGACTTACGCCTTCATGGATCCAGGTAGTTCAGCAACGTTCTGCACAGAATCACTCATGCGACAGCTGAACGTTAGAGGCAGAAGAACAGAAATCCTATTACGCACCATGGGTCATGAGGAGTCAATGCAAAGCTATATCCTGTCAGACCTAGAAGTGTGTGGACTTGAAGAGAAGGACTTCATAGACCTGCCTAATGTTTTCACACAGAGGGAGATTCCTGTTAGAATAGGGAACCTAGCCCTGCAGAAGGATGTGGACAGATGGCCCTACCTAGAAAAGGTGCGTCTCCCATACATTGAAGCAGAAATTGGCCTATTAATTGGAACCAATGCCTACAAAACTATGGAGCCATGGCAGGTGATAAACAGCAAGGATGACGGACCCTACGCCGTCAGGACAGCCCTTGGATGGGTAATCAATGGACCGGTAAGGAGAGATGATGGCCACAAGTCGAACAAGGAGGAACGACAAAACGTCACAGTTAATCGCATCTCTATCGCAAGCATTGAAGAGCTGTTGATACAGCAGTTCAACGCAGACTTCTCAGAACGCAGCTGTGAGGAAAAGACAGAGATGTCACAAGAAGACCATCAGTTCATGGGTTTGATGACAAGGTCTACACAGTTCATTGATGGCCACTATCACATTGGTTTGCCACTGAGAAGACAGACCGCGAAGATGCCGAACAATCGCTGCATAGCAGAGCAACGCGCCATCAGTCTAAAGAGAAAGCTGAACAAGAACCCCGACTTTCACGAAGACTACAAAGACTTCATGAGAAACATCATAGCGAAAGGCTATGCTGTAAAAGTGCCCGAAGAACAGTTGAACAGAGACGATGGAAGGGTCTGGTATATTCCTCATCACGGGGTTTATCACCCAAAGAAGAAAAAGATCCGTGTAGTGTTTGACTGCGCCGCCTCATTCAGAGGAACTTCATTGAATGACCAGCTGCTTCAAGGTCCTGATCTTACTAATACCCTCATTGGCATCTTGACTAGGTTTAGACAAGAGCTCGTTGCCATGATGGCAGACATAGAATCAATGTTCTACCCAGTCAGAATCCCTGACGAAGATGCTGATCTTCTGCGTTTCCTTTGGTGGCCAGATGGCGACGTTAGTGAAGCAATGGTGGAATGTAGAATGGCCGTACACCTGTTTGGAGCCACATCATCTCCCAGCTGTGCAAGCTACGCTCTCAGGAAAAACTGCAGAAGACGGCAAGGGCAAAGCACCATCCGAGGCTGTGGAGACAATCTTCAGAAACTTTTATGTCGATGACTGTCTGAAGTCCGTGTCAACAGAAGACGATGCCATCGCACCGTCAAGAGACCTTAGAACTCTGTGTTCGAATGGAGGATTCCATCTGACTAAGTGGATAAGCAACAGCAGAGCAGTTCTAGCTTCTATCCCAGAAAAGGAAAGAGCCACTGAAGTCAAAGATCTGGACCTGAGCCACGATGTCCTTCCTATCGAGAGAGCTCTTGGTGTACAATGGTGCATCGAGTCAGACACGTTCAACTTCAGGATAATGGTGAACGAAAGACCATCCACAAGACGAGGGATTCTCTCCGTGGTCAGTTGTATCTACGACCCTCTCGGATTCCTGGCACCACTCATTCTGCCGGTGAAGCTGATGCTACGAGAGCTGTGTAGAGACAAGAGAGGATGGGATGAAGATATCCCAGAAGGTCAAGCTCAGAGATGGCACAGATGGCTGACAGATTTGCAACAACTTTCTAGCTTCAACGTCAGTAGATGCATCAAGCCCGCGAGTTTTGGAGTTACAAAGACGGCTCAACTACATCATTTCTCGGACGCCAGTGAGGACGGCTATGGCACGGCTACCTACCTCTTGCTGACAAATCAACAGGGCCAGAAACATTGTGCCTTCCTCATGGGAAAATCCAGGGTGGCTCCGCTGAAGCAGGTCACCATCCCGAGACTGGAATTGACGGCAGCGGTTGTTGCAGTTAAAGTTGACCAGGTGATGCGTAAAGAGTTACAGCTCCCATTAGAAGAATCTGTCTTCTGGACGGATAGCACGACGGTGCTGAAGTATATAGAGAATGAGAAGATACGCTTCAAGACCTTCGTAGCAAACAGAATCTCATCCATTAGAGAAGCTACACAACCATCTCAATGGAGGTATGTAAACACCTCATTAAACCCAGCAGATCAAGCCTCACGGGGATTGAAGGCTGAAAACTTCATGAGGAGTGAAACTTGGATACAAGGCCCAAGTTATCTGCTGGAAACAGAGAGATCATGGCCAGAAAGACCAGATATGCCAAGTCAGATTACTGAAGACGACGTCGAAGTCAAGAGATCAGTCACAGTAAATTTCATAACTACGAAAGAGAACTTTGACACAGTGAACAAGCTTGTTAACCATTTCTCAGGATGGCACCAGTTGAGGAAAGCAGTTGCATGGTTTCTAAGGTTGAAAGAGTTGCTGCTACACCTGAGCGGTAAGAGAAAAGAGTACCGAGCCACTATCAGTCAGTCTGAAAGTAACCCTGATTAGCAGAGAATGCTTCTACAGCAGTATATGTATCAGCACAAGACCACATTGAGCAAGAATTCATTGACCGTGGAGGATTTGGCCAAGGCTGAGAAGGAGATAGTTTGCTTCAGTCAAAGACAAAGATACCCAGAAGAAACCGAAGCTCTACAGCAAAATACTCCAATCAAGAAAGGTAGTCATATCTACAAGCTGGACCCTACACTGCAAGATGGAGTACTGAGGGTGGGAGGGAGACTAAACAAATCTGCTATGCCAGAGGAGGCCAAGCATCCTGCTATCCTTTCTAAGGACCTCCGGGTTGCTACTCTCATTCTTCAGCATATACACCAGAGTATTGGACACAGTGGGAGGAATCACGTGCTTGCGAAGCTAAGACAAAGATACTGGATTCCAGGAGCTAATTCCGTAATAAGAAAAATACTCTCTGAATGTATTGTTTGCAGACGGTTACACGCTAGAGCTGGGGAGCAGAAAATGGCAGACCTGCCTGAAGACCGTTTGTTACCAGACAAGCCCCCATTTGCAAACGTAGGGGTGGACTATTTCGGGCCTTTCGAGGTAAAGCGAGGACGGAGCCTTGTCAAGAGATATGGTGTGCTTTTCACTTGTTTGACCATCAGAGCAGTTCATATTGAGGTGGCACACACGCTTGACACTGATTCCTGTACTAACGCCTTGCGGCGCTTTGTCTGTAGAAGAGGACAGGTGTCCATTATGCGTTCTGATAATGGCACTAATTTCGTCGGAGTGGAGAGAGAACTACGGGAAGCTATTGAAGGTTGGAATCAGCTTAAAATACAGGAAGCCATGATGCAAACAGGAATTAAGTGGATCTTCAATCCTCCGGCTGCATCCCACCACGGAAGTGTCTGGGAAAGACAGATACGCACCGTAAGAAAACTACTCAGTTCTGTACTGAAGCAGCAAGCGCTGGACGACGAGGGACTCCAAACCGTTCTGTGCGAGGTCGAAGCCATCATTAATGACCGACCGATAACTAAGACATCAGATGATCCCAATGACCTCGAAGCCCTGACTCCGAACCACCTGTTGTTGTTGAAAACACAGCCAGCCATGCCCCCGGGAGTCTTCAAAAAGGAAGATCTGTATGCCCGTCGGAAGTGGAGGCAAGTTCAGTATATGTCAGACCTCTTCTGGACCAGATGGACAAGAGAATACTTACCTCTGCTACAGGAGCGTCAAAAATGGTCCAAAATAAAGAGGAACTTCATCGTCGGAGACATTGTCTTAATCGTGGATGATTCAGCCCCTAGAAATTCTTGGTTGATGGGAAAAATAATTAAGACCATGCCAGACTCCAGAGGCGTCGTTCGTCACGTCTGTTTGCAAACCAAGACCAGTACCCTGGAGAGACCGATCACAAAGCTCTGCCTGCTACAAGAAGCAGCGTGAAAAGCTCCTGAACGAAAGAAAAAAGTGGACACTTGTATTGTAAATATGTTGAACTCATTAGTTTATGAGTCTTAATGTTTGAGTAATTGATATGCTTCATGTGCCTAGTCAATTAGGGGCCGGAATGTAAGAGCCATAAAAGCTTAAGAAAATACTTTAAAATAGTGGCTAAATGGCATAATACAGTTAATTTACCTGAACGACTTATTGTATTAAGAAACCCCCTATTTTCTTGCTCCAGTAGTATAGTCCGACACCCCCTTCATTCTTGCCACAATGGAACAGTCCCTAAGCCACACATGGGTGCAGCCATCTTACAGTTTTAAACTGCACGTGGTGAAAGAGGCAGAAGCTGTGAGGTTTGGAGCAGTACAGTTTTGACTGTGTTCGTTTATACGTGTTTGCTTTGTAATTCTGTTTGTTAAGTGTTATAGTAAACCGTTTAAAAGACAAAGCTACGTTTGGGAACGTTTTATTTCGACACGCGTCTACTCGATGTTAAAAGCCCCACAGCCCAGTGGCCTGCCTGTTTGGAAACTAAGAAGCGCCACTACAGGTAGAAATGGAAAAGCAGGGAATAAAAGCATATTAAACTTGTATAGAACCTTGGTTAGACCGCACTTGGAGTACTGTGAACAGTTCTGGTCTCTATATTATAGAAAGGATATAGAAGCATTGGAGAAGGTTCAAATAAATATTTACAAGGATGATCCCACAACTAAAGTTATCAGGAAACTGAACAGGCTGGATTGAAGATGGCTGAGAGGTGACCTAATAGAGGTCTTTAAATGAAGGGGTTAGATAGAGAAGGTGTTTCCACATGTAGGAGATTCAAAAACTAGGGGCCATAGATACAAGATGGTCACTAATAAATCCAATAGGGAATTAAATTACAACAAATATACATCCCTTTAAGGCACAAAAACCCCAAAGGAAACTGGTCCAACTGTGGTTAACAAGAGAAGTTAAAGGTAGTATTAGATCAAAGGAAGAGACTCATGTTGCCAAAAAGAGTAGTAAGCCTGAGGATTGGGAAGATTTTAGAATTCAGCAAAGGGGGATTAAGGAATTAATAAAGAAAGGGAAAATAGTATATGAGAGCAAACTAGCGAGAGACATAAAACAGACTAGAAGCTTCTATAGGTATTTAAAAAGGAAAAGATTAGCGAAAGTCAATGTGGGTCCCTTACAGGCTGAAATAGGAGAAATTAAAATGGGGAATAAGGAAATGGGAGAGAAATTAAACAAATACTTTGTGTCTGTCTTCACGGATGAAGATGCAAAAAACTTTCCGGAAATAGTGGACAACCAAGGGTCTAGCGAGAATGAGGAACTGAAAGAAATTAGTATTAAGTTTAAAAATAAAAAATTTAAAAAAATACTGGAAAAATTAATGGGACTGAAAGCCGATAAATCCCCTGGACCTAATTGCCTACATCCTCGGGTTTTGAAAGAGGTGGCTATAGAGATAGTGGATGCATTGGTTGTCATTTTCTAAAACTCCATAGATTCTAGAACAGTTCCCACAGATTGGAAGGTAGCAAATTTAACCCCACTATTTAAGAACGGAGGGAGAGAGAAAACTGGGAACTACAGACCAGTTAGCCTGACATCAGTAGTAGGGAAAGTGCTAGAATCTATTATTAAGGACGTGGTAACGGCACTTGGTGTCAACAAGGATTTATGGAAGGGAAATTGTGTTTGACAAATTTGCTAGAGTTTATTGAGGTTGTAACTAGCCGAATAGATAAGGGGGAACCAGTGGATGTGGTGTATTTGGATTTCAGAAGGCATTTGATAAGGTGCCACACAAGAGGTTATTAAACAAAATTAGGACTCCTGGGATTGGGGTAATATATTAGCATGGATTGAGGATTGGTTAACAGACAGAAAACAGAGAGTAGGAATAAACTGGTCATTTTTGGGTACTAGTGGGGTACTGCAAGGATCAGTGCTTGGTCCTCAGCTGTTCACAATCTACATCAATGATTTAGATGAGGGGACCAAATGTAATATATCCAAGTTTGCTGATGATACAAAGCTGGGTGGGGATGCAAGGAGGCTTCAAGGGGATATAGACAGGCTAAGTGAGTGGGCAAGAACATGGCAAATGGAATATAATGTGGAGAAATGTGAAGTTATCTACCTTGGTAGGAAACATAGAAAAGCAGAGTATTTTTTAAACTGGTGAGAGATTGGGAAATGTTGGTGTTCAGAGGGACCTGGGTGTCCTTGTACATGAATCACAAAGTTAACATGCAGGTACAGCAAGCAATTAGGAAAGCAAATGGTATGTTGGCCTTTATTACAAGAGGATTTGAGTATAAGAGTAAAGATGTCTTACTGCAATTATATAGGGCCCTGGTGAGACCACACCTGGAGTACTGTGTACAGTTTTGGTCTCCTTACCTAAGGAAGGATATGCTTGCCATAGAGGAAGTGCAATGAAGGTTCACCAAACTGATTCCTGGAATGGGGGATTGTCATATGAGGAGAGCTTGAGTAGACTAGGTCTATATTCTCTCGAGTTTAGAAGAATGAGTGACGATCTCATTGAAACATACAAAGTTCTTACAGGGTAGATGCAGGGAAGATGTTTTCTTTCCCCTGGCTGGTGAGTCCAGAACCAGGGGTCACAGTCTCAGAATAAGGGGTTGGCCATTTAGGACTGAGATGAGGAGAAATTTCTTCACTTGGAGGGTGGTGAATATTTGGAATTCTCTACCCCAGAGGGCTGTGGAGGCTCAGTCGTTCTGTATATTTAAGACAGAGATCGATAGATTTTTGAATATTAAGGGAATCGAGGGATATGGGGATAGTGCAGGAAAGTGGAGATGAGGTAGAAGATCAGCCATGATCTTATTGAATGGCGGAGCAGGCTCGAAGGGCCAAATGGCCTACTCCTGCTCCTATTTCTTAAGTTTCTCGAAGAACCTATTAAGAGTAGTGAGAATGTGGAATGCAGTACCACAGGGAGTAGTTGAGGCAAATAGCCTGGACGCTTTTATGGGGAAGCTAGATAAACACATAAGGGAGAAAGGAATCGAGGGCTATGTTGATGGCGTTAGATGAAGGAGGATGGGAGGAGGTTAATATGGAACTTGTATGCTGGCATAGACCAGCTGGGCTGAATGGCCTGTTTCTGTCTGTAGATTAGATGTAAATTGATGTAATATGTTTATTTTACCTGCTGGAAATAAGTATGCTACAATAACAGTTAGTTTTTATTTAATTATTGTAAATACTGTTTTTGTTTAAATGTTCTGCTCATGCTGACTTACTAATCATGATCATGTGGAATGATTTGCAAGGCTGGCATGTACTTTAAACCCTCAGCTTGGCTAAAGTCACGGTGATTATATGTAGTGTGTGCCATGATGAATTGTTCGCAAGGTTAGAGTCTATGGCTTAAAAATTTGGTTGCTTTGCGCCTCCCGTTAGCGCCTAAGTGGATGCGAACAGGGCACAAAGCAACTAGCGCCCGGGCGCGGCACTGCCAACGCCTCCCACGAAATTCAGCGGGAGGTTAGCGGTGGCGGTAACCGTTAGCACCCCGTGGTGCTGTGCCGCTGGCAATGACTTCATCGCCGTGCGCAACGCTCCACTCGCACCCCAGCCGCAGTCTTCGGTAGCATCGCCGGACGCTATGTCCGACGGGGTCAGTGGGGCCTACCTGCGGCCGGGGCGGCGCTAATTAAAGAGAAAGTGCCGGGCGGCTATTTTTGTTGCTAGCCACCTGCCAGCCGCTGCCTTTGTTGCCATCCCCAGCCTCCCCCGAGTGCCGGGGACGGCAGCGGAGTGCCGGCTGCGATCAGTGAGTCCAACACTTCTCTTGAGTGCCGGGCTCTTTTGCCGGCACTCCGATCCCTGGCGGCCCAGCTCGGCGCTGGGTTGCGCTGTGCAATGCCCCTCTCCATAAGAAGGGGCGGAAGGTGCTTCCAGTAGCACCCCGCTTCCCTCTTGGGGCGCTATCAATGAATTTCGGCCACGGGGGCACTAATTCTCCTGGCGAAGTTAGCGCCCCAAAGGGGGCGTGACTCCATTTTTTTCCCCTATAACTTTAGATACTTTTCCTTCCCTATTCTGGAATTGTTAGAGCATTTTCCACTGATTTTTGGGATGTGGATGTCGCTGTCATAGTCGGCATTTATTGCCCATCACTAGTTGCCCTTGAGAAGGTGGTGGTGGGCCACTGCTTTGAGCCACTGCAATCCATTCTTTGCTTTGGTACAATTGAGTGGCTTGCGAAGCCATTTCAGAGGGCAGTTAAGAGTCAACCAGGTTGGTGTGGGTCTGGAGTCACATATAGGCCAGACCAGGTGAAAACAACAGGTTTCCTTCCCTAAAGGACGTTGTTGAACCAGTTCGGGTTTTATTTATGACAATCCAACAGTTTCATGGTCACATTTACTGGTATTGTCATATTTTATTTCCAGATGTTTTTAAAAATTTATTCAAATTCTCAAACTGCCATGGTGGGATTTGAACTTTCATTCTCTCGATTATTGGTCCAGGTTTTTGGATTACTTGTCCAGTAACCCATACCACTATCCTACCATCCCCAACATAATTTTATTTTGATAATAAAGGTATGCCATTTGAGTTTTTTTCATTAACATTGTTTACCTTTCTTGATTTAGGATATATATAGTAAAAACTTTGCTTTGATCAGTTGAAATTGAAAAAGGGAAACATTTTATGGCTTCTCTAATTTTGAAGAGGATTAGTTTTTCATGTGATATATAAAGTGGAAGAAGTGACAAACTTGTAATAATTTAAATATTAGTGTGATATTTGCTGCTTTAATTGTATAAAGCTTATAAGGGGTTTAAAAACCTGCTTTAGTCACAAGGAAGGTTCATTTAATTGCAATAATTGGTTTGTCTGAGGAAGGGGTCAGGCTACTCAATTTAAATACAAACATTTGGTGTGATGTGCTCAAACTAGTTTGATTGGCAGCTCTTTTTAAATTGGACAATCAGCTCTTCAAATTCACAAAGCTTTAGTCACCACTATCAAGGGAATTATCAGCTGATCCTTTTTCAAATCGCAGTCAATATGGAGTCTTCAGAGAATATGTCCCGAAAGAGCTAGTTAAGCCAGATAACTTCCTTAGTTGGTAAGCAAAGGGAAAAGTAACCACTTGTGTATGGAAATTAATTACCGCATAGTTTAGCACGAATTGCAAACTATTTGTTTTTTTTCCTGAGGAGCTAACAAAGTTTAATGAGCATTTCAAAAAAATGTTGTTTTGCTGCTGCTTCTTTGACTTTTTAATAAATGTATTTGGACATTAAAATTTAAAATAAAAGTCCTGTGTATTTTGTTGTTCTGCTGTCTTTCGAAAACGAGGGGTATTCAGGAAAGGCATGGGATAGAACCAGTAGTGAGAATCTGTTTAAAACAAAAAAGTTTGTTGTTTATGTCCTGGGAACAGGATGGAATTTTATTTAGTTGTCAGGGCAAGTTTAAACATGAGGATTTGTGGACCTAGGGTTCAAGTATAGTCATAATATGAAACGCAAACCAAAAAATATCTAAAGTAAACAAGAAAGGATATAACAACCCAAAGACAAAACAGATGATCATGATTTGATGGTTGATGTATGCGTAGCAGCTGAGACACGATGACTGGAGGGTACATCAAGTGCAAACAGTTTTGAGGGCGGGGTCGTTTAAAAGGTGAGCTTCCAGGATTGGACATAAATGCTTCCGCTTGACACTGGATGGGGAGGGGGTGTTGAGATTTTAGGAAGGGGGAATCGCAGCATCCTTACACTTACTGGAATGTGTCTCTGCACTTTGAGACTGGAGACAGGGAAGCTACATGTCACTTGGGTATCTGACATTAGCTGTTGGAAGTCATGGCCTGTTGCAGGTCAACAAGGTGGACAGTGTGTGTAAGTGTCAGATGATTCATAAAAATTGGTTTACAATGTCAAATCCATAATTTATTGTGTGCTTGCGTGCTGCCGTGCCATGATGGTTCAGTTTTGAGCTGGAGCCTGCTGCTGTTAGTTGCTGGCTCCAGCCTGTCTCAATCCTCCCCTTGCTGCCTACTATCCTGAGCCACACCCCAGCATGATGTGTGATCTTTGGTAAATGTCAGTTCAGTTCTGAAAGTGCTGTGAGCACTTCATGGTTGGCGCAGTGTCTGATTACGTCCAGTTACCTACAATTTTTGATCCTGGTCTATTTGTCGTCTTCCTGGTGCCTCCTGTGATTTCCTTCCACCCCCAGGACTGACCTGTGATCCTCACTGGTAAACCAGCTGTCCAATTATGAAAATGATGCATACTATAAGAACTCGTATTATGCTTTCAGAACTACCTGGGAGCAGTGCAGGATCACGAGAGCATGGCAGGCTAGATTTCAATATACTAGCAGATCTCCTGTAGCATTGCTTATGGTGGGTTGTAAGCTTTATAAGGACGAGTGTTATGCTTTTAATATTACTTGGGACACTGACTTTTCATCATTCGTGGCAGCCCTGTGATCTGGGAAGAGGCCCAGGGCCCAACAATCTAGGATGGGATCTTGAGGTCGAACAATACTCTGGGGAGTGGGAGGAAGGGGTTGTCGGCGAACATTAGGGCAGACCTGGCTTCTTGGAACATTGTGGAGGAAGGTTTTGGGTCTGAGAGCATTAGGGGCAGTCCTAGAATCAGCAAGGAGGTACTGATGGGCCTTCAATAACCACAAAACTAGAAGTTATAGACTTAAACAAGTTGGCTTTTAATCACTAAGATCAGAGCTAACATCTCAACACGCCGACTGGTTCACAGGAATGAGTCATACAGATCCTGGGATCTTTATGTAAGAGAAGTCAGGGGCAGAGCCAAGAGCCAAGACCTGGAACCTCCCAGGTTAGTCGGGAAAGAGGAAGTGAAACTATACACATTGGGGGAGGGTAATATACATGAGTGCAAAACGAATACAGGATCAAGACAAACAGATTTCATTGCAGGTACCTAACATGAAGATATCTGAAGGTGACTAACTTCTATCCTGGCACACCAGACCTGCCATCTTGCTGTCCATTCTAAGCTTCTAAGCTACAAAAAGCTTTACAGATTCTTTCTGGTGAAGAGGGCAAGAGAAAAACTTTGTACTACAATCTCTTACTGTTTCATAGCTTGAACCCTACCTCTGTCAATTCAATGTATTTACAAAGTGTTTTGTCCAGTTCCATTAGGCAGTAATGACATGCAGTGAACTGATGGTTGTAACTTGGCTGGGTCCAGTTTCGCGACCTGTAAAGTGGCCTGAATCTCCTGCAACGACCTCCGTGTCAAACTGCTGCATGGAGAGTTACACTGACTGCTGTGCAGTGGGAGGGTGACGGAATCTCTGTTCCCTTGATGATTGACGTAGCACAACCAATAGAGAGACAACCCGGCCCGGAAACATTCTAGAATTGGACGCTGTATCTAATCTGAGCAGAAGGCGGGAGAAGTGAATGCTTCCTTCAAAAATTGCGCCACTTGAGCTGGCGCTGTTGAGAGAGCGTAATGCTTTAGTGAATCACGCCTAAAATCCCGAGATTTTGGAGTTCCATCACGAGATCATGAGTGATGCTTCACTCAGAAATCGCAATAGATTCGCAAGAGTTAGCTGTACTGTATTGGTTTTAGATCTCCTCTGTACTTTCTATATTCAGCTTGGTTCTCTTGTATTATATACTTTACATTTGTCATAATGTAGTAAAATCTCAATTTGACTTATTAAATCACTGGATAATACATTGGATGGTACATGGCAAGACACCCGTATTATAAAATATCATATTCTGTAACTGTGCACCATGCCTCCCATCTTGCTGTGCATTCTAAGCTTTATAAAAGGCAAGAGCTAAAATTAAGTACATGAGTAAAGGAACATATAACCACCAAGGTTATTTATGTTCAGATTTCATGGAAAAATGAACAATTGGGGAATTCAATCCCCAGAACATATGTAAAAGTCATAGAATGATACAGCACAGAAGCAGGAAAAAGATGTCCGATTTACTGTTGTGACAAGCACCTAGCACAAGCAGACATGCAAGACACCTGCATTATAAAATACCATATTCTGCAACTCATCATGAGTAATGTCACGGAAGATCTCATCTGAAAGATGCACCTCTGACAATGCAGAGTATTGTACTGAAATGTTGGCCTAGATTATCTACTCAGTCCAAAAGTGAGGATTGAATCAGCAATCCTCTGACAAAGAGGCGTGTGTTACCAATTGAGCCAAGCTGACGAAGAAGGGAGTTGTATATTTTGTAATTGATTAAATGGAACAAATGGATCAACAATAGATCTAATGGGACCGATGTCATCAGTGGACCATCCTAGGGATCCAGTTTTGGATATTTCCAATATTTATAAACTTACCTTGGTTACGATGCTAATACAATATCCAGGTTAGCTCTGTGTGACTAAACGGCAGATTATTAGGGTACAGCGATAAATTGGAAATACAATGAATAGCATATTAACATTATTCATATGTATCTGATGTTTTTTGGAGTAGAGGTGGCAAGAGATCCAAGAAACCTGTTTGTTCAGGTTAATCTAATTTTTGGGAGGGGGTTGGTGAGAGAAACTGTCATCAGGCAGGCATACAGAATAAACTAAGCAAAACATGAGTGGGTCAAACAATGGCAGATAACATTTTAATGCAGATAAGTATGAAGCATTGCATATAGGAAAGGAAAATGGGCAATACATATGTTTCATGAATGAATTTGAAATAGCTGAGGATGAAGTTGAAAGAGACCTAGGAGTCTTCGTGCGCTCCATGTTCGTGAGCTGGGTCCCCAACTCTTTACAATCTATATTAACGTTTTGGAGGAGGGGACCGAGTGTAACATATCAAAGTTTGCAGATGATACTAAGATGGGAGGGAAAGTAGTGAGTGAGGAGGACATAAAAAACCTGCAAGGGGACATCGACAGGCTAAGTAAATGGGCAGAGATTTGGCAGATGGAATACAATACTGGAAAGTGTGAGGTTATGCACTTTGTCAGGAAAAATCGTAGAGCAAATTATTATCTTAATGGCAAGAAACTGGAAAGTACTGAAGTACAAAGGGATCTGGGGGTCCTGGTGCACGAAACTCAAAAGGTTAGTATGCAGGTGCAGCAAGTGATTAAGAAGGCCAATGGAATGTTGGCTTTCATTGCTAGGGGGATAGAATATAAAAATAGGGAGGTATTGCTTCAGTTGTACAAGGTATTGGTGAGACCGCACCTGGAATACTGCATACAGTTTTGGTGTCCATACTTAAGAAAAGACATACTTGCTCTCGAGTCAGTACAAAGAAGGTTCACTCGGTTAATCCCGGGGATGAGGGGATGGACATATGAGGAGAGGTTGAGTAGATTGGGACTCTACTCATTGGAGTTCAGAAGAATGAGAGGCGATCTTATTGAAACATATAAGATTGTGAAGGGGTTGGATCGGGTGGATGCGGGGAGGATGTTCCCGATGATGGGTGAAACTAGAACTAGGGGGCATAGTCTTAGAATAAGGGGCTGCTCTTTCAAAACTGAGATGAGGAGGAACTACTTCACTCAGAGGGTGGTAGGTCCATGGAATATGCTGCCCCAAAAAACTGTAGAAGCTACATCATTACATAAATTTAAAACAGAAATAGACAGTTTCCTAGAAGTAAAGGGAATTAAGGGTTACGGGGAGCGGGCAGGAATTTGGACATGAGTCTAGGTTTGGATCGGTCATGGCCCTGTGGGTAGCGGAGCGGGCCCAGGGGCCGTGTAGCCTGATCCTGCTCCTATTTCATGTGTCTAATTCTGTTAGATTCAGGAGATCGTTCTGTGATAGTAGATTGGCGGTTAGGATCAGATCAGTCTTGATCTTATTGAATGGCGGAGCAGGCTCGAGGGGCCGATTGGCCTACTCCTGCTCCTATTTCTTATGTTCAACAGGTCCAGCCAGTGCAGAGCACCAATCACAAAGCCAATAGAATGTTGAACCAAAAATGCAAGTCTGAGGAAGTGGTGATCAAACTGTGCAGTGGTTTGGTCAGCACCTTGAGAACTGTGTCCCATTCTTGTCCCCAAGAAACCAGATCGATGCATTCAAGCACTGGATTCAGGATAGAGAGCCCTAGTGTAAGGGCTATGAATTATGAGAGGTGATCTTCTAAAGATAAGATAGTAAATAGTATGGAAAAGGTTAGATTACTAATTTTAAATTAGTGAAAGTAGGCCGAGGGGACATATTCTCAAACTAGTATAAGGCAATCTTCAACCTTACAACTGCAGTATTGCCAACTATGTGATTTTTGAAGTGAAATAAAGCATCACTTGTGATGGAATGCCTAAATCTCTGGATTTATTTTTTTAAATGCCGATTTGCGCATGCTTGAATTAAAGAGGAATGGTGAACACTTGATTCAAACACTTCAATATCCTTCTGATGAATCTCCATTTACACCCAGCTTTCTTGACATGATTTCAAGTGATCCTTTAACCGATTGGAAGTTGAAGGGAGCCAGCAGGATTCAAGATAGACTTACCCCACACACACAAATGTTGGGCTCCCGCTGGTTTTATTTCCTGACTGATGTTGTCTGCGTTCTTCATGTAATTGGCCCAATTTTCTAGAAGTTCATTTAGAGCAGCTGTAAGTTTCTCCCGGTTGACATACAGAGATAAATAAGCTGGAGCTGGAGTGAAGGCACAGTCCACAGGTAGAGGCAGAGAAAGCAAGGTGCTGACGGGCAAACATTTCCCAGCACAAACCCGGAGACTGACACCAGTGTCTCACCTGTAAAATGATCCCTCCGCTGTCCCCACGGAGACAGTAATAAAACACCTGGAGGCTACTGTGTTTATCAAGGGTATAATAATGCAGCGCGAGAGAGGGTGGAGCTGTTCTCTCTCCAACTCTTCCAGATTAGCCACGTGTTTGGTGTCAGTGCAACATTTTAATTCTGTGGTGGGAGAGCGAAATACAAAACACGAAAAAAAAAACGTCCCCCGAAATCACAGCCTGAAATCATTTAGGCGGCGGCTATTCAGCCACTTGAGTCCCACTCCAGCGACTTGCACAAAATCCAGCTCAACACTCCAGTGCAATACTGAGGGACTGCTGCACTGTCGGAGGGTCAGTTCTGACGGAGGTAGATTTTAGAAACATAGAAGATAGGAGCAGGAGTAGGCCATTCGGCCCCTTGAGCCTGTTCCGCCATTTAATGAGATCATGGCTGATCATCCAAATTCAGTACCTTGTCCCTGCTTTCTCCCCATATCCCTTGATCCCTTTAGCCTTATTAAATATATTCAAGGAGTTAGATATATTTCTTAAGTTGGCCTCAACTGCCTTCTGTAGTAGAGAATTACACAGGTTCACCACTCTCTGGGTGAAGAAATTCCTCCTCATCTCTGTCCTAAATGGCTTACCCCTTATCCTTTGACTGTGACCCCTGGTTCTGGACTCCCCCACCATCGGGAACATCCTTCCTGCATCTAGTCTGTCTAGTCCTGTTAGAATTTTATAAGTTTCAATGAGATTCCCCTCTCTTCTAAACTCTAGCGAATATAAGCCTAATCGACTCAATCTTTCTTCATACATCATTCCTGCCATCCCAGGTATCAGTCTGGTGAATCTTCGCTGCACTCCCTCCATGGCAAGAACATACTTCCTCAGATAAGACGACCAAAACTGCACACAATATTCAAGGTGTGGTCTCACCAAGGCCCTGTACAACTACAGCAAGACATCCTTGCTTCTGTACTCGAATCCTCTCGCTATGAAGGCCAACATACCATTTGCCGCCTTAACCGCCTGCTGCACCTGCATGCTTACCTTTAGCGACTGGTGTACAAGGACACCCAGGTCTCATTGCCCCCTTTTCCCGATCTATTGCCGTTCAGATAATAATCTGCCTTCCTGTTTTTGCCACCAAATTGGATAACCTCGCATTTATCCACATTATACTGCATCTGCCCAAACTGTCCAAATCATACTGGAGTTTCTCGGCATCCTCCTTACAGCACACACGCCCACCCAGATTTGTGTAATCTGTAAACTTCGAGATATTACATCTAGTTCCCTCGTCTAGATCATTAATATATATTGTGAGTAGCTAGGGTCCTAGCACCGATCCCTGCGGTACCCCACTAGTCACTGCCTGCCACTCGGAAAAAGACCTGTTTATTCCAACTCTTTGCTTCCTGTCTGCCAACCAGTTCTCTATCCAAGTCAGTACCTTTATCCCCAATCCCATGTGCTTTAACTTTGTACGCTAATCTCTTATGCAGGACCTTATCGAAAGCCTTCTGAAAGTCCAAATACACCACATCCACTGGTTCTCCCTTATCTATTTTACCAGTTACATCCTCAATTCCAGTAGATTAGTCAAGCACAATTTACCTTTTGTAAATCCATGTTGACTTTGTCCGATCCTGTCACTGTTTTCCAAGTGCTCTGCTGTTACATCTTTTAGAATGGACTCTAGCATTTTCCCCACTACCGATGTCAGGCTTACCGGTCTATAATTCCCTGTTTTCTCTCTACCACCTTTTTTAAATAGTGGGGTTACATTAGCTACCCTCCAATCCATGGATACTATTCCAGCATCTATAGAATTTTGGAAGATGGCCAGCAATGCATCTACTATTTCTAGGGCCACTTCCTTAAGTACTCTACGATGTAAATTATCAAGCCCTGGGGATTTATCGGCCTTCAATCCTGTCAATTTCCCTGACACCATTCCCCTACAAATACTGATTTCATTCAATTCCTCCCTCATTAGACCCTATGTTCCTCGAAATCTCTGGAAGGTTATTTGTGTCCTCCTTTGTGAAGACAGAACCAAAGTATGTATTTAATTGTTCTGCCATTTCTTTGTTCCCCATGATAAATTTCCCTGATTCTGACTGCAAGGGACCTACGCTTGACTTCACCAATCTTTTTCTCTTCACATATCTATAGAAGCTTTTACAGTCAGTTTTTATGTTCCTTGCAAGCTTACTCTCATATTCTATTTCCCCCCTCTTAATTAATCCCTTTGTCCTCCTTTGCTGAATCCTAAACTGCTCCCAATCCTCAGTTTTGCTGCTTGTTCTGGCCAATTTATATGTCTTCTCCTTGGATCTTATGCTATCCCTAATTTCCCTTGTTAGCCACGGTTGAGTCACCTTTTTTGGTTTATTTTTATGCCAAACAGGGATGAACAAATTCTGTAGTTCATCCATGCGATCTTTAAATGTTTGCCATTGCCTATCCACTGTCAACCCTTTAAGTAACGTTCCCCAATCCATCCTAGCCAACTCGCGCCTCATACCATCATAGTTTCCTTTATTTAAATTCAGGACCCTAGTCTCTGAGTCAACTACTTCACTCTCCATCTTAATGAAGAATTCGATCATATTATGATCGCTCCTCCCTAAGGGGCCTCGCACAACAAGATTGCTAATTAATCCTTTCTCATTACATAATACCCAGTCTAAGATGGCCTGATCTCCAGTTGGTTCCTCGACATATGGGTCCAGGAAACCATCGCGTATACACTCTAGGAATTCCTCCGCCACAGTATTGTTTCTAATTTGGTTAGCCCAATCCATATGTAGATTAAAGTCACCCATGATAACTGCTGTGCCCTTATTGCACGCATCTCTGATTTCACGTTTAATGCCATCCCCAACCTCAGCATTACTGTTTGGGGGTCTGTATACAACTCCCACTAACGTTTTCTGCCCCATGATATTTCTTAGCTCTACCCATACAGATTCCACATCATGGCTAATACCCTTCCTTACTATTGTGTTAATCTCCTCTGTAACCAGCAATGCTACCCCACCTCCTTTTCCTTTTTGCCTGTCCTTCCTGAATATTGAATACCTCTGGATGTTGAATTCCCAGCTTTGGTCACCCTGGAGCCATGACTCCGTAATTCCAATTACATCATATCCGTTTACATCTATTTGCGCAGATAATTCATCCACCTTATTACGAATGCTCCTCGCATTAAGACACAAAGGCCTAGAAATTCAGTATAGCCACGTTTGGGGCGCTACAGCTGGCGCAACTTCGCGCCACCTTCTCCGATCGCCCCAAGAGGTTGCTGCTGCGCTAAAACAGGCGATGCACGACTATCATTAGGCGCTAAGCCGGCGGCCTGGGGCGAAACCCCCGAGGGCGGGCGCAGCGCAGGTGCGGCGAGCTGCTGATTGACGGCAGACACTCTGGCGCCAGTGAGCTCTTAAAGGGGGAGGGTGGATTTGTTTTTCTGAAAGGCCGAGACTGGTCGATTTGTGTTTTTTGGGCGGGCTTCTCTCCATTAGTTTGTAATGTGGGAAGGGCAGAGGTTTCAAAGAAATAAATGTTCTTAAATCGCACTGTCCATGCTTTCTTCTGGAAGTCCTGGTTGCCCTGCTCGGCTGAGGGCTTGTGGCGCGGCTACATTCTTCTTGTGCCATACAAGCCATTCCCTGAGAGGGGGCCTAGAACCCACGTTCAATAAGCCGCCGACGGGCGGCCCTTGCACTTTCTGCCTCCCTCCTCTGCTGGTCCTCCTCCTCCTCCTCTGGTGGTCCTCCAATGTCTGGTGGCAGTGGTTGAGTCCTGTGGATAGCCAGGTTGTGCAGCATGCAGCACACGACCACGAAATGGGAGACTCGCTCAGGCGAATACTGTAGGGCTCCTCCGGAACGATCCAGACAGCGGAACCGTTGCTTCAGGACGCCGATTGTTTGCTCAGTGATGTTCCTGGTTGCTTGATGGCTGTCATTGTATCCCTCTTCAGCAGGGGTGCTGGGCGCACGGAGCGGGGTCATCAGCCATGTGCACAAAGGATAGCCTTTGTCCCCGAGAAGCCATCCTCGTGGGTGAGGCTGGGCCTGGAACATGTCTGCCACAGAAGTCTGGCGCAGGATGAAGGCATCGTGGCTGCTGCCTGGAAAGCGGGCATTGACAGCTAGGATGTGCTGCCTGTGGTCACACACCAACTGTACGTTGAGCGAATGGTAGCCCTTCCGGTTGCGGTAATCCTCGGCATTCTCCAGAGGTGCCCGCAAAGCCACATACGTGCAGTCAATGGTGCCCTGCACCATGGGGAAGCCCGCTAATGCTGCAAAGCCCATTGCACGCCGTTGCTGCTTGACAAGGGCCATGGAGAAGGAGATGAACTGACGTCTCCTTCTGAAAAGGGCATTGGTCACCTGGCGGATGCAGCAATGCACGGCAAACTGGGAGATGTTGGAAATGTCCCCAGTAGCGGATTGGAAGGAGCCGGTGGCATAGAAGTTGAGACACCGTCACCTTCACTGCCACCGACAGAGACGTCCTGCTCCTCAGATGTGGCTGCAGATCTCCGCGAAGCAGGTGGCAGATCTCAGTGACCACCGCCCTTCGGAATCGCAGCCTCCGAACACACTGCGCGTCAGACATGTTCAGATATGAGAACTGCTGGCGGTATACCCTGGGTGGGTAAGGCCTCCTTTGCCGACGCCTGTTGCCCCCTCTCCGTCTGGCCATGTCTGCCACTCTCTCACGGCGTCTGTGAGCCCTTTGAATGCAATGGAGAAGGCCAACGTTTGCACCCATTGCAGCCCCCATTATATGTTTCCAATCAATGCTATGGCTCTGAAGTTAAAGACAAGCGGAAAGCTGTGGCTTGAAGCCACAAGTACCTGTGCGAGTGTTGAGCCAAACCAGAAAGCTCTCTACCTTTGTCTCTCTGCAAAGATCCGTTTCTCACAAAGAAGGAGTGTTGCAAAATGGCTGCCTTTTCTACTGCAGGAGGAGTGCCCTTTAATTTGCGCCCCGCAGCGACTGAGAACCGTTCCCCTCTACCAGTCGCTAGGGGCGCCAGGCGCACAATAGGCCGGCGCCACTGAATTTCCGGTTTGGGGCGAACAAAGGGCGTTGCACGATGAAATGACGTCAGGATCTGCGCGCGCAGCTGAGCACGCGCAAAGGCTTTGCGCCGCCGCTAAATCTTTACTGAAGTTGGGGAGAGGCGCAGATCGTGCTGCGCCCGGCCGCTAGCCGCCTAGCGCCCCACATCTCCTCCTAAGGCGCTAGCGGCTGGCGCAAACAACTGAATTTCTAGGCCAAAGCCTCCTGGCTTATTTTTTTAACACTCTTGGGGCTTTTAGAATTATTGTTTACTGTAGCCCTGTTTGATTTATACCCTTGATTTCTCTGCCTTCCACTTTTGCTTTTCTCCTTCCTGTTTTTTGCTTCTATCCTTGTTTCCCATTCCTCTGTCTCCCTGCACAGGTTCCCAACCCCCTGCCATTTTAGTTTAAACTCTCCCCAACAGCGCTAGCAAACACTACCCCAGGACATCGGTCCTGGTCCTGCCCAGGTGCAAACCATCCAGTTTGTACTGGTCCCACCTCCCCCAGAACCGGTTCCAATATCCCAGGAATTTGAATCCCTCCCCCTTGCACCATTCCTCTAGGCACGTATTCATCTGAAATATCCTTCTATTTCTACTCTGACAGGCACGTGGCACTGGTAGCAATCCTGAGATTACTACCTTTTGAGGTCCTATTTTTTAATTTACCTCCTAACTCCCTATGTTCAGCTTTTAGGACCTCATCCCGTTTTATATTTATATCATTGGTACCTATATGCACCACGACAACTGGCTGTTCACCCTCCCCCTCCAGAATGCCCTGCAACCGCTCCGAGACATCCTTCACCCTTGCACCAGGGAGGCAACATACCATCCTGGAGTCTCGTTTGTGGCCGCAGAAATGCCTATTTATTCCCTTTACAATAGAATCCCCTATCACTATAGCTCTCCCAGTCTTTTTCCTCCCGTCCTGTGCAGCTGAACCACCCATGGTGCCAGGAAGTTGGCTGCTGCTGCCTTCCCCCCGATAAGCCATATCCCTCAACAATATCCAAAGTGGTATATCTGTTTGAGCGGGGGATGGCCACAGGGGACCCCTGCACTACCAGCCTGCACCTACTACTCTGCCTGGTGGTCACCCATTCCCTTCCTGCCTGTGCAGCCTTTACCTGCGGTGTGACCAACTCCCTAAACGTGCTATCCACGATGTCCTCGGCATCACGGATGCTCCAGTATGTATCCATTCGCAGCGCCAGCGCCGCAATGCGGTCTGTCTAGCTGCAGCTGGATACACTTCCCGCACACATGGTCATCAGGGACACGGGCCGAGCTGTCCTGCCATGACTTACCCTTTAATTAATTTTAATTAATTTAAATCAAATCAATACCACTAATTACACGACAGTTAAATGATATACTCAAGGGCCCTTGGTTACTAGCACTCCCCGATACACAACAGAGACTTTAGAAACTATAAGCACAAAAATTAAGACCTTCTAAATTTTATAAACTAATAATCTTATCTGTCAAACTATAGAGTAGTATAAATACTCACCTGGCCGTACTCGCCCATCAGCTGCTTCCTCTTGCCTGCGTCATTTTTTGAATTGTGACGTGGCTCAGGAACGCCGCCGTTGGTCTGTGAGATTGGTAAGCCTCTGTTTTTAAAAAAAAAAGGCCCGCGAAAGTGAGTTTCAGTACTCACTGTACTGCCGCTCTCTGCTCCTCCCGACACCGGCCTTAAGGGGCATCTTAAAGGAGGAGAGGTTTATAGAGGGAATTCCAGAACTTTAGGACCTGGGCAGCTGAAGGTACGGCCGTCAATGGTGGAGCGATTAAAATCTAGAATGCGCAAGAGGCCTGACTTGGAGAAGTGCAGAGATCTCTGAGGGTTGTAGAGCTGATGGAGGTTATGTTCCGGAAAGAGTATCGGTTGAAAAGCAGAGCAAGGCAGGCCTGCGAGTGACCCAACAGCGGGGCCTTCGATCCACCAACTCCTGCTCCTATTTCATATGTCCGTAATTGGTTAGTGAAGGACGAATGCGCTTCCTGTCCGGGAGCATAGGTCAGCAAGGGGGTCAGGCTGGGGAAAAAAATAGCAACTCCTGATTTCTATACCAAATCTCATGATTTTTAAGAGTTTGTCTTCTAATTTATGAGGCGGTGGGGTTGGCAATACTGTGACTGGTAGCAGAATGTTCTTTTTTATCAATGGGAAATGGACTTCTGGGCCGAGTGGTGGAGGCAAAATGACTTTAAAGCTTGAGGCATTGTTGTGGATCGACGAGCTGATTTCTGTCCTCTCCCACAGCAGAAAAAATTAATTAAAAAAAAAATATAAACAGCTAAGAGTCTCTCTACAATTGTGATTGGGTAGGAAGTTTGCCTCATACTTTGAGTAACTTCTTGATTCTCAGGCCTACAGTAAAGGCTGATTAAACATGCCAAGTGGCCACACCTGGTGTTTATAAACTAATTTTAGACGGTGGACCAGAAAAGACATCTTGGCAATGGCGTGGAGCACATCCAACAGAAAATATTTGGACACGCCAGGGAAGAAAGTAGTATGCATTTCCCCCATTTTTTGGGTGTAAGATGGGCGCAATGTCTATCAATTTTTGAGTACGAGGTCCTGCACCTTATCAGCGCCAGTGGCATACTGCCAAAATATTGGGCCTCACTGTTTTGTTTAGGCGTCTTTGGCGGCCTCCTGAATTCGGCGTTTGATGGATCCAAATATCCAAAGTAGGTCCGGCCCTTTTTTCAGGACACTTCTGCAAACTCCGTGCAAAAACTAGCTGGAACATGCGCTGTGGAAGCTCCAACTAGTTGTTGTAGTTCTACAGCAACCCTTAAATGGACCACTGTAGAAATAGTAAGGAAAGTTCTTTTACTTCCTCTTCTGTGAGCCGCTGCCTGCCCGTTCTTGGCCCTCTTGTATTCTCCTCCACCCCACCTCGCATGACTTACTGCTGCTGCGCAAAATTTAAAAGGCGCAATTCTCTCGGGCTGTTGGAAGCAGTGCCAGAAGATTCATTTCTCATTTCAAGAGACTCTGCGGGCCAGATCAAAATGTTCAGCGGATGCATTTGGGCCACGGGCCGTATGGTTGACATCTCCGCCCCCCCCCCCTCTTCGTTAGCTCTTAAAGGAGATTTCAGTGTATAGCACCCAGCCAGACCTTTCTCAATTAAGAAACTATCAGTGTTTCGGATTGAGCGAAGATTCAGTCCAAGGACTAACTTTGTCTATTAAAGTAGGTAGCAGAGCCCTGGAAGGGAAAAGACAAGTGCCCTTTTGTCCCCTACCCTCCATTGAATCAGCCACTACGTTTCCGGTAGATTAGGGAATCGGGGTTATTTTAAAGTTATAGCTCCTTATTTCATGAGACTTGCACAAGGAAGATGTATGCCTTCACCTTCCCTCAAATTCAGATGAGTGATTTTCTTGGGATAAACCAAGGACGTGCAGACAGACCTTTTTAACAGGGAGAAGTTGTTGTTTACTCGGGCTGTTGATCGAAAAAAAAGTTTCATCAAGCCAGGGAGGTGTTTAGTTTCCAAAAGCTTAGATGATTTTTAACCAATCCTGGACTTGAGGATCAAAATCCTTTATTTTGAAGGAAACAATTAGGATGGACATCCTTCCACCAGTCATATAAATTATGCAACTGGGATGCCAGCTTGGGATGTTGAGCTAAAGGATGTATCCTTCCATATTGGCATCATAAGATTGAACAATTGTAGCAGTCATTTTATGAATGGCTTTGCAGTTAGGCTGAATGGTTATTCAGAAATATAAAATATGATTCTACAGTAGGGATACCCAAAATATGGCAAACCAAATATGAAATCTATAATATATAGGTTTGTATATAGCGGTGTTGGGCATTGTTTTGCGAAGGTTATAGCGGAATTACCTTGGAGGAGCAGTATTGGGACATACCCTAATCTGTGATGTGTTAAAAGTACTGAACTTTGTCCTAACGTGTTTCAATAATTCAGTAATATTTCTGTGTGCTATAATAACTACGTTGTGCACTAAAGGTAAGCCATGCTGATCCTTTTGAGTTGATGTAAAAGTCTAAAAATGACTGCCTATATGGGGACAAAAATAAATCATGTGTAATTTATGATTCAGATTTTGCTCAAATTAAATTGCCACTTGAATGCAGGAATTCTAAAAATCTTTATTTCCTATTTTGCAGGGGTTTCGCAGTCACACTACTTTTTGGGAAAACAAACTCGGAGAAATACCTTGAAAAGTGTGAGCACTCTTTCCTTCCTGCAGCACCAACTGGAGTCCCCAAAGTAAGTTGACTTACTTCATTTGAACTACATTTGTGTGTTCTCTTGGAGCTAATCTGGCCTGTTGGGAGGTTTCCTCCCCCCCAAAAAAAATGTACACTTCCACATTTCTCTTCACTAAACTGCCTCTGCCATCTGTCTGTCCAATCCACTAACTTGTCTAAGTTATGCTGCAGTTTCTTGCATTCTTTCTCACAGTTTGCCGGTCCCAAATCCAGTATATTGGCTCCTATTAAAGTGCGGACCCACAATGCCTCTTTCACTTCACTGGGGTCTGATTCAGTGTGCTGAATAGAGCCACATTACGTTTGATGCAGAGTAATTGAGGAAGGAATGGCAGGAAGAAATGTTACTGCCTGGTCTGACATAAACAGCTATTATTCAAAATCATAAGTTTTATTTTGTGTCTCCTGGCAAGGGCACAGAATAATGTGGGCTTGACATATCAAAGTAATTGTATAACAAGAACTGAAAACTGAGGGATAATGGCACGGCACTTGCCACAAAATGGTTCAGACAATGGAATTCTGGAGTGTTTGTGGCATGATATAACTTGGGGTGCTTTTATACTCTGTCATTGCAGAGTTGCTTCTGCTTCACAGTGATGCTGAAGTTGCAGTTTAAATCCATAGCCAGGACCTGACCTAATGCAGTGTGAAATTCCTTGGAGGAAATGGTCTTACACTGCTTTAAAATATCGCATGGAGTATAACACCAATACAGTGTGAAACTAGTTTTTTAAAAGATGCTCTGAAGATCCATTAAAAGCCCTGGGTACTTTTTAAAAATCTATTTGGAATTGACACAACTGGAAACACTCAACAGGTCAGTCCAAATCTGTGGAGAGAACAGATAATGTTTTAAATCCCTTCCTCAGCACTGCAAATGGGGTACTGTCTTGCTGAGACCCATACCGCTACTTCTAGCCTAAGACTGATCATTACATTATAAATTTGCAAATATCATCCAGCTGACACAATATTTCCCAGACCATGCAGAAAACTTGGAAAAGCACAATTAAAGCTTTATCTTCTAGTTACAATTAACAAATTGGAATCACTACACAGCTTCTTGAAAACTCCCTCGGTGGCTCTGCTTTCATCTTGCTAGTCCATATGAGTAATGGACCAGAGATAGAAATTGAACGTGTAATTTAACAATTGAACTACGCCACTTGCCTTTTTTTTAAAAAAACACCTGCTCCTGAACTTCTGTAGTAAGGTTTCTTGCCAGTTTTTCATGTTTTGCAAATGCCAAATTTCTGTGGCAGCACTTCTTTTGGTTTTATGTTGAATTCTCAATGTTCCATTCTCTTCAGGCTTTAGAAGAAATGAAACGAGAAAGTAGACAAATAAAGATTGACCGGCGACTGACTGGTTCCAGTATAATTGATGAGCCTCTACAACAGGTGAGTAGCAAAGAAACAACATTTATTTTTTGAGTGCAACTGTCCCATTACCCTGCCTTGTGCACACCCATTGAACAACCAGTTCTGCTCTACAGTGACACAGTTTTGATCTCAAACTTTTGGAAGTATAGAAACAAGAAGTAAAATTTGCTTCTGTTGCAATAAATGGTTCAGTAGCACTCGGTCAAGCTGAAGTTTTCTTTAAGCTGGTTAAACTCTGTGGTCGACTGCATTGATTCAATGCCCTGCATGATGACCCCACACAATTAAAAATTTTTTTTTTTTTTTTTCTGCATCTGGGCGTTGCTAGTGTTTATTGGCCATCCTTAGTTTTGTTCGAGAAGGTGGTAGTGAGCCATGTGGTAAAAGTAATCCAACAGCGCTGTTAAGTAGGAAGTTCCAGGATTTTGACCCAGTGACGATGAAGGATCGGCGATATATGTCCAAGTCAAGATGGTGTGTGACTTGGAGAGGAACTTGGAGGTGATGGCGTTCCCATACACCTGCTGAACTTGTTCTTCTATGTGATGGAGGTTGTGAGTTCAGCAGGTGCTATTAACGAAGCCTTGGTGAGTTGCTGCAGTGCATCATGTGGATAGTACACGCTGCAGCCACGGTTTGCCGGTGGTGGTGGGGCTGGATGTTTAAAGTGATGGATGGGCTGCCGATCAAGCAGACAGCTTTGTCCTGGATGGTGTCCAGCTTCTTTAGTGTTGTTGCATCTGCACCCATCCAGGCAAGTGGAGGATATTCCATGATACTCCTGACTTGTGCCTTGTAGGTGGTGGAGAGGCTTTTGGGAGTTAGGAAATGAGCCACTTGCCGCAGAATACCCAGCCTCTGACCTGCTGTAGTAGCCATGGAATTTATGTGGCTGGTCCAGTTGAGTGTCTGGTCAATGGTGAGCCTTAGGATGTTGATGGGGGAATTTGCCAATGGTAATGCCACTGAATGTCAAGAGGAGGTGATTGGGCTCTCTCTTGTTGGAGATGGTCATTGCCTGGCATTTGTGTGGCATTGTCTTGCCACTTATGAGCCCAAGCCTGGATGTTGTCCAGGCCTTGATGCATGTGGGCATGGACTGCTTCATTATCTGAGGAATGGAGTTGAAAACTGTGCAATCCTGCAGCAATACCCTGGACTTGCTTTAGTTTTAATGGGGCTCTTTAGTGCCACACTCAGTTGAATGTTGCCTTGTTGTCGAGGACAGCCACTCTCGCCTCACCTGGACTTCAGCTTTTGTCCATATTTGAGATCTGGAGCCAAGTGGTCTTGACGGAACCCAAACTGAACACTGATGAGCAGGTTATTGGTCAGTCAGATCCACTTGATAGCATTGTTGATAATTCTTTCCATCTCTTTGATGATTGAGGGTAGGCTGATAAGACGATAGTTGGCTGGGTTGGATTTGTCCTGCTTTTTGTGGATAGGACATACCTGGGTAATGTTCCACATTGTCGGATAGATGCCAGTTTTGTATCTGTGCTGGAACAGCTTGGCTAGAGGTGTGACTTGTTCAGGAGCACAGTTCTTCAGCTGTGTTCAACCAGGATGTTGTCGGGACCCATAGCCTTTGATGTGTCCAGTGCACCTCAGCCATTTTTTCATGTGGAGTGAACCAAGTTGGCTGAAGACTGCCATCTTTGATGGTAGGGATCTCAGGAGGAGGCCGAGAAGAATCATCCACTCGGCAGTTCTGGCTGAAGATGGTTGCGAACAATCAAGCCTTGTCTTTTGCACTCACATGCTGGGCATGCTCTTTTACACTCATCAGTGAACCAGGGTTGGTCATCTGGCTTGATGGTAATGAAGGAATGAGGGATATGCCAGGCAATGAGGTTTCAGATTGTGGTGGGATACGCTGCTGCTGATGGCCCACAGCACTTCATGGATGCCCAGTTTTGTGCTGTTAGATCTGTTCTTAATAGATCCCACTTAGTACTGTGGTAGTGCCATATGACATGATGGAGGTTGTGATCGGTGTGAAGACGGCATATGGTGTTACTCCTACCAATACTGTCATGGACAAATAAATCTGTGACAAGTAGATTAGTGAGGACAAGTTCAAGTAGGTTATTACCTCGTCTTGGCGCTCTCACGATTTTGCTGCAAGCCTATTCTGGCAGTTGTGTCCTTCAGGGCTCGGTCAGCGGTGGTACCACCGAGCCGCTCTTAATGATGGATGTTGAAGTCCCCCACCCAGAGTATATTCCTTACCCTTGCTATAATCGGTGCTTCTTCCAAGTGATGTTCAACATGCAGGAGCACTGATTGATTGGCTGAGGGAGGGAGGTAGGTGGTAATCAACAGGAGGTTTCCTTGCCCATGTTTGACCTGAAGCCATGAGACTTCATAGGGTCCAAAGTCAATGCTGAGAACTCTCTGGGCCACTCTCACCCAACTGTATACCACTGTGACCCACCTTTGTCCTGCTGGTGAAACAGGACATACTCGGGGACAGTGATGGAGAAGTCTGGGACATTAGCTGATGGGTATGATTTTGTAAGTATGGCTGTCAGGCTGTTGATTGACTTTTCTGTAGGACAGCTCTTTTAACATTTGCACCAGTCCCCACATTTTAGTGAAGTGGAATTTGTAGCGTCGACTGGGTTGGGTGTGCTTTTGTCTGGATTAATTTTTCTTTTTTGTAGTAGTTTGATACAACTGAGTGGCTTGCTTGGCCACTTCAGAGGACAGTTAAGAGTGGTGTGGGACTGTAGGCGCTCATAGGACAGACCAAGTAAGGACGGCAGGTTTCCTTCCCTAAAGGACATTAGTGAACGAGTTGGTTTTTTTGACAGTCCAATTGCTTCATGGCCACTTTTATTGATATCAGCTTTTTATTCCAGATTTATTTACTTTTTAAAAAAAACAGAATTAAAACTGCTCACATGGAGTGTTTTGAACTCTCATTCTCTGGATTACTAGTCCTGTAACATAACCCACTATGCTACTGTACCTGCTACTGTAGTTGGAGGTGCAATGCTCCATACTGTGTGACATGGTGCGCAAGATCCCTGACCGGCAGTCCAATGCATCGAGCAGTTGGTGGTGCGCAGCCATTAAAGGCTGGGACCTGCAGGTCGCCTTCAGTGCCCTCTACAGCAGGGCTAACACAAGCTTTCCTCGTGGCAAGCTAGTTCCTGGACCTTCCTATCCAACTGCCCTTGCTCCTGCACACTTGTGTTCAGTGAATCTCCCAGTGCAGACCATTCTGACCCTCTAAAGTACTCAGGCTGCCAATTTATGTGCTGGTGCTCTTTTCTCTTCCCTTCTCTCTCTCTCAATCTTTCATTTTCACACATGGCTTTGTACCTTTAAATTCTATTAAGACAAACCTGCTTACAGGACAGAAAACTCAATGGGGGGTATTTTGGTGAAAGGATGAGAACAGGCGCTAAAGTTGTGCTATGCCAATAAGATGCACCTGTTTGAAAGTCTGGTTTTAGCATGCAATTTTGATCCTAATTGCTGATCACCATAATTTAACTTGCCTGGAGGTGCTAAAACAGACAACTGTAGGTTTAGCAACAAAGCACTGATTAGAAGCAATTTTTGTGGAGCAGTATATGTGGGTTTCACGCACCCACTTCTACTGAAGGTGTGGAATGCACTGGCTGGCACACAACTGCAGGTTTCAGGATAGCTTACGGACCGAGGGAGAGGGCGCACAGGTTCTCTGACGCAGCACTGCGGGTCCTGGTGGAAGAAGGATGTCATGTCCTGTCGAGTCCACCTTGCCCTCCTGTCTCTCCTCTCACTCTTGCAGCAGCTGGTGCTGCTCTACCTGGCCTCATCTCCTCCCAATCCTCCTGCAGACCAAGGGGGACCCTTAGCAAGATGTCCATGACCAAACACTCGCTTTTTCCTGGTGACTCTAAGGTGTCCAATAAGGTGGAGTAGCACAGCACTCTCTCTCTTTTTAGGTGAAGTCGTCAGAGAATTTCTGTAATAAGTGTTGATAGAGTGTTGGTGAAGTCGTTCCAAAGTGTCCCAGAAAGTCTCCTGATGTGTTTCAAAAGTCCTCTTCAACCCTCCAGTAGCAAGTGAAAGGTAAAAGGTGATATACCTTTAAGTAGCGCTCGAAATCCTCAGCAACGCCTTGTTTACTCCCGGTCAGGTGGTCGCTGTTAGAGGGTCAAGTGCTATTCACCAAAATGTCGTGCAGCATCGTTAATGAGTGCTAACAGGCAATTTCTAAGTGGCAATCAGCCCCTTAACAATTCTCGTGGCGGCCGTTCCTAGTGCATGCTTCAACTCCTTCACGAAGATGGCATCTTGTGCTAAACGTAGGCTAAACAGGTGTTTCAGCTCAAGACCATCTTGGCCATCTGGGAGGCTCTTTAGTGCATGAAGGATCTGTCGAAAATCGTCCCCAATGCCAAATCTAGAGCACTAACTGTCACAAGGATCCTTTCTAAGGTGTCAATCAATTAAACAAGTATGTGTCAGAAATATGATTGGCAGATTTCAATGAATCTGCCAAAGGTCACGTGTTACAGATTTTTGTGCTGATTCATGACCAGGGCCATGAGGTTGCGACACCAATTGCCTTCAAAGGTCTAACTGCTCTTTCTGTTACAGGACTTTTCTCGTGTTCAATTTACTTTTGCCACAATGGGGGTGGGGAGGAAGGGAGGAATTTTAACCCCCAAGAACGGTTGGGGGTAGGTAGATAGTTAAAATAATTTATTTTTGGATCGCGATCTCAACCCAGCTCTAACATGGCCACTTCCGGGTTTAACAGAGGTGCATTTGGATGCGTGCGAATAACCTATTCGCCGCAGTTGAGACCTTTTGAGTTAGTGCAGGCAGGTGGGTAGTTATCGCAGCAATTAATGTCCTTATGAGACCAATGTTCCTTGTAGGCTGCGCTTTGTTCTGCGTGGCCTGTTTCTTTCAATGCATGGTCCCTTTAAATTTCTGCGCATGCACGGTATTTCCAATATAAAAGCTTGTGAGCAGCCTGCGCGGAACCTCGCAAATTACTGTGCGGCTACGCACGTGTGCAGCTTAGAGGGAACATTGTCTGAGACGTTAGTTAGGTCTTTTTAAATTGAATTTCACTGACCTTTAAATTTAACGTCTCCAGTACGGATTTCCTGAGGCACGTGAAGCTGATCAGTAAGAAGGAGGCGAGTTGCAGGTGCACTTTGTGGGGGCCTATTGACTTCAGATTGCTTGAAATTAATAAATGCTCCGTTCTTACAGCAGCTTTGTCAGTTCTCCCTGACAAATGTTTAGCAGAGTTCTTGTCACTATATAGTAATAGTGCAGCACAGAAGGAGGCCATTTGGCCCATCAAGTCTGTGCCAGCTCTTTCGAAGAGCAATCCAGTGAGTCCCACTCCCCCGTTCTTTCCCCATGTCCCTGCAATTTTTTTCTCCTTCAAGTATTTATCCAATTCTCTTTTGAAGGCTACTATTGAATCTGTATCCACCACCCTATCAGGCAGTCCATTCCAAATCCTAACCACTTGTTGCGTAAAAATGTTTTTCCTCCTGTTGCCTCTGGTTCTTTTGCCAATCACCTTAAATTTGTGCCCTCTGGTTATCGACCCTTCAGCCATTGGAAACAGTTTCTCTTTATCTATTCTATCTAAATCCATCATGAACTAATGGCCCGGAATTTGCAGTCAGCGGCAAAGCGAAAGCGTTCAAATCAATGAAGTATAGTGGGGATCCCCTTGTGCGAACTGCTGTGACGTCAACAAGCTGTCTCAGCAGCCAATCAAAACACAGAATTCTCACACAGCAAACAAGGAAGTGAGTAAGCTCTCAAATTCTAACATTTTATAAATGTTAGAGCAGAACAAAGATTGGGGCTCTCATGGGGAAAAGGAAATCCTGAAATAAAGATGGACAAATTTTTAAAGTTTCTTAAAAATTTTAATTTTTATTAAAAAGCACAAATTTCACTGCACAAAATAAAATTAGTTTTTCAGGCCCTTGACCTTTGCTTAGTTGTTAATATGCTGATCTTGGTATTGGAGAACTTTGGAGACTTTCAAACAGACACCAACAGGATGGAGGTGCCTTGGATGTTTTTGATAGTACATCAGAAGAGGAAGACATGTTGTGGGGATAAGCAGGTGCACAGGATAGAGCAGAGGCTGCAGAAGGCACTACTCGCATAACTGGGTGTACAGACAGGCTCCACTTCCATCACCTCTCGGAAGGTTAATGCTCCCACAGGCTGAGGTTGTCACGTCAGGTGGTCGCAGACATCTGCAGCCTCTAGAAGACCGGCTACCTGCTGGACCTGGCAGCCACTCATCACCAGTGGCTGTGAAGGTCACCATCACCCTTAATTTTTTTTTCTCTGGCTCCTTCCAAGATGCAACCGGAGACATCGTGAGGGTCTCGCAGTCCACTGCACATAAATGCATGGGGCAGGTGACTGATGCATTGTTTGCTAGGGCTGGAAGTTATGTAAACTTCCCCTGTGATGATAGTAGCCAGAATGAGCGGGTACTCGCATTCACCTGTCTGGCTAGATTCCCACAGGTGCAGGGTGTCATCAATTGCACACACGTGGCAATCCAAGCACCACCTCAGGAACCAGGAGTTTTCGTCAACCTCAAGGGATGTTATTCCATCAATATGCAGCTGGTGTGCAACCACAAGAGGAGGTTCATGCAGGTGTGCCCCAGATTCCCTGGGCACTATAATGATGCTTTCATATTGCGGCAGTCCAACATTCCAGACATTTTTTTGTTCCAAGAATCAGAATTAAGGGCTCGCTTGTAGGTGATGAGGAATACTCCCTTCCAACTTGGCTCATGACACCTGTGAGGACCCCTACCAATGAGGCGCAGGAGTGCTACAAAAACAGCCACTTGACTACCAGATGTGTCATACTGCAAGCCATCAGAATGTTAATGATGAGCTTCAGGTGCCTAGATAGGTCTGGAGGCGCCCTTCAGTACTCGCCAGCGTGGGTGTCCAGTATGATAGTGGTGTGTTGCGTCCTGCACAACATTACCCAGCAGAGAGGATTACAGTTGGAGGAGGATGAAGGCACTTACCACTCGTCTTCGGATGAGGAGAACATTGAAGAGGAGGAATATGAAGATGGGGCACCCATTGCTAGACCAGCCGCGTACATTGCTGCTAGGGATGCCCCAATAGTTGGTGACTCTCACAGGAAAACATCACAAATTAAATCCTCCGGCCCGCTCGCACTACCAGCACCAACCCGCCCCCCTCCCCTTCACACTAAACAGTCCATCAACCACGCGTCCGCCCATTGCACATCTGCCCAATGGGTCCCGTCATGTATTGACATTCATCATAAAACAAGTGAAAGGGCGAGTTGGCATTCGGGACGCAATAATGGGCAAGATGTGGAAGTGGTGTTAAGCAAAAAAAAATTTGTGCCTTTTATAAGAAAAGGAAATTTAGCATAACATTTTGTCAAATACCCATGCACATACCCTTGGTGAATTACAATAGGTTTCTCTTGCGCTTCCTATCGTTTCTACGTGGTGCAGCCCATGTAGCTTCAGCAGAGGAAGAGGCAGGCTGCTCCAATCCCTGCCGTGCATTCTGAGATGTTTTAGGCCTAGGACCTCTGGGTTTCTGAGCCCCTGTGGGCCCTGCCAAAGACTGCTCCATTTGCACCTGTGCAGGGGCAGACTTGGCCATCGGGAGATGAGGCAGCATGTCGAGTACTGGCTGAGGGGGTGTTCGGGGTAACGTGGGAGCGCTTTGAGTGGAGTTCCACTTCCACGTCCCCATTCGCCATCATCCCTCTCTTGGGCCAGCACCACATCACTCCTACCACTCTGCTGCAGATCATGATGTGTTGTAAGGCCACGGATAAGATATCTGCCATCCTGTTTAAGGCGACAGGCATGTTGACATCCTATGTTTGTGCGGCCATATGAGAGCCATGCTTGAAATTCTATGAGGTGGCCACTCTCTCCGTGGGGGACATTCTCACATTTCCCTGCACCATCAATCCACTAGTGATCGAGTTGGACTTCTTCATCCTCTCCACTATTGTGTAGTGTGCATGGCGCATCGTCAGTACCTTGCAAAGTTATGATGCACTTTGGCATTCTCCGTCTCAATGATGGGCCCCCAGGGGTGTGAAAGGATTGCGCCCTCCAGTGTGGACCCGCCACGGCTGTCCCTGCCGTAGTGTCTGCTTGTGTTTACTTGTGCGTTATGAATCATCAGGTGCAAACAAAATTAACTTTGTAACTGGATTTACTGAAGTGTGAGTATTTGCGTTGGTGCATGATGTACATCCAGTGACTGTGGAGGAATTGTCCTTATGCATGTCCAATGACACTTGCTGCGGCACTTAATCTCCATGGCATCCTCCTCTGCACCTGTGAGCTGGACCTCGCATTTTGCCCTCCCCTCCTACAAGGGCCCAAACAAATAGACCTGTGAGTGACTGTCAGTGCAGGTTAATATGAGACAGATGAATCCCACTGCGTAAGGTTGAATGCCAATGGTGGATGGATAGGTGGGGAAGAATTGAACTGCATCGAGAGTGAACACTGTGCTGCTGAAATTTGTGGGTGTGCTGAGTGATGTGATAGAGTACGCTAGGCAAGACAGAGTGAAAGGGGGGGGCTTAAATCAGAAGACGTAGGTGAATCACCAAATGTACACTCTTGCTGAGCTGGTAAGGTCATTAAATCGCTTCCTGCACTTTATCCAAGACCGGGGCACAATGCTCCTGCTGCTCACCACCTCCGCTACTGCCAAGCATGCCTTCTTGGTGAGAGCCACTGGTTTCTTCCTCCCATTGCTGGGGAAAAATATGTCCTTCCTGCTCCTGACTGCACCTAGCAATAATTCCAGTTATGCATCATTAAATCTGGGTGCTGCTGTTGCTGTCTGTGCATCCATCGTAAATACTTCCTGGCTCATGCAAATTCCATTTCTACATTTGTCCCATTTAAGAGTTGAGGTTCCATCATGCGGGTGCGCATCACGCCTGCTGCGTAGCTTGGAGACTCGAAACCTGAAAGTCAAACTTTATTGCCTCAATTATGCTGAATTGGAGAATCCTATCTGCTGACTTGACTTCTGGATTTTACCCACGCAATTTCACGCCATCGAATTGGCTGAAGACTGGCTTCTGTAATGGCGGGGTCCTCAGGAGGAGGCTGAGATGGATCACCCACTTGGCACTTCTGGCTGAAGATGGTTGCAAATGCTTCAGCCTTGTCTTTTGCACTTGCGTGCTGGGCTCCACCATTATTGAGGATGGGGTATTCATGGAGCCTCCTCCTCCCGTTAGTTGTTTAATTGTCCACCACCATTCACAACTGGATGTGGCAGGACTGCAGAGTTTTGATCTGATCTGTTGATTGTGGGGTTGCTTAGCTCTGTCTATAGCATGCTGCTTCTGCTGTTTAGCATGCATGTAGTCCTGTGTTGCAGCTTCCCCAGGTTGGCACCTCATTTTTAGATACACCTGGTGCTGCTCCTGGCATGCTTTTCTGCTCTCCTCATTGAACCAGGGTTGGTCCCCTGGCTTGATGGTAATGGTAGAGTGAGGGATATTCTGGGTCATGAGGTTAGATTGTGGTGGTATACAATTCTGCTGCTGCTGATGGCCCACAGCGCCTCATGGATGCCCAGTTTTGAGCTGCTAGATCTGTTCTGAATCTATCCCATTTAGCACGGCGGTAGTGCCACAAAACACGATGGCGGGTGTCCTCAGTGTGAAGATGGGACTTCGTCTCCACAAGGACTGTGCGCTGGTCACTCCTACCAATACTGTCATGGACAGATGCATCTGCGACAGGTAGGTTGGTGAGGACGAGGCCAAGTAGGTTTTTCCCTCGTGTTGGTTCTCTCGCCACCTGCCGCAGGCCCAGTCTGGCAGCTATGTCCTTCAGGACTCTACCAGCTCAGTCAGTAGTGGTGCTACCGAGCTACTCTTGGTGATGGACATTGAAGTCCCCCACCCAGAGTAGATTCTGTGCCCTTGCTACCCTCAGTGCTTCTTCCAAGTGGTGTTCAACATGGAGGAGTACTGATTCATCAGCTGAGGGAGGGCAGTAGGTGGTAATCAGCTGGAGGTTTCCTTGCCCATGCTTGACCTGAAGCCATGAGACTTCATGGGGTCTGGAGTCAATATTGAGAACTCCCAGGATCACTCCCTCCCAACTGTACCACTGTGCTACCTCCTCTGGTGGGTCTGTCCTGCCAGTGGGACAAGACATACCCAGGGATGGTGATGGAGGAGTCTGGGACATTGGCTGAAAAGTATGATTCTGTAAGCATGATTTTGTCAGGCTGTCGCTTGACTTGTCTGTGGGACAGCTCTCCCAATTTTGGCACAAGTCCCCAGATGTTAGTGAGGAGGACTTTGCCGGGTCGACTGGGCTGGGTGTGCCATTGTTGTGTCCGAAGCCGGTGCCTCGGTCGATGCCGGTTGGTCCGTCCGGTTTTATTCTTATTATCTCTGAGATGTGATGCAACGCCATATAAATTCATCCTTCCTCAAAATGTAATTTTGGCTGAATTGGTTTCACTAATATAGACTGACATTTCTTGCCATATTGGGCAAAATTGAAGTTGCCAAAAGAGTTGGGCAATGAAAGAAAACAAAGTTAAATAACTACTGTGGAATACTTGTGAAATTTAGTGCCTTGGAAGGGTGATGGTACTATCCCACACATTTGAGGTCTACTTAAGTGTTACACCTTTTGGTGTTAACACATCAGATTTTATGAATACTTACTGCTATCTTACAAAATAATTTTGTTCTCTTTGCAGTAGGCCTATAATTATTCTGATCCATGTGTGTTTTGTTATACGTAACAACTGATGTGCTAGGGAAGCAATGTTGACATGCCAACTAGGTTAGAATGAAGTATTTACTGCTTGAACTTTTTTACAGCACATCAAGTATGGTGGGGCCATAAAAGATAGATGGGAATGTTCTACATATTTTCAATTTCTTTTTCAGGTCATCCAGTTTGCACTAAGGGACTATATCCAGTACTGGTATTATACTCTAAGTGATGATGAATCTTTTTTACTCGAAGTCAGACAAACTATACAAAATGCACTTGTTCAGTTTGCCACAAGGTAAGTTGGATTCACTTGACTCTGCAGTACAGCACAAAAGCAACTGCAGAGTAGTATTCAGTCCTTTGTTCAAATTTTTGATAATGAATAAGATTAAAAATAACAGCCATAGTTAACCAAGCAAACAGTTACAGGATAATCTGAGCTAGACTTAGGAACCAAGCTAGAAAGTTCCTCTTTTCACAAACAATAACTAGAGTTTGCTATAGATCAGATTGAACAAAAAGGCAGTGCACTACTCCATGAAATGATGAGAAAAGGAAGTGAAATGAAAGGATCATACTGATGACAATTTTATCCAACTAATAAATGTAATACATGACTTCTGTCTGACCCAGTGTGTTAGAAATGTCTTAAGTCAATATGTGACTTACTTTGTGACATTGGCAATAAACCAATACTTGTATAACTTTAAAAAGATCTACATCATGGAAAAAAGTAAGAGCTTAAACAGTTTGATTTGTTGGGGAGGTAGTATTGAAGAAAATCTCAGTTGAGGACAAATGGAATACCTTTAAGGACTTAGAATGCAGGATAAATGTATATCAAGGGTGGACCCAGTAAGTGCAGGCTAAAAAAGCATGATCCCAAATAGATTAACAAGACAATACAAAGTGAAATAGACATAAAACCAAACTCCTTTTAAAAGCTTCAAAGGAGAAAGATGAATGAAAAGGATGGGCAAACTAAAGAAAGAAGAAAGAACTTGCATTTATATAGCGTCTTTCAAGACCTCAGAATGTCCCAAAGCGCTTTACAGTGAATTTAGTACTTTTGAAGTGTAGTCACTGTTGTAATGTAGGAAACGTGGCAGCTAATTTGTGTACGGCAATGTCCCACAAACAGCAGTGTGATGATGACCAGTTAATCTGTGTTTGTTTTAGTGATGTTGGTTGATAAATGTTGGCCAGGACACAGAGGAGAACTCCCCTACTCTTTGAAATGGTGCCTTGGAATCTACTGAATATGTTTCACACAATAAATGATTGATTGCAGGAACTAATGACTAGAGACGCTAGTAGCATGCCACTATCATAGAAGGTCTTGCAACAGAATTAATCACTTGATATCACTTTAATGGAGGTCCTAAACTAGTCAAGACCAATAAATCCCCAGGGAAAACTGTGTATACCTGAGGGTACGAAATGAGACCAGGGACAAGATCTAGAGTGCTGACAATCATCATAAATGAGTCATTGGATACAAAGAAGGTTCCACTCGATTGGAAACTAGACAAAGTGACACCTATTTTTAAAAAAAGACAACAAACAAAACTCTAGTAACTCCAAACCTGTTGGTCTTGTTTTTATAACTGGTGAAATAATGGAATTTTATCATTAACAACATATCTAAAGATTACCTCAATGAATGTAACAAGCCAACATGGGTTCACAAGTGGCTGGCTGACCTCCTTGAGAATTGAGGAGGGAGTATTCTAAATGACATTTGAAAGCCCTATAATACCTAGACTTCAAGAAAGCCTTTAATGTCCTGCTTGAAAGACTGGAAGTGGATAAGAAATTGGCTGAAATAGAGTAGCAGTGGGTACTAGTTAGAGAATCAATATCAGGCTGGAAATGTGTATTAAGTGGGTACCCAGGGATCGATGCTGGTGCCTCTATTATTTCTGACCTTCATAAACAGTCTGCAAGGTAAATTGAGGGGGTAATTGTGTCTGAAGCAACCAGCAAACCATAGAATGACCCAATGTGAGCTTGGCTTAGTTAGTAGTGCGCTTGTCTTTGAGTCAGAAGGTTGTTGATTCGAGCCTCCTTCATCCATTAACTGGGGAATGTTGCTTGTTCTCCTCTCTGACCCTGGTCCTTCAGTGAGTTTCCCGCCCTGTCCCCGGTCCTTCAGTGAGTCCCCGACTGTTAGTATTAAATTTATTTCCACCACCCTTTCAGGCAGTGCATTCCAGATCGTAACAAGTTGTAGCATATAAATATTTCTCCTTGTCTCCTCTTTTTGGTTCTTTTGCCAAATAGGTTAAATCTGTGTCCTCTGGTTACTGAACCACCAGCCAGTGGAAACGGAGTCTCCTTAATTACTGTATCAATACCCCTCAGAACTGTGTAAATATCTTGATCAGGGCAGTTAGTCATAGTAGAGAACTGGTGTGAGTGTTAGTAAAATTGGTACCAGGAGAATTGCTAAATGAGAAGAAACGATTCTGGTTTCATTCGGGAACAGCACAGTGGTGAGACGCGAGTCCAAATCCCACTACGGCAGCTGGAGAATTTAAATTCAGTTAATTAAATAAATCTGGAATAAAAAGCTAGTATCAGTAATGGTGACCATGAATCTTCCGGATTGTCGTAAAAACCCATCTGGTTCACTAAAGTCCTTTTTAGGGAAGGAAATCTGCCGTCCTTACCCGGTTTGGCCTATATGTGACTCTAGACCCACAGCAAGGTCAAGTAGGGATGGGCAATAAATGCTGGCCTTGCCAGTGACCCCCACATCCCGTGAACGAATAAAAAGAAATTATAGAACCTGCTTATCATTATTTCAGTTTTGAAAATGTGAATTATGATTTCATGGTTTTGATTACTTCCTCAATTGTGACTAATAACAGGTCAAAGGAGGTAGATTGGCAACCATACTTTACTACACGGTTAGTAGATGACTTTGCTACACATCTTCGTGTATTCAGAAAAGCTCAACAAAGGATAGAAGACGCGAGACAAAAAAAAGGTATGGAATAGTTATCAAGCCGACTGGTAATTTTTTGGGGTCTTTTCCATCCCTCTGTCACTTTGGTATTCTGAGCCTATTCTTCCTACATGCAGAGGCAGCTTAGGAGCAGCATTCAGCTACATTCCAAAGATAAAGCTGGTGCTGCATGGATTTCTGGGTGCAGGGGCCACACTGGCAATTCAGATCCCATCAGTTGGGGCGGATGTGTTTTGCTGCACAATTACGTGGAACATTGCAAGTGGTCAGAGACATTTAAGCACAGGGGTTGCTCATCTCTAAGGCAGGTGGCTCCTGGAGTACAGGAGGATCAGATGATGCAACTACTGAGCAGCACATGGTTGTTGTGAGCAAACTATAGGGCACAATTGCAAGGGACCTACCGAGGGTAGGGAGATATGTCACGGTTTGGGATTCTGTAGCTTTTTTTGCACCAAAAAAAATTGGCATAAGCGATTTAAATGTCTGTTTTGAGCAGAGGCAGGTCTGAAAGTTGGTAGTGTACCCAGATAGTCCATACTGGGTTGACCATCTATAGGCAAATGAGAGATGAATGAATTGGGGGTTGGGTAGTTGTTTTACACAGATCCTAAATGAGGCCCATCCATTTGAGACATCTAGCACCTTGGTGTTGACCAATTTATTTAATCTCTGCTAGTCTTTGAAGGGAGGCTTTTTAAGATACAGAGATCTGGTCCAGATCACAAGGGAGCTTTCATTGTTATACTCCCAGATCCCGGTAGCGTGCAAGCAGATACAGAGCAGTGGGAATCAACTTCCGTTTTTTTTTTAAATGCATGCAACCAGACTGCTTAAGGGAGCAACTGACTCCACTGAACTCAAGTATATACCTGCGGCAGACACAAACTTGTAACCCCTTAGTCTAGATTTTTCAGCTTCTGGATTTTATATTACTTTATAGACGAGACCCAGCTCCCTATGATTGCAAGAGTATCTTCATTAGCCCAAATATCTAGATAAGCTTTCGGTATCATGCATCATTACGTTATGTCTCCACTGAATTTTCCTCCCATTTACAAAAAGTAATAGATTACTAAATCATCAGACCGTCTTTCAGACTTTGAATATCCAACAAATTTATTTATCAATACATAAATAAGTGAATAAACGACAATGACTTACATATTTTCACTACAAATTATACTATTTAGTTCTTTGAATAAAAAAGAAATATTCACAATCCTAATACTATTACAGGAAACTTTGTGCTATACGGGACCGAGCTGCTGCCGTTCCCTCCAAACTGCCGTACACTCCAGAGCTAATGTTGAAACATACGGAGATTCATCTCCGTATGAATCAACAAACCCAGCTTCTAAACAGTCGGCTAGCATCTCCAGCTGAAGCTGTTGCTTAGCTACAGACCTTGCACAGCTTGACTGTTCAAAAAAAGCAAAGAAAAGAATAAAAAACGGCTCCTGATTTTTGCCGGTGGCTCCAGCTTGCCAGACGGTTCGCCTCCGGATAACTCAAAGTTTCCTGTAAATTAATAACTTATTCTTATCAATTAGCATTTGATATTTTTGATAGCTAACTTTTAAACTCCTTTTTATTGGCTGTCCATTAAAATTCAGTCCCACCATGTCAAAACTGAACAAAAAAACCTTCACCTTAGTCATGTTGAATTAAAAATATGAACAATTTTTTTTTACAAAATAATCAATTTAACCTCCCCGAGCGTTCTCCTTTCCTCTCTAAAGTAATTCACACTGAGATGTAATTCCACGGATGCTGTAACCCTCTTGCTTTACGTGTGAGCCTTTGATTGGTGTCAGCGGGCTTTTCTTCCATGGAGATATTTCAGCATAGCCTGATCTTCATATTTTATACATGCAGTTTCCAACAGAAGTCATTGGATAATGATCAGGAAGAGAAACTGTAGCAGTTCTCCTCACCTCCCATTACCCTAACTTTTTACTTTCTAACCCCTTTCCCCACCCTTCTTTTGCCTAGTGGCATTGAGGCAAATTGCATTTCCATTGCTGCAGTTGCTAAGATAAGACAAAAACACATGCCATGATTTGAGCCTAGCAGTTTCCTGTTTAGTATGATTTCAGCAGCACAGCAAATAATGCATTTATCTGTTTAATCCATTTAGAATATATGAAACATGATCTTGCAAGTAGAGTCTAATTGTGCTATGCCGGTATATATATGTGATCTATTAATGCTACAGTAGTATGGACCAATGCATCATCTACTTCAGTTGTGTTGTAATAAATGGTTGCAGGCAGTGACTCTGAAAACTTGTCGTGTAAGTTATCACATTTCCTGTACTTGTGGGACGTTAATGCAACCAGCACAAGTGTAAGATTCTCTGCAGCATGATTTCTGTGTTTTGACAAGAGTTACTAAGTTCTTAGTCTGCTAACTGACGATACAAATTTGCTCAGAAATGCAGCTGCCAATGGCAGTTTCTCACCCAAACAGGCTCAATGAGAGGAAAGCTTTATAATATTGCTTGAATGTTGTAAAATCTGAAGTGAGTGGCTAATTGCCTGCCTAGCACCACCAGCCAGAGAAACAGCCTAGCTGCCATCTATGTGTGTAATGCCACAGGAGATCAACTAGTCTATTTAAGTTGTGGTCTCACTTTATTTTGCTGTGGTTTTGTTACATGCTTGTTTCCTTGAAGAATTAATGTCTTTTTTTCACCTGTAGCATGTGACCTCTCAAATTAATTGATATCTGGCAATCATAATTTCTGACATGCTTGTTTAGTTGAATGACTCCTTTGAAAGGATACTGGTAACAGTTAATCCTCCTGAATTGTCATAGAATTTTTTGTCGGTAGGCAGGTTTGTCTCAGTAGAATTTAAGGTACAAAGCCATGCTTTTCTCCCGGGGGGGGTGGGTGGGGGTGAAGAAGAGAAGAGAGTTAAAGCGATACACAGATGTAACCTTCGCTGGCACCTAGCGTAGCCAACTTCTTAGAGGTAAGTCATTGCATGTTATTTCCATCAGAAACTTTCTCCTGGCATTGAAATGTTGGATACATCCTGATGCATTTTAGTTGTAAACATTTGTTCTTGGGACCATATTATTGCATATGTTGGTCTGGTGTCTGAAACAAACACAAGACCTATCAGTGTTCGAAGGTTGCAATTCACACTCTGACTTCAAAAGGAAAATTAATTGATAAATTTTCTTGTTTACTTGGAGAGGGAAGGGAACTCCTAATTGGATAGTGTAAGTGCAGCTGGCTTTCCCTCATGTGTCATCTGACTTTGCATGAATTATTTTGTTTCCCCAAAAATCCCTGGTACATCCACAAGCCTTCAGTGCTACGCAGACAGATGACAGAATTATGGACCTGCATCAGTTGTAGCCTGTACCCAGCTATTGTGAAGCTGAACAGATAACTGACCGTTATCCATTTTTTTCACCTGATGAACTTCATAACAAAAAATATCCTTTTTTGGGGGAAATGTCATTCCACTGCTTGTTACTTCTGTAGCTGAGACATATGGGGCAACTCACAAACTGATTGTTGTTTTCCAGTTTAAGGTCCCTAGTTTTGAGTATATTCAAAATTTGATGTGCTTAATGTGAACACTAATTCTACCTGGTGTAAGAATGCAACTCTTCCAAATATAAAAAAAACATAAACAAAAAAAGTTGAAAGTACTCAGCAGGTCAGGCAGCATCTGTGGCGAAACAGAAGTTTCAGGTCTATCCTATAAAATGCATTTATTTTCAATGATGCCGATGACACACAGAATGGTGGTATAGCAAGTAGTGTAGGTGGAAGCATGAAATTACAAAGAGACATTGATCAAATAAGTGGATGAAACTATGGCAGATGGATTTCAATGCAAGTAAATGTGAGGTCATCCATTTTGGACCAAAAAAAGATAGATCCAAGTATTACTTAAATGGTGAAAATCTAGGAACAGTGGAGGTCCAAAGAGATTTAGGGGTCCATATACACAGATCACTAAAATGTAGTAGTCAGGTACAAAAAAAAATCAAAAATGCTAATGGAATGTTAGCGGGCTAGAATATCTGGGTGATGTGCCTTCAATAACCACAAAACTAGAAGTTATAGACTTAAACAAGTTGGCTTTTAATCACTAAGATCAGAGCTAACATCTCAACACGCCGACTGGTTCACAGGAATGAGTCATACAGATCCTGGGATCTTTATGTAAGAGAAGTCAGGGGCGGAGCCAAGAGCCAAGACCTGGAACCTCCCAGGTTAGTCGGGAAAGAGGAAGTGAAACTATACACATTGGGGGAGGGTAATATACATGAGTGCAAAACGAATACAGGATCAAGACAAACAGATTTCATTACATTCACCCCTTCTATAGATTTGGTCCATCGGGGTGATGTTTCTTAAAAGTTGGTATAAGTGAGTCTGTCAGGAGGTTTTGCAGTTCTCAGTGATCGGCGCAAAGCTGGTTGGGGTGCCTCTAGGGGAGTGGATTCTGGTTCTTCCGCTGTCCGGGCCTCCGCAGTGTCTTCCAGGTTATCTGCAGTGTCCTCCAGGTTAAAGTTGGGTATTGATACCTCTGGGCGTCCTGTCTCTTTGTAGTGTAGGTCTTCATCGGGTAGTCTCCCATCGTTCTCTCCGCTCCCCGAGGGAGCGAGGCCTTTTATGGAAACAGTGTCCTCTCGCCCGTCAGAGTATTCGATATAGGCGTACTGAGGGTTTGCATGGAGGAGCTGTACCTTTTCCACAAGGGGGTCCGTTTTATGGCCTCACGTGCTTCCGCAATAGTACTGTCCCCGGAGACGTCAGCCACGCGGGTAGAGATATGCCCGAGGTGGATTTCCGGGGGAAAACGAACATCTTTTTGTGAGGGGTAGCATTAGTGACAGTACATAACAGAGACCTTATGGAGTGGAGCACGTCTGGGAGGACTTCCTGCCAGTGGGAGGTCGGAAGGCCTTTTGACTTTAAGGCTAACGTGACAGCCTTCCAAACAGTAGCATTCTCCCTTTCCACGTGCCCATTACCCCGGGGGTTGTAGCTAGTGGTTCTGCTAGTGGCTATCCCCTTCGAGAGCAAGAACTGGCGCAGCTCGTCACTCATGAATGACGTCCCCCTATCGCTGTGTATGTAGTTCGGCATGCCAAACATGCAGAATAGATTACAGAGACACTTGATGACCGTGGCACTGGTCATGTCTGGGCAGGGAATGGCGAAGGGGAAGCGGGAATATTCATCGATGATATTGAGGAAGTATACGTTACGGTCGGCAGAGGGAAGGGGTCCCTTGAAGTCCAGACTTAGGCGCTCGAATGGCCGTGTGGCTTTGATAAGGTGTGCACGGTCAGGCCTGTAGAAACGAGGCTTGCATTCCGCACAGATGCGGCAGGCTCTGGTCATTGCCCTGACCTCCTCGATGGAGTGGGGCAGATTGCGGGACATTATAAAATGGTATAGTCGGGTGACCCCTGGGTGACAGAGGTCGTTGTGGAGACCCTGTAATTTGTCCGTATGAATGCTGGCACACCTTCCCCGCGATAGGGCGTCTGGGGGTTCATTAAGGGCTCCCGGCCTGTACATAATATCATAGTCGAACGTGGATAGTTCGATCCTCCACCTGAGTATTTTGTCATTCTTGATTTTCCCCCTTTGTTATTAAACATGAAAGCCACCGACCGCTGGTCGGTGAGCAGGGTGAAACGTTTGCCGGCTAGGTAGTGTCTCCAGTGCCGCACTGCCTCCACTATAGCCTGTGCCTCCTTCTCGACAGAAGAGTGCCTGATTTCAGGCCCCTGAAGGGTTCGGGAGAAGAAGGCCACAGGTCTCCCAGCCTGATTGAGGGTCGCAGCTAAGGCAAAGTCTGACGCATCGCTTTCGACTTGAAAGGGAATGCTTTCGTCCACTGCACACAGCGCAGCCCTTTCAATGTCCTGTTTGATACTGGTGAAAACCTCCCGAGCTTCAGCTGATAGTGGGAAGGACGTCGATTTAATGAGGGGTCGGGCCTTATCAGAGTAATTGGGCATAATACGAAAAAAATCCCAGGCACCTTTTTAAAGCTTTGGGATTGTGTGGCAGGGGCAGTTCCTTTAGGGGGCGTAATCGGTCAGGGTCCGGTCCAATTACCCCATCTTCCACCACACAGCCGAGGATACAGAGACGGGTTGTGTTGAAGACACATTTGTCTTCGTTGTAGGTTAGATTCAGCTTTAGGGCAGTTTTTAAAAATCTCGCAAGATTTAGATCGTGGTCTTGCTGGTTGTGCCCGCAGATAGTGACATTGTCCAGATAGGGGTAGGTAGCTTGTAGTTTATTCTCGTCAACCATGCGGTCCATCTCACGTTGGAAGACCGAGACCCCATTTGTTACCCCGAAGGGCACTCTGAGAAAATGGTAGAGGCGCCCGTTCGCTTCGAAGGCGGTGTATGGGCGGTCCTCCGTTCTAATGGGGAGCTGGTGATACGCGGATTTGAGGTCGATAGTCGAGAAGACTCGGTATTGCGCAATCTGGTTGACCATTTCTGATATGCGGGGTAAAGGGTAGGCGTCCAGCTGGGTATAAATATTAACAGTCTGGCTGTAGTCAATTACCATCCGTTTCTTTTCGCTATTTTTAACTATGACTACTTGGGCACGCCACGGACTGGTACTGCATTCAACAATGCCTTCCCGCAGGAGTTTGTCCATTTCCGCCTTGATAAAGTGTCTGTCTTCCAGACTGTACCGTCTACTTTTAGTCGCTATGGGCCTACAGTTCGGAGCGAGATTAGCGAATAAAGAGGGCGGGCTGATTTTTAAGGTTGATAGGCCACAGACACTGAGTGGCGGCTGGGACCCGCCATATGCTAGCGTGACACTTTCGTGGTGGCACTGGCAGTCCAGGCCCAAGATTACATTAACACAGAGTTCTGGCATCACGAGGAGTTTAAAATCCTTGTAGTCCGTGCCTTTTACAGTCAGTGTTACCACACAGTAGCCCAAAATGTCCGAAGTGTGGGGCTTAGCAGCCATAGCAATTCTGCTCCATGTAGGGGTTACCGTTAATGAGTGCCGCCGTACCAGGCTAGGGTGGATAAAACTCGGTACTCCCACAGTCAATTAAACATTTCGTTAAATTCCCATTTACCTGTATGTCCATCATGGATTTTGTCAACGGGTGTGGCCTGGATTGATCCACCGTGATCGAAGCCACTGTTGGGCCCTGGGCGGCCGTTGAATCGGGAAAAGATGGCGGATCCCAAGATGGCGGCCCGCACAGCACGCACGAGGCGGTGACGGAGTTGGAAATTGGATTCCCCCTGCAGACTTTGCTAAAATGCCCCTTTTTCTTACATTTGAAGCATGTAGCGTCCTTCGCTGGGCATCGTTGTCTGGGGTGCTTGGCCTGGCCGCAGAAGTAGCATTTCGGGCCTCGAGACATTGCTGCTGTAGTAGGACTCCTGGGTGAACTTCTGTGTGGGGACTCTGGCGGCGTAGAGCTGGTCTGAGACCTGGATGGGGAAGATGGCTGATTCCAAGATGGCGGCCCGCTCGATGCGCACGAGGCGGTGCGGGCCGCATGGCCGGGAGAATAAGACTCAGAGTTTTTCTGGGCCATGTCCAGCGATCGCGCAGTGGCCACTGCTTTTTTTTAAGTCCAGGACCTCCTTCTCTAGCAGCCTCTGCCGGATATAATTCGATTTGAGGCCCGTGATGAAGGAATCGCGGACCAATTCGTCAGAGTACACGTTGGCCGTCACGGCCTTGCAGTTACAGTCCCGGACCAAGTCCTTTAGGCCCTGTAAGAAATCGTCCATTGATTCCTCAGGTCGCTGCCTGCGTGTAGCCAGCAGATGTCTGGCGTACACTTCGTTTACTGGCCTCTGGTATTGGGCCTTCAGGATAGTGATGGCCTCCGTGTAAGAGGTGACGTCCCGGATGAACGAATAAATCCGATGACTAACGCGAGTAGTCAGTAGACTCAGTTTATCTACCTCGCTAGCGGATGAGGCCCTCGCGAAGAGTTCGAAGCATTTGAGCCAGTGTCCAAATTGATTTGATGCTTCAGCAGAATGTGGATCCAAGTCCAGACGCTCTGGTTTTAGGAGTCGATCCATCCTAGTATTCTTTAGTGATTAAAATTTATGTGCCTTCAATAACCACAAAATTAGAAGTTATAGACTTTAACAAGTTGGCTTTTAATCACTAAGATCAGAGCTAACATCTCAACACACCGACTGGCTCACAGGAATGAGTCATACAGATCCTGGGATCTTTAAGTAAGAAAAGTCAGGGGCGGAGCCAAGAGCCAAGACCTGGAACCTTCCAGGTTAGTCAGGAAAGAGGAAGTGAAACTATACACCGTGTGGGGGAGGGTAATATACATGAGTGCAAAACGAATACAGGCAAGACAAACAGATTTCATTATACTGGGGGAGGAAGTTTTGCTACAGCTATACAAAGCCCTAGTTAGTCTACATCTGGAGAACTGTGTACCGTTCTGGGCACCGCTGCATAGAAAGGATAGGAAGGAATGCAGCGCAGATTCACCAGAATGTTACCAGGACTCCCAAGGGTTAAATTATGAGGAGTGTGTAGGAATTGACTAATTCCTATAAATAACTGAGATCGACACCAGGGAACAAGTAAACAGGTCTTTACTGATCTGAGACTCCACAAGGACTGCCTGGGCAGCCCCGTGGCTTGCGACGTGACGTCATCACGTTTGCCCGCGTTTTTCCGCGCTCTTAAAGGGGCCACGCCCCGTACATGCAAACTCTATATACAAAACACAGTAATGCCTAACACAATGGTACAGGTTTAAGCTGGTGTTAGAACATCGTTAAAGGGAATTATATACAGTCAGCCAGAGTCATTCAGTGGTTCTGCCACAAGAGATTACATAAACTTGTATTCCCTGAATTATAGAAGGTTAAGGATTGATTTGAATGAGGGTATTTAGGATTTTGAAAGGAATTGATACGGTAGATAGGGAGAAACATTTTTCGCTGGTGGGGGAGTCTAGGTCAATGGGACATAACCTTAAAATCAGAGCCGGGCCATTCAGAAGAGAAGCACTTCTTCACAGAAAGGATGGTAGAAGTGTGGAACTTTCTCCCACTAAAGGCAATAGATGCCAGCTCAATTAATAATTTTAAATTTGAGATCCATGTATTTTTGCTAGGTAAGGGTATAAAAGGATATAGAGCCAAGGCAGGTGGATGGAGTTGAGATACAGATCAGCCATGACCTTATTGAATGGCGGAACAGGCTTGCGGGGCCGAATGACCTACTCCTGTTCCTATGCAAACTTTGGCTATTTTAGGTACTTTCATACTGCACCACAATAACTAGATTTCTTTATTTTTCTTGGTCCTATATTTTACTTTTAACTAATGTTATCAATCAAAGCAACTGTTGAAAAAAGTTTACTTAAAAAAAAAAAAAAAAATGCCTTATAGTAACTGCAATAATATAGTGCCAGGGGTTCTCAACTGGGGGTCTGTGAGAAGATTTCAAGGGGTTCACGACACGGGAGATAGACTAGTTTAGCAGGTGACTTTGGATGGACCCACCTCAAGGACGCCGCCTGCAGGTGGCGCCCTGCGGGAAGGTTGGCTGCCGGGCCTGGCCTTTGGTGGCGGTAGAGGCATGCACTACCCGTGGGTGCTCTGCGAACCAATCGAGAGCGGCAGCTGGAGGAGGAGGATGGGCCGGAGCTTCTGCGGGGAACCAAAGACTTTGGGCCCATCACACTCTGCCAAGCCAGCCCGGGGCCTCGGTCTCTGTTTTAAATCGGTAGCTTGAGGGGGAAAAAACCAAAATTACCCCATAGGAGCCATGGCGAAGGTGGCGGGTGAACAATGTGGTGGTGCTGGACAATCTATCACTGTTTTCAACACTTTCCAGTTTGAGATCACCTTCAAGTGCATCGAAGATCTGTCGGAGGGCGAGTGGGGCCTGGAAGCGAGGACCTCCAGGCGCCATAAAGTGGATGGAAAGTTACCCCTGTTTGTGTTGAGGGGCTGAGGCCTAGTGAACTTTGACAGTTGCCTATGGCAACCATGTGAGAGGGACCCTCCATCCCTGCCCCTCACACACACCCACTTCCCCCACCACAGCCCCTTCTCTCCTCTTTCCCCCCCCCCCCAACCCCACAGGGGGCCCATGGGATTTTTTATAACATGGGAGGGGGACCTCTGAAGCAAAACGGTTGAGAACTCCTGATGTAGTGGATTTCAGTATATCAATTAGAGCAATAATTCTGTCATTTCAGATGCCTCGGAAGAATTTGTTGAAACTTTTTTTGAGGTTGAAGTGGAAATGGAGAGAGAAGTCTGCCGTGACCTGGTTTGTACTTCAATTAAAGATGAAGAAGGTTTGTTTTATTTTTAGCTTTTCTACTATAAAGGATCACTGGGTAGATATGGAAGAGGAAAGCTGTTTTGCCTATTTTAGCTTATTCAACCAGAACAAACCTACAATTTCTCTCTTCCTTGCCTCCTGCACCCTAAAATCACAGCCTCTAACTGTTTCTTAAATGATTCTAGGGTTGTTGCTTCCACCATACTCGCTGAAAATCCATTCCAAATCTTGATCATTATTTGTATGAATAAGAACTTTCTGATGTCAATCGCTAAAATTTACCTTTTTGAACTTTTATCAACCTGTCCTACTGTCACCATTTAACTTGATGGTGACAGTAGGACAGGCTGACACACATTCAAAAAGGTAAATTTAAGATTTTAACTGTTTTATGTCTTATGCAATTTTATATACTTCTATGAAGTCCCCTCTTGGTTGCTTTTTAATGTAAATTTTTGCAGTCTTTGTAACTCAGTTCTCTGTTAGGGGCTACCTTTGTGGTTGTTCTCTGCAGCACCTTCAAGTTTTGAATGCTTCCCTTGTGTCTGACCAAACCAGGACATGGTACTCAAGATGAATTCTGACTAAATGCACTATTAGCTAGGAGGAAGACCTAAACTATAAGAAAAAGTACAGCTTGCCATAATGGGTACAGTATTACAAAACAGGCACCAAATTCAACAAAAATCTGTAAAATACATCTGTAAAATACCTACAACAAAATCAGAAACAGCTTCAATTACTCTACAAGCCAGTGAAAAACAATGTACCCTGATTGCAACTAAATTGAGTAAAAATCTTGTACTTCAAAACTACAGATTTCTAATTTTGAATTTGTCTGTTGCTCAGATATCTCATGAAACTGCTTCACAAATTGTACTCCATCACACAATAAACCAACTTTCAAGAAAAAGTTTTTCTTTTCCACTCAAAAATGATCTTTTTTGCAAGCTTCAATTGAAATTTTTTTTTAAATTAGACTGAAGACTGATAATTTATCTGACCATTTTCATGTAGGAGCATATTTTACAGGTCAATAAATTAGGACTTTGCCCTCTGTGTATATAATAAAAGTGTCTGTCTGTCTGTCTATACAATCAAAAGTTATAGAGCGTACCTACACATATGTTATATCAAAAGAAAGCTTATCATTAGGGGAGTCTAATAGGCGTATTTACTTTTTGGTCAGACAAAAATTGTTCGGACAGTATACAAAAAAGGTTCAAAAAATGGCAAAATTCCGCTCATTAGCGTTGAGTGACGTGATGGTTGACCAATCGTACAGGGGATAGCATTGAGTGACGTGATGGTTGACCAATCGGTGCATCACGGGGGGGGGGTGGTGTCATTGTGTATGTGGGCGGGCCATCCTACAGGGGATATCGTTGAGTGACGTGATGGTTGACCAATCCTACAGTTGAGTGACCGGATGGTTGACCAATCGGTGCATCACGGGGGGCGTTTCATTGCGTGTGTGGGTGGGCCTAATCCTTCTGAGCTGAGGTGAGTGGCCGCCATCTTGATTCCTAACTATTGATTTATTGTTCCCACTTTCTGTGTGTTTATTTTGAAATATAGATTTCCAACAAAAAAAAAGTTGCTTTTAAAAGTAAAAAAAAAATCCTTTTGCAAAGGGGACTCGGGCTTTCCCCCCCTCAGCGGTGGATGAGCTGCCTGCAGGCCTCGAAGCCTCGGCCTCGCCTCGCCAGCCACGCCTGAACTAGGCACCGCCGGGCTCGATTACAAACCAGCGGCCCGCGATCGCCGCCATCTTGGTAAAGGCTGACGCGGTGGGACTGAGCCAAGCGTTGCCATCGCCGCCATCTTGGTAAAGGCTGGCGGGGCGGGAAACAGCGAGCGCGTGAACGGCGGCGGCGGCCCGGAGCGGGACCTGAGAGTCGGGCCGGGCCTCGCGCGCTAGGCCGCGCACCGGCCGGCCCTGTGGCGCTGATCCGCACACGGGGGCTTCGGCTCACTGCGTCTGGGCTCGGAGGAAAGTGAGAGAGAGAGAGCGGGAGGGAGAGGAGGAGGAGCGGGAGGGAGAGGAGGAGGAGCGGGAGGGAGAGGAGGAGGAGCGGGAGGGAGAGGAGGAGGAGCGGGAGGGAGAGGAGGAGGAGGAGCGGGAGGGAGAGGAGGAGGAGGAGCGGGAGGGAGAGGAGGAGGAGGAGCGGGAGGGGGAGGAGGAGCGGGAGGGAGAGGAGGAGGAGGAGCGGGAGGGAGAGGAGGAGGAGGAGGAGCGGGAGGGAGAGGAGGAGCGGGAGGGAGAGGAGGAGGAGCGGGAGGGAGAGGAGGAGGAAGAGCGGGAGGGAGAGGAGGAGGAAGAGCGGGAGGGAGAGGAGGAGGAAGAGCGGGAGGGAGAGGAGGAGGAGGAGAGGAGGAGGAGGAGCGGGAGGGGGAGGAGGAGGAGGAGGGAGAGGAGGAGGAGGGAGAGGAGGAGCGGGAGGGAGAGGAGGAGGAGGAGCGGGAGGGAGAGGAGGAGGAGGAGCGGGAGGGAGAGGAGGAGGAGCGGGAGGGAGAGGAGGAGGAGGAGCGGGAGGGAGAGGAGGAGGAGGAGCGGGAGGGAGAGGAGGAGGAGGAGCGGGAGGGAGAGGAGGAGGAGGAGCGGGAGGGAGAGGAGGAGGAGGAGCGGGAGGGAGAGGAGGAGGAGGAGCGGGAGGGAGAGGAGGAGGAGGAGCGGGAGGGAGGGAGAGGAGGAGGAGGAGCGGGAGGGAGGGAGAGGAGGAGGAGGAGTGGGAGGGAGGGAGAGGAGGGGGAGGAGGAGGAGCGGGAGGGGGAGGAGGAGGAGGAGCGGGAGGGAGAGGAGGAGGAGGAGCGGGAGGGAGAGGAGGAGGAGGAGCGGGAGGGAGAGGAGGAGCGGGAGGGGGAGAGGGGAGGGAGAGAGAGTAAAGCGGAGAGACAGGGTGAGGGAGGGAAAGAGTGAGGGGGTGGGAGAGGGAGGGAGAGCTCTCCTTCCTTCGCAGGGGTCCATCGGGCCAGGCCTGAGGCGCTCCTTCCCCCCTCTCTCTCTCTCTCTCTCTCTCTCTCTCTCTCTCTCTCTCCCTCTCTCTAGGCTAATTCTCTCTCTCCCTCTCTCTCTCTCTCCCAACAACAACATGCCCTCAAAAAACCCTCAGCACCGCCGGGCACTCCAGCTAGTATAGCATAAATGATCACTTTCTGAAACAGGATAGTTGCAGGAATCATTTGGCAGTGTTACAGCTTGTCATTAATTCCCAGTATACATTCCCCAAAGCCATTTCTACCTTATACTGCGACTAGCACCAATTTTTGATATATCTGCCCTTCAACTGCATCTTATTACATTTAATGTACAAAGAAAAAGCACAGTTTGTGAATAAGCTACTCAATTTATGCAAATTTCTATTAAAACTTTTAAAAGCTTGTTTTCTTTTAGTATCTTGTATTCAAAATATGTAAAGCCTGTTTTTCTTGACAAAAGGTGAGAATTTAAAGCCTTTTCGCATAGAAGTCATTTTACTTGAAGTAACTAGCTCGTAACTTATTTGCCTGAGTAATGATTTCATCAGTTTAAATTTTTTTTTAAATCACACATTAACTAGCAGTAGCCTGCATGCGTAGCTGTATAGAAGCCATTATCTCAAGTAGGTCCAATGAGCACTGGGCTGGGTCCTACTGGAATTTTAAGTTCATCAGTGCTCCTCCATGCACCAGTATATAGAATGGCTAGCATGACCAAAATGTGTGGAGGAGGTTGCCCTTCTGGCTGCAGTCCCTTCAGCAATGGTCTGATAGAGAGGGGTGAAATTTGTAAAGTCTATGCAGAATACTCCCGATAACACGTGCCTGAAGTATTTATTGGACATATCCCAATCTAAATAAGTAATGGTTAGCCTTCATCTTGAATTGGAGGAATACTGTATGGCGCCTGTTTTTGGAGACTTGTGTGACAAAGCACTGTGCACCCCCCCTTCCCCCAGCTCTACAGAAAAGCATCCAAACCATCTTCTAGAGGGAGAAGTCAGACCAGCATGGAAGGGGAAATAAAACAGAATACAGGTAGACTATCCTTTATCCGAACTTCCGAAAACCTCTAAAAACCGAAAGTTTTTTTGTTCTGCGTAAGTCGTACGCATGACATGACCAGAGTGGCGCACGACTTACGCTGAGCAGGGCAGAGGGTCACAGAGTTCCCTCCTGGGTAGGAGATTGCAGGCCGAGCCGGGCAGTGTGAAGGAGGTACTGGGAGAGTGAACCCAACAATACAGCGGCCCGTCCGATATTCTTTTCTCCCCCCGACCCGAACCGCGGCCCACCCGATATTCTTTTCTCCCCCCTCACTCGACCCCCGACCTGATTTGCGGGCCAGCTTAGTAGGAGTCAGCCGATATCCAGCTTTCCAGAGAAGCAGGAAGGGGAATGAGACACGGAACAGCCTGAACTTTTACAATTTATATTAAATACAAATTTCCCAGTCTTATAATAATACCTTCTGAAATCCGAAAAATTCCAAAAACGAAACTCAGCTGGTCCCGAGGCTTTCGGATAAGGGATAGTGTACCTGTAGTTACCACCCATAGAGAGTGGCCATTGCCAACTTGGCCACTAATAGTCAGGGTCCCCATGTTTTCCATCCCAGTGAGCCACAGGGACCAAAAACACATTTGTTACTTCGACATTTATCCCATTGCATTATCCCAGTATTCAAGATGTACAGTGACTTCATAAAATGTGAATGTAAAGCACTTCAAAGCAGAATTTTAAAAAAGTCAGATGGAACAAATTGTCCCAAGTACTTGGTTGCAAAAACTGTTTGATCTTATGAGTTAGTGTTTTCAAAGGATTTCTCAAGAGTTTTTTTTTGTTGTGTCTTCATGTCAAAAAGGTGGTTTCCAGAATCAGACAGAATCAAATATTAACCAAGACCTGCATCCCCATGTGTCAAATCGGGCCAAGTTTAACAATTAATCTCTAATTGCAGTAAATCGATCACTGGAAAATACTTAGAATGGCCATCCGCACTCCTGTTCCTTGTGAAAGGTAGAAAATACTGTCATGTTAGATCAATATATACTGGCTAAAACTGCTTGGTCAAATTCAAAGGTGAATTATACATCGAAATAAAATAATATAACTACATATTAAATCGGCATAATACTTCAAACAACGCTGCCCGACTGATTAAAATGCTTTCTTAGAACAGGATAAATAACAAGACTTTTGGGCAGAATGGTCAGTTTGTTTCTTGGTAGATTTTCCAGTAGCAGCTCCTGTCCAAATTCTTCTGAATTGTCAATCAACCCCGAGCCAGTAATAGAAAGTATGCTAAAGAGCAGGCCCTCACACATTTTTGGGTTCAGATAAACTGTTGTCTGGACCACATGCCATTCAAATTGCAGATAGAAGAACACTCCTGTATCCTGGCCAATTTTCAGGTCAATCAAACTGATCAGATCCTGTGGGCAACTAGTCTGCATACCTTAATTTTGAAATTTGATAGGAAAGACAGCTTCTGTTTTAACTTGAAGCTATTTAAAAACTATGAAATAAAATGCAGATATCCCTATTTCCTTTTATTCCTTCCTTCCATCCATCCCTCCCTCTTTTTTCACTCACTGTTTTTATTCTGGCCTTGGTCTGTTCCACTTAGCATGGTGGTAGTGTTATTTATCTGGGTAGAGTAGTATATGGTACTGCACTAGCAACCCAGAAGTCGTGAGTTCACATTACGCCATGGCAAGCTGTGAAACTGAATTCGCAAATCTGGCAGTTTGTGAGCTGGCACCAGGAAAAAGAAAATGACCATGAAGCCTGTTGGATTGTCATTAAAAACCCAACTGGTTCAGAAATGTTCTTCAGGGATGCGAACCTACCGCATGTGACTTCAGTCCCATGCTATGTGGTTGATTCAATACTCTTTGAAGTGGCCCAGCAAGTCACTCAGTTGTAAAACAATTGTTAGGAAAAACAATCTTAAAGATGCTGTTACTATATGGCTGCAAAGAGTAGCTTTGTCCTGTATCATCAACAAGTATGCTCTAATAAAATGTGCTCTAATTGTGAATGTTTACAAGCCTAATTTACAGATGCCTTTTTAAAAATTATTGATAACTATGGATACCTAGAAGAATTAATAAGTTAAAATAAAGTAGTGGCTCCTTTTGTTGAACCCTGGATCAATTGATTATATAATTATAAGAATTGAGTGAAGTAAGATGGCCCTGTTGGAAAGTTCCTGATACTATATAAATACAATTAGAAGAAATATAGGCCGGAATTTTCTCCAGGGAGGTGGATTGGGTGCGGGAGGCCTCCGAGGCGGGCGGGAAACCCGGGGGAAAGAGGATCGGCGGGGGGTGTGGAAGGAAGAGGGAGAGAGAAGAGGACTGGGCGGGGGGATGAAGGGGGGGAAGGATCGGTGGGGAAGGGGGATCGGGAGTTGGGGTGATGGGGAATCGGCAGGGGTCGTGGGGAGGAGGCGATGATCAGCGGGTGGGGTGGGGGCATGGAGAGGATTGGCAGGGGTGGGGGATTTGGGGGTGGGTAGAGGATTGGTAGGGGTCAGGGATGGGGTGGGGGTGGTGTTGGTCTGGGATCACGTGGGGAAGAGAGAATCTTGGCTGGCCGCATCATCACCGTTGGCAGTGAGGGGAGGCCTGGAGGGGGTGATCAGAGGCCTTGTAACGGGGTCTCCGATCGCGGGGGTTGGGGTATGGCCAGGACCCCGGATCCAGGAGGTAGGTATAAAGCCACTTAAGTCCTGGATGCAGCAGTCCCCACCCCTTCTGTTTAACTGCCGGGTTTCACGAATTGTGTGAAACCCGTCCACAGGCAGTTAAACACAAAATGGATGAGGAGAAAGAGGCATCCAGCCTAATTACAATATTTAAACAGAAGGCAGTTGAGGCAAAACCAGATGTGGGTGGGTTGGAGGCGGGATCAGGTTGGGATCCCATTTTTAACACTTTAACTGCCCCCACGCTCCAAACCCACCTGTTTTTTTAGGAGGAAATTCCAGCCATAGAATGTCTTGTGTATCTAAACTAATTGTAAGAAGCAATTTTGATTGTATCCTTTACAAATAAAGCGTGACTGGATAAGTAACAGATTAAGCACTATTCTTGCAGAAGTTGTATGACTGGTGTATGCAATTCATTGACATCAAATTGTGTCCTTTTTCAGGGTGCCTAAGAGATCTTTGTGAGGTTTTATTGTATTTGCTTCTACCTCCTGGAGACTTCCATAACAAGAACATGAGATACTTCCTGAGGGTGAGACTAACTGGTTTAATTCTCAAGTTGATTATGTAGTTGGTTAAAAGTGATACAAGCTGTAACTATTTCAGCAGCTGCCTTTTAATATCTTGTTAGTTCATATTTCTAAAGCTAAGTTTGCCTGCACTCAGATCTTTCAACTATTGGGGGTCTAGAGGTGTCCAAACTGCAACCATGGCCCATGTGGCTCCTGTAGCTCAACAATCCTGGGCAACTCTGTCCTGTTGACACCTAAATGTCTTACTTGCTGAACTTTATGGGCCTGGAGGTTTGGCAAGGGCTATTTTAGGGCAGTTGCCTCACTGGTGGATAAATTCTAAATCAGAACTGTTGGTCCAAGCAATTTGAGAGAATATAAATTAATGGGAACTTAGTTTAAAACTTTATATTTGGCCCCAAAGGTCTATGGTATGTATAATGAAGCTCTTGAAGGCTAAAAGCTTGGACATTTCTGTCTTGGTTAAGTGCACTTTTAATTTTCTACTGTATTCTATGCAAGGCCTGTTGGATGGGATATTGCAAGTTCCAAACACTGTGACCTAGTTACTGTGGATAGTGTTGTGTAGAGGTTAAGCTGACTTGAATCGGCAAAAGATTTAAGTGGATCCATTGGTATTGTGTTGTGATAGGATAAACATGTTTGCATGATAATCTCATTAAATAATTTAGATTCATGACGTGGTGTTGCTATCTTTTTCCACTTTGAAGAACAAGCATCCTGTTCAGATAATGCTGAATGTAGCAGATGCTTGTTGAATTATTTTTAAACTCTTATTACTTTCTGGTGAAAGTTGCTTCAGTTAACTCATTTTACAAAATAATTAATTGGATAAATTAGGTGTGTTTATTGTTGCACAAGTTTCAGTTTTAGCTATTTATTGGGGAAAAGGGGAAGTGCAATGAGACCTGGGTGTCCTTGTGCAGCAGTCGCTGAAGGTAAGCATGCAGGTGCAACAGGCGGTTAAGAAGGCAAATGGTATGTTGGCCTTCATAGCGAGAGGATTCGAGTACAGGAGCAAGGATATCTTGCTGCAGTTGTACAGGGCCTTGGTGAGACCACACCTTGAGTATTGTGTGCAGTTTTGGTCGCCTTATCTGAGGAAGGATGTTCTTGCCATGGAGGGAGTGCAGTGAAGATTCACCATGCTGATACCTGGGATGGCAGGAATGGCGTATGAAGAGAGATTGGGTCGATTAGGCTTATATTCGCTAGAGTTTAGAAGAATGAGAGGGAATCTTATTAAAACTTACAAAATTCTAACAGGACTAGACAGACTAGATGCAGGAAGGATGTTCCCGATGGTGGGGGAGTCCAGAACCAGGGGTCACAGTCTAAGGATAAGGGGTAAACCATTTAGGACTGAGATGAGGAGGAATTTCTTCACCCAGAGAGTGGTGAACCTGTGCAATTCTCTACCACAGAAGGCAGTTGAGGCCAATTCATTAAATATATTCAAGAAGGAGTTAGATATATTTCTTAAGGCTGAAGGGATCAAGGAATATGGGGAGAAAGCAGGGACAGGGTACTGAATTTGGATGATCAGTCATGATTGCATTAAATGGCAGAACAGGCTCGAGGGGCCGAATGGCCTACTGCTGCTCCTATCTTCTATGTTTCTATATTATATTTAAACATCTCAACAATTTGCATTTATATAGTGCCTTTAAAGTAGAAAAACATCCCAAGGCGCTTCAAAGAAGTGTAATTAGACAAAAATTAACAGCATGCCAAAGTAAGAGATATTTGGAGGGTTGATGAAAAGCTTGGTCAAAATGGTAGGTTTTAAGTAGTGTCTTGAAGCAGGTGGAGAGGTTATAGAGTCATAGGAATTCCAGAGCTTGGGGCATAGACGACTGAAGGCATAGTTGCCAGGTGAACAGAATAGGGGATGCGCAAGAGGCCAGAAATGGAGGAATACGGAATTCTTGGAAGGTTGTCGGGCTGAAGGAGGTCAGAGTTGGGGAGGGGCAAGACCATGAAGAGATTTGAGGATGGGAATTTTAAATTAGAGGCATCAGGGAACTGGAAGTCAATGTAGGCACAAGTTTAATGGGTAGGCGAAACACGATGCGGGTTAGGATATGGACAGAGGAGTTTTGGATGAAAACAAGCTTGTGGAGGATAGGTGGCCGGCCAGGACAGCATTGGAATAGTTGAGACTGGCAAAAGCATGGATATGAGGATTTTGATAGCATGTGGGCTGAGACGGGTGTAGGCAGGCGATATTACAGAGGTGGAAGTAGGTGGTCTTTGTAATGGAGAGGATATGAGGTCGGAAGCTCAGCTCGGGCTCAAATAGGACACCGAGGTTATGAAGAATCGACTTTAACCCGAGTCAGTGGCTGGGGAGAGAGATAGAATCTGTGGCGTGAGTTTGGAATTTGTTGCAGGGCTAAAGGTGATGGCTTCAGTCTTCCCAGTGTTTAATTGGCAGAAGTTGCAGCTCAACTGGCACTGGATGTCTAACAAGCATGCTGAAAACAGAGGTAATGAAGGTGTTGAGAGAGGTGGTGGAGAAATGGAATTGGTTGTCAGCGTGCATGTGGAAGCTGATGCCAACTTACCAAGGCTGCTACGGCAGCAACTCCCAAACCCGCAACCTCTACCACCTAGAAGTACAAGGCCAGCAGACGCATAGGAACACCACCACCACCTCCTGGTTCCCCTCCAAGTCGCACACCATCCTGACTTGGAAATATATCACCGTTCCTTTATTGTTGCTGGGTCAAAATCCTGGAACTCTACCTAACAGCACTGAGAGTACCTTCACCACATGGACTGCAGTGGTTTAAGAAGGCGGCTCACCACCTTCTCGCGGGTAATTAGGGATGGGCAATAAATGCTGGCCTTCCCAGTGACACCCACGTCGTGAGAATGAATAAACTTTAAAAAAAAATCATAACTGTTGATCTTGTCAAAACTAAAGCCTCTGCTGAAGTAGGCATGAGGGGTATTTTTTGGTTATACTCTACCTGGTAGGGTCAACATGAGCAATGCATATTTACTGTCTACTGATTTGGAAAATTGGTGTTTTAGGAACATAGGAACTAGAGCCGGCCGTTTAGCCTCTCATGCCTGTTTCTCCATTTATTGAGATCATGGCTGATCTGTGGCCTAAATCCATATACCTGTCTTTGCCCTACATTCCTTAATACCTTTGGTTAAAAAAAAAAATCCATCAATCTCAGATTTAAAATTAACAATTGACCTAGCATCAACTGCCATTCGCAGAAGTGAGTTCCAAACTTCTACCACCCTTTGCATGTAGAAGTGATTCCTAACTTCACTCTTGATAGAAATTCAGATTTTAAATGCTATCCATTTCTTGTACTGATTAATCAATTGTGCTTCATTTGGGACAATGTAACAATTTAGGACAATGTAACAATTTGGGACATTGTGCGCAGATTGACTCACAGTAAAACAAACGTGCTGACCTCTCTTCCCCGTCCACTTCCCCCAGTAGTATAGTTGGTAAGGTCAGCATTTTACTGCGCCATGCTGACTAGGTTCAATTCTGGTCTCTGCTGATATCAGCTGAGGTGACACTAAAGTCATGACAGTTTCCCTCGGCTAAGGAGGGAAAATCAGCCAGGTTCTTCCTCATGCTGTTGGCATCCAGGATTTTCTCATTACAAGTGCATTTTCTTTAAATACTTTTATAAAGTTAGGACATTTTGCAATGAACTCAGTTGGAAAGACATACTTTACACTCACAAATTGCATGCTCAGAGAACTCTAAGTTTTGCAGTTTGCTTGATTTTCATATTTCACTTTTGGTTTAGGAGCACTCTCGCTTCTGAGTCATTGTTGTAGATGTAAGCCCTACCTTTGACTTGAGCACAAAATCAGGACTGTACTGAGGGAGGTGCTGCATTGTTGAAGGGGATGTCTTTCACATGAGATTTTAAACGGAGGCTTTGTCTGCCTGCTGAAGCAAATTTGAAAAGAGCTGGGTGGTCTCCTGTCCTGGCCTACATCCTTCAACTAATACCATCATAAACAAATTAACTGGTTATTCATTCATTTGTGAGATCTTGCTTTGTACAAATTGGCTGCTACATTTGCCAACATAAGAGTGATTATACCTGATGAGTAATGCATTCATTGTAAAGTGCTTTGGGATGTCCTGAGAATATGTGTACAATATAAATGCAAATGTTTGTTTTGCTTTCCTTCCCTCTTTTCCCCTTTACTCTTCCTTCCTTCCCCCCCCCCTTACCCTTCCTTCCTTCCTTCCTTCCTTCCCCCTTACCTTTCCTTCCTTCCCCCCTCACACTTCCTTTCTTCCCCCTTCCTTCCTTCCCCTTACTCTCCCTTCCTCTTCCTTCCTCTTCCTCTTCCTTCCCCTTCCCCTTCCTTCCTCTCCCTTCCTCTCCCTTCCTCTCCCTTCCTCCCCCTTCCTCTCCCTCGCCCCCTCCCCCTTCCTCTCCCTCTCCCCCTCTCCCTCCCCCTTCCTCTCCCTCCCCCTTCCTCTCCCTCCCCCTTCCTCTCCCTCCCCCTTCCTCTCCCTCCCCCTTCCTCTCCCTCCCCCTTCCTCTCCCTCCCCCTTCCTCTCCCTCCCCCTTCCTCTCCCTCCCCCTTCCTCTCCCTCCCCCTTCCTCTCCCTCCCCCTTCCTCTCCCTCCCCCTTCCTCTCCCTCCCCCTTCCTCTCCCTCCCCCTTCCTCTCCCTCTCCCTCCCCCCCTTCCCCTCCTCCTCCTTCCCCCCCCATACTCTTCCTTTCCAATGTAGGTAAGCAAGGGCAGGTGTGATGGGTCAGGAAGACTTGGTGTGAAAAAAGGTACGGGCAGCAGAGTTGTTGCTGAGTGGAGGTTTACAGAGCATGGAGGATGGGAGGCCAGCTGGAAGAGCATTGGAATGGTCAAGTCTAGAAATGATGCAGGCATGGAGCCGAGTTTCAGCAGTAGATGAACTGAGGCTGGGGCAGAGGCAAGGGCAGACCATGTTACAGATGTGGATGTCTTTGTGATGGAGAGGATATGGGACTGAATAGGATGCCAAGGTTGCAGTCTATGGCTTTGGTCTTCCCAATGTTTAACTGGAGGAACTTGTGGCTCATCCAAGACTGGATGTCGAACAAGTAGTGTGACAGTATAGAAGCAGTAGAATGGTTCAGAGAATTGGTAGAGGTGTAGAACTGGGTGTCTGCATACACATGGAAGCTGATCCCATGTCTTTGTATGTTGTCGCCATGGGACAGCAGTAGATGAGGAAGGCAAGGATAGACCTATGAGGGACTCCAGAGGTAATGGTGTGGGGGCGGGAAGCAAAGCCATTGCTGGATATGCTCTGGCTGCGATTCCTTTTCGTCTTGTATTTGAATAAGTGTTTAGTCTGTTACTCGGAATAGTACATTATCACAGAGTTTGAGGATGTGATGAGCTGCTGTATCAATGCTATCTGTTTCTTACTAATCATTAGCTTGAAGTTTCTGTTTGATTGCACTGCTTTTTTTCGGCACAATTCCCCCATATCAGCATAACCGGCGCAAAAAAACATGGAATTTTAAGCGCAAGTTGCATTCAGAGTTTCCGCGATTTTTTACACTAGTTTTAAAACATCCCGCTTGAAACGGGTCCCACCCACAAAACTGGCCATGCCCCCAGGGTGAATTAATCACCATTGGAAGTTTCCACTAATTGCAGGCCTTTGAGGAGGCTCCAAAAATTAAGCTGGACCTTTTAGGTGCAAGGACGCTATTGGGTAGGATTTGAATTAATTTTTTTTTATTTACTAAGAAACTGACTACTGTACCCCAATCTAACTAGAAAATAGTTTTCTATATTTTTAAGTCATTTTCAGTCATTAAAAATCTGGTTACTCACAGGTGGTGACACGGCACTGATTTTAAAATACTTTTTTGTGATAAACCCATTTTCAGATGTATTAATCAAACTTTACCAAGTTACCACTCTCAAATAGACCAAGGAATATTTTTAAAGCAAAATTTTAAAATGTTTTAAAATGCCATGCGATTGCACTGATTCATGACAGATTTTGTGTTCAGCAATATGCAAATGAGTTTGACCGAAAACTCGGGTGGCAGGGAACACTTCAAAACAGGCGTCATTTGCACCGCAATTGCTGATTGCGTCCAAAGTGGAAACTCTACCTCAGTGTGTTTCCCTGCTACTTTGATAGATTTTAATGTTCATGCTATAATTTTTAAAAGGCAGTGGGTCCATCTTCTTTCACGGGAGATGCACCAAAACATAATTAAAATGACTATTCTGCTTGGGTTTTAGGAAGATGAGTATAAATAATCTGACCCATTTGGGTTGCACATTTTTCACTCTTTTTTGTATTACGATCTTGGATGGTGTAATGTTGATTAGTTTAACAGACTTAAAGTAACAGTTCAGCTTTTTAAAAATTGCTTGGTATCTACATAATTTCTTGTGTCTCTTAGTATGTACAGTTTCATAGAGCAGGTGTGCACTTGTTCCAGGCACAAGTCATTTATCCAAAATTTCTTTTGCTTTGCGGTTTATCTATTGGAGAGAGAGTCACTAATACAACTGACTGTTCAAGTGGGAGCTGTCATAAAGGGCTATGGCGAATAAAAATAAATGTGTACTGTAGTTGATACCTAGGTACAGGAAACTTTCTGGTATCCGGCACGGACGGGACCGACGTGTTGCCGGTTCATCAACAATTCCGGATAACCGAACGCTATAGTGAAAGATACGGAGCTCAGAGCTCCGTATAAAGCAACAAACCCTGTTGCTTCAAAACAATCGGCACAAGTTGCAAGCGTCTCTGTAGCTTAGCAACAGCTTCAGCTACACCCTTGCACAGCAACAAATCAATTTAAAAAAATAAAAAAAAATTTAAAAAAAAGTTACCTGAACCGACTCCTGAATTTTGCCGGTGGATAGAGCGTTCCGGTTATTTAGGGTCCGGTTAATCGAAAGTTTCCTGTAATTGAGGGGTTCAATTGAAATAAACTGAGCAAAGCTCTCTAGTTTTCTGAATTCTGAGATAAGTGATACCTGTTTGTAATGTGCAGTTTCCATTTTGAATTTTATTTTTAAACACTTTCTCTTTCTGTACTATCAATATATAAACTTGACTATCAATATGTTTTATGTTGATGCTTGATGACACTCACACAGATAAACAATTTTGATGCCATTACTGCATAGTTTGTTGAGAGGATCTACAGCTGGCTGCCAGGAAACTTAACTAAGCTGTATACTTATAAGGTGTGCAATTTTAAGATGTATTAATAGGTTTGATTATGATTTTGAAAATGCCAATCTATCCAAAAGGATTATTTTAACTTTTCAGGAAATTTTGGCAAAAGGAATTCTTCTTCCATTAATCAACCAGCTCAGTGATCCTGACTACATTAATCAGTATATTATCTGGATGGTAAGTGACATGCATGATATTCTTCAGAGTCATTAATCTGTTGTAATCCTGATGAATTTAGAGCAGTAAATTATGTGCCATGAAAGCATATTTTTCTCTACAATGTTAAATTTGATTTAATGTTTATTTCCTATAATATATTTGTACAGAATAAATATGGAATAGAAGATTATTGTAAAGGTGCACTCTCATTGGCAAAAACTGGCAATGAAGGGTAAAAACTGGCAATGAAGGGTAAAAACTGGCAATGAAGGGTAAAAACTGGCAATGAAGGGTAAAAACGATGTGCCCCATATGAGCTTGCAGGAGCTTAGAGGAAAAATGGAACCCCAAAAGTTTCTTTCTGGGGAAAAAAAAAGTTATGATGAGATTAGTAAGGGTAGAATTTGCAGAGGTGCTGGCCACAATCTTCCGATCCTCCTTGGATACAGGGGTGGTGCCAAAGGACTGGAGGATTGCAAATGTTACACCCTTGTTCAGAAAAGAAAAGGATAAACCTGTCAATTACAGGCCAGTCAGTTTAACATCGGTGGTGGGGAAGCGTTTAGAAACAATAATCCGGGAGAAAATTAACAGCCGCTTGGACAAGCATAGACTAATAAAGGAAAGCCAGCATGGATTTGCTAAGGGCAAATCGTGTTTGACTAACTTGATTGAGTTTTTTGATGAGGTAACAGAAGGTGGATGAGGGTAGTCCAGTTGATGATATGTATATGGACTTTCAAAAGGCATTTGATAAAGTACCACAAAACTGAAGCCTATGGGATAAAAGGGGCAGTAGCAGCATGGGTACAAAATTGGCTAAGAGATAGAAAAAAGAGTTGTAGTGAATGGCTGGCTGTTTTTCAGACTAGAGGGAGATATACAATGGTGTTCCCCAAGGTTCAGTACTAGGACCACTGCTGTTTTTGATGTAAGTTAATGACTTGGACTTGTGGGTACAGGGCACAATTAAAAAAATTTGCAGGTGACACGAAACTTGGAAGTGTAGTAAACTTGGAAGATAGTAATAGACTTCAAGAAGACATAGAAAAGCTGGTGGAATGGGTGGGCACATGGCGGATGAAATTCAACGCAGAGAAGTGTGAGGTGATCTATTTTGGTGGGAAGAATGAGGAGAGACCATACATACTAAATGGTACAATTTTAAAGGGGATGCAAGAACAGACAGACGTGGGGTTGCTTGTGTACAAATATTTGAAGGTGGCAGGACAGGTTAACGAAGCAGTTAATAAAGCATATGGAATCATGGGCTTTATAAATAGAGGCATAGAGTACAAAAGCCAGCAAGTCATATTATTAAACCTATATAAAACATTGGCCCAGAATTTGCAGTCGGGATGGTGATGAACTGGCAACATTCGCCATCATTCCGCCTTTGAAACTGACTGCAACTTCCCTGACACAGGCTGCGCTGTGCCCCCCAACCCCCACGGAGTCAGCAATCTATGTAATCAAACTGATGAAAACTTTGGCTCTTCCGCAGTAAGTACGCTGTTAAATCCCCCACTAAAAGTTAGACCCAAAGGGATTAGTTGTAGCTGGGGTTTTAACAGCGTAGTGACTACTAAACAAAGGTTAAGGGCCTGGAAAACTAATTTTAATTTTGTGCAGTGTGAAATTTGTCCAATTTAACAAAAATTAAAATTTTTAAGCAACTTTAAAAAAAATAGTTTGGCCATCTTTATTTTGGGTTTGCCTTTTTCCCTTTGGTTTGCTCTTTCTAACATTTTTAAACAGCTAGAATTTAAGATCTTACTCATTTCCTTGTTTGTTGTCTGAGAATTTTGTGTTTTGATTGGCTGCTTAGACAACTTGTTGACGTCACAGCAGTTAGCACAGGGGGATCCCCACTATACTTAATTGATTTGAATTGAATGTCAGAAACCAGAAGTTCTCGACACAGAGATTGCGAAATCCTTGTGCAAAGCATATTTCGGATCCAGCGGCGAATGCCTTCACTTTGCTGCTGAGCGCAAATTCTGGGCCATTAGTTCGGCCCCAGATAGTGTATTGTGTCCAAGTCTGGGCACCACACTTTAGGAAGGATGTGAAAGCTTTGGAGAAGTTACAGAAGAGATTTACTAGAATGGTTCCAGGGATGAGGGGTTGATCTCCTTGGAGCAGAGATGGCCAAGAGGAGATTTGATAGAGATATTTAAAATTATGAAGGTTTGAATAGAGGAAATAATCCAGTGGCTGAAGGGTTGCTAACCAGAGGGCACAGATTTAAGTGATTGGCAAAAGAACCAGAGGCGACATGAGGATAAACTTTTTTACACAACGAGTGGTTAGCATTTGAAATGTACTGCCTGATGGGGTGGTGGTTACAGATTCAGTAGTAACCTTCAAAGGAGAACTGGATAAATACTTGAGAAAAAATTGCAGGGATATGGGGAAAGTGGGACTAACTGTGGATTGCTCTTCAAAAGAGCTGGCGCAGACTCGATGGGCCGAATGGCCTCCTTCTGTGCTGTACTATTCTGTGATTCTATGATTCTTCTGCAGATGCTATGTGCTAGCAGGTGCAAAGCTGCACTGGCGATGTCCTGGAAGCATTTTTCACTCCTGTGTTCTAGTTTGGGGAATGGTGCCTGATTGAGCATTCCTGGTAAAGGAACAGGAGAAACTATGAATAGAAACATGGTCATAACGGCACAGAAGGAGGCCATTCGGCCCATCTAGTCCGTGCCGGCTCTCTGTAGAGCAATCCAGTCAGTCCCATTCCCCCGCTCTATCCCCGTAGCCCTGCAAGTTTATTTCCTTCAAGTGCCTATCCAGTCTCCCCTTGAAAACATTGATTGTCTCTGCTTCCACCACTTCCGTTGGCAGAGAATTCCAGGTTATCACCACTCGCTGCGTAAAAAAGTTTTTCCTCACATCCCCCCGTGTATCTCTTGCCCAAAACCTTAAATCTGTGTCCCCTAGTCCTTGCACCATCAACTAGTGGGAACAGCCTTTCCCTGTCTAGCCTATCCAAACCCGTCATAATCTTGTACACCTCTATCAAATCACCCCTCAACCTCCTTTGCTCTAATGAAAACAAATCCAGCTTCTCCAACCTGTCCTTGTAGTTAAGATCCCGGAACCATTCTGGTAAATCTCTTCCGCACCCCTAAAGTGTGGTGACCAGAACTAGATCAGTTATGGCCTAACCAGCACTTTATAAAGGTTCAGCATAACTTCTCTACTTTTGTACTCAATGCCTCTATTTATGAAGCCCAAGATCCCGTATGCTTTGTTAACCACTCTTTCAATATATCCTGCCACTTTCAGGGACCTATGCACATTAACTCCCAGGACCCTCTGTCCCTGTGCACTCTTTAAAACTGTGCCATTAAGTGTATATTGCCTCTCCTTGTTGCTTCTGCCAAAATGCATCACCTCACACTTCTCTGTATTAAATTCCATCTGCCACTTGTCTGCCCATTCTGCTAGCCTTTCCATGTCCTGTTGCAGTCGATTGGTATCATCATCACTGTTTGCCACACCCCAAGTTTGATGTCATCGGCAAATTTAGAAATTTTACTCTGTATTCCAATATCCAGGTCATATCAAAAAAAGCAGTGGCCCCAGCACTGACCCTTGGGGAACACCACTGTCTACCATCCTCCAGTCTGAAAAACAGCCATTTACCATAACTCGCTGTTTTCTGTCCTTAAGCCAATTCCTTATCCAAGCTGCCACTGACCCACCTATTCCACGAGCCTAAGTTTTGTTAACCAGTCTTCTATGTGGTACTTCGTCAAATGCCTTCCGAAAATCCATGTATACAACATCCATTGCATTCCCTTCATCGATCCTCTCTGTTACTTCATCAAAACATTCAATTAGATTAGTCAAACACGATCTGCCTTTTACAAATCTGTGTTGGCTCTCAATTCGCTTAAAGCTCTCCAAGTGCCTGTTAATTTTTTTCCTTGATTATTGTTTCTAAAACTTTACCCACCACTGATGTTAAACTGACCGGCCTGTAGTTAGTAGGATTGTCGTTACACCCTTTCTTGAACAATGGTGTCACATTTGCCACTTTCCAACCCTCAGGCACCTCCCCCGCATCTAGGGAAGATTGGAAAATTATGGCAAGCCCTTCTGCTATCTCCTCCCCCAATTCCCTTCGCAACCTGGGATGCAAGCCATCTGGACCAGGCGACTTGTCCACTCTAAGCATACCCAGCCTTTCTAGTACATCCTGTCTATCAATTTTCACCCCTTCTATCTTTTCTGCTTCTACCTTTTACACTTCTACCGATATTTTGTCAGCATCCACCTCCTTAGTAAACACTGATACAAAGTACTCATTGGGTATTCTAGCCTTGCCCTGTGCCTCTAAGCATATATCACCTTCTTTGTCTCTAATAGGCCCCACCCCGCCTCTTACTACGCGCTTACTATTTACTTGCCAGCAGAAGATTTTTCGGTTCCCTTTTATGTTAACCGTCATTCTACTCTCATATTCTCTCTTTGCCAATCTTATTTTCATCTTCACATCCCCTCTCAACTTATTGTATTTGGTCTGGTTTGCCTTTGAAGAATTTACCTGACATGCATCATACACCCTCTTTTGTTTCATCATCTTCTCTATCTCCCCCGTCGTCCAAGGAGCCCTTGCTTTGGTTCCGTTACCCTTCCCTCTTGTTGGAATGTACCTAGCAATGTACCTAGCCTGTACTTGCAACATCTCCTCCTTAAAGATCACCCATTGTTCCGTTACAGTTTTTCCTGTCAGTCGTTGGTTCCATTTTACCCTGGCTAGATCCTTTTGCATCCCATTGAAGTTAGCCTTATTCCAGTTTAGAGGTTCCACTCTAGATTGTTCTTTGCTCCTCTCCATTGCTAATCTAAATCTTATGATACGATGATCACTTGTACCCAAGTGTTCTCCCACAGACACCTGGTCGACCTGGCCCACCTCATTCCCCAGCACCAGATCCAGCAATGCCTCCTTTCTAGTTGGGCTAAGAACATGCTGGTCAAGGAAATTCTGCTGAACACATTCCAGAAATTCCTCCCCCTCCTTTCCCTTTACCCTAGCATTATCACCACTCTATAGCTCTTGCATATCTCTGCGATTGTAGAAAAATAGACAGTGAATTTTTACTAACCATTGTAAATCAACTTGGGTTATTTTTTGAATTTTTTAAGCTATTTTTTGTATATTCAATGTTGTAATTTGTACTTGATTTAATTAGAACTAATTTACACAGATTTTTTAAATTACTGAGTATCTTATTTGTTTCAGATCCGTGATGCCAATTGTAATTATGAAGCCTTTTTGAATATTATCAAATTAAGTGACAAAGTCGTAGAACTAGAAGCAGTGAGGGATAGAGCAGCAGAGGAGCTACAATATCTTCGATCTTTAGATACAGCTGGTGATGGTAAATATCTATTTCTATCTTGTTTTGGTTACCTTTTAAAATGTCCAATTCTGCTGGAGGCTACGATTGAGCAGTAAGTAATGGCTTCCTTGACCACAATTAGAACAAGGTACTGAATAGAGGGTGTCTTCTTCATGGATTCATGAAGGATCAGCAACAACTTTTAGGACCAAACAATTGGCCAAGGTGGATAGTGAAGCAATGATTATGGTTTTGGTTTTTCCAATATTATTCTCTGGTAGAAAATATGTTTTTTTTGTTGTAATACATGTAGTTCCTAAGAAAGATTCCTTTACTTTTTCCTTTTAATTTCTTTTGTGGAAGCAATTTTTTTAAAGGAATTTTTTAGTGGCCAACTTTGACAAGCTCGTTTGACAAGATAATTAGTTAACAAGTTGGCAGATCTATTTTGTGAACTCAGTAAATCATAACATATTTTAGGCTGCCAGGTGTTGACAAACAACTCCAATTGTAAACCACAACCCTGAATGACAACCATAGGAAACTATTCTATTCAGATTGCTGTCTGAAATTACAAATACTTACTTTACTTTTTGTCAAGAGGTGGCTATAGAGATAGTGAATGCATTGGTTGTCATTTTCCAAAACGCCATAGATTCTGGAACGGTTCCCGTGGATTAGAAGGTAGCAAATTTAACCCCACTATTTAAGAACGGAGGGAGAGAGAAAACGGGGAACTACAGACCAGTTAGCCTGACATCAGTAGTAGGGAAAATGCTAGAATCTATTATTAAGGATGTGGTAACAGGGCACTTAGGAAAATAATAATAGGATCGGGCAGAGTCAACACAGATTTATGAAGGGGAAATCGTGCTTGACGAATCGGTTGGAGTTTTTTGAGATTGTAACTAGCAGAATAGATAAGGGGGAACCAGTTGATGTGGTGTATTTGAATTTCAGAAGGCATTTGATAAGGCATTTGTTCAGAGGGACCTGGGTGTCCTTGTACATGAATCACTGAAAGTTAACATGCAGGTACAGCAAGCAATTAGGAATGCAAATGGTATGTTGGCCTTTATTACAAGAGGATTTGAATATAAGAGTAAAGACATCTTACTGCAATTATATCGGACCCTGGTGAGACCACACCTGGAGTATTATGTACGGTTTTAGTCTCCTTGCCTAAGGAAGGATATATGTGCCATAGAGGGAGTGGAACAAAGGTTCACCAGACTGGTTCCTGGGGTGGGGGGCTTGTCCTATGAGGAGAGTTTGAGTAGACTAGGCCTATATTCTGTAGGTGAGAAGTGATCTCATTGAAACATACAAAATTCTTACAGGGCTTGATGGGGTAGATGCAGGGAGGATGTTTCCCCTGGCTGGGAATCTAGAGCCAGGGGTCACAGTCTCAGAATAAGGGGTCGGCCATTTAGGACTGAGATGAGGAGAAATTTCTTCACTTGGAGGGTGGTGAATCTTTGGAATTCTCTACCCCAGAGGGCTGTGGAGAGGCTCAGTCGTTGAGTATATTCAAGACAGAGATCGATAGATATTTTAATATTAAGGGAATCAAGAGATATGGGGATAGTGCAGAAAAGTGGAGATGAGGTTGCATATCAGCCATGATCTTATTGAATGGCGGAGCAGGCTCGAAGGGCCAAATGGTCTACTCCTCCTATTTCTTATGTTTTTATGTTTAATGTATATGGGAATTGAAGTGAAAAACCACATTGATGCATATTTCTGTATGGCAGTATATTTTTGAGGAAAAGGAACTTTTTGTAACATTCGAGATCTTGGAAATACTTCTTCATATAAATGGTTATGCAGACAGAATGTGTACTTAGCTCATTATCGGTGCACATTTACTAATACATAATTATTTGAGGAGGGAACCTGCAATATTCCTGTTTCCATAAGCAGTGCACTCGTCTTGGCCATTTCAAATGAGTGCTAGAGACCAGCTAGGAGATCTCAATGGAAACTGATCCTTTAAAGCTGCCATTTTAAGTTATTTTTCTATGGACTCTTGTAAGCTATGGGAATTGTTTTCACTTGAATTAATAGAAGAGGATTGATAGGAACAGTAAAGGCATACCAGAGATATCAGAAGACACCAAATGCCAGCTGCCTATTCCTGCCATAGTTCCACCCACAGTATCTACAGGCTTAGGCATAACTAACAACCTGTCAGTGACAAAACACTGCTGTTAGAGGCTCAGGTTCAGCAGGTAGCCAGGTACAAAGCTCTGCCATCTTGCCACCTGCCACAAAGACCTTCAGCCAATCTCCACCAGAGGGATGGCTGTAGAAGTCAATGTAACCATGGTTCTCAACTTTTATACCTCTGTCTCTTTCCGGGCAAGTACAGGGGACATCTGCAGTATCAGCAAATTCATTGTCCACAGATGTATCTAGCAGATGACTGAAGCATTGTTCAGTGGGGCCAACACTTCTCATCTTTCCCCCTGGAAAGCAACAGCAACATAACAGAGCTGCAAAGTACAGGGGGGAATTGGCAATCATGTGGCCATAATGCAGTGCTTTCCATGAACAGAAAGGAGCTAATCATTGACCACCCATCAACAATGTATTATGCTTCTGTTGGGACTATCTGTGGCAGGCTATTTGATGGCAAAAGCTGGCAGGATGAATGGCTTCATGTGCAGCCCTGGCTGATCGAGCTGTGTTGGTATAAGTAGAGTGTAGGTAGGAGGCCTGTGTAGCCACCAAGATCCTTACAGAGCATATAAGAACATAAAAACATAATAAATAGGAGCAGGAATAGGCCATTTGGCTCTTCGATCCTGCTCCGCCATTCAATAAGATCATGGCTGATCTTCTACCTCATCTCCACTTTCCTGCGCTATCCCCATATCACTTGATTCTCTTAATATTCAAAAATCTATCGCTCTCTGTCTTGAATATACTCAACGACTGAGCCTCCACAGCTCTCTGGGGGTAGAGAATTCCAAAGATTCACCACCCCAAGTGAAGAAATTTCTCCTCATCTCAGTCCTAAATGGCTGACCCCTTATTGTGAGACTTTGACCCCTGGTTCTAGACTCCCCAGCTAGGGGAAACATCCTCCCTGCATCTACCCTGTCAAGCCCAGTAAGAATTTTGTATGTTTCAATGAGATCACCTCTCATTCTTCTAAACTCTGGAGAATATAGGCCAAGTCTACTCAATCTCTCCTCATAGGACAATCCCCCCCCCCACAATCCCAGGAACCAGTCTGGTGAACCTTCATTGCACTGCCTCTTGTGTATGTACCTTTAAGGGAATAACTGGTCTTAGACTGCAGTACCGGCAGTGATCACCCCTGCATAAAAGGCCCTAGCAGGCTTCTGTAGTTTCAGTTTCAAGCTGCCTCCTGTTCAATAAAGTACCTGTTAAACTGTTCTCCCGAAGTCCGTGTATTATTGAGGCGCGGACTTTACAGTGGCGACGAGTGAGTTCGAACTCACCTGCAGGATGGCATCATCTCACGGGGATCTCGCCTGAAAGGAAGGTCCTGGAAGGTCGTAGTCTGAGCAACGGGCGTCGACCGAGGGCAACCGCCCAAAGAGTCCATCGGTGTTTGGAGAATTGCGGGAGAGACTGTGGTTCCAGCGAATCGTGCTGGTAGCAGGTAGCGCGCTGACATTTCCGGACTGCGGCGGGCTCAAGCTCGATCGAGCGGCTCTACAAATCGGGCTGCGCAGGGTCGCCGGGAAAAGAAAACGAGAGAGAGGGTGGAGCGCACAGGGCGCGGTCGGTGCTCGAGAACAGGACAGCGGAGAGAAACTAAACGGGGGGAAGGAAAGCGAGATGCGACGAAGCTGTGGGTCGCCGCCATTACCCCGTAGAATGCTAGGAGCAGCGTGGCAGTAAGGGGAAGAAGCAAAAGCGCGGGAGGCGCCATTTTATCCCATTGGGGAAGAAGCAAAAGCGCGGGAGGCGCCATTTTATTCCATTGGGGAAGAAGCAAAAGTGTGGGAGGCGCCATTTTAAATCACCCAAGATGCCGAAAAGTGGCAGTATCACTGCTTTCGACAACGAGGTAGAAGACTGGACCACGTATGTAGAAAGAATCGAAGTGTACTGCAAGGCAAATGAGGTGGCCGATGGAAAGAGGGCGTCGGTATTATTAAATCTGATGGGTGCGAGTACGTACGGCCTTTTGCGGAATTTAATTACCCCAGCTAAACCAATGGAGAAAAGTTTTGAGGAGATTGTTCATATCTTACAGGAACGCCTAAGCCCTACACCACTGCTGATAGCAGAAAGATTCAAGTTCCATAAAAGAAACCAACACAAAGATGAGAGCAATGCTGACTATCTTACGGAACTACGCAAGTTATCGAAGCACTGCCAGTTCGGAGCAGGACTGGCAGACACCTTACGGGATAAGTTTGTCTGCGGGCCCCAGAGTGAAGGAACCCAGAAAAGACTACTTTCAAAAAATGACCTGACGCTAGAACAGGCTTTCAGCGTGGCAGTATCCTACGAAGCAGCAGCACGGGGAGCTGCGGAAATACAACAGAAACCACAAGAATACAGCGCTAACGAAATGGCGTATGGAGCCAAAAAGTGCTATCGCTGCGGCAGAACAACCCATGAGCAGAAGGACTGCTGGTTTAAAGACAAAATATGCAGGCAATGCGGGAAAATGGGACATATAGCAAGAGTCTGCAGGTCGGGAAAGAAGACCAACACGACAAGAACTACTAAGGAACAGTACAGGAAAGTAAAGAAACTGACAGATAGTAGTTCCGAAGATCAGGAGAGTGATAAGAACTCCGGGAGCAGGCGACTAAGTTGTTTAAAATTACACAACGTGATCGCAAAGGAGGATCACCGAACCATTTGGGTCACCCTCATGATAGCAGGGTCCCCAGTGAAGATGGAATTGGACACAGGATCAGCCCTAACTGTCATGAATCGACGAGACTTTGAGCGGCTATTCTCACACATACCTTTAAAGGACACGTCCATTGTATTGAAGACATACACGGGGCAAAAGGTCTACCCCAGAGGAAAAATAAGGGTGCCAGTTGAATATAACGGAAAGGAAACACAGAAACTATACATGTATATACTACGAGATGGAGGACCGCCATTATTGGGACGTGAATGGATCCGAAGACTACAATTGGATTGGCATTCCATTCTGGCACTAACTGTGACTGACAAAAAAGATGATGACGTCGTACCTGGACGTCTGTCACAAATTCTATCTGACGCGGAAGAGGTGTTCCAACAAGGACTAAAAGGAGTAAAGGCAACCATAAAGATTGAGGATAACGCAACCCCAAAATTTTTCAAGGCCAGACCGGTGCCATACGCAATACGCCCAGCTGTGGAAGCTGAACTGGAGAGTCTGGAGCATTCGGGGGTGCTGTCTAAGGTGGACTGGAGCGAGTGGGCCACACCCATCGTTCCTGTAATGAAGAAAGCATTGAGCAGCACGCCTGGGGAGCCAAGGAAGGTTCACATCTGGGGACTTCAAGGTGACTGTGAACCCAGTCCTGCACACAGTACAGTATCCGCTTCCGCGGATAGAAGATATTTTCGCCTCACTATCTGGAGGGAAACGTTTTACAAAGATTGACCTGGCTCAAGCGTATCTACAAATGGAGGTGGAAGAAGCATCTAGGAAATACCTCACGATAAACACTCACAAAGGCCTTTACCAGTACAATCGACTGGTATTCGGGGTAGCATCAGCCCCGGCTATTTGGCAGAGGGCGATGGAACAAGTCCTGCAAGGGATCCCGGGGACCCAGTGTTATTCGGACGACATCCTGGTTACGGGCGAAAATGACAATGAACACCTTGCCAACCTGGAACAGGTGCTCACGAGATTGCAGGAATATGGGCTACGAGCCAACCGCCCCAAATGCGAGTTCTTCAGCAGACAAATCTCGTATTGTGGCCACATGATTGATGAGGAAGGGTTGCATAAGTCGCCGGACAAGATTGAGGCTGTAGTCAAAGGCTCCAGCACCAGAAAATGTGTCGCAACTGAGGTCGTTCCTCGGGTTGGTGAACTACTACCATAAGTTCTTGCCGAATTTATCTACAATTCTGCACCCACTGAACGCCCTGCTGCAAACTGGTGTAACATGGAAATGGAGTGATGAGTGTAAGCGTGCCTTTCAGGAATGTAAATGCCAAATCACTTCAAAAGAAGTATTGGCCCACTACAACCCAACACTACCGATTCAGTTGGCATGTGATGCGTCACCTTACGGCATTGGAGCGGTGCTGTCACACAAATTCCGTGACGGTTCAGAGAGGCCAATAGCCTTTGCATCGCGCTCGCTAACCTCAGCCGAGCGTAACGACGCCCAGATTGACAGGGAGGCCCTCAGCCTGGTGTGGGGGGTGAAGAAGTTCAATCACTATCTGCACGGGCAGAAATTCCCCCTTCTGGCTGATCATCAACCCCTGGTCTCAATTTTTAACCCAAAGAAGGGCGTTCCGGTGATGGCGCAACGGCTGCAGAGATGGTCACTTTTTCTAGGGGCACATCAGTATGACACAGAGTACAAAGGTACGAAACAACATGGAAACGCTGATGGGCTGTCGCACCTACCGTTGTCTACGGCGGAAGAAGCACCTGCAGTGGACCCTGTGAAGATATTCCATGCGACCATAGTCGAATGTTTGCCTGTTACAAACGCAAGTATTGAGAAGGAAACCCGAAATGACCCGACACACACTCGGGTCTATGATTTGACGATGAAGGGATGGCCAGCATATGGCGACTCACTGTTGCCAGCATTCTCGCCAAGGAGGGAACAGCTGTCAGTATGCTGGGGAGCCTTGATGTGTGGATCCCGAGTGGTAATTCCACCCAAGTTGAGAGAGAGAGTGCTCAATGAGCTTCATGAGGGTCATCTGGGAGGGGTGAAAATGAAGAGCCTAGCCATGGCGTTTGTGTGGTGGCCGGGAATCGATAAAGAAATCGAGGATATGACCAAGAGATGCACAGGATGCCAGAAGGTCCAAAACGCTCCACCACAGGCCCCGCTACATCCATGGGAGTGGCCCTCATCTCCATGGCAACGGGTACACATTGATTTCGCTGGTCCATTTATGGACTCAAATGTTTCTAATCGCTGTGGACGCCCATTCGAAATGGCCAGAGGTCATTAAAATGTCCTCCACCACCACGGAGAAAACTATTGCGGTCCTAAGGACCATCTTCGCCAGGAATGGGTTGCCAGAACAGATCTGTTCCGACAATGGCCCACAGTTTGTGTCTGAGGATTTCCGGAGGTTCCTGAAGAATAATGGGGTGAAACATTACACATCTGCCCCATATCATCCAGCCACAAATGGATTGGCTGAGAGGTTTGTTCAGACCTTTAAAAAGGCCAGAAAGGCAATGTATAATGACGACATACCACTGCAACACAAGGTGGATAACTTCCTGTTTGCTTACCGGAATGCGACACATGCAGTAACCAAGCAAACTCCAGCCGTACTGTTTTTCAACCGGAGACTAAGATGTCGCTTGGATTTGCTCAAACCAAACACAAGACGAGATGTTGAGGATAAGCAGTTCCGGCACATAAATGAGAAGCCAACCAGGAGCTTCAAGATAGGGCAACCAGTCTTGGCCCGCGACTACCGAACAGAAAAATGGCAGCCAGGCACGATATGCACACAGCAGGGACCACTAATGTACACAGTGGACGTTGGAGAGAGCATCGTGAGACGCCATGTTGACCCGATTCTAGAGTCACAGGAACAAGCCAAACCTGTACCACAAGCATGTGCACCTGGTAATGAGCCCGAAGTACAGATTGCGTCTACCTCGGAAGCAGGGGTATTGGAAGCTGACGAACCAACCAATGACAATGAGCCAGAATTGACTCCACCGCCAGAACCGGATACTCGAGAAAGGCGCTATCCAGTCCGGATCAGGAAGCCTCCTCAAAGACTGAACTTATAAATGACTATTTCAGTTGATGTATATATTACTGAGGTAATTGTAATTAGTTATTATTTAGTTGTTAAATGAATGTTATGTACTGTTTATCTAAAAGGGGAGGAATTGTTGTGTATGTACCTTTAAGGGAATAACTGGTCTTAGACTGCAGTACCGGCAGTGACCACCCCTGTATAAAAGGCCCTAGCAGGCTTCTGTAGTTTCAGTTTCAAGCTGCCTCCTGTTCAGTAAAGTACCTGTTAAACTGTTCTCCCGAAGTCCATGTATTATTGAAGCGCGGACTTTACAGTTTTCCTGTAGCAGGGCTCAGCCAGCTCCTTTGTTTCAGGGCCTATGAAAACAGGCTTCGCAGTGCAATTTTTGCACTGAGTGCAGTTTGAACAGAGTGCTGGAGTTGGGCGAGTGAGCGAGTCTGGTGAGGAGTGGAAGGAGGAGCTCCCTTGCTTCGCCTTTGCTTTTCCTAACTTTTCACCCTGTACGAATTGGTTCTTACTTTACACCAAGGAAAGAGTCTGAGAGCAGGAGCAGTCAAACAACAACCACTGCAAACCGCTAAAGTGACGTCACAACCAGGGAAGGAGTTGATTGGTAAGTGGGACCTGGTGAGTATTTCTACAGTCCAGTCGTTAAAGTAAAAGTAAGGTCTCTAGTTTAGAGTAAGTGGTGTGTAAAGTGAAGTAAAGTCCCTAGTGTATTTAATATTCTTTAATTTAGAGGAAGTAAAGGGAGTAAATTAAGGGTAAGACATGGCAGGGCAGCATGGAGTGCTCCTCCTGTGCTATGTGGGAAGCCGGGGACACTTTCGGTGTCCAGGGCGAACACGTGTGCAGGAAGTGTCTCCAGCTGCAGCTACTCGAAATCCGCGTTTCTGATCTGGAGCTGTGGCTGGAGTCACTGTGGAGCATCCACGAGGCTGAGATCTACGTGGATAGCACGTTTAATGAGGTGGTCACACCGCAGGTAAAGAGTGCACAGTCAGAAAGGAAATGGATGACTGCCAGAGCAAAAGAACTAGGAAGGTAGTGCAGGAGTCCCCTGGGTCCATCTCCCTCTCCAACAGATTTTCTGTTTTGGATACTGCTGGGGGAGATGGTTTCTCAGGGAAATGCAGCAAGAGCCAAGTCCATGGCACTATGAGTGGCTCAGCTGCACAGGAGGGGAGGAAAAAGAGTGGGAGAGCAATAGTGATAGGGGATTCTATCGTAAGGGGAACAGATAGACGTTTCTATGGCCACAGACGTGACTCCAGGATGGTATGTTGCCTCCCTGGCGCCAGGGTCAAGGATGTCACTGAGCGGCTGCAGGACATTCTGAAGGGGGAGGGTGAACAGCTAGAGTTTGTGGTCCATGTCGGTACCAACGACATAGGTAGAAAGAGGGACAAGGTCCTGCAAGCAGAATGTAGGGAGCTAGGAAATAAATTAAAAAGCAGGACCTCAAAGGTAATAATCTCAGGATTACTCCCAGTGCCACGTGCTAGCGAGAGCAGAAATAGGAGAATAGACCAGATGAATGCGTGGCTGGAGAGATGGTGTAGGAGGGAGGGATTTAAATTCCTGAGGCATTGGGACCGATTCTGGGGAAGGTGGGACCTGTACAAGCTGGACGGATTACAACTCGGCAGAACCGGGACCAATATCCTCGTAGGGGAGTTTGCTAGTGCTGTTGGGAAGGATTTAAACTAGTTTGCCGGGGCTGGGAACCCAAGTGTGGGCCCAGAACGGGGAGAAACAAAGCTGGAAGTGCAAGTTAGAAAAGTAGTCAGCAAAACTAGTAGGGAGCAGAAACAAAGGCCAACAATACTGTTGCCTCACAGCGCCAGAGACCCGGGTTCGAATCCGGCCTCGGGCGACTGTCTGTGTGGAGTTTGCACATTCTCCCCGTGTTTGCGTGGGTTTTCTCCGGGTGCTCCGGTTTCCTCCCACAGTCCAAAGATGTGCGGGTTAGGTTGATTGGCTATGATAAATTGACCCTTAGTGTTAGGGGGATTAAATACGTGGGGTTACAGGGATAGGGTGGGATATGTGTTGGTGTAGGGGTTACGGGGATCGGGTGGGATATGTGTCGGTGCAGGCTCGATGGGCCGAAATGGCCTCTATCTGCACTGTGGGGTTACTGTGATTACTGTGTGACTGTGAATAAAGAGGGTCAAAGTGTCGAAAAATATTAAACGGGCAAAGTTGAAGGCACGTAGCATTCGCAACACGGTGGATGAATTAATAGCACAAATAGAAGTAAATGGGTATGATGTAATTGCCATTACAGAGATATAGTTGCAGGGTAACCAAAGCTGGGAATTCAATGTTCCAGGGTATTCAACATTTAGGAAGGACAGACAAAAAGGAAAAGGAGGTGGCGTAGCGCTGTTAATAAGGGATGAGATCAGTACGGTAGAGATAGAAGACCTTGGCTTGGCAGATCATGATGTAGAACTGGAATCAGTTTGGGTGGAGCTAAGAAACAGCAAAGGGTGGAAAACATTGGTGGGAGTTGTGTATAGGCCACCAAACAGTAGTGGTAATGTAGGGCACAGTATCAATCAAGAGATTAGAAGTGCATGTAACAAGGGCAATACGGTAATCATGGGGGACTTTAATCTACATATTGACTGGGCAAATCAAATTACCACTAATGGTGTGGAGGACGAATTCTTGGAATGCATGCGAGATGATTCCCTGGATCAGTATGTGGAGGAACCAACCAGGGATCAGGCTATTCTGGATCTGGTACTGTGTAATGAGAAAGGGCTAATCAATAATCTTGTGGTAAAGGGGCCTTTGGGGACAAGTGACCATAATATGATTGAATTTTACATTAAGTTTGAGAGTGATGTAGTCCAATCTGAAACTAAGGTCTTCAATCTAAACAGAGGAAACTACAAGGGTATGAGGGACAAGTTGGCCAAGGTAGATTGGGAGACTACACTAAAGGTATGAAGATGGACATACAATGGCTATCATTCAAGGAAATAATGCATAATTTGCAACAAACATATATTCCTCTAGGGCATAAAAACCCAAAAGCAAAAGTGATCCAACCATGGCTAACAAAAGAAATTAAAGCTAGTATTAAGTCAAAGGAGGAAGCTTATAAAGTTGCCAGGAAAAGCGGTCAGCCTGAGGATTGGGATCTTTTTAGAAATCAGCAAAGGGGGACCAAGAAATTGATAAAGAAAGGGAAAATGGAATATGAGCACAAACTAGTGAAAAATATAAAAACTGATTGTAAAAGCTTCTATAGGTATGTGACAAGGAAAATACTGGCGAAGGTAAATGTAGGTCCTTTACAGTCAGACGGGAGAATTTATAATGGGGAATGAGGAAATGGCAGAGAAATTAAATAAATACTTTGTTTCTGTCTTCACGGAGGAAGACACACAAAACCTCCCAGAAATACGAGAAAACCAAGGGTGTGGCGAGAATGAGGAACTTGAAGAAATTATTATTAGTAAAAAAACAGTACTAGCAAAATTAATGGGACTAAAAGTCGATAAATCCCAAGGAGCGGATGACCTACATCCTAGGGTTTTGAAAAAGGTGCCCATTGGGATAGTGGACAGATTGGTTGCCATCTTCCAGAATCTATAGAATTTTGGAACGGTTCCTGCATATTGGAGGATAGCAAATGTAACTCTGCTATTTAAGAAAGGAGGGAGAGAAAATGGGGAACTACAGACCTGTTAGCCTCACATCAGTAGTTGGGGAAAATGCTGGAATCTATTATAAAGGATGCAATAACTGGGCACTTAGAAACTAATAGTAAAATTGGGCAGAGTCAACATGGATTTATGAAAGGGAAATCCTGTTTACCAAACCTATTGGAGTTCTTTGAGGATGTAACTAGTGGAGTAGACAAAGATGTGGTGTATCTGGATTTTCAGAAGGCCTTCGATAAAGTCCCACACAAGAGGTTGGTGAACAAATTTAGGGCACATGGAATTGGGGGTAATATACTAGCATGGATTGAGAATTGGTTAACAGACAGAAATCAAAGAGTAGGGATAAACGGGCCTTTTTCAGGATGGCAGCCTGTGACTAGTGGAGTACCGCAAGGATCAGTGCTAGGGCCCGAGCTATTCACAATCTGTATCAATGATGTGGATGAGGGGACTAAATGTAACATTTCCAAATTTGCTGCTGATACAAAACTAGGTGGCAGTGTCAGTTGTGAAGAGGCTTCAAGGGGATCTCGACCAGCTCAGTGAGTGGGCGAGAACATGGCAGATGGAATATATTGTGGATAAATGTGAAGTTATCCACTTTGGTAGAAAAAACAGAAAGGCAGAGTATTTCCTAAATGGTGAAAGATTGGGGAATGCAGATGCTCAAAGGGACCTGGGTGTCCTTGGACATGAGTCACTGAAAGTGAATGTTCAGGTGCAGCAACCCATTAGGATGGCAAATGGTATGCTGGCCTTCATTACAAGAGGATTTGAGTACAGGAGTAAAGAAGTCTTACTCCAATTATATAGGGCCTTGGTGAGACCACACCTGAAGTACTGTGTACAATTTTGGTCTCCTTACCTAAGGAAGGATATACTTGCCAAGGAAGGATATACTTGCCATAGAAGGAGTGCAACGAAGGTTCACGAGATTGATTCCTGGGATGGCGGGACTGTCGTATGAGAAGAGATTGAGTAAACTAGGCCTGTATTCTCTTGAATTCAGAAGAATGAGAGGGGATCTCATTGAAGCATACAAAATTATTACAGGGCTTGATAGGGTGGATGCTGGGAGAATGTTTCCCTTGGCTGGGGAGTCTAGAACCAGGGGCCACAGCCTCAGGATAAAGGGTAGGCCATTCAGGACTGAGATAAGAAGAAATTTCTTCACACAGAGGGTGGTGAATCTTTGGAATTCCCTACTCCAGAGGACTGTGGAGTCTCAGTCATTGGGTATATTCAAAACAGAAGTCAATAGATTTCTGACTAGTAAGGGCATCAAGGGATGTGGCGATAGGGCCGGTGAATGGAGTTAGAACATAAGAAGCAGGAGTAGGCCATAAGGCCCCTCGGGCCTGCTCCGCCATTCAGTAGGATCATGGCTGATCCGAATCTAGACTCACGTCCATTTCCCTGCCCTCTCCCCGTAACCCCTAATTCCCTTATCTGCTAGGAAACTGTCTATCTCCATTTTAAATTTATTTAATGTTGCAGCTTCCACAGCTCTCTGGGGTAGCAAATTCCATAGATTTACTACCCTCTGAGTGAAGAAGTTTCTCCTCATCTCAGTTTTGAAAGCACAGCCCCTTATTCTTAGATTATGCCCCCTAGTTCTAGTCTCACCCATCAGTGGAAACATCCTCCCCGCATCCACCCGATCAAGCCCCCTCACAATCTTTTATGTTTCGATAAGATCGCCTCTCATTCTTCTGAACTCCAATGAGTAGAGTCCCAACCTACTCAACCTTTCCTCATACGTCAACCCCCTCATCTCCGGAATCAACTGAGTGAACCTTCTCTGAACCGCCTCGAGAGCAAGTATATCTTTTCTTAAATATGGAAACCAAAACTGCACGCAGTATTCCAGGTGTGGCCTCACCAATACCCTGTATAACTGCAGCAAGACTTCCCTGTTTTTATACTCCATCCCCCTTGCAATAAAAGCCAAGATTCCATTGGCCTTCCTGATCACCTGCTGCACCTGCATACTAACTTTTTGTGTTTCATGCACCAGGACCCCCAGATCCCTTTGTACTGTAGCACTTTGCAGTTTCTCTCCATTTAGATAATAACTTGCTCTTTGATTTTTTCTGCCAAAGTGCATAACCTCACACTTTCCAACATTATATTGCATCTGCCAAATCTCTGCCCACTCACTTAGCCTGTCTATGTCCTTTTGCAGGTTTTTTATGTCCTCCTCACTCATTGCTTTCCCTCCCATCTTTGTATCGTCGGCAAACTTGGATATGTTGCACTCGGTCCCTTCCTCCAAATCGTTAATATAGATTGTAAAGAGTTGGGGTCCCAGCACTGACCCCTGCGGAACACCACTAGTTACTGATTGCCAGCCCGAGAATGAACCATTTATCCCAACTCTTTGTTTTCTGTTAGATAGCCAATCTACCACCCATGCCAGTATATTACCCCCAACCCCGTGATTTTTTATCTTGATCAGTAATCTTTTGTGTGGAACCTTGTCAAATGCCTTTTGGAAGTCCAAATACACTACATCCACTGGTTCCCCTTTATCCACCCTGTATGTTACATCCTCAAAGAATTCGAGCAAATTTGTCAAACATGACTTCCCTTTCATAAAACCATGCTGACTCTGTCCTATTAAATTATGTTTATCCAAATGCTCTGTTACTGTTTCCTTAATAATGGACTCCAACATTTTGCCAACCACAGATGTTAGGCTAACTGGTCTATAGTTTCCAGCTTTTTGTCTACTTCCCTTCTTAAATAAGGGTGTTACATTAGCAGTTTTCCAATCTGCCAGGACCTTTGCTGAGTCCAGGGAGTTCTGGAAAATAATCACCAATGCATCCACAATCCCTACTGCCACTTCTCTCAAGACCCTAGGATGTAGGCCATCAGGTCCGGGGGATTTATCCGCCTTAAGTCCCATTATTTTACTGAGTACCATCTCCTTAGTGATTTTAATCATGTTTAGCTCCTCCCCCCCCCCCCCCCATTGCCCCCTGTTTGTCCAGTGTTGGGATATTTTTAGTGTCCTCTACTGTAAAGACTGATACAAAATATTTGTTCAGCGTCTTTGCCATCTCCATGTTCCCCACCACTAGTTTCCCGGTCCCATCCTCTAAGGGACCAATGTTCACTTTAGCCACCCTTTTTCTTTTTATATAGCTGTAGAAACTCTTGCTATCTGTTTTTATATTTTTTGCTAGTTTACTTTCATAATCTATCTTCCCTTTCTTAATTAATCTTTTAGTTATTGTTTGCTGGCTTTTAAATGCTTCCCAATCTTCTATCCTCCCACTAGATTTGGCTACTTTTATATGCCCTTTTTTTCAGTCGGATACTATCCTTTATTACTTTACTAAGCCACGGATGGCTGTCTTTTCTTTTATTCCCCTTTTTCCTCAGTGGAATATATTTATCTCATTGAATGGCGGAGCAGGCTCGAAGGGCCGAATGGCCTACTCCTCCTGTTTGTTATGTTCTTATACTCTAACTGGGCTTAGAATTTGTGCCACTGAATTATCTGCTGCAGGTGCCCTTAGTTTGCCATATGCTCCATAGTAAACTGCATTGCAGACAGCCTTACTACCTATGCAACTTTACAGATACAGCTGGTGGGATGCATCTACACTCTTAGCTAGATTTTGATGGCTACAGTATAAGTTCCCTATAACAAATCCTGCTTATAACAAACCCCTGGTTTTAACAATCCCAACGACAAGACCTGATATTTTTTTCAATGAAAGCCAGCCCTAATACAACCAACACTTAAGCAGGATCTACTCAGACTGACCTTGATTGAACGATGGGATTCAAGCTGAGATTAATTGAAAGATAACCTATTGTAGTGCGAATCCTGCATGACGTATGCATTTGTTGCTTGATAAGATGGCCCACCAACTGCACACAAACTGCAAGCAAGCAACAATCATGAGGAGTCAACTGCAGCCAGACAAGTTGCATGAAGATGGCAAGTAATTGATTGTTTTTGTCACTGAAAATAAAACTTCAAATTATCGATGATGAAGCTCTCTATTGCTGGTTGAAAACAGCCAGGGAGGAAAGTATGTTGCAGTGCTGGCTAATGTTCCCATTAAGCTGCCTGGATGCGCAGTGCTCTGGAGGTCTGCATGGGCCGCTCAGCGGCTTCACAGAGGAAAAACCCACGCATGCGTGGAAATTTGAATGGGCCTCGCATTCCGTTAAAGGGGCTGCACACCCAAAAAAAAATTAGCAGGAACATTGGTGGTGACTCCAAGAGACACCTTGTATGCGATGTTTTGCTGGTTGAGTATGTGCCGGTGAATAGAGGGAGAAGATGTGACAAGGGTAGTACTAGGCCTGAACTTGCTGGAAGCTTAAGCTTGGTGGAAACCTCTATCTTCACTCTCTTCTACTTGTTCTTAAGACTTACCGTGGCAACTTTCTGCAGGCCTGCCATTTTCTTGTGAACTTGCATTCAGATCCTCTGAGTAGTGGTGGCAGCATTATCCTGTCAACTGTCTGCTTCTAGGCTTGCTGTACCAACTGTTTGAGGAGAGTGCCATACGGGCACTCCCTTCCCTCACTTTCTGCAGGATCAGTCTCAGCACATTAAGTCTGGTGTAGATTTAAAAAAAACACCATTTTCCAGGAATTTTTAGACAAACCCATTCCCTCTGTCCCAGATGAGATTGCTATACTTTAAATGGATGCTTGAACTACTAGGTCATCCTCAGTTTTAGAACTTTTCTGAATACTTTTTTTGGGCAGACTGCTGTTTGGTCAGGAGCTTGCATAGAATACACAAGATGTGTAATATCAGGAGTAAATAACAGTGCAAATACAGACCTAAAAACAGCTCTCAAGGTAACATTTATTCCCCCAGGTTTATGTGGGAACACAAATCTCAGGTTTATAAAGTTACACCTTCTAGTAAAATAATGTTACTGTCAGTTGAGTAATTTAGTCCTGACTGACTTAAACTGAGAGTTTCTGTAAGCTAGTTTTAATCATTTTTTAAAAGATATTTAAATGTATTATTAAATAGTAAGATTTAGAAAACTGAGTTGTTAACCAGGTTTTGCATAACTTTTGCAACTTTATTTTCAGATATAAGCACTATAAAGAATCAGATAAACAGTTTACTGTTTGTGAAGAAAGTCTGTGAATCAAGAGTACAGAGGTTAAACTCAGGAAAGGTAACTGTTTTTCTCTCTTGAGATTTATTTACTAAATGATTTTCAATTGCCCTTCAAAGCTGTAGTTCCCATCATTTTAGATTGCATATTTTAATTATTGATTTGGAAGAGATTGGGGGGACGGCAATAAATCTGTTCTTTTTGTTGAATTTAAAACTTTACTTGCTGGCCAAGCAGTGGCAATGCATTAATATCTTAAGAAAATCGCATATTAATTGCCCGTCTCAGTCAGGAATGTTCCCGGATGGGTGTGCTGTTCAATGCTATCTTAAATGGAGGTTTTGTATAAATCCTTTATCCCAAAAGTTAATTAGGATATGTATCCACGTTCACTATTCAATCCTGTCTGGCTATGCTCCATACCCCTCTCCCGCAACACCAGATGTAAAAGAAAAAATCCTGAATGTTGGAAAAATGAAATAAAAACAAAAAATGTTGGAAATACACAGCAGATTAGTTGGGAAGAAAAGATAGGTTATAACATTTCAGATATCGGGTCCTTTAACAACAACTTGCATTTATATAGAGCCTTTAACGTAATAAAACGTCCCAAGGCGTTTCACAGGAGCGTTATCAAACAAAACTTGACACCAAGCACGTAAGAAGATATTAGGACAGATGACCAGAAGCTTAGTCAAAGAGGTAAGTTTTAAGGAGCGGCGGAGAGGTTTGCAGCTGAAGGCACAGCCGCCAGTGGTGGAATGATTAAAATTTGGGATGCTCAAGAGGCCAGAATTGGAGAAGCAGAAATATGAGGGTTGTAGGGCTGGAGAAGATTAGAGATAGGGGAGGGCGAGGCCGTGGCCGTGGAGAGATTTGAAATCGAGGATGAGAATTTTAAAATCGAGGCATTGTTTGACCGGGAGCCAGTGTAGGCCAGTGAGCACAGGGGTAATGCATGAACAGTATTTTGTGCGAGTTAGGACACGGGCATCAGAGTTTTGGATGACCTCAAGTTTAGAGAGTAGAACGTGGGAGTTTGGCCAGGAATAGTCTAGTCTAGAGGTAACAAGGGCATGGATGACGATTTCAGCAGCAGATGAGCTGAGACAGGGACAGAGTCGGGTGATGTTATGGAGGCGGAAATAGGCGGTCTTGGTGATGACGCAGATATGTGGTCAGGAGTTCATCGCGGGTCATATATGAAACCAAGGTTGCAAACTGTCTGGTTGAGCCTCTCACAGTTGCTAGGCAGCAGGATGGAGTCGGTGGCTGGGGAACGGAGTTTGTGACGGGGACCGAAGACAATGGCTTCGGTCTTCCCAGTTTTTAGTTGGAAGAAATTTCTGCTCATCCAGTCCTGGATGTCGGACAAGCAGTCTGACAATTTAGAGACAGTCGAGGGGTCGAGAGAGGTGGTGGTGGTGAGGTAGAACTAGGCAGCGTCAGCGTACATGTGGAAACAGACGTTGCATTTTGGGATGATGTTGCCGAGGGGCAGCATGTTGATGGAGAAGCAGGAGGGGGCCAAGACTAGATCCTTGGGGGACACCAGAGGTAACAGTGCAGGAGCGGGAAGAGAATCCATTGCAGGTGATTCTCTGGCTACAACTGGATCGATAAGAATGGAACCAGGTGAGTGCAGTCCCACCCAGCTGCATGACAATGGAGAGGCATTGGAGGAGGATGGTATAGTCAACCGTGTCAAAGGCTGCAGACAGGTCAAGAAGGACGAGGAGGGACAGTTTACCTTCATAGGATGTCATTAGTGACTTTGGTAAGAGCTGTTTTGGTACTGTGGCAGGGGCAGAAACATGATAGGAGAGATTCAAACATAGAGTTCTGGGAAAGATGGGCACGGATTTGGGAGGCGACAACATGTTCAAGGACTTTGGAGGGGAAAGGGAGTCTAGAGATGGGGCGTTAGTTTACAAGGACGGAGGGGTCAAGGGTTCTTTCTTTGAGAGGGGGGATGACGGCAGGTTTGATAGAGAGGGGTGACAGTATGTGAGGAGAGAAATCCGTTAAGAATATCAGCTAACATGGGAGCCAGGAAAGGAAGTTGGATGGTCAGCAGTTTAGTGGGAATAGGGTCGAGGGAGCAGGAGGTGGGTCTCATTGACAAGATGAGCTCGGAGAGGGCGTGAGTCGAAATGGGAGAGAAACTAGAGAAAAAGACATGGTTGATGTGTTTGCAACCATCTTCAACCAGAAGTGCCGAGTGGATGATCCATCTCTGCCTCCTCCTGAGGTCCCCACCATCACAGAAGCCAGTCTTCAGCCAATTCGATTCACACCACATGATATCAAGAAACGACTGAGCATACTGGATACAGCAAAGGCTATGGGCCCCCAAGAACATCCTGGATGTAGTGCTGAAGACTTGTGCTCTAGAACTAGCCACACCTCTAGCCAGTACAGCTACAACACTGGCATCTACCCGACAAAGTGGAAAATTGCCCAGATATGTCCTGTCCACAAAAAGCAGGACAAATCCAATCCGGCCAATTACCACCGCATCAGCCTACTTTCAATCTTCAGCAAAGTGATGGAAGGGGGTGGTTTCTTAATTTGTGGAGGAAAGGTCAAATGGTTCAAGACTGACAGCAATATGGTTTATAGTGGCTATTTTATTGTCAACACGTAAAAGATCAATATGTGTAAGTATTTAAGCGGTAGTTAACAGAATACAGCGAGTATTGACATTACCCACGCCAATTCTGGATAAGGCCGAATGGCCCAGTTGCCCGTCAAGCTGCGCTTTCCTCCGTTACCGTGACTTCATACTCCTTCGGTGTAAGTCCTAGTTTTGACCCTACAGCTTGAACTATAAACTGGCTTCTGTTTTTGAAACCCAAGGAACAAGAAAGTTGCACACTGCATTCTTGTCCCCTGGAGAGTCAATTACATCTATCAATACCTCTATCCCATTTCCTGAACCATCATAACTGTAGTTAACACCTCTGTCCAACAGTGAATGGCTATCCTGTTTGTTTGATTATTGTTCACCTTAAACTGTAATTTCATCCCTGGCACGTCAAAGGAACATAAGATCACATTGACGCCAACTTGGATGGTTAATGTGATTTTGCAGCGAGTCTGTGTTAGCTTCAGTGTCTCCATTGTTGTGGTCAATCTGATATTAACACCTCACATGTTGCCGCCCTGTCTGCTTATTCCTGATCCTCCCCATTGTACTGACCAGTCTCCAATATTAGCATAACAACAGAAAATGCTGGAAAAACTCAGCAGGCCAGGCAACATCCGTGGAGAGAAATTAGAGTCGACGTTTCGGGTCTAACCCTTTTTCAAAACTGGAAAGGAAATGAAATAGATCGAAAGGCAGGGCTGGGAGAGAACAAAAGAAGTGAAGCGACATTAAGAGGTATTCAAAATGAGACGAGATGGTGATATTTTTTATCCACCCCTTTGTTTTGGTTTTTCCCTCCCCCCCCCCCCCCCCTTTTTTTTCTCTCCCACGTGGCAGCTGTGTCTCATTCTGCCAGAACATTTCACACCTAATCTAAGCCGTCTTTTGTCTCCACTAGTCCTATCACCATCTCGTCTCGTTTTGAATACCTCTTAATGTCTCTTCACTTCTTTTGTTCTCTCCCAGCCCTGCCTTTCGATCTATTTCATTTCCTTTCCAGATTTGAAAAAGGGTTAGACCCGAAACGTCGACTCTAATTTCTCTCCACGGATGTTGCCTGGCCGCCTGAGTTTTTCCAGCATTTTCTGTTGTTATTTCAGATTTCCAGCATCTGCAGTATTTTGCTATCGCTCCAATATTAGCATATCTTAATCGGGACACTGACCCCATGATGTGATCAGCTTCTGACCGACATGAACAGTCTGTGGCTTTAAACGATATCGCTTACAATGATTTGCAACGTAGTATGGTTAATATTGCCAAGCAAAAGATGTTCATTTCTTCTTTTGTCCAATATTCTTACAAGATGTCGTTGACAATGCTATCAAACTGCACTTACTCATCAGTAACCCGCTCATTTGACGGAGTCTGGCATCAAGGAGCCCTAGTAAAATTGAAGTCAATGGGAATCGGGTGGAATACTCTCCCCTGGCTCGAGTCATACCTAGCACAAAGGAACATGGTTGTGGCTGTTAGAGGCTAATCATCTCGGCCCCAGGACATCACTGCAGGAGTTCCTCAGGGCAGTGTTCTAGGCCCAACCATCTTCAGCTGCTTCATCAATGACCTTCGCTTCTTCATAAGGTCAGAAGTGGTGGTGTTCGTTGATTACTTCAGTGTTCAGTTCCATTCGCAACTCCTCGGATAATGAAGCTGTCCATACCATCGACCAGAAACTTAACTGGACAAGCCACATAAATACGGTGGCTACAAGAGCAGGTCAGAGACTGGGTATTCTGCAGCGAGTGACTCACCTCCTGACTCCCCAAAGCCTTTCCACCATCTACAAGGCACAAGTCAGGAGTGTGATGGAATACTCTCCACTTGCCTGGATGAGTGCAGCTCCAACAACACTGAAGAAGCTCAACCATCCAGGACAAAGCAGCCCACTTAATTGGTAGCCCATCCACCACCTTAAACATGAACTCCCTCCACCATCAACGCACCGTGGCTGCAGCATGTACCATCTACAAGATGCATTGCAGCAACTTGCCAAGCCTTCTTCGACAGCACATCCCAAACCCGCGACCTCTACCATCTAGAAGGACGAGGGCAGCAAGCGCTTGGGAACACCACCTGCAAGTTCCCTCTAAGTCACAAACCATCCTGACTTGGAAATATATTGCAGTTCCTTCATAATCGCTGGGTCAAAATCCTGGAACTCCCTACCTAACAGCACTGTGGGTGTGCCTTCACCACAAGGACTGCAGCGGTTCAAGAAGGCCGCTCACCACCACCTTCTCGAGGGCAATTTGGTATGGGCAATAAATGCTGGCCTTTCCAGTAACGTTCATGTCCTGTGAATGAATAAAAAAATACTGGGGAATGATACAAATTCAAGGCTGGAGCAGGGGGAATCCTCAGAGGAGGTTAGGCCTGGTGGGCTTGGAGAAGGTAGGGAAGTGGCAGAGGCAGCTGAATAGATGGTCTCTATCTTTGTGACAAAAAAGTCCATGAGCTCCGCGCACTTGTGTTGGAGGTGAGGGTGGAGGAGGCATGGGAGGGTGGTTTAAGAAGATGGTTTGTGTTGGGGTAAAGAAGCCAGTGGTTATCTTTGCATTCCAGGATGATCTTTGAACAGTGAGCAGTTTTAGCAATGGAGAGCAGGACCCGATAATGCTTTATGTGGTCCAGCCAGATCTGGCGATGGATGGTTAAACCAGTTGTTAGCCAAAGATGTTCAAATCTGCATCCCTTGAACTTAAGGGAGTGGAGATGAGAGGTATACCGGGGGAACGACTAGGGTGAGAGAGTAATTTTGAATAACTGAGGAAAGACATTACTTATAGGTGTTGGGTCCTGCTCATTCTTTGAATTTAGCTCACCTTCCACATGCAAACTTTGTGCCCTCGAGGCCTTCGGTTCTTTTTCAAATTTGTACAGCAAGGAGTTTGCTATTTTTATTGTCTCCAATGTATTCTCTTGCTCCTACTACAGGGGGTTAATGAGAGGTCTTTGCCGCTTCCTCCAAAGAACTAAGCTGTGTTGAAAGAAAAGGCCTTGACAAAATGGGAGTAGTGATGAGCACCTGACCAAGCAGTGTGTGCATGGTGCCAAACTCTTAAAGGAACACCACCCCTAGGAATTTGCCCGATTGGATAATATGTCTTCATTTGTATGTGGAAATTGAAATCTGCGTTAAAAGAATTATGTATCTTAAGAAATATGAAAAGATACATGTACGGTATTACGATTGCCACCTGAACATCAAGTTGCAATTTAAATTCGATAAGCTTCAGATTTTTTGGCATAAAGTAATTTATTTAAGTTGAGTATGAAAATTCATTTTAGGTGAATGCCATCCTTAACTGGGAATGAAAGCCGTGTTCCAGATTTTTTAAAAATTGGATTAATGTTGTGTCTCTCTTTCACAGCCATGTGCTCCGATTCTGGGCATGTAATTTGTGTGTGGACTGCACATTATTCATGTGCATGCTTAAATATTTGCTAGGTTATGAAAATTAATATTTCAGTGAGTTTTTTCAGTGACATTAGGTGGTTTATCAGGATCTAATTTTGTTGGATAACTTCCAATTGTTAAACAGTTTGCTTGTAAACTTACCTTGGCATAGGTAAAGCTAAGTAGGTCTGTTCTGTGGATCTTTTGTATGTGAAATGGTATTGAATTATAGTGGTGGAATCGGTAGTTATTTTCTCAACAGCAGCAGTAATTAACTCATTGCACATGTTTGTCTCTGTTGACAAGGTATCTCTTTAACACAGCTTTTTGGCAGAGGTGGAGGGTGTTATTGATGTAACTGCAAGGAAGTGAAGGAGACCTGTAATCCTATTGGATTACTGAATATGAGAGGAGGAATTCTGGCAGTGGCAGATATCTCTGTCGAATGGCACTAACCAACTTGATCAAACATTTTAATTCCATGGGTCTGAGAAGCTCAAAATTTATTACAGTACCAAATTATCTGAAGTAACTGTCAAATTCTTAGTTCCATTTATGTGCTGTAGGTAAAATACTGCTATTTTGAGTATATATCTTCCAAAATACAAATAATAAGTGGCTTACTGCATTCCATTTCAAAATATATTGATGAAAAAATCCATTATAAAAGTGTTCCCATTTATCTGTACTACCTGTAATGCCTGTAGCTGGTGTTGTAAAAGACCTTTACGGTGGTCATAAGAACATAAGAATTAGGAGCAGGAGTAGGCCATACGGCCCCTCAAGCCTGCTCCGCCATTCAATAAGATCATGGCTGATCTTCAACCTCAACTCCACTTTCCTGCCCGATCCCCATATCCCTTGATTCCCCCAGAATCAACAATCGATCTCCGCCTTGAATATACTCAACAACTGAGCATCCACAGCCCTTTGGGGTAGAGAATTCCAAAGATTCACAACCTGAGTGAAGAAATTCCACCTCATCTCCATCTTAAATGGCTGGCCCCTTATCCTGAGACAATGCCCCCCAGTTCTAGACACTCCAGCCAGGGGAAACAACCTCTTAGCATCGACCCTGTCAATCCCCCTCAGAATCTTATATAACAGAAAACGCTGGAAAAACTCAGCAGGCCAGGCAGCATCCGTGGAGAGAGAAACAGAGTTAATGTTTCAGGTCGAAGACCTTTCGTCAGAACTGGAAAAAAGCAGGAAATGGAAAGCAAGTTTAGGGGCTGGGAAAAGGGACGGGATGAAAGAACAAAAGGGAAGGTCAGTGATAGGATAGAAAGCAGGAGAGATTAAGAGACATTGAGAGACATTAAGAGATATTCAAGGCAAGAGGAGGTGGTAATGGGACAGGTTAAGGAGCAAAGGATGGCCCCTCAGAATCTTGTATGTTTCAATGGGACCACCTCTCATTCTTCTAAACTCCAGAGAGTATAGGCTCAATCTCTCCTCATAGGACAACCCTCTCATCCCAGGAATCAATCTAGTGAACCTTAGTTGCACCGCCTTTAAGGCATGTGTATCCTTTCTCCGATAAGGAGACCAAAACTGTGCACAGTACTCCAGGTGTGGTCTTCCCAAGGCCCTGTACAATTGTAACAAGACTTCCTCACTCTTGTACTCCAACCCCCTTGCAATAAAGGCCAGCATGACATTTGCCTCCCTAATTGCTTGCTGTACCAGCATGCTAACTCTTGTTTCCTGAATGAGGACACATAAATCTCTCTGAACACCAACATTTAATAGTTTCTCACCATTTAAAACATATTGTGCTTTTCTATTCTTCCTACTAAAGTGAATAACCTCACATTTCCCCACATTATACTCCATCTGCCACCTTATTGCCCACTCACTTAACCTGTCTATATCCCTTTGCAGGCTTTTTGCGTCCTCCTCACAGCTTACCGTCCCACCTAGCTTTGAATTGTCAGCAAACTTGGGTACATTGCACTCAGTCCTTCATCTAAATTGTAGTGTATGTACCTTTAAGAGCCCCTGTGTACTGTAATACCGGTAGTGACCACTCGGGTATATAAGCCTGTATAGCATCTTGTATCTTTTAGTTCACCTCCAGACTTTGTTCAGTAAACACCTGTTAAACCAACTCCTGCATTCCATGTCTCCATTAACACACGGATACAACAGTGGCGACGAAATGGAAACGGACTTCCCTGCAATTCGGCAGCACCTCAAGGAGATCGATTCCTCAGACGAAGGTCGAAGAAAGAAAAAAAAAAAAACTGTGGTTTCACCAGCTAGCCGGGCTGGTGGCAGGTACTGCACTAATCCTTCCTGGGCGGCGGGCTGGGGCTCGATCGGGTGGCTCTGCAGCGGGGCCGAGCAGCGAGTCGGAAGGCGCAGGCAAACAGAGACGGAGGGTGGAGCACTCGGGAGACGGCCGGCGCTGCAAAGCAGGTCGGCATTCGGACCAAGCAGAGGGAGGGAAAAGTCCCAGAGAGTCCGACGGGAACGAGTCTCCAACTATTAAAAAATATCTGTGTAAATAAAAACCGCGGAGAACAGCGTTGTCGGCAGCGGTGGGAAAGCGCGGGAGGCGCCATTTTTTCTCGGCAGGGAAGAAAGGAAAGCGCAGGAGGCGCCATTTTTGATTTTCAGGATGCTTAAGACTGGCAATATTACTGCTTTCGATAGTGATATAGAGGATTGGACCACATATGTGGAAAGAGTGGAGGTATATTGCACAGCGAATGAAGTAGAGGATGATAAAAAGGCATCGGTACTTCTAAATCTGATGGGCGCAAGGACATACGGGCTGTTACGAAACTTAATCACTCCAGCCAAACCGATGGACAAGAATTTTAAGGAGATTGTTGATACCCTACAGGAGCACTTAAACCCAACACCGCTGCTGATAGCGGAACGATTCAAATTCTTCAGGAGGAATCAGCACAAGAATGAAAGTAACGCTGATTACCTCACCGAATTAAGAAAGCTGTCAAAGCACTGCCAATTCGGGGCAGGACTGGCAGATTCTCTACGAGACAAATTCGTCTGCGGTCTCCTAAGTGAAGGAACACAGAAAAGGCTACTTTCTGAGAAAGATTTGACACTGGACAAGGCTTTCAGTGTGGCTGTATCATACGAAGCAGCAGCAAGAGGAGCTGTAGAGATACAGCAAAAGCCACAGGACTTCGGCACCCATGAAATGACACGGGGTTTCAAGAGATGTTATCGCATGCAGGCAATGCGGAAAGATGGGACACATTGCACGTGTATGCCGATCTGGAAACAAAAAATCCACTGACAGAAAAAAAATCAATAAGGAAAAGTACAGAAAGGTACAAATGATGACGGACAGTAGCGCCGAAGACCAGAAGAGCGATAGCGACTCCGGAAACAAGAGACTAAGCTGTCTCAAATTACATAATGTAATTGCCAAAGAAGATTACCAGACCATTTGGGTTACCCTCACGATAGCGGGGTCCCCAGTTAAAATGGAGCTAGATACAGGATCAGCTCTGACCGCCATAAGTCGACGGGATTACGAGCGGCTATTTCCGCATATACCTTTGAAAGACACATCCATTTATCTTGAAGACCTATACGGGGCAGAAAGTATACCCCAGAGGGAAAATAAAGGTGCCTGTTGTATACAACGGAAAGGAAATACAGAAGTTGTATTTATACGTTCTGCAAGATGGTGGTCCACCGTTGTTGGGACGTGAATGGATCAGGAAGATACGTTTAGACTGGCACTCCATTCAGGCACTGACGGTGACCAGTAAGAAAAAAAATGATGATGACGTCATACCTGAACGATTAGAAGACATCTTGGCTAACGCCAAAGAAGTGTTTCAACAGGAACTAGGAACCTTGAAAAGGCGTCACCGCCTCAATAAAAGTGGAAGATGCGGCAATTCCCAAGTTTTTTAAGGCAAGGCCGGTGCCATACGCAATTCGTCCAGCAGTCGAGGCAGAGTTGGAGAATTTGGAAAAAGCAGGCGTGTTATCCAAGGTAGATTGGAGCGAGTGGGCAACACCCATCGTCCGGTCATGAAGAAAACGTTGAATAATGATAAATCTGAAGAACAGAGAAAAATTTGCATCTGTGGGGACTTCAAGGTGACTGTAAACCCGGTCCTTCACACGATACAGTATCCTCTTCCAAGGATAGAAGATATTTTCGCCTCACTATCCGGAGGGAAACGTTTCATCAAAATTGACTTGGCACAGGCATATCTACAGATGGAGGTTGAGGAGGCCTCTAAAAATATCTCACGATAAACACACACAAAGGCCTGTACCAGTACAATCGACTGGTTTTCGGAGTAGCATCAGCTCCAGCTATCTGGCAAAGAGCTATGGAGCAAGTCCTGCAAGGGATTCCGGGGACTCAATGCTACCTAGACGACATCCTTGTAACAGGAGAAAACGACAACGAGCACCTTGCCAATTTGGAGCAGGCGCTCACTAGGCTGAGAGAACGGGGCCTACGAGCAAATCGCCCCAAGTGCGAATTTTTCCAGAAACAAATATCATATTGTGGCCATATAATTAACGAAGAAGGGTTGCATAAGTCACCTGAAAAAATTGAAGCGGTCATAAAAGCCCCAGCACCTGAAAATGTCTCGCAATTAAGGTCGTTCCTGGGATTGATAAATTACTATCATAAATTTTTACCGAACTTGTCAACTGTTCTGCACCCTCTTAACGCACTGCTACAAACGGGAGTAATTTGGAAATGGAGCGAAGACTGTAAACGTGCCTTCCATAAATGCAAAGGCTTGATCACGCTCATTACAACCCATCACTGCCAATCCGACTGGCGTGCGATGCATCCCCTTACGGCGTAGGAGCGGTATTATCGCATAGATTCCCTGATGGCTCCGAGCGGCCGATAGCTTTTGCGTCACGCTCATTGAACTCAGCTGAGCGTAACTATGCCCAGATCGACAGGGAAGCACTCAGCCTGGTGTGGGGAGTGAAGAAATTCAACCATTACCTACACGGACAAAAATTTACCCTGTTGACTGACCATCAACCCCTCGTCTCCATATTCAACCCTAAAAAGGGCGTTCCCATTATGACAGCGCAAAGGCTACAGAGGTGGTCCCTTTTCCTAGGGGCACACCAATATGACATAGAATACAAAGGATCAAAACAGCATGGGAATGCTGACGGTTTATCGCGCCTACCGTTGCCAACGGTAGAAGAGGCACCTACAGTGGACCCAGTGGAGATGTTCCACTCAACCATAGTAGAATGTCTACCAGTAACAAATTTTACCATTGAAAAGGAAACGAGAAATGACCCGACTCTCTCTCTCTCTCTCTCTCGAGTCTACGATTTAACGGTGAAAGGATGGCCAGCACATGGCGAACCACTGTTGCTAGCATTCTCGCAAAGAAGAGAACAGCTGTCAGTGTGCCGAGGAACCTTGATGTGTGGATCCAGAGTGGTGATTCCACCCAAACTCCAGGATAAAGTGCTAAAGGAGCTTCACGAGGGGCATCTGGGTGGAGTGAAAATGAAGAACCTAGCCAGAGCGTTTGTGTGGTGGCCAGGTATCGATGGAGACATCGAAAAAATGACCCAAGAGCTGTCTAGGATGCCAGAAGGTCCAAAACGCCCCACCACAAGCCCCTCTACATCCATGGGAGTGGCCCTCATCTCCATGGCAAAGGGTACATATCGACTTTGCTGGTCCATTTATGGACTCAATGTTCTTAATCGCGGTTGATGCACACTCCAAGTGGCCGGAGGTAATAAAGATGTCCTCCACCACCACAGAAAAAACCATCACAGTATTAAGGACCATATTTGCCAGGAATGGGCTGCCTGAACAGATCTGTTCTGATAATGGACCGCAATTTGTGTCCGAAGAATTCAGGAAGTTCTTAAAAAAAAACAATGGGGTTAAGCACTACACGTCCGCCCCATACCATCCCGCCACCAATGGATTAGCTGAAAGGTTTGTCCAGACCTTCAAGAAGGCCATGGGTAATGAAGACATAAATCTACAACATAAGGTAGATAACTTCTTGTTTGCATACAGGAATGCAACACGTGGTTACAAACCAAACTCCCGCCATGATGTTTTTCAATAGAAGACTAAGATGCCGGCTGGATTTGATCAAGCCAAACATCAGAAGGGACGTAGAGAACCGGCAATTTCAAGGCATGAATGAAAGGCCAACTAGAACCTTCCAGATAGGTCAACAAGTTTTGGCCCGGGACTACCGTACCGAGAAATGGCAGCCTGGAACTATTTGCACACGACTAGGACCGCTGATGTATACCGTGGACATTGGTGAAAGCATAATAAGGCACCATGCTGACCAGATCATAGAATCATCCGAAAAGGGACAACCTACACCACAACTCTCTACGCCTAATGATGAAGCAGAGATACCCATAGTATCTACCTCCGATCCGGTGATACTGGAACCAGATGAACCCGACACTGGCATTCAAGCCAAATCGACCTTGCCAAAAGAACCTACTACACCACCGAGGCGTTATCCGGACCGAGTCAGGAAGCCTCCAGAGAGACTGACTTATAATTGATTAACTGCAGCAAATGTGTAGATTATTGTTCTTGTAAACATGTTAATTAATGATTACTTAAAATGTTATGTACTAATTATCTAAAAGGGGAGGAATTGTAGTGTATGTACCTTTAAGAGCCCCTGTGTACTGTAATACCGGTAGTGACCACTCGGGTATATAAGCCTTTATAGCGTCTTGTATCTTTTAGTTCACCTCCAGACTTTGTTCAGTAAACACCTGTTAAACCAACTCCTGCATTCCGTGTCTCCATTAACACACGGATACAACATAAGTCATTAATACAGATTGTAAATAGCTGAGGCCCAATCACTGATTCTTGTGACACCCCACTAGTTGCAGCCTGCCACCCTGAAAATGACCCATTTATCCCTACTCTGTTTTCTGTCCATTAACCACTCCTCTATCCATGCTAATATATTATCTCCAACCCCATGAGCCCTTATCTTGCGTAGCAAACTTTTATGTGGCACCATATCAAAAGCCTTTTGGAAATCAAAATATACTACATCCACAGGTTCCCCTTTATCTACCCTGCTAGTTACAGCCTCAAAAACTTTAATTTGTCAAACACAATTTCCCTTTCATAATATGATTAGGCAGAGTCAACATGCTTTTAAGATTTTTTAAGTACCCTGTTATCACTTCCTTAATAATGGATTCCAGCATTTTCCCAATGACTGATGTCTGGCTAACTGGCTTGTAGTTCCCTGTTTTCTCTCTCCGTCCTTTCTTGAATAGCGGGATTAAATTTGTTACCTTCCAAGCCGCTCGGATCGTTCTAGAATCTAAGGAAGTTTGATAGATAACAACCAATGCATCCACTATTGCAACAGTGACTCCACTTCAAAAGTACTTCATTGGCTGAAAAGCGCTTTGAGACGTCCGGTGGTTGCGAAAGGTGCTTTATAAATGCAAGTCTTTCTCTTTCTTTCTTTCACTATCTCTGCAGCCACCTCTTTTAGAACCCTAGAATGGAGGCCAACAGGTTCAGGGGATTTGCTGGCTTTTAGTCCCCTTAGTTTCTCAAGTTTTTTTTCTGTACTGATCTTAAATACTTTAAGTTCCTCATCTCATTAGTCCCTTTCAGGTTGATCACCTTTCATTAGAAATGGGAGAAGTTAGAGATTTTGCAGTTTACAAGCAAACACAGCCTGGGAAAAGGGGGCGGGGGGGGGGTCTGTGATAGGGTGGAGTGCAGGAGTGATTAAATGATAAAAGGGATGATGGTGCAAGGCAAAAGAGGGTGTTTACTTGTCCCATTACCAGATTGGAGCCTACTTTTCAAACTTGTGAACCTCCCTTGCAGATCCTGAAGCCGAGGCAGCAGACATTATAGCTGGCATAAAAACAGAAAATGCTGGAAATACTCAGCAGGCCAGGCAGCATCTTTGGAGAGAGAAACCGAGTTAACGTTTCAGGTCGATGACCCTTTGTCAGAATTATAGCTGGCATGATTTGGTTAAACCAAATAGCTATTCATCAATATTGAATGAGGCAGTCTCCGATAATGGTCTAAGATGCTTGTCATTAAATGGGGCAACGCTGAGCACCATTGTCGTAAGTTTATCAATTTGCATTGATAAAGAATGCCATAACCAGTTTGTCTGGATGAACTGATGTATTTCTCAAAAGGAAATAACCCTGTATGATGCTGTTTGAACCTGGTACAGGAAACTTTGTGATATCCGGCACCGACAGGACCGAGCTGTTGCCGTCCCATCAAAACTGCCGGACAAACCAGCGCTAATGTTGAAACATACGGAGCTCTCTCCGTATCTGGCGGCAAACCCTGTTGCTTAGCAACAGCTTCTAAACAGTCGGCCGTACCTTGCAAGCGTCTCTGTAGCTTAGCAACAGCTTCAGCGAGACCTTGCAGAGCCTGACTGATGAGAAAAAAAAGCAACGAAAAGGAAAAAAAACCTAACAAAACGGCTCCTGATTTTTGCTGGTGGATCGAGCATTCCAGACAGTTAACCTCCGGATAAACCAAAGTTTCCTGTATATGCTGATTCCAGCAAAACAACAAATACAAGTTCAAAAATTCATTTTTCCAGATTGTTTACTTCTAAGCAATGATTTTTCATAGTATGGTTTAATGCAGTTATAAATAAAAGGCAAGAAATGGTTGTGTCTTTATAAATTTAAATTTTACTGCTGACTCCACTGTTCTAGTCTTGAGGTTGAATGGTACAATTGTTACATTAGATTGATAGAATTTGCACACACAAACTCAGGTCTTCACAAAACTATTACTTGAAATATATATATGATTCTAGGAGAGTATATAATTATGTTTGGGGTCATCTGGATTATGCTAATGACAAATTACATATGCTAATTTAATTGTAAATTTATTTTGCTTTGAATCAAAATCATAAGGCATAAGATAACAAAGATAGTTAAATTGATTTAAGTTTAATGACAAGTAGGTTAATTACCATTTCCATTTTTAAAATTAAATATTAGCTTGACTTTTTCTTTAGAAGATACAGTAAAACAAAAAACAAAATATTCCTCACAGGCTGCTGTGCCGCTGGAAGTGTATTCGCCTGCAATCTGTCCTGGGGATGGAGCTTTTAGCATAAAAGGGCGTTACACGTGCCATCTATGGTGCAGGATTGGAATTTTGGAGCAGCACCTTCCCGCTCCATCAAGGATGGGGTAAGGGTTGTAGCTGTATTGGCTGAAAAACTATTTTTGAATTCCAAATCCCCTACCATGAACATCCTGGGGGCTGCCATTGACCAGAAACTCAACAGGACCAATCACATAAATACTGTGGTTACTAGAGCAGGTTAGAGGCGCTGGGTATCCTGCAGCGAGTGGCTTACCTCCTGACTCCCCAAAGCCTCCACTACCTATGAGGCACAAGTCAGGATTGCGATGGCATATTCTCCACTTGCCTGGATGGGCGCAGCTGCAACAACACTCAAGAAACTCAACTCCATCCAAGATAAAGCACACCGCTTGATCGGCACCCCATCTTAAAAATTCAGTCCCTCTACTAGCAGTGCACCTTGGCTGCAGTGTGTACCATAATGGGATGTACTGCAGCAACTCGCCAAGGCTTCTTCGACAGCACCTCCCAAACCCGCCACCTTTTCCACCTAGAATGACAAGGGCAGCAGGTGCATAGGATCATCATAACCTCCAAGTATCCCTCCAAGTCACACACCATCCTGACTTTGACACATATCGGTGTTCCTTCTTTGTTGCTGGGTCAATGTCCTGGAACTTCCTACCTAACAGCACTGTGGAGTCTCTTCACCACATGGACTGCAGCAGTTCAAGAAGGCTCACCACCACTTTCTCAACAGCAATTAGCGATGAGCAATAAATGCTGGTCTTGCTAGCGATGCCCATATCACGAGAATCATTCAAATAAGTGATAATTGGTTTAGTTGGCACTTTCTTAATAGCCTTACTGCATAGCCTGTTGCACGACAAATGCACCTGAATTGGAAATGGCAGGGAAATTAAACAAACACTTTGTGTCTGTTCACGGAAGAAGACGCAAAAATCTTCCCAGAAAAAGTGGAGAACCAAGGGTCTAGCAAGAATGAGGAACTGAAAGAAATTAGCATCAGTAAAAAAAAAAATAGTACTGTCGAAATTAATGGAACTGAAAGCCGATAAATCCCCTGGACCTGCTGGCCTACATCCTAGGGTTTTGAAAGAGGTGGCTATAGAGATAGTGAATTCATTGGTTGTCATTTTCCAAAATTCCATAGATTCTGGAACGGTTCCTGCGGATTGGAAGGTAGCAAATGTAACCCCACTATTTAAGAAAGGAGGGAGAGAGAAAACTGGGAACTACAGACCAGTTAGCCTGATGTCCGCAATAGGGAAAATGCTAGAATCTATTAAGGACGTGGTAACAGGGCACTTAGAAAATAATACCTGTAATAGGATTGGGCAGAGTTAACATGGATTTATGAAAGGGAAATCATGTTTGACGAATCGGTTAGAGTTTTTTGAGGTTCTAACTAGCAGAATAGGTAAGGGGGAACCAGTGGATGTGGTGTATTTAGATTTTCAGAAGGCATTCGAAAGGTGCCACACAAGAGATTATTAAACAAAATTAGGGCTCAATGGGATTGGTGGTAATACACTATCATGGATTGAGGATTGGTTAACGGACAGAAAACAGAGTAGGAATAAATGGGTCATTTTCGGGTTGGCAGGCTGTAACGTGGCGTACCGCAAGGATCAGTGCTTGGGCCTCAGCTATTCATAATCCATATCAATGATTTGGATGAGAGGACCAAATGTAAAATATCCAAGTTTGCTGATGATACAAAGCTAGGTGGGAATGTAAGTTGTGAGAAGGATGCAAAGAGGCTTCAAGGGGATATAGACAGGCTAAGTGACTGGGCAAGAACATGGCAAATGGAATATAATGTGGAGAAATGTGAAGTTATCCACTTTGGTAGGAAAAATAAAAAAGACAGTTTTTTAAATGGTGAGAGACTGGGAAATGTTGGTGTTCAGAGGGACTTGGGTGTCCTTGTACACGAATCACTGAAAGTTAACATGCAGGTACAGCAAGCAATTCTGGAAGCAAATGGTATGTTGGCCTTTATTACAAGAGGATTTGAGTATAAGCGTAAAGAAGTCTTACTGCAATTATATAGGGCCCTGGTGAGACTTTACCTGGAGTATTGTGTACAGTTTCGGTCTCCTTTCCTAAGGAAGGATATACTTACCATAGAGGGAGTGCAATGAATGTCCCTGGGATGGGGGAATTCTCCTATGAGGAGAGATTGAGTAGACTAGGCCGATATTCTCCAGAGTTTAGAAGAATGAGAGGTGATCTCATTGAAACATACAAAATTCTTACAGGGCTTGACAGGGTAGATGCAGGGAGAATGTTTCCCCTGGCTGGGGAGTCCAGAACCAGGGGTCACAGTCTCAGAATAAGGGGTCGGCCATTTAGGACTGAGATGAGAAATTTCTTCATTCAGGGGGTGGTGAATATTTGGAATTCTCTACCCCAGAGGACTGTGGAGGCTCAGTCGTTCTGTATATTCAAGACCGAGATCGATAGATTTTTGGATATTAAGGGAATCGAGGGATATGGGGATAGTGCAGAAAAGTGGAGATGAGGTAGAAGATCAGCCATGATCTTATTGAATGGCGGAGCAGGCTCGAAGGGCCAAATGGCCTACTCCTGATCCTATTTCTTATGTTCTTTAATATTCATAATGTATATTTGGTGTTCGTTAGACAGAACTGCGGGCATTTCTGGTCCATAGCATCATCCTGCCACTTATAATGGTGCCAAAGGGATGGGGGGCAAAGACAAAAGAAGTGCTGCCACTTCCCCTGTTTTTCCCTCCCGCCCCCAAGTAATCGATATTGGGGCCGGAACGGGCCAAGAGCCAGGTACTACCCCAAATTCCCCTCCCTCCACCACCCTGCCCAGAATGGCGGAGTTAGAGGAATTTTACGGATTTTAGGTTTGATGTAAAAAGACTACTGAGCACTTGGTTTGAGTATAAAACAAGGCTTTAATCAACTGTATCAAAACCATGAGATTTCTAGATACATCACTAGTTCCTGGTTACAGAAACATCCTGAGCAAGCTGGGCCCACGCCCGAGTACTCCTTGTATGGTGCCACCAACTGGCTGCCCAGTGTTACTTTGAGTCATGATAAGATTCATGACATCTTTCCCGCCTGAAAGATTTGGAAGTCAGACGACTTCCTTCTAGTGGATTAGGCGGACCACGAATAGGCGCAGTCTTTTAGATCTTCGCTTGTGGCTGGAAGGCACGTCTCCTCCGACCGTGTCTTGGTTCCTGGGTCGCTTGGTCCGTACTGGTAGATCGATGGGGCCCGTGTCGCCTTGATCGATCTGCAGAAGACGGGAGATTGTGACTCCGAGTGCGGGTCCCCACAGGCGCAGAGCTGGCGTCATCTTGGTTGGTAGCCGGAGATTGACCGGCGTCCTGGCTTCGGGTGGCCATCCCATGGGGAGCGCTCGACTCCCCGAGTTGATCTGGTGGAGTAGCCGGCAGATCCCTTGATGTCCCAGGTAGGGCGTCATCCTCAAAGGAGCGCAGAGCGTCGGCATCATTACCATGGGTTCCTCTACCAGTTGGGTCCGTGGGACTGGTTGGACAGGGAGCCAGATCTCGGAGTGAAACGGTGGACTCCCGGCCATCAGGGTACCGCACGTGCGCGTAAGTGGGATTAACGTCCGTTAGTTCCACCTCGTCGACGTGGGGATCGTTTTTGGAAGATCGGACGAATCTTCGGAGCAGCACGGGGCCGGGAGCTGCCAACCATGACGGTAGGGACATCCCATGAGTGGAGCGATGCTGGAACCTGAAGAATCGCTTGTGAGGAGTGACATTGGTGGACGTAGAAAGAAGAGACCTGATGGAATGCAACGCGTCAGGGAGCATAGTTTCCCCACTGCTGGTCTGGTAAGTTGCGTGACCTCCATGCAAGACGAACAGCGTTCCAAGTGATGGCGTTGTATCTCTCAACCTGTCAGTTACCGATGGGATGATACGATGTCGTTTTACTTGTGGCAATTCCCCGTTGGGAAAGATAACTTTTGAGTTCGCTTGACATGAAGGAGGGACCCCGATCAGAGTGGATGAAATTGGCCGTACTGCAAAGGGAAAAGACTTGATCAGAGGCATTTGATCACTGTGGAAGTAAGCATATTGGGACAGGGGAAAGCAAAGGGGAAGCGTGAATATTCGTCCACCATAGTAAGCAAGTAGGTGTTTCGCGTTGGAGGAAGGCAATGACCCTTTAAAGTCAATGCTGAGTCGCTGCATAGTATGTATGAGCAAGCCATCCAACGGACGGAAGAATTGCGGTTTTAATTCCGCGCAAATTCTACAGGTGGAGCATGTTCTTTTCACATCCTCCGTAGAAAATGGGAGATTTTTAGATCGCACAAAGTGCAACATATGGGTAACACCAGGATGGCATAAGTCAGTATGAAGACCCGCAAGAGTCGAAGTTGACATAGAAGAGCAGAATGCACGCGTGAGGGTATCTGGGACTACATTCTCTTTGCCGGGTCAACAATGTATGGTGTAGCCAAAGGCGGCCAATTCCATCCTCCAGAGCTGTATTTTGTTATTCTTGATCTTAGTGCGTTTATCCAGCATAAAGGCCATGGAGCGCTGATCGGTTATAAGCATGAAATGGTGACGAGCGAGAAAATGACTCCATTTATGTACTGCTTCGATGATGGCCGTAGCCTACTTCTCGACAGGAGGATAATGGAGCTCGCTACCCTGCAAAGTTCTGGACAGAAATGCCACGGGTCAACCACCTTGATTCAAGGTAGCTGAGACCTCCACCTCCGATGCATCGCACTCGACCACGAAAGGAAGATTTTCATCGATGGAACGAAGCGTGGCTTTTTCCAGTTGTCGCTTGAGGAGGTTGAAAGCTGAAATAGCCGCTGCCTCCAATGGAAATGACTGCGTGAAGCAGGGGCTGGATCTTGTCATAGGCGAACATGCCGAGTGCCCGACGAAGAGAGCCGAGATTCGTAGGGGGAGGGAGCTACTGAAGCGGACGAAGTCGCTCCGGGTCCGGTTTGATGACATCATTGCCCACCCAGTAGCCAAGGATGTTGACTGATGGTACTGATTACACAGATTTGGACTCATTTAAGGTTAAGTTGCGACGACGGAGAATATCAAAAATTTTCTGGAGGTTGGCATCATGCTCCTTCTGGTCATGACCAGCAATGGTGATATTATCCAGATATGGAAAAGTGTCCGTTAAGTTCTCCTGTTTGACTAGGCTATCCATTGCCCGTTGAAAGACGGCCACCCCATTGGTGACCCCAAATGGAAGGCGACAAAACTGATAAAGCCGACCATTGACCTCAAAGGCCATATACTTTTTGTCAGAGTCCTTTAACGGTACTTGATGGTATGCGCTCTTTAAATCAAAAGTTGAAAATATCTTGTAGTTGGCAAGGTTATTGACCATGTCATCGATGCGTGGTAGTGGGTAGGTATCCAGGTCGGTATACTGGTTAATAGTTTGCGAGTAATCGATGCAAGATGTTTTGTTGCTTCAGAGGATTTTTAACAACGACAACTTGAGCTCGCCAGGAAGATGAACATGGCTCAATGATACCGTCAGCTAGAAGGCGAGAGATTTCTGCCTCGATAAAGGATCGATCATCTTGGCTGAAACGTCGTGATTTAGTGACTATGGGCTTACATCGGGGGGAAAAGATTGGCAAACAAGGAGGGTTTATCGAGCAAAGCTGCCGAAAGCGCACAAAACAGTACTTTGGAAATAGTAAGCTCTGGCTTTGACCCTCCAAACTCGAAAGTGAGTCTTTTGTGTTGTTTCTGGAAATCCTGTCCCAGGAGCACATCACTGCATAGGTTTTTGAGCACCCCGAGCGGCGTGGAGGAATAAGTGCGGCCATTGAGAATAAGGTCGACTAGACAAAAGCCGGAAGAGTTGGTGGTCAGTGTCGTCAGAGCCATTGCAATTTCCCTGTCTGAGAAGTAAATACGCAGTTTTAACTTACTGACAGCCCGCTCACTAATGAAGCTGTCCGAGCTGCATGAGTCGATTAGTGCACTCAAAATGTGTCCATTTAGCGAATCCTTCGTGGCTGCATGGGACAGACTTTGGGGGGAAAACAGCTGTAATGGGAGGAGGGGCAGTTTTATCCTTGACAGCTGTAACCTTTAGTAGTGGTTCTTGGGGGAGGAGCAGTTTTATAGATTGCAGCTGTAACCTTAGTAGTGGCTCTTGGGGGAGGAGCAGTTTTATAGATAGTAGCTGCAAAACTAACGGGCTCTCGACTGGTATACCTTAGAAAAGTGGCCTTTCTTACTAACAGAGGCTCTTGACTGGCATACCTTAAAGTGACCTTTCTTACTGCAATGATTGCAGGTTGCGTTACGAGCAGGACAACATTTCCTGTAGTGGAATGCACCTCCACAAAAGAAACACTTCCTTCCAGATTGCCAAGATGCCGCTAGGGCAGGGTCGTCATCAGTGAAGGCTTCGAGGGTAGGGTTGTCATCCGCTAGGTTAGAGTTGTCATCATCAGCGAGGGCTTCCGCCCGAGACCTATCGAAGGAGTCATAAAAAGTGGTAGCAGCAGCCCGTGCACGTGGTAAAAGATAGGTAACTGCATTCTTCTTTGCTAAGTCCAGGGAACATGCCTGGTCATAGGCAGCCTGTAACTCGAGGGTTTTATTCTTTTATTCTCCAACAGACGCTGGCGTATGAAGGGAGATGTAATTCCGTTAATAGAATCACGAATTAGCTCCTTCTGGTACTGCTCAGCTGTGACAGCTTTAAGATTACAATCCTTGCTGAGCCTGCGAAGCTCTTGAAGGAATTCGTCAAGTGATTCCCCGGTTGTTGTCGAGTAGTGGCTAGTAGATGCCGAGCAAAAAGTTCGCTTGGGACCTTAACATATAGTCGCTGTAATATTAGGATAGCAGAGTCGTAGTCTACACAGTCTTCGATATAGTCAAACACATGAGGAGATACATAATTGGCAAGTATCTCTAATTTATCATGAACATTCTCACCACACACCCTGAGGAAGCTGCTGAAGGTACGATACCAGTGTTTCCATACCTTAACAGTTGTAGGTGTATTCAGGTCCAGGTCAAGATGAGTAGTTTGTCCATGATGGATTGATTACTACATCGGAGTTCCCTTCTACAGTTGAAGTTGTAGCTGGCTGTTCCCGAAATTACTCAGTGTGGAGCCGATACACAGTGGATTAAATTGATGTAAAAAGACTACTGAGCACTTGGTTTGAGTATAAAACAAGGCTCTAATCAACTGTTTCAAAACCATGAGATTTCTAGTTACAGAAACATCCTGAGCAAGCTGGGCCCATACCGGAGTATTTATACTCCTTGGACGGCGCCACCAGCTGACCGCCCAGTGTTACTTCGAGTCATGATAAGATTTATGACCAGGTTTATTTTGTGTAATTACTTGATCTTTTGAGCACAAACCTAACCAAACTGTTTGCCTGCATAAGAACAATGGCTACACTTCAAAATAAATTCTTGATTTTAAAGCACTCTAGAACATCCTGAGGACATGAAAGGTACTATTAAAAATGCAAGTTCTTAATTTTTCTTCCCCCCGTGTTTTATTCTAGTTCCCAACATTGTCAGAAGGCTTATTAAGAATGTCACCTTACTATGCACATAATGTACTATGGGATGTGGTACTTTGAGTTTACTATTCTTCTAATCTACTTTCTGCAACTGTTGTAAGATTGCATGAGTGTGTGGCTGAGCCAGCATTTCTCAAACTTTGCTGTTGTGTGGCAGGTTTTCAGCTGCTAATTACACTTTTTTAAATCTACAGGAAGTAGATACACTCAAGCTTGCTGCAAACTTTGGAAAACTTTGCACAATCCCGTTAGACAGTATTCTTATGAACAATGTTGCATTACAATTTTTCATGGGTAAGTACTTTTTTAAAACTCTTGCATTCAGCAATAATTAGGGATATACTGTAAACATTAAAAATTTGACTCTGCAAAATTTTGGTTAAATTCTGCTTTGATTCTGATATTTTTACAATGGCAGTATTAAGTTTTCATTTATTAATTGTTAATTGTTTTTAATTATCTTTTTCAATTTCACTAGAAAAAATCTGATGCATAAATTGCATCATGATTCTGTTTTTAAATCTGTGTGAACAACCTATGTACCAGTATGAGTGATCTTTCACCTTAATGCACACTATACTTCAACCGTACCAGCAGTTAATAAAGTTAGACCAGTTCTGTGGAAACAGTTGTTCAAGGAGTCCATCAAGGGTGTGTGCTTATGTCATGCCTCTTTGAACTTTTCATGGCAGCTATGCTTGCTGATTCAACAAGAAGCCTACATGTGGAAGTTTACCTATGCTTCTGCACATCCAGGAAGTTCTTTGTTTCTGAGTAAACTATGAGCTTTGGCCAAGATTATGGAGGATGCCACTTGAGCGGTTTTGTTTGCAGATCACTGTGCTCTAGCAATACACAGTCTGGAGGATCTGCAATAACAACAGAAAATGCTGGAAAAACTCAGCAGGTCAGGCAACATCCGTGGAGAGAAATTTGAGTTGACGTTTCGGGTCGAACCCTTCTTCAAAACTGGAAAGAAAAGAAAATAGATCGAAGGCAGGGCTGCGATCGTACAAAAGAAGTGAAAGAAACAAAAGAAGTAAAAGAGCTAGACGAGATGGTAATAGGCTGAGATTAGGTGTGAAGTGTACTGGCAGGGCAAGATATAGCTGCCAGGTGTGAGAGAGAAACAAAAGGAAAGGGGGGGGGGGGAAGGAGTGGAAAAATTACAAGAAAAAATGTGTAATAGGGGCCGAGGTTATGATCTGAAATTGTTGAACTCGATATTGAGTCCGGAAGGCTGCAGAGTGCCTAATCGGAAGATGAGGTGCTGATCCTCGAGTTTACGTTAAGCTTCCGTGGAACAATACAAGAGGCTAAGGACGGTGAGGTCCGAGTGGGAATGGAACGGTGAATTAAAATGACAGGCGACCGGAAGCTCGGGGTCACCCTTACGGACTGAACGGAGGTGTTCCGCAAAGCGGTCACCCAATCTGCGTTTGGTCTCCCCAATGTAGAGGAGACCGCATCGTGAGCAGCGAATACAATATACTAGATTGCGAGAAGTACAAGTAAATCGCTGTTTCACCTGGAAGGGGCGTTTGGGGCCCTGGACAGTGGGAAGGGGGGAGGTATAGGGGCAGGTGTTACATCTCCTCCTGCACGGGAAGGTGCCAGGGGAAGGGCTGTTGGGGGTGATAGAGGAATGGACTAGGGTGTCTCGGAGGGAGCGGTCCCTACGGAATGCTGAAAGGGGAGGGGAGGGGAAGATACGTTTGGTGGTGGGATCACTTTGGAGGTAGCGGAAATGCCAGAGGATGATCCATTGAATGTGGAGGCTGGTGGGGTGAAAGGTGAGGACAAGGGGAACCCTATCGTGGTTCCGGGAGGGAGGGGCAGGAGTGAGGGCAGAAGTGCGGGAGATGGAACTGACACGGTCGAGGGCAGTGTCAACCACGGTAGAGGGGAATCCTCGGTTGCGGAAAAAGGAAGACATGCCTGAAGCACTGGTGTGGAAGGTGGCATCGTCGGAGCAGATACGGCGGAGACGGAGAAACTGGGAGAATGGAATAGAGTCCTTACAGGAATCGGGGTGGGAGGAAGTGTAGTCCAGGTAGCTGTGGGAGTCAGTGGGCTTGTAGTGAATATTGGTCGATAACCTATCCCCAGAGATGGAGACGGAGAAGTCGAGGAAGGGAAGAGTCAGAGATGGACCATGTGAAGGTGAGGGAAGGGTGGAAATTGGAGGCAAAGTGAATGAAATTGTCAAGTTCGGGGCGAGAGCAGGAAACGGCACCGATACAGTCATCAATGTATCGGAAAAAGAGGTGAGGGAGGGGACCCGAGTAGGACTGGAACAAAGATTGTTCCACATAGCCCACGAAAAGGCAGGCATAGCTAGGACCCATGCGGGTACCCATGGCAACACCTTTGATTTGGAGGAAATGAGTGGAGTTAAAGGAGAAGTTGTTCAATGTGAGAACAAGTTCAGCCAGGCGGAGGAGGGTGGTGGTGGATGGGGACTGGTCGGGCCTCTGTTCAAGGAAGAAGCGGAGCACCCTCAGGCCATCCGGGTGGGGGATGGAGGTGTAGAGTGATTGTACGTCCATGGTGAAAAGGAAGCGGTTGGGGCCAGGAAACTGGAAACTATTAGTGGCGGAGGGCGTCCAAAGAGTCACGGATGTAGGTGGAAAGAGACTGGACAAGGGGAGGAAAAGATCGAGTCAAGATAGGAAGAGATAAGTTCCGTGGGGCAAGAACAGGCTGAAACGATGGGTCTACCAGTGCAGTCCTGTTTGTGGATCTTGGGAAGGAGGTAGAAGCGGGCTGTGCGGGGTTGGGGAACTATGAGGTTGGTGGCAGCGGGGGGAAGATCTCCAGAGTTAACAGTTTCCATTTCCGTGGCCCCATCTGCTTCCTTTTCACCATGGACGTACAATCACTCTACACCTCCATATCCCACCCGGATGGCCTGAGGGTGCTCCGCTTCTTCCTTGAACAGAGGCCCGACCAGTCCCCATCCACCACCACCCTCCTCCGCCTGGCTGAACTTGTTCTCACATTGAACAACTTCTCCTTTAACTCCACTCATTTCCTCCAAATCAAAGGTGTTGCCATGGGTACCCGCATGGGTCCTAGCTATGCCTGCCTTTTCGTGGGCTATGTGGAACAATCTTTGTTCCAGTCCTACTCGGGTCCCCTCCCTCACCTCTTTTTCCGATACATTGATGACTGTATCGGTGCCGTTTCCTGCTCTCGCCCCGAACTTGACAATTTCATTCACTTTGCCTCCAATTTCCACCCTTCCCTCACCTTCACATGGTCCATCTCTGACTCTTCCCTTCCTCGACTTCTCCGTCTCCATCTCTGGGGATAGGTTATCGACCAATATTCACTACAAGCCCACTGACTCCCACAGCTACCTGGACTACACTTCCTCCCACCCCGATTCCTGTAAGGACTCTATTCCATTCTCCCAGTTTCTCCGTCTCCGCCGTATCTGCTCCGACGATGCCACCTTCCACACCAGTGCTTCAGACATGTCTTCCTTTTTCCGCAACCGAGGATTCCCCTCTACCGTGGTTGACACTGCCCTCGACCGTGTCAGTTCCATCTCCCGCACTTCTGCCCTCACCCCTGCCCCTCCCTCCCGGAACCATGATAGGGTTCCCCTTGTCCTCACCTTTCACCCCAACAGCCTCCACATTCAACGGATCATCCTCTGGCATTTCCGCTACCTCCAAAGTGATCCCACCACCAAACGTATCTTCCCCTCCCCTCCCCTTTCAGCATTCCGTAGGGACCGCTCCCTCCGAGACAGCCTAGTCCACTCCACTCCTCTATCACCCCAAACAGCCCTTCCCCTTCGTCTGGCACCTTCCCGTGCAAGCGGAGGAGATGTAACACCTGCCCCTATACCTCCCCCCTTCCCACTGTCCAGGGCCCCAAACACCCTTTCCAGGTGAAACAGCACTTTACTTGTACTTCTCGCAATCTAGTATACTGTATTCGCTGCTCACGATGCGGTCTCCTCTACATTGGGGAGACCAAACGCAGATTGGGTGACCGCTTTGCGGAACACCTCCGTTCAGTCCGGAAGGGTGACCCCGAGCTTCCGGTCGCCTGTCATTTTAATTCACTGCTCCATTCCCACTCGGACCTCACCGTCCTTGGCCTCTTGTATTGTTCCACGGAAGCTCAACGTAAACTCGAGGAACAGCACCTCACCTTCCAATTTCAGATCATAACCTCGGCACCTATTACACATTTTTTCTGTAATTTTTCCACTCCTTTTCCGCCCCCCCCCCCTTTCCTTTTATTTCTCTCTCACACCTGGCAGCTATCTCTTGCCCTGCCAGTACACTTTTACACCTAATCTCAGCCTATTACCATCTCGTCTAGCTCTTTTGTTTCTTTCACTTCTTTTGTCCGATCGCAGCCCTGCCTTCGATCTAATTTCTTTCCAGTTTTGAAGAAGAGTTCGACCCGAAACGACAACTCAAATTTCTCTCCACGGATGTTGCCTGACCTGCTGAGTTTTTCCAGCATTTTCTGTTGTTATTAAGTAATGCTTCAGTTGTAGAGTTTTGGTGAGACCTCACCTGGAGTACTGCAGTCAGTTTGGTGCACCGAACCTCAAAAGATATATTGGCCTTGGACGGTGTACAGTGCAAATTCACCAGAATGATACCAGGCCATATAAGGCTAAATTTTGAGGGCAGGTTGAATAATCTTGGTTGTATTCCCTTGAGTTTATATGGTTGAAGGTAATCTAATCTAGGTATTTAAAATGATTAAGGGATTCGATAGGGTAGATACAAAAACTATTTCCTCTGGTTAGGGAATCCAGAAAAAAGGGGCATAATCTTAGAATTAGAGCAAGGTCATTCTGGAGTGAAATCAGGAAACACTTGTTCACACACAGGATAGTGCAAATTTGGAACTCTCCCCCAGAAGCCTGTGGATGCTGGGTCAATAAAGGCCGAGATCGATAGATTTTTTTTTTAGGTAAGCGCATCAAGGGATATGGAATAAAGGTGGGTAAATGCAGTTGTAGTACAGATCAACCACGATCTAATAGAATGGCAGAACAGGTTTGAGGGACTGATGGTCTATTCCTGTTCCTATGTTCAACCAACACCACTAAAAACAGATCATCTGGTATTTCATCCCATTGCTGTTTCTGGGACCTTGCTGTATGCAAATTAGCTGCCACATTTGCCTACAAAACTGATTATATTTCAGATCTAATTAATTTGGCTGTGAAGCTCTTTGGGAAGTCCTGAGGACGTGAATAGCTCTTTATAAATGCTAGTTAATTCTTTAAAATGGTAGGCATTATAAAGAATTGATTTATTTTCAGGATTCTGAATTATCAAGTCCTTCACCAAATTGAGCTATTGTATTGATGTGCTCAGAATTGTCAGAGCGGACTGATTGCAAGAAGGATCTATTTTACTCCAAGTATTAATTTTAACATCTGGTAATCGTTCATTTTTGTGTTTGTCTAACTTATGGTATTGATACTATTAGACGTAACCTATATGAAACATTTGTGAGAAATGATTTAATAGTGTCAAATTATGGAATGTAACTGAGCTACTACAGACCATTAAAAGATGAATATCTTCCTGGTGGCAGATTATATGCAGCAGACTGGGGGACAAGCACATCTCTTCTTCTGGCTAACTGTGGAAGGATATAGAGTCACTGCACAGCAGCAGCTGGACGTTTTACAAAGTGTGCAAAAGGATGGAAAAAGACACAGCAATCAAACCAAAGGATTGTTACGTGTTGCAGCTGTTGGTGTTTATGATCAGTATTTGTCAGAAAAGGTAAGCATATGCCATTCTTGTTGGCTTGAAATAGAGTACTTAATATGCTTCATGTATCATTGTGGATTTACTGGTAGCACTCTTGCCTTTTAAGTCAGAAGGTTGTGGGTTGAAGCCTTACTCCAGAGTTTTGAGTACATAATCTAGGCTGACACTTAAGTGCAGTACTGAAGTGCCATCTTTCGGATAAGATGTTCAACTGCTCCTCAGACTAATTTAAAAGATCCCGTGGCACTATTTGAAGAAGGGCAGAGAAGTTCTCCTGGTGTCCTGGCCAATATTTACTGCTCAACTAACACCACTGGAAAACAAAATCCAAATTATCTGGTCATTTATTTCATTGTTGTTTGCGGGACTGAAGAGCTTCCTTCTGTGCTGTAAAATTCTCTGAGAGGCTGTATGCATATGTTTAATAATTTTAATTTGTGTAGTTCAACTCTCGATACTCGAGGGATTATAGGACATGGTACTTCTGAAATACAAGGTCAAAACATTAACTTGTGTATTAAATGCTACCTTCACCTTCCCTTCTGTACTGTCAGTGGTTCTTTCCAGGTTAATCAAATCTGACCAATGCTAACCCTAACTGAACTGCCTTGACTTCAGTTAGACTTGTAAGTTGGGATTGCCATGTTAGCTGTGCAACAGCCCAGAAGATTAGACTCCTCCAAAGTCATTGTCCCCTTCCAAGGAGCCACCATAATTTAATTGTCCACCCAGCGATTGTTAACCAATCTTATCACTGCATGCATTCAGCAGTTCCATAGGGATGAGCTCTTTCCGCATGGGTATCTAAGCACAATTGCATCACCCATCGTGAATAAGGAAACAATGCTTTCAGGTAGGGTCTCGTGAGTTAGACTTTTGATAATGAAGCAAAAAGGTTGTACTGCTTCATTACATTTTGTGACTCACTTCCCTCTCGTGAGTGACGCAGGTGAACCTCAAGAACAGCTTATTTTGGCGACTGCCTTGCTTTCCAGAGTAATAAGCATCATCTGGTAGAGCCTAATTACAGTATTTGGTTAAAAGATATATTGCATCCTTTGGACCATGTGGTAGGCAACAGATCAGTACAGTGTAGACCATTAACAAGATTAAAAAAGCAAGTTCAACAGGCTTTTTACTAAAATTGAAACTAAATCTACCTCTGCAGGGAAATTGGCTGAAGCCAAAAAATAGATACTCTTCAGATTTGCATTGCTGCTTGCTGAACATACATTTCCAAGCACCATTGTGTGTAGGTTATAAAGGTATGGATGCAGTCTTTAGTTCATAGCAAGGTTGATATTAGTTGGCAGATGAAAATCTGGAAACTTCTTGCATCAATTACTTGCTTTGGAAATCTCCATTTATCTGAAATGTTCCTCTTGAGCTGTTTTATGTGATGCCCAGAATAGGCTCCTGATTGCTCTCATAATGGATGATGCTTCAAACCAAAGCTGAAAAAAATACATTCTACAGTTATGATGATGCAGAAATACCTTTCATTTGACTGGGCACTTATTAACCTTCAAGTAAAATAACCTAGGTGATCTCATACATACAAAAACAATAATGAAATTGAGAGAGTTTGTTTCTTTTCCAGTCATGAGAACATAAGAAATAGGAGCAGGAGTAGGCCCTTCGAGCCTGCTCCACCATTCACTTTAACTCCACTTTCCTGCCCTATTCCCATATCCCTTGATTCTCTTAGTATACAAAAATCTACCTACAGGAAACTTCGCGATATCCGGCACCGGCGGGACTGAGCTGCTGCCGATCTATCAAAACTTCCGGATAGACCAGCGCTAATGTTGAAGGATACGGAGGTTTTCATCTCCGTATCCGACAACAAACACTGTTGCTTAGCAACAGCTTGTAAACACTCGGCCCGTACCTTGGAAGCGTCTCTGAAGCTGTTGCTAAGCTACAGAGACGCTTTCCAGAGCCTGACTTGTTAATAAAAAAATTAAAATGCTAGGAGAAGAAAAAAAACCTAACCAAAACGGCTGCTGATTTCTGCCGTTAGATCGAGGTTTCCAGACATACAACCTCCGGATAAACCAAAGTTTCCTCTATCTCTGTCTTGAATATACTCCACGACTGAGCATCCACAGCCTTCTGGGGTAGAGAATTCCAAAGATTCACAACCCTTTGAGTGAAGACATTTTCCCTCATCTCAGTCCTAAATGGTCGACCCCTTTATTCTGAGACTGTGACCCCTAGTTCTAGACTCCACAGCCAGGGAAAACTTCCTCCCAGCATCTACCTTGCCAAGCCCCTTAAGAATTTTATATGTTTCAATGAGATCACCTCTCATTCTCCTAACCTGTAGGAAATATAGGCCTATCTCTCCTCATGGGACAATCCCCTCATCCCAGGAATCTGTCTGGAGAACCTTTGTTACACTCCCTCTAAGGCAAGTATATCATTCCTTGGGTAAGGAGACCAAAACTGTACATGGTACTCCAGATGTGGTCTCACCAAGGCCCTATATAATTGCAGTAAGACTTTACTCTTGTACTCTAATCCCTTTATAATATCTGAGTGACAGCTGCCAACGACCGGAAGCTGCGCAGAAGCGTACTGCGCACTCCAACAACCGGAAGCATGATGTTTCTGCTTTTATAAAAACGAGCATGCTAATGAGTCTGCTTCCTTCCCGGCTTTTTCTCGGGAGTCTGCTTCCTTCCCGGCTTTTTCCTCGGGAGTCTGCTCTCTTCCCGGCTTTTTCTCAGGTGTCTGCTCCTTTCCCGGCTTTTTCTCAGGTGTCTGCTTCCTTCCCGGCTTTTTCTCGGGAGTCTGCTCTCTTCCCGGCTTTTTCTCGGGAGTCTGCTCTCTTCCCGGCTTTTTCTCAGGTGTCTGCTCCTTTCCCGGCTTTTTCTCGGGTGTCTGCTCCTTTCCTGGCTTTTTCTCACCAGCCTGCTCCCTTCCCGGCTTTTTCTCAGGAGTCTGCTCTCTTCCTGGCTTTTTCTCAGGTGTCTGCTCACTTCCCGGCTTTTTCTCAGGTGTCTGCTCCTTTCCCGGCTTTTTCTCAGGTGTCTGCTCTCTTCCCGGCTTTTTCTCAGGTGTCTGCTCCCTTCCCGGCTTTTTCTCACCAGCCTGCTCCCTTCCCGGCTTTTTCTCACCAGCCCGCTCCCTTCCTGGCTTTTTCTCACCAGCTTGCTCCCTTCCTGGCTTTAAAAATTTTTTTTAACCAGCCCGCTCCCATGACAAACTTTAAAAAAAATTCTGCTTTTCTATTTTTCCTACCAAAGTGGATAACTTCACATTTCTCCACATTCTATTCCGTCTGCCATGTTCTTGCCCACTCACTTAACCTGTCTATATCCCTTTGCAGCCTCTTTGCGTCCTCCTCACAGCTTGATGTCACACTTAGCTTTTTATCGTCAGCAAATTTAGATACATTACACTCGGACCCCTTGTCTAAGTCATTGATTGATATAGATTGTAAATAGCTGAGGCCCAAGCACTGACCTTTGCGGTACCCCACTAGTTACAGCTTGCCAACCCAAAAATGTCTCGTCAGAAATGTCACTATTTCCAAGTGGCAGTAGCCTAATCAAAAATCTCTCACTGCTTAACAGTCAACCAGTCAGTGAAATCAACCCAATGACTTGCATTTCATTAGGCCATTTTGGCCACTAACATATAAGTGATCTAATCTACTACATCACCATCACAAGCCCCCACCACAAACTCTGTGCTCTTGCCATCAATGCCATCTGTTTCAGGCTAATCCAGACTGTTCACAACCTCAGCGTCCTGTTTGACCCTGAACTGAGCTTCCTACCTCATATTCTCCATCACAAGACCGCCTACTTCCACCTTCGTAACATCGCACACCTCCCCTGCCTCAGCCTGTTTGATGCTCAAACCCTCATTCATGCCTTTGTCACCTCCAGACTCAACTATTACAAATTCTCTCTTGGGCAGCCTCCCATCCAAAAACCTCTAAACTGTAGCTTATCCAAAATTCTGGCACTCATAACCTATCCTGCAACAAGTCCTGCTCACTCATCACTCACATCCTTGCTAACCAGCATTAGCTTCCAGTGCCTCAAATTTCAAATTCTTATTCTTGTATTTAAATCCCTTCATCTTCATGACCTCGCTGTTTTCTATCTCTGTAATCTCCTCTATCCCTACATTCACCTCCCTGAGCTCTCTGCTTCTCTGAGTGGTGCCTTCAGGTGCATAAACCCCATGCTCTGGAATTCCTCCCTAAAGTCTTTGTCTCTCCACCCTATCTTCCTTTAAGATCCTCCTTCAAATCCACCACTTCGACCAACTTTTGATAACCCCACTAAATATCTCCTTCTTTGGCTCAACATCCATTTTTTTCCTTAGTGCTCAGTGAAGCCCCTTTGGACAGGTTTTTTTCTTCATTAAAGGCATTATTTGGATGTACAGGAAACTCTTTGGTATTCGGCACCAACAGGACCGGGATGGTGCCGGTTAATTAAAAATTCCGGATGACGGAGAGGGTTATCTACCGAGGCTATTTTTAACAAACAAAAATTAAAAAATCAAGAAATGTGCAGTATAATTGGGTACTCACCTACAGAATGTTGTGTTAAAGAGACTACGAGCAGCGTGGGAGAGTCAGACTCCTGTTATTGAGGTGTTCGGACTTCCGACGGCACCAAGAAGCTGAGTAGTGGCAGTTTGGAGAACGGCCACCGCGGGAGACTCTGACTCGGCAACATTTCCGGTTATTGAGGTGTTGTTTTCGGAGTATGAATTTTGCCGGTTAATAGAGAATTCTGGATATTTAGGTGCCGTTTAAACGAGAGTTTTCTGTAAGTTGTTGTAGTACACCATATATATTAATGACCTAGATGAAGAAATAGAAGGTTGCATAACCAAGGAGGCACAGTAAGTTGTGTGGGTGGGAGGAGGGAGTCACAAAGCGACATAGACAGACTAAGTGAGTGGGCAAAACTATAGCAGATTAAATTCAATGTGGTGAAGTATGAGGTCATCTAATTTGGATCTAAAAAAGACAAATCGGAATATTTTAATGGTGTGAGACTTGGAGCTGCGAAGGAGCAAATATATTTAGGTGTCCACGTACACACATCACTACAAAAAGTAATCAAAAAGACGAATGGAATGCTGGCCTTTCTCCCAAGTGCATTGGAATACAAAAGTGAGGAAGTGATGATTCAGTTGTACAGAGCCTTGGTCAGACCCCATCTGGAGTGTTCAGTGTTGATCACCAATTGTCAAGATATATATATATATATTGATCTTGGAGTGGGTACCATGCAGATTCACCAGAATGATATTGGGGCTTAAATGGTTGCATAAATTTGCCTTGTATTCCCTTTTTGTTTAGAAGGTTGAGCAGTGATCTAATCAAGGTATTTAAAATAATTAAAGGATTCAGTAGAGTAGATACAGAGAAACTATTTCCTTTTGATATGGGAATCCAGAACAAGCGGGCATAATTGGATAGGCTGGGTTTGTTTTCTTTGGAACAGAGGAGGCTGAGGGGGAGACCTTACTGAGATGTATAAAATTATGAGGGGCCTAGATAGAGTGGACAGGAAGAACCTATTTCCCTTAGCAGAGAGGTCAATAACCAGGGGGCATAGATTTCAAGTAAATGGTAGAAGGGATTTGAGAGGAAATTTCTTCACCCAGAGGGTGGTTGGGGCCTGGAACTCACTACCTGAAAATGTGGTAGAGGCAGAAACCCTCATCACATTTAAGAAGTGCCGTAACCTACAGGGCTATGGACCAAGAGCTGGAAAATGGTATTGGGCTGGATAGCTCTTTGTCGGCCGGCGCGGACACAATGGGCCAAAATGGCCTCCTTCCTTGCTGTAAATTTCTATGATTTCTATAATAAAATTAGAACTAGGTCATTTAGGAGTGAAATCAAGAAGCATTTTTTACACAAAGGGTAGTAGAAATCTGGAAATGGTGGATCGACCTCGAGGGACTGAGTGGCCTACTCCTGTTTCTATGTGTAGTCATTTCTTGAATCAAGGTCATGTTTCAGATACTCTAAAGTTCACCCACCTTTCCTGTGAGTACTCTAGGATTCTTGTGTTTCCTCAGATGTTAAATGGAACTAGATGGTCTTGTTACTGAAATTTGTCCTGAGATGTCTCGTTTTCTCAAAGAACTGAAGGCAGTTCATGGAGAGATGGATGTAGTGCATGTAAATGCTAATTTGAGCTGAAAATCTTTGAGGGCAGACATCCTTCCTGATTTTCCCACTTGTACCTTGCCCAACCCATGGTACGTGCCGTATAAAATATATTTGAAGAGCAACTGATTTGACAAATTTACCTTTCTCTGCATCATATAAAGTTGTAACTCCATTATTACTGCACATGTGATCTTGAGCTGGTGTCTGAAGATAGCTTGGTCCTTGGCCAAGATCACTAACTAGTGAAGACATTCTGTTTTTACAAATATTTGTTGGTACCTCAAAGTCAGATTATGTACAGGACTGTTAAATCAGCTAATCTCTAAACACCATGCATCTTGTAATTTCATCAGTCTTTGATATATTGGAACATTCATTTTTAACAATGGGTCATATTTTGTGACCCCTACGGGTGCGTACGAGGTGCGCATGCGCTGGTAGGGGCCGTGCAAGTTCCGGGTTTAGGCATGTGAAGCGCATGTGCTAAAACCCGGAACTTGTGATCTGTCAAGATCCTCCGTATCCCTGGGAGATGGGCCTCTGTGGGTGGAGAGTTGGGCTATTTGCCCAACTTTCGCCCGCTGAATGCCCGAGAAATTCTTACGCCTCATAAAAGCAGGCGTAAGGCCTGCTTTTACCAGTATGAGTTTTAAAAAATAGAAAAATAAAATGTTATCACTCATTTATACATTAAAAACCCTGTCCAATAAGGCGAGTTTATTTTTAGCCCCATTAAAACATATTCAAAAAATTAAATATTTGTTTAAAATATTTAATTAAATGGCATTTTAAATATGTAATTAAAAAAAAATGTATTTCATGTGTTTGTGTATTTAAGTGATGCCCATTCATACTTATGGGCATTCCATACGTACAGAACTCTCATAAGTATGAATAGAGATTCCCTTTTATTGGTTGGGCCGGCCCACGTGATCCCAAGGGCGCTTGTGAACCGCACGTGCCCCTGGGATACGTGGACCTCTGCCCGCGCATACCCGGAGAGGACTAGGATCACAAGCCTCCATATCTCCCAGGCCACCAGGTAAATGCGTAGATATTTTACAGGTCAGAGGCATCCGCCCGCGGGAAGCCTCCGATCGCAAATGTTGGGCCAATATCCGAGATTTTTTGCTTGTGGGATGCCAGGACTGTCTTAACTTTAGTTTCTGCAGCTGAGAAAGAATAGGTTATAAATCTTACATTTTTGTCCTTCACGCGAATAGGTAGTATCTAGGTTTCAGGATACCAGCCCATAACACTTCTTAAATTGAAAGGTGCTATTTCACTTCCTCCACTCGGTGGGATTTGCCAGGGAGAGGGGGAAATATGTTTGGAGGAGTCCCTTGTTCAAAAAGGGAAGCTGCTATTGTGAGTACTGTAACTGGCAAAAAATATACGGTTACTTCAATCGCACATTTGAAAAATTTAAATGTTACTAATGCCAATGGCAGAAACAAAATAAGCGGTGATTAATACGCATTTAGTGGAAGATTGTTGAATTACCAATGAGATCTTTTTTCTCTCCTTTACCAGGCATCTCCAAGAGTCCACGTGGATGATAATTTGGTTGCTAAATTGGCAGAAAAGTTAAATTATGAGGATCCCACACCAGAAATATTTGATGATATTCAAAGAAAAGTAGGTTTGAAGAAAAACTTGCACTTTGTTAGCTGCCCTCCCTCTTTCTCCGGCACTTGTGCTAGAAGATTGGAGCACTCTGGAAAGTGGATTTTTCCATTACCAACTTCAGTGCCACTCCATAATTGAGTGAGAAAAGGAGTGTATTTACAGAATAGCAAAAGTGCTGGGAATTTTTCATTTTTAAAAATTGCTCCATCAAACTAACTTGCTAAACGTAGTCCATAAGAGCGGACGAGTCTGAATGTCAGTTGAAACTGTGATTCAAACTGCAGGTTCTCTGAGAATTGAACATTCTGTTGCCAGATATTTCAAAATTAATTTGACTAAATATACAAATCATGACGGCAATAGTTATGTATCATTATTTTTTAAATCCGGGTTTAGCCAATCTTAGTACTGCAGCTAATCCGGAATTCGAATCTCAAACAGGTTACTGAGATATGTTAATCCCTGTCCCCCTGCCCTTCAGAAACCAGGTGGGGGACAGTTAAAATAAGAGCAGCAACTTCCCAGAATGCTGACAAGCTACATGCAAATGAGGCCTGGTTGTTAAAATCAGCTGACGTTCACACCGATGATACCGTTTGGGTTCTGTGCCTGCTTGAGATCCCGCCCTCCGTATTAATCGAGTCCCTCCGAACCCACAGGAAAACTCTGCTCCTTCGGATCCCACAAGGAAACCATGGACCTCCCCTGCCCTAGGTTCACTCCCCATCGCCTGCTGACCCTCCCAGTCAAGCTACCTTAGTACTGAGAACTGTTCTGTGGGTCTCCAATGATGGCTTCCTGTCGCTCAAAATCCTGCTCCTGCCATGGCGAGGTAGTGAATTTGTGCGGAAAGCCAACAAGCTACATACAAATGAGGCCCGGCTGTTAAAATCGGCTGAGCTTCGCACTGATGACACCGTTTGGGTCCTTGCCCTGCTTCAGATTCCACCCTCCGTATTAATCGAGCCCCTATGTTTTGTTTTGCTGTATACGTGTGTACCTGTTCAAATGAGAACCGAGGAAGATTTAGAGTTCCAAAGAAGGGTAATTTTAACCTAAAAAATGGGTGGGTTGGGGGTGTGTGGGAAGTTAATGTATTAAAAATCTGAATCCCGACCAGAACCTGCCTCCAACCTGCCCACTTCTGGTTTTAAGGGAGGCGTGGCGGGCAGCCAATCCGCTGCCAGGAGGTGGGTCGTCTATTTAAAGGTTATAATGAGGCTGAAAGCCTCTGCTTTAATCTTCACTTTGAATTTAACTTTAGCTAGTTGGGTTTTGCAGGCCTCGTGAAACCTGCCAGCTAAAGCAAGGTGAGTACTGCTGGATCCAGGAGGTAAGTGCCTTTACACTCCTGAATCCAGGGTCCATGCCGAACCACCCCAATGAGTCATCCGATTTCCTGCCTCACCCCCCAGGCCTCTGATTCCCCCACACCCCGCTGATGTTCCTCAGGGCAGCCCACCCCCACACTCCTCTGGTTCTCCGAGCTTTGCAGACACCAGCTCCTCTGGCCCTCCCCGTGCTGCTCCCAGCCCTCGATCCTCAGCTGTCCCTCCCCCACCCACAAACGGTGCTCGCCCGGCCAACGATCCCTTCAGACAGTTTCTTTGGACCCCCCCGGCCCTCCCATTCTCGTCTGGCTCCCACCCCAAACCCGGCTCCAATGCGACCCCTCCTCTTTCCAGCCTAGTGCCGCCGGCCTACCCGCCCGGAGCTAGCCAACCGCTGGCTGCTGGCTGCGGGCAGGAAACAGAGGCTTCCCATGCAAATCGGACCCTGCCGTTAAATTCGTCAGAGCCTGCGGGAAACCGTCCTCCCTGATTTCTCGACCACTTCGGAGCCCCACAACCCGCCTTCCCCATTAAAATTCAGCCCAAGGTGTCAGAAAATGCTCATATTAAACAATTACTGCAAATAGAGGGCCTAGATTTTCTACAGATCCCCTGTCAATTTCTTAGCAGATCCGGGGTAGTTGGGGTTGGAAAATTGCTTAGGGATGCACTCTGCCACGTCTTTGCTGTTTTCTGTACCCCTCTCCATTTTCCACATCCCAGGCCCAGCAGTGGACAGTACATCTGTCTGTATCGAACATATTACAATGAAATACAAATCTGGGGAATATACTCTACATCATATTTCCATGATTTGCATCTTTGACTGCTGGGCTCAAGGGGCACATCTAAGCGCTCAGAGCATGGCCTTGCACACAGGCGGAAGAGTAGTCACCAAAAGATCTTGGTGACTTTTACAGGCAGCACGGAGGCTCCACCCCCAATCTGACGGAAAATCAACCGAAGTCGAGGGTGCATTTTTGCAGCAGGCTGAAATCCTGCATGTCCCCCCAGAAGATGTACTCCCATTACTGATGGATGGATAGTCTAGGCTGAGATATTTAGAAAGGCTGAAAGATGCAGAATATTCGTGGTACTGTCAACTGTGCTTTTCCAATTCAATCTGCATGGAGTCCTCCTTGAGCAGAAATGACCATTATCTCCTCCCCCAGATGATCTGGGAAAGCCTACCAAACAGTTCCCTGGGGAAGCTGTTAAAGTTTGATGAAAAATACAAAATGTAGTTTCTGCAATCCAAATGCGTGTGTATTTCTCCTCATTCTCCGCACCCACCAACTGCAGTGCAGCAGATAGGCGTGTGATCTGAAACCAGATCTCTGCCAGTACTGCTCTGAGCCAACTGCTAAGAACAGCACCAGAATGGAACAGGTTCTATTTCCGGTCCCTTCAGGTTGTTAGATGTTTTCCCATCGGTGCTTTCTCAGTGACATGGCTGAGTTTGGACCTTGGCATAGTGAGGGATCATGGGTGCAAAATGATTACGTTTACTGCACAATAGAAACGTAGAAGATAGGAGCAGGAGTAGGCCATCCGGCCCTTCGAGCCTGCTCCGCCATTCAATGAGATCATGGCTGATCATCCAAATTCAGTACCCTGTCCCTGCCTTCTCCCCATATCCCTTGATCCCTTTAGCCTTAAGAAATATATCCAACTCTTTTTTGAATATATTTAATGAACTGGCCTCCACCGCCCTCTGTGGCAGAGAATGCCACAGGTTCACCACTCTCTGGGTGAAGAAATTCCTCCTCATTTCAGTCCTAAATGGCTTACCCCTTATCCTTAGACTATGACCCCTGGTTCTGGACTCCCCGGCCATTATAAACATCCTTCCTGCATCTAGTCTGTCCAGGCCTGACAGAATTTTATAGGTTTCGATGAGATCCCCTCTCAATCTTCTAAACTCCAGTGAGTATAAGCCCAATCGACACAATCTCTCCTCATACGTCATTCCTGCCATCCCAGGTATCAGCCTGGTGAATCTTCGCTGCACTCCTTCCATGGCAAGAACGTCCTTCCTCAGGTAAGGCGACCAAAACTGCACACAATACTCAAGGTGTGGTCTCACCAAGGCCCTGTACAACTGTAGCAAGACATCCTCGTTCCTGTACTCGAACCCTCTTGCTACGAAGGCCAACATATCATTTGCCTTCTTAACCGCCTGCTGCACCTGCATGCTTACCTTCAGCGACTGGTGCACAAGAACACCCAGGTCTCTTTGCACTTCCCCTTCTCCCAATCTATTACCATTGAAATAATAATCTGCCTTCCTGTTTTTGCCACCAAAGTGGATAACCTCACATTTATCCACATTATAGTGCATTTGCCATGTTTCTGCCCAATCCCCCAATCTGTCCAAATCGTACTGGAGTTTCACGACATCCTCCTCACCGCTTACCCTCCCACCCAGCTTTGTGTCGTCTGCAAATTTGGAGATATTACATCCAATTCCCTCGTCCAGATCATTAATATATATTGTGAACAGCTGGGGTCCTAGGACCCCTTGTGCCATCTTGTGACAATCCAAATGTTGAAATTTTTGTACAAATGTAGGAAGTGTTATGTCTTTTAGAAAACTGATGTGTGTTTACATTTTTATAAAGGTCTATGACATGATGCTGAAGGATGAGCAATTCTACCCCTCTTTCAGGCAAAACCCACTTTATGTGCGGATGTTGGCTGAGTTAGACATGTTGAAAGATCCAAGTATCAGAGGGTCAGATGACGGAGATTTGGGTATGTGAATAATGTATTCATAAATATAATTTATTCTATAGCAACCGTTACTACATTGCCTTGGAGCCAAGTACAGAATTATCTACTGAAACCTTCTAACATCATGGCCCAGAAATTCGGGTCAAGGATTTCCCGTGGGTGTAAGCCCCCGACCTGCACTTGCCTTGCGCGCCGGCCATTGTGCTGTGGGCCCCCGTAGAATTCCGATCCTGGGCCTGCTCCAACTGCCGGCGCGCAGTGCTTGTGTATCCCAGGGGCGCAGTTAGTTCCATGCGTCCCCTGGGATCACGTGGGCCATGGGGAGCCAATCGGAGCAGGGAATGCTTCATTCATAAGTTTGACAGGAAGGGCTGTCAAACTTATAAATACTACAAACCCCAAAACATCACTAAATCTTCAAATAATTTTTTTTTTTTAAATCACATTTTTTAAATAAACTATAAATTACATTAAATAACTATTTTAAACAATTTAAATTTTTGAAAAAAATAATTTTATTTTCTAATGGGGCTAAAAAATAAACTTACCTTTCTTTAAAGTATTTACAAATAATAAACCTGTGGAAAAAATGTTTTAATTTTAATTAATTCACCACTTTACCTTTTAAAAAGCAGGCCTTGCGACTGCTTTTTATATGTGTAACTTCTGGAGACTTACCCTCCCGGGAAAACTGCAATAAAAAACATAAGTTCGATGCGCAGCCGCTCCTGCGCACGCATTCGAACTCTGAACCCCTTCTTTCAGGGGAATGGAAGTGCCGGTTTCCTGCGCATGCGCAGTACATGCATGAAACCGGCACTTCCATTGGGCTTACGGGTGAGCACCCCTTGCGTACTCACCCGTGGAGAACCGAATTTCTGGGCCATTATATGGTGTACTTCAGATTCTGAATGTGTAAATCTGAATGGAAACTCAAGGCTCCAGGTAACTTGATCACTATAACTTGCAGCAAGGCGCCAGCAGAGGCAGCTAACAGACATGTGCCTCAAATACTTCACCCTGGTAGTTTAAGAGCATATGACAAAAATAATTCTGCTTTTCTGCAATAAAAACAGGAAATGCTGCAAATACTCAGCAGGTCAGGCAGCATCTGTGGAGAGAAAAACAGAGTTAACATTTCAGGTCGTTGACTTTTTGTCAGTACTGGAAGAAGTTAGAGATGCAACAGGTTTTAAGCAAGTACAGAGGCAGGCAAAGGAGGGGGAGGAAAAAAACATAAGGGAAGGTCTGTAATAGGGTGGAAGGCAGGAGTGATTAAACGACAAAAGAGATGATGGTGCGAGCAAAAGGGAATGGTAATAGGACCAAGTAAAGAAACAAGATGGGTCTAGAGGATACCAAGAGCACTGATTATTTGCACAAGGTCTTCTGTGTCCCCCTGCGCATGCACACCGTATGGGGACGGAGCCTAAACACCGTCCCGCCCCCAAAAGAATGCGCATGCACACCCAACGTTGCGTCTGCGCATGCGTACCGGAGGGCCCTTGTCCTCCTATGTTTGGCAGGCACAGGCCTAAGCACTAGGCCACGGCCGCGGAATGTAGGAACAGGAGTAGGCCATTGAGCCCCTTGAGCCTGTTCCGCCATTCAGTGAGATCATGGCTGATCTGCGACCTAACTCCATATACCTGCCTTTGGCCCATATCCCTTAATACATAGAAACAGAAAAATAGGAGCAGGAGTGGGCCATTCGGCCCTTCGAGCCTGCTCCACCATTCAGTATGATCATGGCTGATCCTCTATCTCAATACCATATTCCCGCTCTCTCCCCATACCCCTTGATGCCTTTTGTGTCTAGAAATCTATCTATCTCCTTCTTAAATATATTCAGTGACTTGGCCTCCACAGCCTTCTGTGGTAGAGAATGCCACAGGTTCATCACCTTCTGAGTGAAGAAATTTCTCCTCATCTCAGTCCTAAATGTCCTACCCCATATCCTGAGACTGTGGCCCCTCGTTGTAGACCCCTCAGCCAGGGTAAACATCCTCCTTGCATCCAGTCTGTCTAGCCCTGTCAGAATTTTATACATTTCAATGAGATGCCCCCTCATTCTTCTAAACTCTAGTGAATACAGGCCTAGTTGACCCAATCTCGCCTCATACGACAGTCCTGCCATCCCAGGAATTAGTCTGGTGAACCTTCGCTGCATTCCCTCTATGGCAAGTATATCCTTTCTTCGGTAAGGAGACCAAAACTGCAGTACTCCAGGTGTGGTCCCACCAAGGCCCTGTATAACTGTAGTAAGACATCCTTGCTCCTGTACTCAAATCCTCTTGCAATGAAGGCCAACATGCCATTTGCCTTCCGAACCGCTTGCTGCACCTGCATGTTTGCTTTCAGTGACTGGTGTACAAGGACACCCAGGTCCCTTTGTACATTAACATTTCCCAATCTATCACCATTTAAATAATACTCTGCCTTTCTGTTTTTCCTACCAAAGTGGATAACTTCACATTTATCCACGTTATACTGCATCTGCCATGTATTTGCCCACTCACTCAACTTGTCTAAATCACCTTGAAGCCTTTTTGCATCCTCCGCACAACTCTCAATCCCACCTAGTTTCATTTCATCAGCAAACTTGGAAATATTACATTTGGTTCCCTCATCCAAATCATTGATATATATTGTGAATAGCTGGGACCCAAGCACTGATCCCTGCGGTACCCCACTAGTCACTGCCTGCCACTCTGAAAAAGACCCATTTATTCCTACTCTCTGTTTCCTGTCTGTTAACCAATTTTCAATCCATGCCAGTATATTACCCCCAATCCCATGTGCTTTAATTTTGCACACTAACCTCTTATGTGGGACTTTATCAAAGGCCTCCTGAAAATCCAAATACACCACATCCACTGGTTCTCCCTTATCTATTCTACCAGTTATATTCTCAAAAAACTCCAGTAGGTTTGTCAAACACGATTTCCCTTTCATAAATCCATGTTGACTTTGTCTAATTCCGTTGCTATTTTCTAAATGTCCAGTTATCATATCCTTTATAATAGACTCCAGCATTTTCTCTGCTACTGATGTTAGGCTAACCGGTCTGTGGTTCCCTGTTTTCGCTCCCTCCTTTTTTAAATAATAGGGTTACATTTGCCACCCTCCAATCTGCAGGATTGGTTAACAAAATCTATCAGTCACAGATTTAAAATTAACACTGTGTGTAGAAGTGTTTCCTAATTTCACTCCTGAAAGGTCTGGCTCTAATTTTTAGACTATGCCCCTAGTCCTAGACTCCCCAACCAACGGAAATAGGGGAGCGGGGCGGGGGGGGTGCGGGGTGTAGGGGAGAAGGTCAGGAGCTCATTGGGGGTGCTGGTGTAGGTGAGAAGGTCAGGAGCTCAGTGGGGTGGGGGGAGGAGAAGGTCGGAAGCTCAGGGTGGAGAAGGTCAGGAACTCGGGCAGTTGTGGCAGGGAGGAGAAGGTCAGGAGCTCGGCGGGGGTGTAGAAGGTCAGGAACTCGGGCAGGCTGGGGGTGCTTAGAGCATGGCGCGAACAGTGGAAATGGGGGAAGAATGTGTAAGCTGCGTGACAAGGTTGGGTTAAATTACACATTGCAGACTGTTCTATAGCAAGCAGGATCAAATTACACATACCAGACAAACTGTTGGGTGTGTCTTGTCCTCTAAGGAGACCAATCAGAAATCTGGTCCAACTCTCCGGTGTTGCAAATAAACACAGCAGAGTCTGTAATAGGGTGGAAAGCAGGAGTAATTTAAATTACCGAGTTCACTAGCCTCCTATCCTCCCTTAATCTCTCCCTCCACGTAAACTCCCCAACCCTTACTCACGGCCACCTCCTTGACCTTGCCATATCTCGTGGCCTTGCTTCTCCCATCATGTCAATCGCAGATAAGGCCATCTCTGACCATTTCCTCATATTGCTCTCCACCCACATCCCCCTTCCACACCCCCACCCCCCCACCCAACCCTACTTCCTTCTGTGTCCGCCCCTGGAAAAAACTCTCTTACAACTGCACTTATGAAATCCCAACTGTCCAGCCTTTGGCCCTCCATTCACCATGACATTTCTGCAGCTACCGATCTGCTCAACCACACCCTCACCACCACCTTTGATGCCCTAGTCCCTATTAAAACAATTACTCTCTCTCACCCTGGCCGTTCCCCCAGTACGGACCTCATCTTCGCTCCCTTAAGTCCAAGGGACGCAGACTTGACTGGATATGGTGGACAACTGGTTTAGCCATTCACCGCCAAATCTGGCTGGACCACATAAAGCATTATCGGGTCCTGCTCTCGTCTGGCAAAATTGCTCACTATTCCAGAATCATTCTGGAATGCAAAGATAAACCGCGGCTCCTAGTCTACTGCTAACCTTCTTAAACCCCTCTCCCTTGTCTCCTCCACCCTCACCTCCGACAAAGAGTGTGAGGAGCTCATGGACTTCTTTGTCTCCAAGATTGAGACCATCTGTTCAGCTGCTTCTGCCACTTCCCTTCCTTCCCCATGCCCACTGGGCCAAACTTCCTCAAACTCCCCCCCTGCTCTAGCCCTGAGCTGGCATCTTTCTCCAATTTCTCTCCGATCTCCCCTCATGAGCTTTCCGCGCTCATTTTGTCCATGAGACTCACTTCCTCCTCCCGCGACCATATTCCCACCAAACTGCTGACCACCCAACTTCCTTTTCTGGCTCCCATGTTAGCTGACATTGTTAACGGTTCTCTCTCCTCAGTACTGTGTCCCTCTTCCTCAAATCTGCCGTCATCACCCCTCTCAAAAAAACAACCTTTGACTCCTCTGACCTTGCAAACTACCGCCCCATCTCCAACCTCCCTTTCCTCAAGTCCTTGAATGTGTTGTCGCCTCCCAAATCCGTGCCCATCTTTCCCGCAATTCCATGCTTGAATCCCTCCAATGAGGTTTCTGCCCTTGCCACAGTACCGAAACAGCTTTCATCAAAGTCACAAATGACATCCTTTGTGACTGACAAAGGTAAACTATCCCTCCTCATCTTTCTTGACTTGTCTGCAGCCTTTGACATGGTTGACCACTCCATCCTTCTCCAAAACCTCACCACCGTCATCCAGCTGGATGGGACTGCACTCGCCTGGTTCCATTCTTATGTATCTAATCGTAGCCAGAGAATCACCTGCAACGGCTTCTCTTCCTGCTCCCGCATCGTTAACTCTGTCCCCCAAGGATCTATCCTTGGCCCCCTCCTATTTCTCATCTACATGTTGCTCCCTGGCAACATCATCTGAAAACACAGCGTCCGTTTCCACATGTACGCTGATGACACCCAGCTCTAGCTCACTACCACTTTTCTCGACCCCTCCACGGTCTCTAAATTGTCAGACTGCTTGTCCGACATCCAGTTCTGGATGAGCAGAAATTTTCTCCAATTAAATATTGGGAAGACCAAAGCCATTGTTTTCTGTTTCCATCACAAACTCCGTTCCCTAGCCATCCCTCTCCCTAACATCTGTCTGAGGCTGAACCACACTGTTCGCAACCTTGGTGTCATATTTGACCCTGAAATGAGCTTCTGACCACATATCCGCAGCATAACAAAGACCGCCTATTTCCACCTCCGTAACATTGCCCATCTCCACCCTGGCCTCAGCACATCCGCTGCTGAAACCCTCATCCATGCCTTTGTTACCTCTAGACTTAACTATTCCAATGCACTCCTGGCTGGCCTCCCACATTCTACCCTACGTAAACTTGAGGTCATCCAAAACTCTGCTACCCGTGTCCTAATTCACACCAAGTCCCGTTCACCCATTACCCCTGTGCTCACTGACCTACATTGGTTCCCGGTTAAGCAGTGCCTCGATTTCAAAATCCTCATCCTTGTTTTCAAATCCCTCCATGGCCTCGTCACCTTTAGCCCCACAACCCCACCCCCCGAGATATCTGCGCTCCTCTAATTCTGCCCTCTCGAGCATCCCTGATTATAATTGATCAACCATTGGTGGCCGTGCCTTCTTTTGCCTAGACCCTAAGCTCTGGAGTTCCCTGCCTAAACCTTTCTGCCTCGCTACCTCTCTTTCCTCCTTTAAGACGCTCCTTAAAACCCAGCTCTTTGGCCAAGCTTTTGGTCACCTGCCCTAATTTCTCCTTATGTGGCTCGGTATCAAATTTTTTTCTCTTTTAATACTCCTGTGAAGCACCTTGGGATGTTTTACTATGCTAAAGGTGCTATATAAGTACAAGTAGTTGTTGTTGATGAAAGAGATGATGGTGCAAGCAAAAGGAAGTGGTAATGGGACAAGTAAATAAATGAGACGGTTCTAGAGGACACTAAGGGACTCGAGGTATTTGGGAATAGTGCAGGAAGGTGGAATTGAGGTAGATGATCGGCCGTGATCTTACTGAATGGCCGAACAGGCTCGAAGGGCTGAATGGCCTACTCCTGCTCCTATTTCTTATGTTCTTCTGTAGGATCTGTAAATGGGAAGCAGTGGTTGTGATCTGAAATTGTTGAACTCCGTGTTGAGTCCAGAAGTCTGACGGGCCTAATCAAAGGATGAGGTGGTGCTATTCGAGCTTCCATTGAGCCGTATGAAGCTCAACGGGAGCTCGATGAACACCTCGTCTTTCAATTAGGCACTTTACACACTTCCACTCTGATTTAATATCTCTTGCCTTCCACACTGTCACAGACCTTCCCTTTTCTTCTTTCCTCTCCTGCCCCCTTTCCTGGCTCTGTACTTGCTTAAAACCTGTTGCATCTCTTAACTTCTTCCAGTTCTGACAAAAGGTCAACAACCTGCAACATTAGCTCTGTTTCTCTCTCCAAAGATGCTGCCTGACCTGAGTATTTACAGCCTTTTCTGTTTTTATTTCAGATTTCCAGCATCTGCAATATTTTGCTACTGCTTTTCTGTATATGTTTTCCTTGGCATAACTCAGATAGAAGCATAGAATGAAACAACACAGAAGGGGGCCATTCGGCCCATCGTGCCTATGCTGGCTCTTTAGTAGAGCTATCCAATTGGTCCCACTCCCCTGCAATGTTCCCTCTAATTTTTTGGGGGATGCGCGCCCCCTTTAACAGGCTGTGCGGCCCATTCAAATTCCCGCACATGTGCGTTTTTTCCATTGTAAAGCCAGTAAGCAGCCTGTGTGGGACCTACAGACAGCCGCGCAGCTTAATGGGAACATTGCTCCCCTGCTCTTTCCCCATAGCCCTATAATTCCCCATAGCCCAATGATGGTGGAGCCCAGCACGTGAGTGCAAAATACAAGGCTGAAGGGTTTGCAATCATCTTCGGCCAGAAGTGCCGAGTGGATGATCCATATCAGCCTCCTCCTGAGGTCCCCACCAGCACAGCCAGTCTTCAGCCAATTCGATTCACTCCACGTGATATCAAGAAACGGCTGAGCACACTGGATACAGCAAAGGCTATGGGCCCTAACAACATCCCGGCTATCGTGCTGAAGACTTGTGCTCCAGAACTAGCCGCGCCTCTAGCCAAGCTGTTACAGTACAGCTACAACACTGGCATCTATCCGACAATGTGGAAAACTGCCCAGGTATGTCCTGTCCACAAAACGCAGGACAAATCCAATCTGGCCAATTACCGCCCCATCAGTCTACTCTCAATCATCAGCAAAGTGATGGATGGTGTCATCGACAGTGCTATCAAGCGGCACTTACTCACCTATAACCTGCTCACTGATGCCCAGTTTGGGTCCCGCCACGACCACTCTGCTCCCGACCTCATTACAGCCTTGGACCAAACATGGACAAAGGAGCTGAATTCCAGAGGTGAGGTGAGAGTGACTGCCCTTGACATCAAGGCAGCATTTGACCGAGTGTGGCATGAAGAAACCCTAGTAAAGCTGAAGTCAATGGGAATCGGAGGGAAAACTCTCCACTGGCTGGAGTCATACCTAGCACAAAGGAAGATGGTTGTGGTGATTGAAGGTCAATCATAGCCCCACGACATCGCTGCAGGAGTTCCTCAGGGCAGTGTCCTAGGCCCAACCATCTTCAGCTGCTTCATCAATGACCTTCCCTCCAACATAAGGTCAGAAATGGGGATGTTCGCTGCTGATTGCACACTGTTCAGTGCCATTCACAACTCCTCAGCTAATGAAGCAGTCCATACCCGCATGCAACAAGACCTGGATGACGTTCAGGCTTGGGCTGATAAGTGGCAGGTAATATTCGTGCCACACAAGTGCCAAGCAATGACTATCTCCAACAAATGAGAGTCTAACCACCGCCCCTTGACGTTCAATAGCATTACCATCGCCGAATCCCACACCATCAACATCCTGGGGGTCACCCTTGACCAGAAACTTAACTGGACCAGCCACATAAATACTGTGGCAACAAGAGCAGGTCAGAGGCTAGGTATTCTGCGGCGATTGTCTCGCCTCCTGACTCCCCAAAGCCTTTCCACCATCTACAAGGCACAAGTAAGGAATGTGATGGAATACTCTCCACTTGCCTGGATGAGTGCAGCTCCAACAACACTGAAGAAGCTCGACAACACCCAGGACAAAGCAGCCCACTTGATTGACACCCCATCTAGCACCTTAAACATTCACTCTCTCCACCACCGGCGTACCGTGGCTGCAGTGTGTACCATCTACAAGATACACCGCAGCAACTCGCCATGGCTTCTTCAGCAGCACCTCCCAAGCCCACGACCTCTTCCACCTAGAAGGACAAGGGCAGCAGACGCATGGGAACATCACCACCTCCAAGTTACCCTCAAAGTCACACACCATCCTGACTTAGAAGTATATCACCGATCCTTCATCGTCGCTGGGTCAAAATCCTGGAACTTCCTCCCTAACAGCACTGTGGGAGTAGCTTCACCTCACGGACTGCAGCAGTTCAAGAAGGCGGCTCACCACCACCTTCTCGAGGGTAATTAGGGATGGGCAATAAATGCTGGCCTTGCCAGCGACACCCACATCCCATAAACGAATAAAAAATGTTTTCCCTTCAAGTATTTATCCGATTTCCTTTTGAAAGGTACCATTGAATCTGCTTCCACCACCCTTTCAGGCAGTGCATTCCAGATTACAACAAATCACTGTATAAAAAGAAAAAAAATATTTCCCCATGTCTGGTTCTTTTGCCAATCATAAATCTGTGTTCTCTGGTTTCCGACCCTTCTGGCACTGGGAACACTTTCTCCTTATCTACCATCGCTGGAAACAGTTTCCCCTTATTTACCCTATCAAAGCTGTTCATGTTTTTGAACACCTCTATCAAATCTCCTCTTAACCTTCTTTGCTCTGAGGAGAACAACCCCAGCTTCTCCAGTCTCTCCACATAACTGAAGTCCCTCATCCCTGGTATCACTCCAGTAAATCTCTTCTGTGCCTTCTCTAAGGCCTTGACATCCTTCCTAAAGTCTGGTGTCCAGAATTGAACACACTACTCCAGCTGAGGGCTAACTAGTGTTTCATAATGGTTTAGCATAACTTCCTTGCTTTTGTACTCTATGCCTCTATTAATAAAGCCAAGGATCCCATATGCTTTTTTAACAGCCTTGTGCACCTTCCAAGATTAGTGTACATATACCCACAGATGTCTCTGTTCCTTCACCTCCTTTAAAATTGTTTCATTTCGTTTATATTGTTTTTCCTCATTCTGCCTTCCAAAATGTATCACTTCACACTTCTCTGCATTAAATTTCATCTGCCATGTGTCTGCCTATTTCACCAGTCTGTCTATGTCCTCCTGAAGTCTGTTACTATCTTCCTCATTATTTACTACATAACTTTAAAATTATAGAAGATAGGATAGGAGCAGGCCATTCGGCCCCTCGAGCCTGCTCCGCCATTCAATGCGATCATGGCTGATCATCCAAATTCAGTACCCGTCCCTGCTTTCTCCCCATACCCATTGATCCCTTTAGCCTTGAGAAATATATCCAACTCCTTCTTGAATATATTTAATGAATTGGCCTCTACTGCCTTCTGTGGTAGAGAATTCCACAGGTTCACCACTCTCTGGGTGAAGAAATTCCTCCTCATTTCTGTCCTAAATGGCCTACCCCTTATCCTTAGACTGTGACCCCTGGTTCTGGACTTCCTGACCATCGGGAACATTCTTCCTGCATCTAGTCTGTCCAGTCCTGTCGGAATTTTATACGTTTCAATGAGATCCCCTCTCAATCTTCTAAACTCCAGCGAGTATAAGCCCAATCGACCCAATCTCTCCTCATACGTCATTCCTGCCATCCCAGGTATCAGCCTGGTGAATCTTCGCTGAACTCCTTCCATGGCAAGAACATCCTTCCTCAGATAAGGCGACCAAAACTGCACACGATACTCAAGATGTGGTCTCACCAAGGCCCTGTACAACTGCAGCAAGACATCCTTGTTCCTGTACTCAAACCCTCTCGCTACGAAGGCCAACATACCATTTGCCTTCTTAACCGCCTGCTGCACCTGCATGCTTACCTTCAGCGACTGGTGCACGAGGACACCCAGGTCTCGTTGCACTTCCCCGTCTCCCAATCTATTGCCATTCAGATAATAATCTGCCTTCCTGTTTTTGACACCAAAGTGGATAACCTCAGATTTATCCCCGTTATATTGCATCTGTCATGCTTCTGCCCAATTACCAACCTGTCCAAATCATCCTGGAGTTTCTCGGCATCCTCCTCACAGCACACACGCCCACCCAGCTTTGTGTCGTCTGCAAATTTGGAGATTTTACATCTAGTTCCCTTGTCCAGATCATTAATATATATTGTGAATAGCTGGGGTCCAAGGACCGATCCCTGCGGTACCCCACTAGTCACTGCCTGCCACTTGGGGGGAAAAAAACGTTTATTCCAACTCTTTGCTTTCTGTCTGCCAACCAGTTCTCTATCCACGTCAGTACCTTGCCCCCAATCCCATGTGCCTTAACTTTACACGCTAATCTCTTGTGTGGGACCTTATCGAAAGCCTTCTGAAAGTCCAAATACACCACATCCACTGGTTCTCCCTTATCTATTTTACCAGTTACATCCTCAAGAAATTCCAGTAGATTAGTCAAGCACAATTTACCCTTTGTAAATCCATGTTGACTTTGTCCGATCCTGCCACTGTTTTCCAAGTGCTCTGCTATTACATCTGTATACCCAAGTCTAGGTCATTAATCTATATCAAAAAGAGCAGTGGTCCTACTACTGACCCCAGGGGAATACCACTGTATTCTTCCCTCCAGTATGTAAAACAACCGTTCACCACTACACTCTGCTTTCTGTCCCTTAGCCAATTTTGATTCCACGCTGCCACTGCCCCTTTAATCCCATGTGCTTCAATTTTTCTAACAAGTCTATTATGTTGTACTTTGTCAAACTCTTTTGAATGTCCATAAACATAGCATGAACCGTACTACCCTCATCAACCCTCTCTCTTACTTCAAAGAACTCAATCAAGTTAGTCAAGCATGATTTGCCTTTAACAGATCCATGCTGACTTTCATTGATGAGCCCAAACTTTTCCAAACGCCAATTAATTTTGTCCCGGATTATTGTCTCTAAAAGTTTCTCCACCAATGGCATTAAGGTGACATGGCCTGTAGTTGCCTGGTTTGTCCCTCTCCCCTTTTTTAAGCAGGTGTTATATTTGCATGTTTGAATCTCTCCAATCAGGTTTCCAACCCTGCCACAGCACCATAGCAACCCTAATCAAAGTCACAAAGGACATCCTTTGTAACTGTGACTGCAATTATGTGTGTCTTTATTCCTATTGTTCCTATATTTTTAGTTGTGACACTTTCAATAACATAGTATTAAGAGGTTGATGAGAAGTAGCCTATTGAAATTTAGCAGGTCTGTGGAAATAAACATTTACATACAATATAATCACGCAAATGTTATAATTATTAACGGTACATCAATTTTGACTTTTTAATGTATTCAATGTAAGAATAATTCAATTTGTACTCAGAAGATGTTAATACTCAAGTCAATACTCAGCTGTGATAAAATCAGCTTGCAGGTCCTAACAAGTTCAGAGTTTATTTACTGTGATTACTGTTGAGGTCCGGCCACTGTTGAAAAATGCTTCTTGCATACTCATTTAAATAACTGGAGTACCTAGTGTTTGTACAGTTGTACACCAAATAACCATATGCACAGTGCAGCCTAGTTGCACCATGACAGAAGTTTAAACTTCAAAGGTACAGATTTGAGCTCCAAGGTGTTGTATCTCGGATGATGCAAGTGCACTTTGAAGTTTTCTTAGAGTAATATCTGCAGAAACATTCATAGTCAAAAATCCCCTACCCTGTTTTTGAATGGGCCGTGTAAGACACAGATGTGGGGAAAAGGACGGAAGATAAAATGAACTAAAACTGTCTATCTTTCCATCATTTGGTCTTACTGTTAAGAGGAGATCTGCATCCTGTCCATTTATACTATATACAGGATTTTAAATCTAGGGGTTGACGTGCCAGTTTATCTCAAGTACTATTAAATTCTGGTCACTGTTGAAAGACCTTTTTTCTATACTCATTTGAATAACCTACAGCATCTAGCGTTTGTAATGGCTATAATAACGTTCAGCTTAACGGATTCCAGACTTGAGATGTAAGAAATTTTAAACAGAATCAAAGGAAATTTCAGGTGTCTATCAAATTGGAGTTGATGGAGGATTAAGACATATGTTGGCTATTTGCCAACATTTTTATTTCTAAGTTGTTGCCATGACGTGTACTTTACAAAGCTTTCTACCTACATCTAGTGGCAGAAAAGCAGTACTGCAGGGAAATTTCCTTTGTTTTGTGTTTTGAGTCATTTTTTTTTAGTAATTTTCACTGTTTTCATGTGAACAAAGTTGGTGCATCTCACCGGCATGTCACAAATTTTTGATTCAACAATTTCTTGATGCCACATTTTTGGATAATCTTTGTGTTCTGTACTCATAATCTAGTTCCCTCTTTCTTGAATTGAAGTAAAATTGTTTTGTACATTTAGTCTGGAATAAACATGTTGACTTGGGTAACTCAAGGAAGAACATTTGGCCTTTTAAAGATGCGATTGGTTCTGCACCCATGGTGAACACCATTTCATTGAATATCTCTGCGCATTTTTATGCCATTTTAAATTCTACATTAAATACATAAGTTTGTTGTGTTACTGAACATGTATTATTACCATTGTTGGAAACTAATTTGATCTCTAAACTGTCACTGTTCCCCTTGAAGAATAATGTTTTTTACTAGTTGCTGGATCCCATTTATGCACAATATGCTTGTGCAAAAAGGACTACCTCTGTGTTGATTTTGAAATGCAGCATAAAGTTTAATCATTTGCCAAAGCCAACAGACTTTTGAAACACTCGTTGCTTCAGAAATATAAATAAAAGAAAGTTAATTGTGGAAAACAGTTTCTTGACAGAACCAGTCCCACGCCCATGTATTCAGATAAAAAGGAAAATAATAAGAAAGGAAATTGCTTTCAGATCACGGTCTTGCATCATATTTTAAATACCAGTGTTAAAGTAGACAGTATAATTTGAAATTATGAGCCTAAAATCACAAATCAACTACTCTCTGGTGCACAACTGCCCTGTTCTTGGCTGCCTGCAGGTGCATACGTTTGTTTTACTAGGAATCCTTTGGGTATTATAGCGTTGGATGTTGGGAATTTGCCATGAATTGGTCATTTTTCTTTGTTAATGTTTAGTCGTACTTTGATGTGATTTTTATTTTAAGTACATGACCTTCTACTGTATTTCAGTATTGCGTTACAAAGCATTTTTTACATTCTGAGCTGAATTTTGTTTCCCTCTCCAGAGTCTTTCAATGGCTCCCCAACTGGTAGTTTAAATTCGGTAAGTGCTATAGACTATTGCGTAACCTAGGTCATTTACTGATAATCACACAAAAATGTGTTTGTTTACAGAGCGAAATAAACTAATTTCCATCAGTCTGTCAACCCCAAAGCTAAGCCACTGCTTTTTGCTCTTCTATGTTTCTATGCAAAGCTTACTGGCTGCTTGGATTTACAGTGCTTGTGCAGGTGTTTTAATAATATATATAGATTAGTTTGTTCTGGCTCAGTTCCATGTCTGGAATGGATGCCTGCTTAAATAATACAGTTCCCTTGTGTCATTGTGACATAAAACAGCTCCGGCTATGAATAGTCAAAAGGTTATATCTAATGTCAGCGTATTTCTGTAATTTAACCCATTTGGATATCCTTTACCTCTTAGCAGATGTTCTCTAAGTTTTCATACTTGTGCTTTATAAGTCATTGGTATTTGCTGTATTATTATGGAAAGGATAAAGTGAAAGTGAAATAAAATTTTCAAACAGGTAGTTCATGATAAAGGAACTGTAGATTAATGGCTACCTTTGGGTGAGGAGCTTTGACACAGTTGGTCTCAATAGCTAATATTCTTTGCTGTCAGCACTAACCATTTAAACAAATCTTCAAAAAATTACAGCGTATAATATTCTTTGATCATTTGATTTTTTTGAAGTGTCTCCAAGAAAGCTTAATTTAGTAATCTTCATGTGTGTTTGTAAGACATAAAGTAACTGTCTTTACTGAAATGGTGAGTCTGAGTTGTGTTTGTTAAGCAGTTCATGAAAAATTAGTGTAATATATTTTTATTCCCCAGTCTCTAGATGATCTTTCAAATGCCAGCTCAGAAGAGTCATTGCAACTGCAAGTATCTATTAGTGACACTGGTAAGTGATATTCCAATATCAGTTTGAGTAGAAGCATAAAACCTTTGGACAAAGTTGATTTGTACAATATGCATGCCACTTAGCTACTGAGAGTTCTTTCAGAAATACCACAAATAACAGCAGAAACATCAGTTGTATACATGAAGCTATATGTGCTCACAGAACAGCTACATCAGCTGAAATAGTGCATGTTACTTCCATAACTAAGCACATTTGTTGTGCTTAAACAGAACAGTAGTGTGCATGAATGTTTTAAAAAATAAAATAATAAAAATCCCAAGCAATAGCAATGTGCATCTATACATACTGTGCTCCTTATAGAATACACTTTAGGGGTCAGTTGTTTGTAGAAACAAATAACTCATCATAGTTGCTAAAAGTCAGTCGAATGCCTCTTGAGCCACTTGTCAGTGCCTTGTAAATTCAGGTCCCCTGTTAGCAGTCGGAAATGTGCAGTTTTAATAGAAAAACTTTCCTGCCATATGCAATAAATGGTAATAGGTGGCTTTAAAAAAACAAGCTTGATTTGTCCAGGAATTTGATTGGCCTACCTGGTATGTTCTCTTCCAAATGATCAGTTTAGCTCAATGTGGCAGTAATTGAATCTGACAATGCCCCCTGTTTCTAATTATCATTCCTCCTTTGTACGTTAACATTTCTGTTCATTTTTCATTATCTGTTGTTTTCACATCTGTCTGCATATCTTCTAGCTTGTTTAGCTTTTCTTTGAGGTGAATCTACTTTTACAGTATTCAGTTGCATTTCATACTGTAATTTTTGTAAATAGCATTTAAGCTCTCTGTGGACAACAATGTATTTTTCTAACCATTTTATAACAATAGTCAAATAGTGGATACTGTATTTGCATTAAAAGATGTACAGGTATTCTCAGTGTTAAAAAGATACTATGCAGAGCTGTCTAGTTTTTCAATGTCAGTGTAAATAAAATGCTGAAGAATTTAAAAATCACCATTTGTATCTGCACATTGCACAGATGCACCCACTCGCTTATCTGTTATTTTACTGTTCATTTTCACTTGTACAGTTCAGATTTGATAACTTCATTCAAGCACTGCTCACAATACCTTTAACAAGCTTTTTAAAAAAATAAACTAATACTTAATGGCCCAGAAATTCGGGTTGGGAGCTTCCCGCGGGTGCAAGCCTCCGACCTGCACTTACCTTGCGCGCCGGCTGTTGAGCTGTGGGCCCCCGTGAAATTCCGATCCTGGGCCTGCTCCAACTGCCGGCGCGCAGTGCTTGCATATCCCCGGGGCGCAGTTATTTCGATGCGTCCCCTGGGACCACATGGGCCACGGAGAGCCAATCGGAGCAGGGAATGCTTCATTCATAAATTTGACAGGAAGGGCTGTCAAACTTATAAATACTATGAGCCCCAAAACATCACTAAATCTTCAAATACATTTTTTTTTAAATCACATTTTTTAAATAAACTATAAATTACATGAAATAACTATTTTAAACAATTTAAATTTTTGAAAAAAATAATTTTATTTTCTAACAGAGCTAAAAATAAACTTAACCTTTCTTTAAAGTATTTAAAAATAATAAACCTGTGGAAAAATGTTTTAATTTTAATTAATTCACCACTTACCTTGTAAAAAGCAGGCCTTGCGACTTTTTTATATGTGTAACTTCTGGAGACGTACCCTCCTGGGAAAATCTGCAAAAAAAACGTAAGTTCGATGCACACATGCAGCCTCTCCTGCCCACGCGTTCGACCTCTTAACCCCTCCTTTCAGGGGAACGGAAGTGCTGGTTTCCCACGCATGCGCAGTGCATGCAGGAAACCGGCACTTCCATTGGGCCTGCGGGTGAGTACCCCGTGCGTACTCACCCGTGGGGACCCGAAGATCTGGGCCAATGTGTTTTACATGACATCATATCTATTTTGAAAAAATAGATACTTATTGCATTGCAATATCTGTGCACCAAGAAGTGAAATTGAAACTTAATATTTGATTTTGTATTTATTAATAGAAGGGTGTCCTGGGAATTTGAACATTTTCTCATTTCAGACATTTGATCTTGGTATCGAGCTATCCCAAGTCAAAAATAGTACATCCAACTATAAATTAAATCAACTTCTACTCAATCTCATCATTAGCCCAAATTAGCCCATGGTGAATTCTTCCACTTCTCACACCAGCCATCCTATAGCCACTTTTGACTAATTGTGAATTTTATATTAAATTAGAGACCGCTTTCTGCTGTAGGCTCATACCTATTAGAAGCTAGACTAATAGTAGGGAAATTCAATTCATGTAGGGCTTTTACAGTTAGCAGGGAAAATTTCATCCAATAATGTACACTGGTTTCTAACCCAAGGTCAAGAGATGAAAGGACAGTGCGCTAAAGCACTGCAACGCCCAGGTCCACAATTGAAACTTTGTTGTTGTTGACTTCTCTGTAAAATAATGTGAGAACTAAGTTGGGGAAATAGGAGGGAGAGAATAAAAAGATATGGAAAACTTTTACTCCTTTCATATTCATTTGTCATTCTACAGTTATCCTCATACTATTGTCTCTCTCGTTTTCTCCTCGCTCCTTATGTTCCTGTCCTATTTTCATCCATCTTTGTGTTTCCCATTTTCCCCTCTTGTTTCTTTTTCACTGTGACTAGTCCATGCTGACTATGAACCATATCCTGTGGCAGGAGTATGCAATGACCATGGCAAGACGTATGCTCTGTATGCAATCACCGTTCAAAGGAGAAACCCAGATGGCAGTGAGGATGTGTGGAAGACCTATCGCCGCTACAGTGACTTCCATGACTTTCACATGCGGATAACAGAGCAGGTAAAAGCCCTGCCTGAAAATTGTTTGTAGCGTTTCCTGTCAGTTTATTCTGGACAGAAGGGATTATGGGGTCATACCATCTGCACTGCTGCAATGAGGACATCAATTATGTATTGCAGAAGTTTGAGGACACCAAGGCCTAGTTTTTTTGTTCTGATGAGTAGTGCTGGATTATTATTTGAAACTTGATTAGCAGTTGATGGATTTTAATCAACATAATTTTGTAATATTGTTAGTTTCAGACGTGCAGATCATTTGCATTGCCAATCAATGATTTTTTTTTTCTGTTCCCCTATCCCTCCGCCCCCCACTCCCTTGGTCTTTTTTTTTACAGAGCAAACTTCTGTGTGGTGTCAATTATTTTGTGCTTTGAGCCATATCAACAATATGAATAATTTAATTATAATAGGTGTCAACAATGTAAAACCTATTCCATATTACTGCGTTGGGAGGTTTTGGAACCTGGAACTTCCTGTTCAGACTACCTCTCCGTAACACGTTGGCCTTGGGGCTAGTTCAGCCTCTAGGAGGTGTTATGTCTGCTGCCGCTCTAATTTTATTATAATGCAGCTTTCGTGTTTTTAACATTTTTTGTTAAAAGCTTTAAAATCAATATGTGACTGAATTGGCTCTAAGATGAAACTTGACAGAATTACGGGCAGGACTCCACATTTTATTTCTTGGAATTTAGATGTTGACATACATATTCATGTAAAAATGCCAATACACTACATTGCATTATTAGAAGTGCTTGATGCCACTTTTTCGGCAATGAAGGTTTTAACATAGATATTTGTTGCAAAGCAAATGATAAAAGTCAAATGCATAGACTTCCATAAAACTTGAATAAAGCGTATTTTAACTCAGTAACATAATTTGCTTCCATATATATACCGATGGTGGCCAACTTTACCGCTTCAGCAATTACCCTTAAATCCATGCTGCTGTCATGCTACCTGACTGTTGAATATGAAGCCCTGGACAATCCAGTGCTTGCTCCAACTCAGCAAGACATGAGCCATCTTATTTGATGCTATCTCTTCCCAGCTTCTTGCTGCAGCTGACTATTGGTGTCCAAATTTTGTGTCCTGTTGCACCTTCAGCTGAGCTTCTCCACATCAGTTTAATCACCAAGGCTGGATTTCTCCATAAACTAATTCATGAAGAACCTTGCCACTCATGCTATCCCATTTTTAAATTTTTTTATTCATTGATGGGATGTGGGCGTCGCTGGCTAGGTCTGCATTTAGTGCCCATCCCTAATTGCCCTTGAGAAGATGGTGGTGAGCCGCCGCCTTGAACCGCTGCAGTCCATATGGTGTAGGTACACCCACAATGCTGTTAGGAAGGGAGTTCCAGGATTTTGGCCCAGCGACAGTGAAGGAACGGCGATACAGGTCCAAGTCAGGATGGTGTGTGGCTTGGAGGGGAACTTGTAGGTGGTGATGTTCCCATGCGTCTGCTGCCCTTGTCCTTCTAAGTGGTAGAGGTCGCGGGTTTGGAAGGTGCTGTTGAAGGAGCTTTGGCGAGTTGCTGCAGTGCATCTTGTAGATGGTACACACTGCAGCCACAGTGCGCCGGTGGTGGAGGGAGTGAATGTTGAAGGTGGTGGATGGAGTGCCAATCAAGCGGGCTGCTTTATCCTGAATGGTGTCGAGCTTCTTGAGTGTTGTTGGAGCTGCACTCATCCAGGCAAGTGGAGAGTATTCCATCACACTCCTGACTTGTGCCTTGTAGATGGTGGAAAGGCTTTGGGGAGTCAGGGAGTGAGACACTCGCCGCAGAATTCCCAGCCTCTGGCCTGCTCTTGGAGCCACAGTATTTATATGGCTGGTCCAGTTCAGTTTCTGATCAATGGTAACCCCAGGATGTTGATAGTGGGGGATTCAGTGATGGTAATGCCATTGAATGTCGAGGGGAGATGGTCATTGCCTGGCACTTGTGTGGTGCGAATGTTACTTGCCACTTGTCAGCCCAAGTCTGAATGTTGTCCAGGTCTTGCTGCATATGGACACGGACTGCGTCAGTATCTGACGAGTCTCGAATGGTGCTGAACAGTGTGCAATCATCAGCGAACATCCCCACTTCTGACCTTATGATGGAGGGAAGGTCATTGATGAAACAGCTGAAGATGGTTGGGCCTAGGACACTGCCCTGAGGAACTCCTGCAGTGATGTCATGTGATTGAGATGAATGACCTCCAACAACCACAGCCAACTTCCTTTGTGCTAGGTATGATTCCAACCAATGGAGAGTTTTCCCCTTGATTCCCATTGACTTCAGTTTTGCTAGGGCTCCTTGATGCCACACTCGATCAAATGCTGCCTTGATGTCAAGGGCAGTCACTCTCACCTCACCTCTTGAGTTCAGCTCTTTTGTCCATGTTTGGACCAAGGCTGTAATGAGGTCAGGAGCTGAGTGGCCCTGGCGGAACCCAAACTGGGCGTCAGTTAGCAGGTTATTGCTGAGTAAGTGCCGCTTGATAGCACTGTCGACGACACCTTCCATCACTTTGCTGATGATTGAGAGTAGACTGATGGGACGGTAATTGGCCGGGTCGGATTTATCCTGCTTTTTGTAGACAGGACATACTTGGGCAATGTTCCACATTGCCGGGTAGATGCCAGTGTTGTAGCTGTACTGGAACAGCTTGGCTAGGGGCGCAGCTAGTTCTGGAGCACAAGTCTTCAGTACTATTGCCGGAATGTTGTCAGGGCCCATAGCCTTTGCAGTATCCAGCGTCTTCAGCCGTTTCTTGATATCACGTGGAGTGAATTGAATGGGCTGAAGACTGACATCTGTGATGCTGGGGACCTCAGGAGGAGGCCGAGATGGATCATCCACTCGGCACTTCTGGCTGAAGATAGTTGCAAATGCTTCAGCCTTGTCTTTTGCACTCACGTGCTGGGCTCCACCATCGTTGAGGATGGGGATATTTTTGGAGCCTCCTCCTCCCATTAACTGTTTTATTGTCCACCACCACTCACGACTGGATGTGGCAGGACTGCAGAGCTTTGACTTGATCCGATGGTTGAGAGATCGCTTAGCTCTGTCTATCGCATGTTGCTTCTGTTGTTTGGCATGCAAGTAGTCCTGTGTTGTAGCCTCACCAGGTTGACACCTCATTTTTCGGTATGCCTGGTGCTGTTCCCGGCATGCTCTCCTGCACTCTTCGTTAAACCAGGGTTGATCTCCCGGCTTGATGGTAATGGTAGAGTGAGGGATATGCCGGGCCATGAGGTTACAGATTGTGGTTGAATACAATTCTGCTGCTGCTGATGGCCCACAGCGCCTCATGGATGCCCAGTTTTGAGTTGCCAGATCTGTTCGAAATCTGTCCCATTTAGCACGGTGGTAGTGCCACACAACACGGTGGAGGGTATCCTCAACATGAAGACGGGACTTCGTCTCCACAAGGACTGTGCGGTGGTCACTTCCACCAATGCAGTCATGGACAGATGCATCTGCAACAGGTGGATTGGTGAGGACTAGATCAAGTAGGTTTTTCCCTCTTGTTCGTTCCCTCACCACCTGTCGCAGACCCAGTCTGGCAGCTATGTCCTTTAGGACACGGCCAGCTCGGTCAGTTGTGGTGCTACCGAGCCACTCTTGGTGATGGACATTGAAGTCCCCCACCCAGAGGACATTTTGTGCCCTTGCTACTCTCAGTGCTTCTTCCAATTGGTGTTCAACATGAAGGAGTACTGATTCATCAGCTGAGGGAGGGCGGTAGGTGGTAATTAGCAGGAGGTTTCCTTGCCCATGTTTGACTTGATGCCATGAGACCTCATGGGGTCCTGAGTCAATGTTGAGGACTCCCAGGGCTACTCCCTCCCGACTGTATACCATGGTGCCACCACCTCTGGTGATTCTGTCCTGCCGGTGGGACAGGACATACCCAGGGATGGTGATGGTGGTGTCTGGGACATTGGTTGTAAGGTATGATTTGGTAATTATGACTATGTCAGGCTGTTGCTTGACTAGTCTGTGGGACAGCTCTCCCAATTTTGGCACAACTCCCCAGATGTTGGTAAGGAGGACTTTGCAGGGTCGACAGGGCTGGGTTTGCCGTTGTCGTTTCCGGTGCCGAGGTCGATGCCGGGTGGTCCGTCCGGTTTTATTATTCTTGTTTTTCGTAGCGGTTGTTTACAACTGAGTGGCTTGCTAGGCCATTTCAGAGGGCATTAAGAGTCAACCACATTGCTGTGGGTCTGGAGTCACATGTAGGCCAGACCAGGTAAGGACGGCAGATTTCCTTTCCTAAAGGACATTAGCGAACCAGATGGGCTTTTGCAACAATCGACAATGGTATCATGGTCGCCATTACTAAGACTAACATTTAATTCCAGAATTAAATTGAATTGAATTTAAATTCCACCAGCTGCTGTGGTGGGATTTGAACCCATATCCCCAGAGCATTTGACTGAGCCTCTGACTTACTAGTCTAGTGACATAACCACTACGCCACCACCTCCCCGCATTGAGTCTCGTGCTCTTGGCTTCACTGATCTCCTTTGGTTTCCCATTCCTCAGCTCATCCCCATAAAAATTCTCATTCTAGCTTCAGACTCTCCATGCCTTTGCTCCACCATACTTCTACAATATCCTCTGGCTCTACATCCCAGCTTGCATCTTCCACTCTTCTGACCCTAGTCCATTCTGTTTCCTCTCTCTTCCTTCACCTCCTTTCACTACTTCATCAACTAGCCTTCAACCACTATAACCCTTGACTGTGGAACATCCCTAAACCCCTCCAGCTTGCTACCCCTCTCCCCATTTTCAAAATCTAACTTAACTGTGCTTTTGGTCATGTTGTATATCGACTTTCCCACTTCCTTGCTGAGTGACCTTCGATCTGTAAAATGTTTTGGACATTTGTTACTCTTTATGTTTATAATTTGTATTCCTGCAATTAGCATCAAGAAAAATTACAACACATACATATGTTGAGCTGATTTATAAACATAAAAGCAGAGTATGCAGAATGTTTTTTACCTTGTAGGCTCAGTGTATTCTGAGTAAATAATAGCTTCACCTATGTTTTAACCATTTGCGCCAATATGCAATTTAAGATTGAACCTAGAATTAAAATATTTGTACGGCACTGCCATCAAACAATTCAAGGCAAAATGTGAGTACTTTGCTCTGTTGTCAACTGAGCTAGTTCCTCTGTAATTTGGATTATAGAAATGGTATTGAAGAATTCAACATAGTATAATTTGAATCCTCTAACCTTTTAATTGGGCCTCCACTTTTATCAAAACTTGCTGATTCACCATAGCCACCTACCAGCAGGACACCTGTGTCGTTTGTGATTGTATGTCTTGTAATTTAATATTTTTACTATAGGAATATCGCAGAGAAGGCTCCCTAAAATTGTATTTGATATTGCATGTTAACTTAAACTTTTCAATTTTTTAGTATTCCAGTGACATTCCTTTTTATGAGGATGGCTGTATTAGTTCCAGTATTAATTTTGGAGTGTCAGGATAATTATAAAATATTGTGAAATTAGATGGATTTTGACACCCATGCATGCTCTAAAGCATTAAATTGGCACATCACTATGCAGGTGAATGAGAGTTCATTTTCTTACCATCGTAGAATGTTTTGTCACAGATAAAAGGAATTTTAACCATCAAGTCAATGCCGGTGCTTTACTGCAGCTGAGCTTCGTCTAATCCAACTCTACCTTTAACATTAATACAATAGCAAAATACTGCAGATGCTGGAAATCTAAAATAACAGAAAATGCTGGAAACACTCAGCAGGTCAGGCAGCATCCGTGGAGAGAGGAACCGAGTTAACGTTTCAGGTCTGTGACCCTTCGTCAGAACTGGAAAAAGTTAGAGATGTAAAAAGTTTTAAGCAGGTGCAGAGGCGGGAAGAGGGGAGGAAAGAACAAAAGGGAAGGTCTGTGATTGGGTGGAAGGCAGGAGTGATTAAATGTTGCAAATGGGAATGGCAGAATCAATAGCTGCCGCCTGAAAAAATAGGGGCAGAGTTTATGGTCTGAAATTGTTGAACTCTGTTGAGCCCAGAAGGCTGTAAAGTGCCTAATAGAAAGATGAGGTGCTGTTCCTCGAGCTTACTTTGAGCTTCATTGGAACAGTGTAAGAGGCCAAGGACAGAGAGTTCAGAGTGGGAGTGGAGCAGAGAATTAAAGTGACAAGCGACCGGAAGCTCGGGGTCACCCTTACGGACTGCAAAGCGGTCACTCAATCTGCGTTTGGTCTCCCCAATGTAGAGGAGACCACATCGTGAGCAGCGAATACAGTATACTAAATGGCAAGAAGTACAAGTAAATTGCTGTTTCACCTGGAAGGAATGTTTGGGGCCCTGGACAGTGGGAAGGGAGGAGGTAAAAAGGCAGGTGTTGCATCTCCTGCGTTTGCACGGAAAGGTACCATGGGGAGGATTAACGATATAACGATTTGGAGGAGGGGACCGAGTGTAACATATCAAAGTTTGCAGATGATACTAAGATGGGAGGGAAAGTAGTGAGTGAGGAGGACATAAAAAACCTGCAAGGGGACATCGACAGGCTAAGTAAGTGGGCAGAGATTTGGCAGATGGAATACAATACTGGAAAGTGTGAGGTTATGCACTTTGGCAGGAAAAATCGTAGAGCAAGTTATTATCTTAATGGCAAGAAACTGGAAAGTACTGAAGTACAAAGGGATCTGGGGGTACTGGTGCACGAAACTCAAAAGGTTAGTATGCAGGTGCAGCAAGTGATTAAGAAGGCCAATGGAATGTTGACTTTCATTGCTAGGGGGATAGAATATAAAAATAGGGAGGTATTGCTTCAGTTGTACAAGGTATTGGTGAGACCGCACCTGGAGTACTGCGTACAGTTTTGGTGTCCATACTTAAGAAAGGACATACTTGCTCTCGAGTCAGTACAAAGAAGGTTCACTCGGTTAATCCCGGGGATGAGGGGATGGACATATGAGGAGAGGTTGAGTAGATTGGGACTCTACTCATTGGAGTTCAGAAGAATGAGAGGCGATCTTATTGAAACATATAAGATTGTGAAGGGGTTGGATCGGGTGGATGCGGGGAGGATGTTCCCGATGATGGGTGAAACTAGAATTAGGGGGCATAGTCTTAGAATAAGGGGCTGCTCTTTCAAAACTGAGATGAGGAGGAACTACTTCACTCAGAGGGTGGTAGGTCCATGGAATATGCTGCCCCAAAAAGCTGTAGAAGCTACATCATTACATAAATTTAAAACAGAAATAGACAGTTTCCTAGAAGTAAAGGGAATTAAGGGTTACGGGGAGCGGGCAGGAATTTGGACATGAGTCTAGGTTCGGATCGGTCATGGCCCTGTGGGTAGCGGAGCGGGCCCAGGGGCCGTGTAGCCTGATCCTGCTCCTATTTCTTGTGTCTAATTCTGTTAGATTCAGGAGATGGTTCTGTGATAGTGGATTGGCGGTTAGGATCAGATCAGCCATGATCTTATTGAATGGCGGAGCAGGCTCGAGGGGCCGATTGGCCTACTCCTGCTCCTATTTCTTATGTTCTTATGAGGAGAGGTGCTATTGGGGTGATTGAGGAGTAGACCAGGGTGTTGCGGAGGGAGCAGTCCCTTCGGAATGCTGAAAGGGGAGGTGAGGGGAAGATGTGTTTGGTGGTGGGACTATGCTGGAGGTGGCGGAAATAGCGGAGGATGATCGGTTGAATGTGGATGCTGGTGGGGTGAAAGGTGAGGACAAGGGGAACCCTATTGTGGTTCTGGGAGGGAGGGGAAGGGGTGAGAGCAGAAGTGCGGGAAATGGAACAGACACTGTCGAGGGCCATGCCAACCACGGTAGAGGGGAATCCTCGGTTGAGGAAAAAGGAAGACCTTTAACATTCCTTTTTTTAAACAACTATATAATTACTTTCTTTTTTAAGAGTTTATGCATAGGCTCTACTTCAACAGTTTGTGGCAGAGAATTTCAAATTCTAACTGCCCTTTGTGCAAGTCATTTTTTTTTTCTAACTTCCCCTTTAATTCTTCTTGTGATTATAAATCTTAAATCTGTGCCCTTCTGTTACCATCAGTCTGACCAGTGGAAATAATCTATTGCTATTTACCTTACTCTTAGACATCTAACAGGTCACTCCATTCTCGGCTCCAGTGGGAAAAAGTCCAAACTCCTTGAGACACTCTTCATAACTGTAACCCTTCATCTTTGGTAACATCTTCTTCAACCTACGCAGTGACTTTTCCACTACTTTTATGTCCTTCCTATAATGGGCTGCTGAAAACTGCTGCCTAAGTAAGATATAACAACAGAAAATACTGGAAATACTCAGCAGGCCAGGCAGCATCCGTGGAGAGAGAAACAGAGTTAACATTTCAGGTTTGGGACCCTTCATCAGAACTGGAAAAAGCTGGAGATGTAACAGATATTAAGCAGGTACAGAGACAGGGGGGTGGGGGGTGGTTAGGAGGGGAGGAAGGAATAGAAAGAACATCCTGTACTTTTGTAAGAGGCAGGAAAGATAAAATGTTGCAAATGGGAGTGGCAAAAATCATACAGCATGAAAAATGGGGGCAGGGATTATTATCTGAAATTGTTGAACTCAATGTTGAGTCCGGCAGGCTGTAAAGTGCCTAATCGAAAGATGAGGTGCTGTTCCTCGAGCTTACGTTGTCTGGCCTGCTGAGTATTTCCAGCATTTTCTGTTGTTATTTCAGATTTCCAGCACCCGCAGTATTTTGCTATTGCCTAAATAAGATTTTGTGCAGATGCATCATTATTGTCTTTCTTTTGTATTCTATGCCTCTAGATCCAAAAGCAAACATTATTTTTGTCTTTTACGGCCATACTTACTTGTGTTGCAACATTTAATGATATCTGTATCTGCACAGCAAGCTTCCCTACCCCATTTAAAGTATGTTTTCAGTTCCAATTCTTTCAAAATTTAATCAGTCACATTTTTGTACATTAAACTGCATCTGCCACCTATCTATATTCTCCTGCAGTTTTTTTTCCACAATCTTCATTGCAATTTGCCTTCCTCTTCCCAAATTTGGTGGCATCAGCAAATTTTGATATTATTCCCCCACTTTCTAAGCCTAGATAATTTATGTATAATGTCCAAATTATCTATTTCTGTGCTGTAATGTTCTGATTCTACGAATAAAAGTGGCCCAACACAGATCTGTGTAAAATCACTTGCTGTCTATCCAGTCCAGGATGCATTGGTAATAATTTTCCAAAACTCCCTGGACTCAGCAAAGGTCCCGGCAGATTGGAAAACTGCTAATGTAACACCCTTATTTAAAAAGGGTAATAGACAGAAGGCTGGAAACTATAGACCAGTTAGCCTAACATCTGTGGTTGGTAAAATTTTAGAGTCGATTATTAAGGAGACAGTAACGGGACATTTGGATAAACATAATTTAATAGGACAAAGTCAGCATGGTTTTACGAAGGGGAAGTCATGTTTGACAAATTTGCTTGAGTTCTTTGAGGACGTAACATACAGGGTGGATAAGGGGGAACCAGTGGACGTAGTGTATTTAGACTTCCAAAAGGCATTTGACAAGGTGCCACACAAGATTATTGCTCAAGATAAAAAATCACGGGATTGGGGGTAATATTCTGGCATGGGTGGAGGATTGGCTATCTAATAGAAAGCAGAGAGTTGGGGTAAATGGTTCATTCTCAGACTGGCAATCAGTAATTAGTGGTGTTCCGCAGGGGTCAGTGCTGGGACCCCAACTCTTTACAATCTATATTAACGATTTGGAGGAGGGGACCGAGTGTAACATATCAAAGTTTGCAGATGATACAAAGATGGGAGGGAAAATAGTGAGTGAGGAGGACATAAAAAACCTGCAAAGGGACATAGATAGGCTAAGTAAGTGGGCAGAGATTTGGCAGATGGAATATAATACTGGAATGTGTGAGGTTATGCACTTTGGCAGGAAAAATCATAGAGCAAGTTATTATCTTAATGGCAAGAAACTGGAAAGTACTGCAGTACAAAGGGATCTGGGGGTCCTGGTGCACAAAACACAAAAAGTTAGTATGCAGGTGCAGCAGGTGATCAAGAAGGCCAATGGAATGTTGGCTTTTATTGCTAGGGGGATGGAATATAAAAACTGAGGTATTGCTGCAGTTGTATAAGGTATTGGTGAGACCGTACCTGGAATACTGCATACAGTTTTGGTGTCCATACTTAAGAAAAGACATACTTGCTCTCAAGGCAGTACAAGGAAGGTTCACTCGGTTAATCCCGGGGATGAGGGGGTTGACATATGAGGAGAGGTTGAGTAGATTGGGACGCTACTCATTGGAGTTCAGAAGAATGAGAGGCGATCTTATTGAAACATATAAGATTGTAAAGGGACTTGATCGGGTGGATGTGGTGAGGATGTTCCCAATGATGGGTGAAATTAGAACTAGGGGGCATAATCTTAGAATAAGGGGCTGCTCTTTCAAAACTGAGATGAGGAGAAACTTCTTCACTCAGAGGGTGGTAGGTCTGTGGAATTTGCTGCCCCAGAGAGCTGTGGAAGCTACATCATTAAATAAATTTAAAACAGAAATAGATAGTTTCCTAGAAGTAAGGGGAATTAGGGGTTACGGGGAGCGGGCAGGAAATCGGACATGAGGCTAGGTTCGGATTGGTCATGGCCCTGTGGGTAGCGGAGCGGGCCCAGGGGCCGTGTAGCCTGGTCCTGTTCCTACTTCTTGTGTTCTAATTCTGTTAGATTTCAGGAGATGGTTCTATTCACAGGGATTAGTGGAGACCTCGGGAACAGGCTGCCAGCTAGGAGTCCTTCAAGAGTAAATTGGGCCTGTTCCTGGCTGGGGTGGAGATCACCTCTTACAGAAGGTAAGTACTGTAGGAAATACAGGGACAGAGTGATCTGGACGAGTTTCACTCGTCTCGATGGGTCGGAGAGGAATTTCCCAGATTTTTTCTCCCAAATTGGCACATTGGGTTTTTTATCTGGTTTTTTGCCTCTCCCGGGAGATCACATGGGTTCGGGTGGGATGGAGAGTGAAAGTAGATTTGAGGTTAGGATCAGATCAGCCATGATCTTATTGAATGGCGGAGCAGGCTCGAGGGGCCGATTGGCCTACTCCTGCTCCTATTTCTTATGTTCCAATAAACTTCCATTTACCTCCTCCCCTTGCTTTCTGTGTTCCAACCATCTCTGGTCCTGATTTCATGTGCCCTTAATTTTGTTCTAAATCTCTATCAAATGCTTTTTGAAAATTCATATAAACCACATCCACTACATTTATTTTATCTCTAGTCTCTCTTTGCTCTATTTCTTCAAAGAATTCTACTAAGTTGGTGAAGTACAACCTGCCTTTCATAAATCTATGCTGACTGGCCCCAATTCCCAGTGTGCTTAGTAATTTCATTCTGCATTATAGACTATGGTAGTTTAACAACTGAAGTAAGCCTAACTGACCTATAGTTTCCTGACTTATCTCCCTTTTTTTCATGTGGACTGTTAAATTTACCACCCTCCAAGACCTCTGGCACAATTTTCCTTAAGCTATAGGCAGAACCTCTGGTATTTCTTACCAAGCTTCCCATGGGATCCTCAGATGTAAGCCATCAGGTCCTAGTGACTTGTTTACCTTAAGTATTATCTCGTCTGAAAGAAGTTTGCTGTGTGAAAAGATAAGTAGGGTATGTGAGATTAAGGAAGCTATTTTACTGAGCGACTTAATCAACCAAATATAAACTAGGAAAACACATGGTGCATAAAGTGGCTTAAAGCAATTTGAATAGACTTGACATGTCCACCACTGCAGACTAACAATCACTAAATCAATTAGAATGCTGAACTGTATGGTCAAAACAGTTAAAAAAAAAAAATAAGTCATATGAAGTTGCACTGAAACTGTATACAGTCTACTGATAATTCAAATTTGTTTTTGCACAAAAAATGAATTATCCAATCATTTTAATTAAGCAATGTACATAGCACAACAAAGTGGGAATTTAGTGCAAAAAATGTTGAATCATCAGCTAATTTGAATTCAGTGATTTTGAATTAAGAGTAGACTGCAGTGCTCTAGTCAGCCCACAGCTTAAATAGTTTGTCCATTTCTAGTCATGGAGACACAGGGGAGACTGAACTGCTGAAGGTAATGCAAAGAACCGTAATGAGGTTGATCCCTAGTATTTAAGGTCTAAGTTAGAAAATACTGGAGCAACTGGGGTATTTGAAGTTGATCTTAATGAGGTAAAAAGATAGACAATGTAGAAAAGGTAAATCTGTAAATTTAATTCAAACTAAATTGCAAAAGTAGGACAAAGGAACAGAGGTGCAAACTTAGAACTCATATCAGATGCTTCATCAAATAAAGAATGATCAATGGGCATCTGGATCGAGTAGTGGAGGTTGAAACCTTGGTTTAATTTAAGAAATAATTAGATGCCTTAATAAGGGCCTCTGAGTGGATGAACTAAGATGGGCTGAATGGCCTTTATCATCCATAAATATTGTGTAATCTCTTCGTTACCTTGACAATCCTCAATACTAATATGCTTGTGAAAAGTCATTTTATTCTGTTATTTGCTGATTTTCTTTCCTGCTCCCATTCCCTTAACCTTTCAAATCTCTCTTTTTGCAGCTTTCCTACATATTTGCATATTTTTAAAATCTGCCCTGAAGTTCTAAATGCTTTTTTAAAATTTCAAATTTGATCCCATCTCTCTCTTCATCCTTGGATCCCTAGCCTTTGCTCTTCTTTCTTATTGGAATATACTTAGTTTGTACCCTTTCCAACTTTTTTTAATATTTCCCATTGCTGATCCATAATTCTATTTTTTTATACTGTTATATACATGCAGTTTCAATTTGCCAATTCTATTTTTTTATTGCCTTCCTACCATGTCACATTTAACTTCTTTCATCCTTTCTGCATCATTATTATCTGTACACATTGTGCTTACTGTCCCTTCCAAGTTACCCACTACTCTTCTTAGGCAGTCCCTCGGAACCAAGGATAACTTGCTTCCACACTAAAAATTAGTTCTCAGGTGACTGATGAGTCCAATGCGGGACCTACAGTCTCTGTCACAGGTGGGGTGGGTGAGTGGGGTGCTTGGGTTGACGTGCGCTCCTTCCGCTGTTTGCGCTTTGCTTCTGCTTGCTCCCGGCGAAGAGACTCGAGGTGTTTGGTGCCTTCCCGGATGATTCTCCTCCACTTTGTGCAGTCTTGGGCCAGGGATTCCCAGGTGTCGGTGGGGATGTTGCACTTTTTCAAGGAGGCTTTGAGGTTGTCCTTGAAGCGTTTCCTCTGCCCACCTGGGGCTCTCTTACCATGTCGGAGCTCAGAGTAGAGTGCTTGTTTTGGGAGTCTTGTATCGGGCATGCGGACGATGTGGCCCGTCCATCGGAGCTGATCAAGCGTGGTCAAAGCTTCGATGCTGGGGATGTTGGCCTGAGCGAGAACACTGACGTTGGTGCGCCTATTCTGCCAATGGATTTGCAGGATCTTGCAGAGACAGCATTGGTGGTACCTCTCCAGTGCTTTGAGGTGACTGCTGTACGTGGTCCATGTCTCTGTTCCCTTGCTTATCCACTCCCCCACCTGTCATATTAGTTTAAGCTTTCCATCAGAGCTCTAGTCAACCTCCCTGTGAGAATATTGGTCCCAGCTCTGTTCAGGTGTAGTCCATCCCATCAGCATAGCTTAGTCCAGCCCCAGCACTAGTCCCAATGGCCTAGGAATCTGAACTCCTAGCCACGCATTTACTTCCCTAATCTGGGTGTTGCTGTACTGGGTTGTACACGGCACTGGTAGAAATCTTGGGATTGCTACATTTGAAGTCCTGTTAATCTACTTTCTAAATCCTGGAACTCTTTGGTGGTTGCAGACTCTGAATTCTATTTTTGCCTGTGTTTAAGGTCAGATATGAGCCATTACATATAGCTGATTTTATCCCCACCCTCTTCTCCAGAAGGTTCTACATCCACTTAGATTACCCTTGCTGCTGGGAGCCAATACACTTTTCGGAACTCAACATTTCCAGTTACAGAAGCAAATATTTACTCCTCTGACTATTGTATCTCTCATTAGCGTGTATCCCTATGCTCAGCTCTCCCCTCTCGGGGGACCCTGTTTTCCACGATGCTGTGGTGCAGCTTGTGACTACCACCCTGAGTCATTATCCTTGGAACAAACATTTAGTTGTAAAAACATTTTTTTCAAAGGCAATGTCCTCAGGGGACCCCTGCACTTATTTTCTACTTCTGGTAATGCTTCTGGTCACCCGCTTCCAATTCTTGTACTCTCTCGGTCTATGGATTGACTACCTCTTGGAATGTAACTTGCCACTTCCTGTACATAACAAACTGTCTCCCTGTAATTTTGGACCCTGAGTAAGTGAAGTTGGAGACATTGGGCCAGATTTTGCTTTTAGCAACGAACCAACGGCACCAGCCATTTTGCACTGAAACTTACTGTAAATTAGAGAACCAAAAAGAGCAGTGCCCTCTACAGAGCATCTGGGACCTGTGTGAACCGAGCAAGCAACTGTGCATTTCCTTAACCAACCCGATTGAAGAATCGATAATGAGCACTGCAGAGCCTGAACCAGGAAGTGCCAGTTAGAATATTGAATTCAATGTCAAATCCAGTACAGAACGTGAAATGTAGAGGGGGAAAGAAAGATTGGATTGAGAGAGAGAGCTAAAAGAGACAAAGACAAAGTAAAACAATTTTTTATTAACATCTTTTTATTTTTTTAAATCTCCAACAATAATTAAAACCTGAAGGAATGAGATTCCACACTTGTAAAAGTAGATTTTCAGTGCCAGAGATGTTGTTTGGCAGTAATTAAGACTTACCATGCTGCTAAAAGGGTACTTGCACTGGAATAGACAAGCCCCAACTTTTCTGGCACGTTTAGTTCCCATCTCTGAGGTAAGTAAAGCAACTTCATGTGGCTCAATGCATTTGAACAATGAGTCAGACGGCGAGGTACCATTTATAGCGCAGCTTTTGGAGGAGCAGGGCAGCTCAAATCCACGTTTAACTGCGCATTTGCAGTCACCAGAAGTTGCTGTCCGATTTCTACATAAATAACGGTGAGCACTGTTAGCCTCACTGTTATTTCTACTGCAAAGTTTGGCCCAGTGATTACAAATGTTTTTGCCCTGGGTGCTGAAACCATCCAGGAACTTACACATGCAGCAAGTGTTTCATGCAGCATTAGCCATGTGTAAACATCATATCCTCCTATTCTTGTACTGTTCACTTGTCCCACTCTATAGTCTCTTATTTTTGTCCTGTCTGCAGCAGTGGCTCTTTTGTGCACAGAGGTGTATTGTCACATTGAGAGGCTTTTTGGTAGATTTTACTGTAATGGTTTTTCCTGAGGTAAGTTCAAATTTTAATCCGCTTGACTCAGTTCAATGTTGTGCCTAACATTTTTTCTTGATGTGGCGTTGAGCTCTTTCTGTTCTTGTTAGAGAGCTTTTCTGGCTACTTAGTCACAATTTTTGTCTTCCTAACGAAAATTTCAAGGGGTTTGAAGTTTGCCTTATCTGTTCTGACTACTTGTCAGCCAGCACCCATAATTCAGAAGTTAATGTGGGTTGCACCTGATTTGATTGATGTATGTATTGATAGTTTGGCACATAAATCTTCAGTTAACATCTGTGTTCTGGTTGGCAATCCTGGTTCAGTTATTAATGTTTATAGAAGCTTGATTTTTTTTTTTTTAACACTGGTTAGAAAATCTAGCTCCATAGTTCCTACAAAGTTATTTGAGTGAAAATGTTGAGTCGGCCAACCAGATGATAAATGTTTCCGACTCCAAAACAGTACTGAGATGGTGCAGTTTCTTTGTATTCCTTTTTATACTTCAGGAGTTTGAAGTGATGATCACATGCATTAAAGACTTGCTCTCTTTTCTAGTGGCTTGACTTCGAGCTACTGGGGTAGAAATTGGTATGCCTCACGCCCAATTTCAGAGCACAAAATTAGGGTTAGGGAACCAATTTTGGTCGGCGGTATCCAGCGCCAGATCACAAAGTGCGCTGGCTGCTAAATTGCCAACTGGCAACTTCCAAATACCTTAAGCGCCTTCCTAAAACCGATGTTGGGCCACTGATTATTCAAATCAAGGATCCAATGCCTGTTTCAGGACCCTGATGTCAAATTGGGTAAAAACTGAGCGAGCTGCACTCAGTTTTTCCAGGTCTACGGTGGCCTAATCAGCGGTCCTTAAAGTGTTGCGGGCCATTGCCGGGTCCTGCTTGCCCCTCTTCCATTCATCTCTCCATGCCCATCCCCTCCACACCACTCCCAGGGCATATCTGAGGGCTGCTGCCAGCGATGCAGCCCTAATATGGTGGCCTTCAATATGGCGAGCTTCATTGGGATGCCTGATCGCACAAGTGGAAACAGTTTCTCCACCTCTAACCTATTGAGCCTCTGCATATTTTAAAGATCTCTGTTAGGTCTCCTATTAGTTTTCTCTTTCCCAGACAAAAGAACCTCAACGTGCTCTGTGTTGTTGCATCGGGATCACTCGCCTGGCAGGAAACTGATGACATTGGATTGGCTGCCCATTTTGCAACCCACCCAATTTTTACTTTCTATTGATTTTAACCGAAATTAAAATTGGGCAGGGTGTAAAACTGGCAGCCAATCTGATCCCATCAGTTTCCCCGCTGGGCAAGTTAGTTAACATCCTTGTAAATCTTTTCTGTACTTTCTCCTGTGCTTCAATGCCCCTTTTTGTAGTATGGAGACCAGAACTCCACACAAGTGTGATCTATATAAATTCAATATTACCTCCCTGATGATTTTATATTCTATTCCTCTAGAAATGATCCACAGTACTTCGTTTGCACTCTTTATGGTCTTATTAGCTTGTATTGCTACTTTTAACAGTTTCTGTATCTATTCCCAAATCTCTCTGCTCCTTTATCCCATTTAGTTTCCTTCTTGGGATAAGTGGCCACCTTCCTCCTCCTACCACAATGAACCACCTCACACTTCGCTATATTGAATTTAATTTGCCATTTATCCACACACTCTGCAAACCTGTTCATTTCTTATTGTATTTTGGTACAATCTTCCACATTATTGACTATATGCACAATTCAGTGTCTCTGCAAATTTCGACACCATGAGTCCAAATCATTTATGTATATGCGTAACAACAGTGGTCCCAGCACGGATTCCGACTCGACACCACTTCCTACTTTCTGCCAGTCTGAGAAACTTCCCTCATCTTATATGCTCTGTTTTCTGTGTTGCAACCATCTTTCAATGCATTCTGCTATCTGGCACCTCACAACAGATGCCCTGAACTTTGTCATGAATCTTTCACATAGCACCTTGTTGAAGGCCTTCTGAAATTCCATGTATACCACATCCACTGCATTGCCCTTGTCCACACTTTCTGTTGCTACTTTAAAGTAATCAATCTTATTGATTGCTTTAAACATGGCCTTTTTCATTGGGCCAGTTAGATCTTGGTGGAAGAAATAAAGACAAATTGAATGTGCATGCCATTATTAATGTGCAAATCGGCCAGCAACTTGTGCTGAGGTGGAGATAACCCATGAATTGCAAATCGCCACAAGCTGCTGGACGATTTGCGCCGCTCCATTGTTAGCTTTGTGCAAACAGCATCTTGACCTTAACCTCCCTGTGATTTGACAAATCTATTCGGGTTTTTTGAGGCTGTAACTAGCAGGGTAGATAAAGGGGAACCAGTGGGTTCCGCCAAGACCACTCGGCTCCCAACCTCATTACAGCCTTGGTCCAAACATGGACAAAAGAGCTTAATTCCAGAGCTGAGGTGAGAGTGACATCAAGGCAGCATTTGACCGAGTGTGGCATCAAGGAGCCCTAGTAAAACTGAAGTCAGTGGGAATCGGGGACGAAAACACTCCACTGGCTGGAGTCATACCTAGCACAAAGGAAGATGGTTGTGGTGATTGAAGGTCAATCATCACAGCCCCAGGACATCGCTGCAGGAGTTCCCCAGGGCAGTGTCCTAGGCCCAACCATCTTCAATTGCTTCATCAATGACCTTCCCTCCAACATAAGGTCAGAAATGGGGATGTTCGCTGATGACTGCAGTGTTCAGTGCCATTCACAACTCCTCAGATAATGAAGCAGTCCATGCCCGCATGCAACAAGACCTGGACGACGTTCAGGCTTGGGCTAATAAGTGGCAGGTACCATTCATGCCACAGAAATGCCAGGCAATGACTATCTCCAACAAGTGAGAGTCTAACCACCTCTCCTTGATATTCAACGGCATTACCATCGCCAAATCCCCCACCATCAACATCCTGGGGGTCACCATTTACCAGAAACTTAACTGGACCAGCCACACACATACTGTGACCAGAAGAGCAGGTCAGAGTCTGGGTATTCTGCGGCGATTGTCTCGCCTCCTGACTCCCCAAAGCCTTTCCACCATCTACAAGGCACAAGTAAGGAATGTGATGGAATACTCTCCACTTGCCTGGATGAGTGCAGCTCCAACAACACTGAAGAAGCTCGACACCATCCAGGACAAAGCAGCCCACTTGATTGGCTTCCATCCACCACCTTAAACATTCACTCCCTCCACCACCGGCATACCGTGGCTGCAGTGTGTACCATCTACAAGATGCACTGTAGCAACTCGCCAAAGCTTCTTCGGCAGCACCTCCCAAACCTGCGACCTCTTCCACCTAGAAGGACAAGGGCAGCAGGCGCATGGGAACACCGCCACCTCCAAGTTCCCCTCCAAGTCACACACCATCCTGACTTAGAAGTATATTGCCGGGTCAAAATCCTGGAACTCCCTGCCTAACAGTTGGAGTACCTTCACCACACGGAATGCAGCGGTTCAAGAAGGCGGCTCACCACCACCTTCTCGAGGGCAACTGCACTTATGAAATCCCAACTGTTCAGCCTTTGGCCCTCCATTCACCGTGACATTTCTGCAGCTACCAATCTGCTCAACCACACCCTCACCACCACCTTTGATGCCCCAGTCCCTATTAAAAAGTAATTACTCTCTCTCACCCTGGCCGTTCCCCCTGGTACGGCCCTCATCTTCGCTCCCTTAAGTCCTTGGGACACAGATATGAGCGAATATGGTTTAGCCATTCACCGCCAGATCTGGCTGCACCACATAAAGCATTATCGGGTCCTGCTCTCGCCTGCCAAAATTGCTCATTACTCCAGAATCATTCTGGAATGCAAAGATAAACCCCGGCTCCTATTCTCTACTGCTAACTGTCTTCTTAAACCCCTCTCCCTTGTCTCCTCCACCCTCACCTCTGACAAAGAGTGTGAGGAGCTCATGGACTTCTTGGTCTCTAAGATTGAGACCATCTGTTCAGCTGCTTCTGCCACTTCCCTTCCTTCCCCATATCCACCGGGCCAAACTTCCTCTAAGGTTCCCCCCTGCCCTAGCCCTGAGCTGGCATCTTTCTCCAATTTCTCTCTGATCTCCCCTCATGAGCTCTCCGTGCTCATCTTGTCCATGAGACCCACCTCCTGCTCCCTCGACCCTATTCCCACCAAAGTGCTGACCACCCAACTTCCTTTTCTGGCTCCCATGTTATCTGACATTGTTAACAGTTCTCTCCTCAGGTACAGTCCCCCTCTCCCTCAAATCTGCCGTCATCACCCCTCTTTTTTAAAAAAAAAAAACCTTGACCCCTCCGTCCTTGCAAACTGCCGCCCCATCTCCAACCTCCCTTTCCTCTCAAGTCCTTAAGCGTGTTGTCGCCTCCCAAATCCGTGCCTATCTTTCCCACAATTCCGTGTCTGAATCCCTCCAGTCAGGTTTCTGCCCCTGCCACAGTACCGAAACGGCTCTCATCAAAGTCACAAATGACATCCTTTGTGACTGTGACAAAGGTAAACTATCCCTCCTCATCCTTCTTGACTTGTCTGCAGCCTTTGATACGCTTGACCACTCCATCCTTCTCCCACGCCTCTCCACCGTCATCCAGCTGGGTGGGACTGCACTCGCCTGTTTCCATTCTTATGTATCTAATCGTAGCCAGAGAATCACCTGCAACGGCTTCTCTTCCCGTTCCTGCATCATTAACTCTGGTATCCCCAAGGATCTATCCTTGGCCCCCTCCTATTTCTCATCTACATGTTGCCCCTTGGCGACAGCATCCAAAAACACAGTGTCAGTTTCCACATATACGCTGACGACACCCAGCTCTACCTCACGATCACTTCTCTCGACCCCTCCACGGTCTCAATTGTCAGACTGCTTGTCCGACATCCAGTTCTGGATGAGCAGAAATTTTCTCCAATTAAATATTGGGAAGACCGAAGCCATTGTTTTCTGTCCCCGCCACAAACTCCGTTCCCTAGCCACTGACTCCATCCCTCTCCCTAACATCTGTCTAAGGCTGAACCACACTTTTACAACCTTGGTGTCCTATTTGACCCTGAAATGAACTTCGACCACATATCCGCAGCATAACTAAGACTGCCTATTTCCAGCTCCATCACCCGTCTCCGCCCTTGCCTCAGCTCATCCACTGCTGAAACCCTCATCAATGCCTTTGTTACCTCTAGATTTGACTATTCCAATGCACTCCTGACTGGCCTGCCACATTCTACCCTACGTAAACTTGAGGTCATCCAAAACCCAGCTGCCCGTGTCCTAACTCGCACCAAGTCCTGTTCACCCATCACCCCTGTGCTCGCTGACCGACATTGGCTCCCCGTTAAGCAACGCCTCAATTTCAAAATTCTCATCCTTGTTTTCAAATTCCCTCCATGGCCTCGCCCCTCCCTCTTTTTTTCATTCGTTTATGGGATGTGGGCGTCGCTGGCAAAGCCAGCATTTATTGCCCATACCTAATTGCCCTTGAGGTGGTGGTGGTGAGCTGCCTTCTTGAACCGCTGCAGTCAGTGTGGTGAAGGTACTCCCACAGTGCTGTTCGGTAAGGTGTTCCAGGATTTTGATCCAGCGACGATGAAGGATCGGCGATATACTTTTAAGTCAAGATGGTGTGTGACTTGGAGGGGAACTTGGAGGTGGTGGTGTTCCCATGCGCCTGCTGCCTTTGTCCTTCTAGGTGGAAGTGGTCGTGGGTTTGGGAGGTGCTGCCGAAGAAGCCTTGGTGAGTTGCTACAGTACATCTTGTAGATGGTACACACTGCAGCCACGGTATGCTGGTGGTGGAGAAGGGAGTGAATGTTGAAGGTGGTGGATGGGTTGCCAATCAAGTGGGCTGCTTTGTCCTGGATGGTGTCGAGCTTCTTCAGTGTTGTTGGAGCTGCACTCATCCAGGCAAGTGGAGAGTATTCCATCATACTCCTTACTTGTGCCTTGTAGATGGTGGAAAGGCTTTGGGGAGTCAGGAGGTGAGACACTTGCCTCTGACTGCTCTTGTTGCCACAGTATTTATGTGGCTGGTCCAGTTAAGTTTCTGGTCAATGGTGACCCCCAGGATGTAGATGGTGGGGGATTCAGCGATGGTAATGCCGTTGAATGTCAAGTGGAGGTGGTTAGACTCTTGCTTGTTGGAGATAGTCATTCCCTGGCACTTCTGTGGCGTGAATGTTACCTGCCACTTATCAGCCCAAACCTGAACATCGTCCAGGTCTTGTTGCATACGGGCATGGACTGCTTCATTATCTGAAGAGTTGTGAATGGTGCTGAACACTGTGCAGCCATCAGCGAACATCCCCATTTCTGACATTATGTTGGAGGGAAGGTCATTGATGAAGCAACTGAAGATGGTTGGGCCGAGGACACTGCCCTGAGGAACTCCTGTAGCGATGTCCTGGGGCTGTGATGATTGACCTTCAACCACCACAACCATCTTCCTTTGTGCTAGGTATAACTCCAGCCAGTGGAGCTTTTTCCCCTGATTCCCATTGACTTCAGTTTTACTAGGGCTCCTTGATGCCACACTCGGTCAAATGCTGCCTTGATGTTAAGGGCAGTCACTCTCCCCTCACCTCTGGCAAACCTCCCTATCTCTGTAATCTCCTTCAATCCCAACCCCCACCCCCCACCCCAAGATATCTGCACTCCTCTAATTCTGCCCTCTTGAGCATCCCTGATTATAATCGATCAACCAGTGGTGGCCGTGCTTTCTATTGCCTTGGCCCCAAGCTCTGGAATTCCCTGCCTAAACCTCTCTGCCTTGCTACCTCTCTTTCTTCCTTTAAGACGCTCCTTAAAACCTACCTCTTTGACCAAGCTTTTGGTCACCTGCCCTAATTTCTCCTTGTGTGGCTCGGCAACATATTCTGTCTTTTAATACTCCTGTGAAGCACCTTGGGACGTTTTACTATGTTAAAGGCACTTTATAATTACTTGTGTTGTGTAGCAAGCAATTAGGAAAGCAAATGGTATGTTGGACTTTATTGCAAGGGGGTTGGGGTACAAGAGTAAGGAAGTCTTGCTGCAATTGTACAGGGCTTTGGTGAGACCACACGTGGAGTATCATGTACAGTTTTGGTCACCGTACCTAAGGAAGGATATACTTGCCTTAGCGGGAGTGCAACGGAGTTTCACTAAATTGATTCCTGGGATGAGAGGGTTGTCCTATGAGGTGAGATTGAATAGAATAGGCTTATACTCTAAAATTTAGAAGAATGAGAGGTAATCTCATTGAAACAATTCTGAAAGTGCTTGACAGGGTAGATGCTGAAAAGCTGTTTCCCCTGGCTAGAGAGTCTAGAACTAGGGGGAATAAGTCCCAGGATAAGGGGTTGGCCATTTGGGACTGAGATGAGGAGAAATTTCTTCACTCAGAGGTTGTGAATCTTTGGAATTCTCTACTCCAGAGGACTGTGGCTGCTCAGTCGCCGAGTATATTCAAGGCTGAGAGCGATAGATTTTTGGACTATAGGGGAATCAATGGATATGGGGATCGGGCGGGAAAGTGGAGTTGAGGTCGAAGGTCAGCCATGATCTTATTGAATGGCGGAGCAGGCCCGAGGGGCCATATGGTCGTCTACTGCCCCCATTTCTTATGTTCTTATGTGATTTTCATGAAGTTGCTGCCTTTGCACATTAATTGCCCATTAAATTTGCCGCAGAATGTTAAGCCAAGTAATTAATAGCGTAAGTACCCGTTTAACAATGTGTTAATTGTTAATGACTGCCAATTAACCTCTCTGGCCCAGAAGGTGAACAATTAAAAGTGTGGAGTTTCATTCCTTTAGGTTTTAATTGTTGTTGGAGATTTTAAAAATGGCACATTTTAAATGTTTTTATTTTTTCTTACTTTTCCTTTGTCACTTTTTTCTCTCTTTTTAATCCAATCTATTCTTTCCCCCTCTTTATTTCTCTTTCTGTACCTGATTTGATATTGAATTCACCCACTCTAATTCACCATCCTTCTCAGTCCTGCCTCTGTTTAATTCTTAATCCTTAAATCTCATTGGTTAAGGAGATGCACTGTTGGACCCATCCCTAATATCACCTGTCTCCACCACTGCCTCAGCCCATTTGCTGCTGAAACCCTCATCCATACTTTGGTCCTCTCCAGACTCAGCTATTCCAACGCTCTCCCGGCTGGCCTCCCATCTTCCACCCACCAGAAACTTTAGCTCTTCCTATCTTTTCCATCCCGAATCCTGGCGCATACCAAGTCCAAAATGCCTCTATTTTAAAATTCTCATCATCGTGTTCAGTTCTCTCCATGGTCTCATTCCTCCCTATCTTTGTAACCTACTTGAGCCCTACAACTTTCCGAGAACTCTGAATTCCTCCACCTCTAGCCTCTTGCCCATCTCCCCCCACCCCTTCCTCACAACAACATTGGTGGCCGTGCATTCAGCTGCCTAGGCCCTAAACTATGGCATTCCCTTCCTAAACCTCTCCTCCTTTTAAGAACCACCTTAAAATCTACCCCTTTGACCAATCTTTTGGTCACCTGTCCTAATGTCTCCTCCTGTGGCTCGGTGTCCGATTACACTCCTATGAAGCGCCTTGGATGCTTTACTATGTTAAAGGCACTATATAAATGCAAGTTGTTGTAGTTTTGGCCAGAAGTCGAAGATCACCCCCATTATGTCTTGTTGGCATTTTCTGTTTTATTTCTAACTATTGCCTTTACAGGGTATTCCCCTTTCTGCCATTTCCCACATTTTCTCCCCTTTTTTGTGTAGGTCTCTTGAATGTCTTTTTAATTGTATTCATTCTTTTGTTTTTGTTTTTCCATCACTGCACTGATTGTTCATGTCATGTAACACTTTTCTATTAAGCAGCTTATAGCTCATTCAACCCATTGACGTTCTGTCTGTAATTGGCACACGTGCTCACTTATCTTTAACTCTTCAGTCCTAACAGAGGGCACACGCTCAAAACATCAGCATATTTTTTTTTCTTTAGTGATGCTGGTTCACCTACTGTTTATTTCCAGCATTTTCTGTTTTTAGTTTACATTTCTATTCATGAATTGACATAGCATGATGTGGCTGAATGTGAGTAAGAGTAACTGCATCAGATTCATGAAGGTTAAGAGTTAAGTTGAGGAAACAACAACAGCTTGTATTTATATAGGGTCTTTAACGTAGTAAAACATCCCTAGGCGCTTCACAGGAGCGTCATCAAATAAAATTTGACACCAACCCACATGAGATATTAGGGCAGATGAAAGAGGTAGGTTTTAAGGAGCGTCTTAAAGGAGGAACGAAAGGTGGAGAGGTTTAGGGAGGGAATTCCAGAGCTTAGGACCTTGGCAGCTGAAGACACAGCCGCCAATGGTGGAGCGATTAAAATCAGGGATGCTCAAGAGGCCAGAATTGGAGGAGTGCCGATATCTGAGGGTTGAAGGTCTGGAAGAGATTAGAGATAGGGAAGGGCAAAGCCATGGAGGGATTCGAAAGCAAGGAGGAGAATTTTTAAATCGAGGCATTGCATAACCAGGAGCCAATGTAGGTCAGCGAGCACAGGGGTGATTCATCAACAGAATTTGGTGTGTTAGGACACGGGCAGCAGAGTTTTGGATGACCTCAAGATAACGGAGAGTAGAACGTGGGAGGCCAGACAAGAGTGCATTGGAATTGGCTAGTCCAGAGTTAACAAAGGGTTGAATGACTATTTCGGCAGCAGATGAGCTGAGGTAGGGGCGGAGTTGGGCGATGTTACGGAAGTGGAAATAGGCGGTCTTAGTGATGGAGTGGATATGTGGTTAGAAACTCATCTCGGGGTCAAATATGGCACCAAGTGTGTGAACCGGTTGAGCCTCACACAGTTGCCAGGGAGAGGGATGGAGTTGGTGGCTAGGGAACGGATTTTGTGGCAGGGACCAAAGACAATGGCTTTGGTCTTCCCAATATTTAGCTGGAGGAAATTTCTGCTTATCCAGTACTGGATGGCAGACCAGCAGTCTGACAATTTAAAGATAGTGGAGGGGTCGGGAGAGGTGATGGTAAGGTAGAGCTGGGTGTCGTCAATGTACATGTGGAAACTTTTCTGATGATGTTGCCGAGGGGCAGCATGTAAATGAGGGATAGGAGGGGCCCAAGGATAGATCCTTGGGGGACACCAGAGGTAATGGCGTGGGAGCAGGAAGAGAAGCCATTGCAGGTGATTCTCTGGCTATGACTGGATAGATAGGAATAGAACCAGGCGAATGTTTGTGTTGAAAGATGACTAACTCTTTCACTTATGTAAAGGTGGCCTTTTATGTTTGATCCAGACAGGCGAGATGAATTAATATAACTAGAATGTGAGCATTTTTTACTTTAAAATATTCTGACATGATTTTTCAATTTTCATGCGACAGGTTACGGAACAAAATATTTCACTTAAAAATAGTATTGTGTGGGTGGAAGTTGGTGTTGGATGGTGTTGTTTAATTTGGTTTCATGCAGACACTGAAATAGCAGCTGCATGTTTCATTATGAAACACTCCAAAATCGTCAGCTCTAATGAATAATTATGTTCATTAAATGAGACCAATATAACAACATGCAAAGGTTTTCGATTAAGTTTTAAAAACAAAATTAAGATACCATATGCAATACAACTCAAAAGTGCACTTACCTTGCATTTTAGCGTACATGGGACACTGACACTGGTGTGCTGATACCTGTTCGTTATTGGCCTGTAATTTGTGGCACCTATGGGTGCGTACAAGGGCCGCACAAGTTCCAAGTTTCTGCGCGCGAAGACCCGGAATTTGCGATCTGTCAAGAATCTTTTTGACAGATCCAACGCATCCCCGGGAAAAGGGCATCCACGGGCAGAGAGTTGGCTATTCGCCCAACCTCTGCCCAGCGAATGCCCGTGAAATTCTTACGCCTGGTAAAAGCAGGCGTAAGGCCTGCTTTTACCAGCGTAAGAGTTTAAAAATACATAAAAATAAATTATTTTCAATTATTTATACATTAAAAACCTGTGCAATAAGCTAAGTTTATTTTTAGCCCCATTAAAACATTTAAATTTATTTTTCAAAAAAATACATTTTTGTTTTAAATACTTAATTAAATGGCATTTTAATTAATTTTAAATGTAATTTTTTTTATTTATTTGATTTGTACATGTATCTTTTGGGGTATTCCCATTCATGCTTAAGCATGAATGGGGGTGCCCTTCTTCCATTCATTGGGCTGGCCCACGTGATCCCAGAGGTGCTTGCAAGCTGCCTGCACCCCTGGGATACATGGGCCTCTACCCACGGGTACCCAGAGAGGCCCAGGACTGCAAATCTCCGGACCACCAGGTACGTGGGCATTTTATTTGCGGATCGGAGGCATTTCCTCAGTGAAGTCGCTAACTGCAAATTCAGGGCCAATATTTCTCTGATTAGTGTTAATTTTTCTCTGATTAAGCTATTTGAGTATTTATTTACTCAATAGTTTAATCAGACAAAAAACAGCTCAACAGATGCGTGTCTCGATTACACATTTAACATGCAGATATTGCAGATCGACAAGGAATTAAATGAATGAATATTATCTTTTTTTCATTTATTTGCTTGCTGATCTGCAATATCTGTATGTTAACTCTGAAATTTATAACTACATGTTCATGAGCTAATCGCCACCAAGTACAGGAAACTTTGTGTTATCCGGAGGCTAACTGTCCGGAATGCTCGAGCCACCGGCAAAAATCAGGTGCTGTTTTCGTTAGGTTTTTTTTCTTCTCGTTGCTTTTGTCCTCAACAGTCAAGCTCTGCAAGGTCTGCTGAAGCTGTTGCTAAGCTACAGAGACGCTTGGACTGTTTAGAAGCGCAACAGGGTTTGTTGACCGATACGGAGCTCGGAAGCTTCCGTATCTTTCAACATTAGCGCTGGAGTGTCCGGCAGTTTTGAGAGAACGGCAACAGCTCGGTCCCGTCGGTGCCGGATAGCACAAAGTTTCCTGTAACTTGGTTGTGTCGCTGGTTATTCTGCACACATGTATACATCGACGTGCTCCAGGTTTGTTATCCTCAATTTGAGACCTTGTATCGGATACATTCTATGCAATGTAGTTATTCAAACTGTTCTTAAGATATAGTAGTGATAACTAACAGCAGTTTACATCAGAACAGTTTGGATTTGCGTTTCCTGACAAACTAAGATAATCATTTAACTGTAGTTTTCTTCTGGAAGGGACTGTTTTTTCTTTTCTCCTCCCTCCTCCGTATACCCCCGCCCTTCCCCAAGATAAAACAAAAGCACTGTGTCTTCAATTTGGCTTTGCAACATTCTGCAATTACTTGTGCATAAACTCTGCACCTGCATGACATGCATGGAGTCTTTTAAGAGCATAATGTATGTGACCAATCCTGAGTCCAAGGAATTATAGAATTTTCACTGTCAGACCTGTGGTCACCAAGCATGAGAACTCAAAATTATGCTTGGGAAATGGAGCAAATGTTAAAGTATCACATGAAATGCATGAGACTTGGCAGGACTAAAAACTGAACAGCTGCCACTGAAAAGGAGCAGTTGACAAAAGCTGTCCCCTCTGCCCTGTACTAATCTGTCTGCATTCTTACAATTTAACACCTGGAAACAAGAATAACTGGATTAATGCACCATTTTAACAGCTGTGGTTTGAATATATCATGTAAACCATCTTAGAGTTAATATATGCAAAATGTAGATGCATGAATATTTATAATTTATTACACTGAAAGATGAAAATATAGCAGTTACATCATTAACAGCAGTCTAATTGTTCAGAAAGTATGGAACTGTTGGAATGGACTGCATTTGACCTGCGCCATTATAATCTGAAAAATAAAATGCAATATTTCCTTTATTCAGTTTGAAAACCTTTCAAGTTTGCTAAAACTTCCTGGGAAAAGAACCTTTAATAACATGGATAAAGACTTCTTGGGAAAGAGGAAAAAAGACCTTAATACATACTTGCAGGTAAATTCAAACTTTTGTAGTCACTGTTCAAAAATGCTATAATTCATGGTTGCTGCTTTTAGATTAGATGCATTTTGTAATCACTTTACTTGGGATACTGCAGTGGAATCCATGTCAACAATAATGGCTGTGACAATCAGTGATAATGTCCAACTTGTAAATAAAGAAATCTCCAGATATTAGAAACAGAAGATGCATTAAAAATGAACAACCAAGTCAGTATAAATAATATAACACACCAGCAAGAAATTTGAAACAAGTAAACTAATCTAAAGGTCCTTAATCAGACACAAATTTTGAAAGTGAGAAGTATTAAACCACGTATGCTTAGCCTAAACAATCCACCAATGTCTGCATTGATCCCATACTCATCACTAATTTTTAACTTTTAAGTGATAATAGGAGATAACTTTTAGTGATCTCAGATGTACATTTTTGAAAGAGTTGGTTTGTTGTGGAGTAGTAATGCAAAATAAATCTGGTATTAAATGATTAAAACATAGTTCCTCACTCTCTCTTCTGCTTTTATTTAGTTGTTAATCAATCCTGAAATGATAAAAGCTTGTCCAGCTTTGATTCCATATGTGAATGACTTTCTGGAGAATAAAGCTTACAGCAAGGGAAAAGGTGATTTTGCTCGTAAGGTAAGCCTGCCATCTATTGGTCAGATTATGTAATGCTGCTTATCAGAACTCTTTCGCATTGTAATTTGAAATGAGGCACTGTTCTGGTTATTGTATTTCTACAAACCTTTTAAAATTTTGATTATAATATTTGACTTGTATAAATGCCATGAACGTACTTAAGCATTTTATCACTTTTCTGCAATTTAAATAAATTGAAAGAAAAAATTCATGCATGTCTTCATTACAACCAAATGAAGTTTCTGCTTGCCCAAATTTCCAAATTGTGATCCCAGTGAGCAGAGCTCCCCTTTAGAAGTGCATCTTTGAAAAATTACCACTTTAGTGTTGAGAACCACTCAAATCTCACAATAGTATATGGCCTCAAATCCATGAGGGTTTTGCCGGACCCAGTTGCACCAGGTTTATGGAATTTTCAGCCAGCCTTTTAAGGGGTAGAACCTCCATCTGCCCATTTCAAGGCAAATGATGCCAAGAGGCAGAGCCAGGAGTGGTTAACTCCCTATGCCGGGAGTTCCCATTCACCCTGCCCAGTCAGTACCAGCTGTTGGACTGGAGACTGGTATGCTGAGTGAGATGAGGCATACAATCTTCCAGTTGAACATTCGTGGGCCCCGCGTCATGGCATCCAAGGCAGGGAAGTGGCCTGCATTCTAGAGCAAGAGACAATTTAAATTTAAAAAAAAAAAAAAAAAAAAAATCAAGATTGGCATCCCTTATATTAGGCCAATAGAAAACTACATGTGCAGGGGTATGAGCAGTGCAAATGGGCAGTATTACTGGCTGGCTGCTTCTATGCTCCACAAATAAATATCAGTTGTGCATATATTATTGTAGAGAAATTCTTGACCCTACACCAGCAAGGTGCCGACCTCAAATTATCTTCAGTGTGACATTTCTGTACCCGACACGTGCAGTCTACAGCACTTGACCAAGACTCCCAGTGCTGAGCTGTTGGCTATGTTCTGCTTTGATGACTTCTACTTTAAATCGTTCAGTAATGACCTTTTTGTTTGTTAGGGGGTATAAGACCTTTATCCTATCAGTCTGTGCTGCATGTGAAACCAGGCCCCAGAAGTAAAAGGTCCAGTTTCCATTTCAATTTAATTTCAGACAAAGAAATGAGGTCTGAGCACTGACACAGGAAAGTCTGTTAAGTTCTAATGGCCCGTTGACTCTTATAACATTACATACGTCTTACATAAAAAAGTAAACCGTTCCAAGGATTGTTACAGTTTGACCTGATTGTGCCACTAAAATGATCGGTCACACTTCCAATAAGAGTTTTCCCAAACTTTATTGAAAAGAAGCCACAAGCTCCGAGAACTTGGTGATAGGGAGATTTACCAGAATGAGTTACCTTGGTAATGGGGATTGGTTAAATGTCAACATTTACTGAATGAAAAAATGCTTTTTTGATCATCCAGGAATACAATTCAATCTGCAGAAAACTTTTTTAATGAGTCATCGCTAATTTTTTTTTTCGGTTTATGCTTATTCTGCATCTTGTTTGTGTTTTGCAGATGGACACGCTTGTAAATCCCCTTCGTAACTCAATGAGAAATGTTTCAAATGTTGTGAAGTCAATTCCAGACAGTCTGGCAGAAGGAATGACAAAAGTATCAGACAATATGGGCAAAATGTCTGATAAATTGGGACATGAAATTAAGCATACATTTTTAAAGGTATTCCAACAACAACAACAATCTGCATTTATATAGCACCTTTAAAGTAGTAAAATGTCCCAATGCGCTTCACAGGAGCGTTATCAAACAAAATTTGACACTGAGCCACATAAGTGGATATTGGGGTAGGTGACCAAAAGCTTGGTCAAAGAGGTAGGTTTTAGGAAGCGTCTTAAAGGAGAAGAGAGAGGTAAAAAGGCAGAGGTGTTTAGGGAGGGAATTCCAGAGCTTAGGGCCTCGGCAGCTGAAGACACAGCCGCCAATGGCGGAGGGATTAAAATCAGATGCGCTAGAGGCCAGAATTGGAGGAGCGCAAATATCTTGGTGGGTTGTAGGGCTGAAAGGTGTTTCCTTCGTCAAACCAGGCATCATGGTGGAAAATTTTGTGATTTCAGAGATGTAAAACTTTTTCCAAATTTCATACATATTGAATATTTTTTCTTGAATTAATTTTAATATTGCAAATAAAATTAACTTATCTGTCTAACTTTTGGTGCAGGTTCCTCCATTAAAGCCAGAAGAAGATATTGAACATACTCGTGTTTCTGCCCAGCTGGATGATAATGTGCGTTACCTTTTTTTGTGTATAACAGTGCTGGAAATCAGTAGATGTTGAGTTTTCATTAACACTTGCTATTGCTTTTTCATTTTCAAAGGTATTGCTTTGAGTTCCAGAATGATTGATTTATTTTTCCAGTTTAGTGTAAGGCCTTAGATGTTCAAATACTGCTGTGAAATGCTGTGTTAATGTAGCACTGGTGCTGAATGACCAAGTGCATTCAGGATCCTTTGCATTCTGGATAAAATTATTAGTACTTCAAATCCACAACCTAGGGCTATACTTTCATTTTCATTATTAAAATGTGAAAATCCTGTATTGAAGAATGTTGCTGCTCTTCTCGTCCAATGAATTGCTGCAATCAATGGTGTCCTATCAGGAATGTTGTTAAGCATTCGTGGGATAATACTTTGAGAGCATAGGAATTTGAAACCATTACCCATCTTAATTTTAAGGATCCATCAAATTTCCATTTTGGTTTAGGGTACAGATTGATTTTTTTTAATGTCTATCAAGATTATATATGAAATTTTCTAGCATTTAACTATTTCCTGAAACAGGTTGATGACAATATTCCTCTCAGAGTTATGCTGCTTCTCATGGATGAAGTATTTGACTTGAAAGAGAGAAATCACTGGTTAAGAAGGAACATCAAAAACTTGCTTCAGCAGCTTATCCGAGCTACTTATGGAGACACAATCAACAGGTTTGTTAACACTAAGCTGTCCAAATTAATACGAACCAGCATTATATGTCTTTCACCATTGAATGTGCTGTAATCTCAAACTTGCATTTGATTTAATGAATTGTATGGTATGCACTGAAACTAACAGACAAATATGGCAGCTTCATTTGCAGTGAGTTTGATTAATTCTGAGATGGGCTGTTGGGGTATTTTCCAGTAGTGGGACATGCCTGTTCTGTCAGGAAGAAGTAACATTATCTGTAGCACCCAACATCATAACCTGCTTGAGATTCGGAGCACTTCAATTGAGTGATGTTCACAACTTGTTGCTTTTGTTTTTCCCCCATCTTCACTGAAGATAGCTGTCTAGAGATAAACATCATTTTGAGGGGAGGGGTTGAATAGATATGCTGAAATATATCTTTGAGAATAGCGAACAAAGTATGTCCTCAATTTTGATACTTTTTCACTTCTAGAAAAATTGTGGACCACGTTGATTGGATGACTTCACCAGAGCAAGTTGCAGAAACTGTAAAACGATTCAGGTAATCAGAAAACAGTTATACATGCTTCATAAATTTATGTTAGTTTGTTAACATTTTTAAAAATAATTTGTGATTTTGTTTACAGAGATTCATTTTGGCCTAATGGTATCTTAGCAGAGACTGCACCACGCAGGGAAAAGGCCATAAGAATGCGGTCAAGGGTAGCAGCTAAGACTAAGATGCTAGTGATTATGCCAGGTGAGAGACATTTGTTCCTAATTCTGAATACTGCTACTACTTATTGTGTTATTGCATGAGTTAATGTAGAATGGAATATTCAATCAGCTTTTATCACAACAGAACTCTCCAATGCTGTCACCAGTTGGTGAATAATATAGTTATACCTTGAAACTGTGCTTCAGCCTCAACCTCTCATGTGCCGTGTGAATTTTCTGTTTTTCATATCAACCATCCTTATAGCCTTTAAATGAAGCTGCCAAATTAGGGACATGAGCGCTTACAAAACAAGCTAGGTTTAGAGTCCATAAACTTTTTTCAGATAGGACAACAGAATCATTTTGAGCTGGATTTGAGCCCAAGTCCTAGGATTAAAGGGACAGTGTACTAATCTACAGTACCATCCAGTCAACCTCCACTTCTTGTATGAGAGACCATAAGGGTGATTGTAGAGAATGGAAAATACATCCTGTATCTAATTTGTACAGCGTGTAACATGAAAATGCTTCTGGACACTTGGTGAATAAAAACAAGGATGTGCTACCCCAGCATTGATATTACTTTCTTGATGTGCACAGAAATATTTTTTCCCACATTTCAGATTTATTTTAGTGTGTGAGGGGGTGGAGGAGTGGAATGTTTGACAGAATCTTCAGAAACACTACTAGATACTAAAATGCTATCCTATTGTAATACTCCCTTGAGAGTACTTGTAACTTTAATGTTTTTTTTCCAGATGAACTAAAACATATTATTGGAGCTGAAACCACACGCAAGGGCATTTTGCGAGTCTTTGAGATGTTCCAACATAACCAGTTAAACCGAAGATTGGTCTATGTGTTTCTAGAGGGTTTCCTGGAAACCCTTTTTCCACAGTACAAATTTCGTGAGCTCTTCATTAAATTGCATTCACGATCACAGCGAATGCAAAAATACAAGCAGAAGTCTCAGTCAGCTCAAGTTGCTTCCTCTCAAAAGAGGTGACGCTTCCAACCATGAAAACTGTGCCCTGAGGACAGGGTCTTGGCACCTGCCCTAGTTCGATCTATGTTATGGCAGTTTCTCTGGGGCTCTGAAACCTACACAGCTCCAGTTACAATGCCATCTTTGTTGTGCCAGCCTCCAGAGCCATGACTCAGTGGCTTACTTCGGAAGACATTATTGTCTGCTGTTTTTGATTTCTAATGCACTTTTCCCTCATAATATCCCTGTGTATCATAACTGGTTTATATTTATTATAACGTGTTCATAGCTCATCGAGAAAATGTGTATCCAATTGTAATAGAAGAGCTGTAGATGCATGGTCAAACTGCTGCATCTTGTAGCTGTCTCCTTGTATCTAGTTGGCACCAAAACCAATTATACACCCCCTGAATCATCTCTTAGACAGTTAATGGGAGTAGCAGTATTGCTTAAGGATAGAGCAAAGCACAATTATAATGATTTTGCATTTGAATGAAACTAGTGTGTATCCAAATTGGAGAAGGAAAAAATTAAATCAGCACAACTCATAATGTGTATGTGCATGTTTGAGATAATGTGGTGGTTGATAGACACTGGTTTAAAAAAGGACAGCATTAAAAGAGTGCAAATATGAAAGACCCTAAAGGGCCTAGATGAACATTCCTGGTGGCAGGAATAATATTCTGGGTATTTAGGTTAAGTGGATGTGATCTGGTGTCACAAAAATTTGATCATTGGTCTGAGCGAGCCACAAGCTTGGGTTGTATTCCACCCCACTGCCTGCACTCCCCAAAACAGCTGAAAGTGTTTTTTTTAATTTTGTTGCATACATGTCTGTGCTTGGTCCATATTCAAGGAGTTACTGAGCCGTGTATTTTCATACAACTGTAAAGCCTCCAGAGATGATTGTAGATTTTAATGTACAGAGATTTTAATGTACTTCAAAGTTGGGTGTGTCCAAGGTAACAAGTGAGTGCTCTGATTAGGATTGATCAGAATAATGTTGCCACTCTAGCAAATGTAATTGAGATTAGCCTTAAATGTCCTGTTTAAAAATAGTTTTCTCATTTTAATCTGACCAGACCTTTTTTGAATGCTGTTTTTCACTCGTGTACTGGTAAATATTGCCACAGAAATAAAGTGCCCACTTCAGCAATTGTCCGGAAGCTATGATCTGTAAAATGCATTATGCATATTACCAAATCTTATTTCTGACAATGAAACTAATTTAAATGGGCCCCACCCACCTACTTTATACTGAGATTTTAATTTTGTGCAATATTTTCTTTAGCATATGTGCATTTAAATAAATTGTATAATGAAAAATTTTAATGTTTTGAAATGTATGTTTAACAGTCTTCTTAACCCAACAACTTGCATTCTGTTGTTGATGCATTAGTTTATTTAAGGACTTGTTTTAAAAGTCTTGTTAGTCACTCCTCGTAAGACTCACCTGTCACGGATGAAATTTCCTCATCCGAGCACGGCTTGTAAACTACAGGGGGAACCTAAGAGCACATGGTAAATAGCTGTTAATGAATTTGTGCATTTCATTGTACAGTGTCAACAGTGTGCCTAATTGTACTGTCAATTTTTTTCTTATTTCTGTAATGAAAGAACAAATGTCAATCAGAATGTCTTGGTGGTTTTTAATAGAATGAAGAGGAACTCTAAATTTTTGAGTTTGCATTATACTATTAAAATGTTCAGTAGAACAGATGACAAAAGTATCACACTAAATAAAGTATTAACTGAAATATGGCTTTTGCTTGTATTTTGCATACATGCCAAGCTCCCTCCCATCCAATTCAACTGTGCCTGAGGTTTCGGAATTAATTGTACATAGTTATGTATTGTATTTATTATGCTTTTGTAATCTTCTCTGGATAAAATAACTGATTCGGCAGCCCAGAGAAGGTACGTTATAGAGCATTGAAAAGGAGGATCATGCAAGCACCATTCTGGCATCATGAAGTTTATATTAATTTTACCATATTTGCATATGAGCTGATTCATACAATGGAGGATGTTTTCCTTCAGAAATGAGGAAGAGTAAGGCAATAATCTTTTGAGTGGGCTAGGGATTGTAGCTTTAACATGTGATTTGTAACAAATGGTAATGTAATTCATTTCAACTTGATCAAAAGTTCTTACCCCACATAGGTAATGTTTTGTTTTAGTTATGAGTGGTTAAGTACCTTTTTGTTTGGAGTTTCTGAAGAGAAATTAAACTTTAGTTTCCCCTATTCTATAATTACTTGTGACCAGGTTGCCAAACAGCTGCTCCTAATGTTTATTACTTGTAAGAGTTTGAGACAGACCGACTATCTATCATGTCTATTTGGAGGTGTGTTATCTGTAAATTACTACAAAAATAATTACATCTTAATCTGCTTTCTGTTCCTATACTACTACAGAATTCAGCAATGAAATTTCTAAGATAACCAGTTTTCAGAATCTCTTTACAATGTTAAATCATGCAAGCACTGTGCTGTTCAGTTTTTTTTAAACCAGTACTCTTCCTCCACCCTGACTGCAGTGCTAATGTTTCCCTACCAATGGATAAGAATAAGTTGAGGACAAGCTATGTAACTCTTGTTGGCAGAAAATCTTGCCTTCTCTTTCAGTTGACATTGATCTGAAACCTAGAAACTGATGCACATTAAACATGACGGAAGAAAATCTGAGTTCTTTAGCAAGCAAACATGCACCATGGCTGCAGTAGTGTTTTCAAGTTGAAATTTGGACTTGGGCATTTTTTGTAAAATAACAATGTACTTATTTTTCATTTTACAAATAAATTTTGATGAAATAAGTAGCATTTTCCTTTTACTTAGACCAAGTTTGTTAATGTTAGTTGCCTTTAATGTAATTTAAAGTTCATACTTGCTTTAAAGGAGTTTTGCTGTCAGTATTTTGAGTGTGATTACTGTAATACCATTATTGGAATGGTTTAAACATGTCACAGCAGCATAAATGGTGGGCATCGTTCACAGCTTCTTAGTAATCCATGGAATGTGTACAAATTACATATTTTTGAGGTGAGGGAGAGGCAAGGGTGGAATCCTGTGAAACATTGTACAGTGAGAGTGCAAACATCGCAGACATCTTAACATGCACAAAGTTACTGTAATTCAAAGGAATTTAGTAAAACAGAACTTGATTAATATAGTAATATTCCTATGAACACTACACAAATGGTTGTTTAAAATGTCTACTGTAATATTGTATTAAGCAATATTAATGGAATATTTTATCACAAATGTAATATGAAAATTCTTGTTTAATGCTGATACTAAGTTCAAACATTGGAAAGATATTTACTAGGTTAACATTCATCAAAAGGAAAAGGTCTCTTAGGTTTTCCTGTACCATGTTCCATTCCTAAGCTGGTGAACAAATTCAGAACACCTGCGTGAAGACTTATTACAAATATAATTACTAGTAAATGGAGTGTGCGGATTACCTCAAATGCTATGGCCATTGGATGCTGTATTGCCAAAGAAAACAAAGCATGGATCATCTGCACAAAGAAAATTAATCCTTCCTGATGGTGACACCAAAACCGCTCAACCATGAAGGTATATAATGTTTGGTGAGTATAACTGCTGATCTGATTGTGCATATGCATAACTGATCTCCCCACTTCCAATGCTAAATACACATTTGTAAAGGGCATTTAAAGTACCAATTGTGTAAAGTACCATTTAGTTACAAGTGATACTGAATATGAATCAGCTAATTACAGAAAAATTGTTTTTCTTCTGAGTAAAGTTTAATCTGCTCCAATTGGGTTTATTTGCGTTCTAACTATCAGTTGGACCTTATCCATGATAACTTCAGTAGTTTCTACAATATACTTTTTTGGCGCAGGTCATATTTGAATGAATAAGGAAATATAAGTAAATCACTATGGGGGAGCAGGAGGAAGAAAACAAATATTAAGACCAACATCACAGGAACTAAAATGAGGTTAAAAGCATTTTTTAAGACAATAAAAGTAGATTGCAATTCATACAAAAGCCAGTTAATCAAAAGGAGTATTTGAAGATGCAAGAAGACAAGCACATACATCTTTGCCAGCATAGAAATGGGCCATTCTGCCCATTAAATCTGTATTTTCCTTCAAGTTATTGAATTTCACTCAATTGATTTCCCCATACCCTTTACTAATCCACTTTTTCAAGAAACTATCTCATTCTCCTTTTAACAGAATTTATTTATGGACGATGTTTAAAAAGCTTTGTGGCAACAAATTCCACATTTTAACTATAGACTCTGGAATAGTTCCCATGGATTGGAGGGTAGCTAATGTAACCCCACCATTTAAAAAAGGTGGTAGAGAGAAAATGGAATTATAGATTGGTAAGCCTGACATCGGTAGTGCAGTAAATGCTAGAGTCCATTATAAAAGATGTAATAGCAGAGCACTTCGAAAACAGTGACGGGATCGGACAAAGTCAACATGGATTTACAAAAGGTAAATCATGCTTGACTAATCTACTGGAATTTTTTGAGGATGTAACTGGTAGCATAGATAAGGGAGAACCAGTGGATGTGGTGTACTTGGACTTTCAGAAGGCTTTCGATAAGGTCCCGCATAAGAGATTGGTGTGCAAAGTTAAAGCACATGGGATTGGGGGTAAGGTACTGACTTGGATAGAGAACTGGTTGGCAGACAGGAAGCAAAGAGTTGGAATAAACGGGTCTTTTTCCGAGTGGCAGGCAGTGACGGGTACCGCAGGGATCGGTGCTAGGACCCCAGCTATTCACAATATATATTAATGAACTAGATGTAATATCTCCAAGTTAACAGATGCCACAAAGCTGGGTGGGCGTGTGCACTGTGAGGAGGATGCAGAGAAACTCCAGTATGATTTGGGCAGGTTGGGTGATTGGGCAGATGCATGGCAGATGCAGTATAATGTGGATAAATGTGAGGTTATTTACTTTGGTGGCAAAAACAGGAAGACAGATTATTATCTGAACGGCAATAGATTGGGAGAAGGGGAAGTGCAACGAGACCTGGGTGTCCTTGTGCACCAGTCGCTGAAGGTAAGCATGGAGGTGCAGCAGGCGGTTAAGAAGGCAAATGGTATGTTGGCCTTCATAGCGAGAGGATTAGAGTACAGGAGCAAGGATGTCTTGCTGCAGTTGTATAGGGCCTTGGTGAGACCACACCTTGAGTATTGTTCGCAGTTTTGGTCGCCTTATCTGAGGAAGGATATTCTTGCCGTGGAGGGAGTTCAGCGAAGATTCACCAGACTGATGCCTGGGATGGCAGGAATGACGTATGAAGAGCGATTTGAGTCGATTAGGCTTATATTTGCTAGAGTTTAGAAGAATGAGAGGGGATCTCATTGAAACTTATAAAATTCTAACAGGACTAGACAGATTAGATGCAGGAAAGATGTTCCCGATGGTCAGGGAGTCCAGAACCAGGGGTCACACTCTAAGGATAAGGGGTAAGCCATTTAGGACAGAAATGAGGAGGATATTCTTCACCCAGAGAGTGGTGAACCTTGGAATTCTCTACCACAGAAGGCAGTTGAGGCCAATTCATTAAATATATTCAAGAAGGAGTTAGATATATTTCTTAAGGCTAAAGGGATATGGGGAGAAAGCAGGGACAGGGTACTGAATTTGGATGATCAGCCATGATCTCATTAAATGGCGGAGCAGGCTCGAGGGGCCAAATGGCCTACTGCTTCTGTCTTCTATGTCCTCATTTAAAAAAAAATCTTTCAATTCCTTTTGTGATTCTTAAATTTGTGCCTTCTAGTTACCGTTTTATTGGCAAACAGAAACTCTTCATACTCTTGAAGACGCCCCCCCCCCCCCCCCCCGCAAAATCAGGCCACCCTTAATATTCTGGCCGTGAAAATCGTGACCTTAACGCTGGTAGTTTATATGAATACTGGCTTGCTGGAACAACAACACCTTGTATTTATATAGCGCCTTTAATGTGGTAAAATGACCCAAGGTGCTTCACAGGCGTGTTCTAAAACAAAAATTGACACCGTGCCACATAAGGATAATTTAGGGCAGGTGGCGAAAAGCTTGGTCAAAGAGGTAAGTTTTAAGGAGCATCTTAAAGGAGCAAAGAGGTTTAGGGAGGGAATTACAGAGCTTAGAGCCTTGGCAGCTGAAGGCACGGCCACCAGTGGTTGAGCGATTAAAATCAGGGATACTTGAGGCCAGAATTAGAGTGCCGATATATCGGGGGGAGGTTGTGAGGCCTGGAGGAGATTACAGAGATGGGGAGGGGCGAGGCCATGGACGAATTTGAAAATGGATGAGAATTTTAAAATCGAGGCGTCGTTTAACTGGGAGCCAATGTAGGTCAGTGAGCGCAGGGGTGCACAGGACTTGGTGCGAGGTAAGACGTAAAGGGTTAAACCTGGGAGGCCAGCCAGGAGTGCATTGGAATAGTCAAGTCTAGAGGTAATAAAAACATAGATGAGGGTTTCAGCAGCAGATGAACTGAGACAGGGACAGAGATGGGCGATGTTATGGAGGTGGAAATAGGCGGTCTTAGTTATGGCGCGGATATGTGGTTGAAAGCTCATTTCAGGGTCAAATATGACATCAAGTTTGGTTCAGCCTCAGACAGATGTTAGGTAAAGGGATGGAGTCGGTGGTTAGGGAACAGAGTTTGTGACTGGGACCGAAGATGATGGCTTCGGTCTTCCCTGTATTTATGTGGAGAAAATTTCTGCTCATCCAGTACTGGATGTCGGACAAGCAGTCTGACAAGTTAGAGACAGTGGAGGTGTCGAGAGAAGTGGTGGTGAGGTAGAGCTGGGTGTCGTCCGCGTACATGTGGAAACTGACAATGTGTTTTCGGATGATGTCGCCGAGGGGCAGCATGTAGATGAGGAATAGGAGGGAGCCAGGGATAGATCCTTGGGGGACACGTAACGATGCGGGAGTGGGAAGAGAAGTCATTGCAGGTGATTCTCTGGCTACAATTAGATAAGAATGGAACCAGACGATGCAGTCCCATCCAGCTGGACGACGGTGGAGAGGTGTTGGAGGAGGATGGAGTGGTCAAACGTCAAAGGCTGCAGACAAGTCGAGAAGGACGAGGAGGAATGGTTTACCTCTGTCACAGTCACAATGGATGTCATTTGTGACTTTGATGAGTGCCGTTTCGCTGCTGGGGCAATGACGGAAACCTGATTGGAGGGATTCAAACATGGAGTTCTGGGAAAGATGAGCATTTGGGAGGTGACAACACGTTCAAGGAATTTGGAGAGGAAAGGAAGGTTGGAGATGGGGTGGTAGTTTGCAAGGACAGAGGGGTCAAGGCAGGCAGTGTTCCATGTAAGGTGCGCAGCCGTGCACTGCTCCAGGAAACCAGCACAGCCGGCTTGCTGGCATTTCAGTGTAAAAACCGCGCAGCCCCCCAAAAAAATGAGAGAACATAGGTCGAGGGTTTTTTTGAGGAGAAGGGTGATGACGGCAGATTTGGAAGAGGGGGACAGCATCAGAAGAGAGAACCGTTAACAATATCAGCTGACATGGGAGCCAGAAAAGGAAGTTGGATAGTCAGCAGTTGGGTGGAAAAAGGTCGAAGGCGCAGGAATTGGGTCTCATGGACAAGATGAGCTTGGAGAGGGCATGAGGGAAGATCGGAAGTAAACTGGAGAAAGATGCAAGTTCAGGACCAGGGCAGGGGGGAACCTTAGAGGAAGTTTGGCCCAGTGGGCTAGGGGAATGAAGGGAAGTGGCAGAGGCAGCTCATCGGATGATCTCAATCTTAGAGACAGAAGTCCATGAGCTCTTCGCACTTGTTGGAGGAGACAGGAGAGCAGTTTAAGAAGATGGTTTGCTGTAGAGAAAAGAAGCTGTCTCTTATCTTTGCATTCCCAAATGATCCTGGAATACTGAACAGTTTTGGCAGATGAGAGCAGGGCTCAATAATGCTTTGTGGTCCAGCCAGATCTGGCGGTGAATAGCCAAGCCAATTGTCCACCATATTCATTCAAGCCTGCGTCCCTTGAACTTGAGGGAATGGAGATGAGGGCCGTACCAAGGGGAATGGCCAGGGTGACGGAGAGTAATGGTTTTAATAGGGACTAGGGCATCAAAGGTGGTAGTGAGGGTGTGGTTGAGCAGATCAGTAGCTGTGGAAATGTAGTGAATGGAGGGCCAAAGGCTAGCCATTTGGGATTTTGTAAGTGAGTGAGGAAAAGAGCTTTTCCAGGGTGGAGACAGAAGGAAGGAGGGGAGGGAAGGGGGAAATGGGTGGAGAGTGATACAAGGAAGTGGTCAGAGGTGGCCTTATCTGTGATTGACATAATGGGAATAGCGAGGCTGCAAGGGGTGGTGTGTGTGGTCAGCTTTGCTTCTGACTCCGAGTAGTTTGAATTACTCCCACTCCCTTGGTTCTAGACTTTGGACTTATTTGGGGGTTGTAATAAAATTGCAACAGACAACTGAGTTGGTCAAAAGAATTTAGATTTTATTTTGAGACAGAAAAATATACAATACATTAATCTTATTCACTCAAAGGGGGAACACTTCGGAATATGCGAGGGAGAATGACAATAGACAAAATACCTTACCCCTCCCAATTCCACTATACTAACTAGGTTGAATTCCAGAGGACCAGGAAATGCTCACCAAACGACTTTCTTGACAGTTGTAGAGGTTCGCGATTTCGGGGTTCTCTCTAGCTGTGGCGGTCGGGGCCTGCCGTACCCCGGACGTGGTGGAAGACTGCACCTACGTTGGGTTTTCAGTCTTCGCGAGTCCGCTAATGCGGTCGGGTGCGTATTTGGATTTATCAGGTAAGTACCCAATTTCCTTTGGTTAGGTATAGTTTTTAGAGTTCTTGGTGTCAAATCTTACCAGGGGTAAGTCAGGCTAGTTTGTAGAGTGGAAACAAGTTTGCAAATCTTCGGGTTTTCCCAGGTTGGTTTCTTGTTGGCCGCGGTGGCCCAATATTACCTAGTTGGTGGTAATATTGTTAGTTGTTGGTTTCTTGAGGCCTTTGGTTGCCGCGATCCCTTCCATTCTCCTCCTGTTGTCCTTTCGTTGATTGGTCGTCCCGAGGCTGATGTCTTTTGAATGAGATGTGCCTCTTTCTGGGTCTGGCCGACCTGTACTGTACTATCTTGAAAACTCTCTTCTGTGAACTGAACTGCATTGAACAAGCAGGCCTCAATTATACTGTTTTGATGCTTGGCTTATCTGACCGCCAAATCTCCTTTGGTCCATTGTTAATATTGGCGGGCTCGTTAATTTTAATAGTTTTAAAATTCTTATTGAGTTTCGGGGCTGGTCCCATCTAGTTTTAATTGACTTTTAACTAGTTTTGGGATTGCTTCGAAATCAGTTTAAGTGTGCAAAGTGGTTTTGAACGTCTCTGGTTTTAAACTGTTGTTTGATTGTCTTCTCCTGCTGGGGCCAGGGTCTCTGTTGATTAGTGGCATGTATTGTATTATTCATGTTCTTGATGGCCCTGTAGGTTTCGGCGGAAACTGTCCTTCCGTGGGCCTATTGTCTTTATGTAGAATGACTGGGACGGCCCAGAACATTCTCAGACAATCTGGCCTTTTCCAATACTCAAACTGCCTGTCCCACAGTGCCCAACCCAGTTCCTTTGGTTTGCTTTTCCACAGGCCTGGACATGCCTTTTTAAAATAGCAAATCTTCCTGGGGTTTTGACTTTAAGTCCCTTTTGGCCCAATATTCTTTCAAACAATCCAAAATCGCTCCTCCTTGTTTTGGAGGAATCTGTAAAATTTGCGAGCCTTACACACATCCCTGTGATACTTTAAACACTATAGTATCATGCTGAGTGAGCAAAATTTTCTGATCCCAGGAGCCAACCTTTCCCTGTATTATCTAAACTAAAATCCAAAACAAAAACACACTCTCCTATTCCCCTTAGGTGTAGTGTTTACACAGATACATACAAGGTACAAAAAAATCAATTACATTCACATCCAAGCACGGAGGGGGTCCAACACCCCTGCACCACTTGGAAAAATTACACACATATAGGAAAAATAAATGACACACACACTCATCAAACTTTATTTTTAATAACGGTCAAGGTTGGTTTTATACCTGGTCATAGACTTTGTTTTTGTCCCATGCTCCCTCATGTCGAGAGCGGAGCATCTGGTCCCTTCCCTTGCACTTTGTACACAGCAAGTAGAAAACTATGTCGAGCTGGCAAACTACTAAAATGTGTGAAGCCATTCGAATTTAGAAGGGACCTCTATTTTCAAAAATATCCCACCAGGGTGGAACTACAATATCCAAGATCTTGGCCCCTATCTCGACTGTCTTCTGCTCTAATGTATAGAAATGTTTCTGTGAGATGACCACTGCTTTTAATAGGGCGGTAAGATGCTCTGGTAGCGGGGGAACTTCATTGCCGAAATGTGTTACGTAATTTTGCAGGTTGGTAATGTTTTCTCTGACAGTGAGGTGAACAGTTGAGGGTTCAGGGATGGGTACAATCCGTTCCTGGGCCACTTGAACTTCTGCCTCGGGTTTAAAACCGAAACTGCTGTCACTCACCGGACACCAGATGTGCTGTCCATGCTGGTAGTGGAGCGCACTTGTGGTGACACAATATGTCCCAGCCCCTATGAATGCTACCTGTGGAGAAACATGGCCTTGTGCCATTACCTCCATGGTACAGTTCACAGGTTGTGGGCCAGCAGCTTTAAACCCGCACTGTGGTCTTGAATAAGCATTCAAGTGCTAGGGACGCAGTATTATGTGTGCTCCCCGGCTCCGGCACCCGGACAGATCTGTACCTGTCATAGCGTGCTCCCACTTTATGACATATAAGGTGGGACCTCTGCGAAGTGGACTTGTGCACCCCCTTGAATGATCCCAATGTTCTCCACCCTGTATACCGGTGCGGGCTGTCCCATCCTCACTACCATCCCCATGATAGTGTGATTGGAACGTCCACAATCCACTGGGACAAGGTAGGCTTCAGAGGCTAGGCGGAGCTGGCACGGTCTCAGCGAATTACTAAACTGGTGGAGGGCTGCGAGGTGCTTGTTGCTAATCCAGGAGGGGACTAAACCTTGTTTTAAATCCTCCAGGTTGCTGTGGCCCTCGCCTAGCAACCATGCCCCGTATAGCATGCACACCTCATTCTGTGCAGCTTGATCCGAAGCATTCCTGTCCTCCCGTATAAGTGCATTTACTGTTTTAGCGTGTCTCTCCAGCTCAGCTATTATTTCTTTTAAATGGACTGTCATAGCCTGGTCCTCGTGTAGCTCTGAGCCCATCACTGTGTTCTTCCCTGTTAGGAGTTTTCTTAACTGGGTCTTTAAACCATTTATCTGAGTTTGTAACTCTATATCGTCTAGGCTGTTTACTACTGAGGATCCTGTATTATAGGCAGTGAAGATGTCATTCCAGGTTCCCCTCCTTTGTCTCCCCGCACCAATATTATGCTCAGGATTTAAACTGTACAGTTTCGCTTTGTCCACACTGGCAAAGTCGAATTCATAAAATTTCTTAAACATTTCCTTTAGCAGGGCCTGGTACAACTGTTCTGTCACCTTAGGGCACCACTCAGGTAAGTGCTCTCTCTCCTGAGCATCATAGATGTGGGAGTTCTCCACATCTCCTCGATCACCGATGCTCACCCCTACCAAGGCGAGCAAGAGCAGAACCTTCCTCATGCCGATTTCCTTTCTGTAGGGACACACAAACAAAATAGCCATGTCCCGAGAAGGTTCTCTGGCCTGACACAGTTTCCAAAATTCCAAAACTTAAACTTATCCATCCTAAACTTAAATTAGACTACTAAAATTAGACACTGTAAAAACACTCTTTAACTAAAAGCTATATACATCCACCGCCCGTCTCCGGACGGCCAGGCTAATTCCTGTTAGGCCTCTGCCTTTTGTGGAATCTGGGCAGCTTGTACGCCTGGGTGTAAGGTGACCTGTGCCACCGGACTCGGAGAGTCCCTCTTAAAAGACCTGGGAGTTTCCCTGAATCCCAGTTAATCGGGGGAGCGTGCCCTCCTGTGCTGCAGCACACTACCCCTTTCTGTGTGGCTGCCGAGTCCCTATCCTGTCCTGTGGGTTCCCCGCAGCCTGATGCTGCAGGCTGGGGACCCTTTTCTCTCACTCACACTCTCTCTCTCTCTCTCTCTCTCTCCCCAACGTTACCTCTCCTGTGAGTCCCTCACCTTTGGAGGCGGCAGGCTGGGGATCTGTGTCCTTAGACTTGTCCCTGACCTTGGGTTTTCCCCTTTTGTTAAAGGTTCTTCTGGGGCTGGGCCATTTAAATTGATACTCGGGTGACCACGGTAGTTTGGGCTGTGGTGTGCAAGGAGACCTTCTTAAGGCTCCGGCTACTGGGGGTGTACCTGAATTCCACTTAATTGGTGGGAGGGCACAATTCCAGTCACACACGTCACTGCCCCCACCTTTGCGGTCTGTGAGTCTGTCACAGCTGCAGGCTGCTGCTCTCTAGCTTTAACACAGTTTGCCCTTGCTGGCCGTTCTCCACTCAGTCTTGAACAGCTTGCATTGATTAATGTGGAACCACTTTGTGCGGCGGGGCATTTTGATGGCACAGACCATGGGACTTGCCTTGTTCACAATGCTGTACGGCCCCATATACAATGGTTCGTAACTTCCCAACCGGGCGAAGTTTCTTACCATGACCTGATCCCCTATCTCCCACTCGTGGTGCCTGTTGGGTTCCAGCAGCAATCGGTTACTCCGATGCTGCTTTCCCATGTTGCTAGCAGCCTGCCAGTGAATCTGTTTAAGGTGTTGAAACAGATTCCTGACAAAGCTGTCCTGGTTCACCTCTCTGAGCTGGCCTTCCGGGGCTAGCACATGGGTGGGGGTCCGTCCATAGATCTCGCGGCCTGTGGGGTGTATCCTGGCCCGAAAACCTATGTTAACTTCCCATACTCCTTCAATGGAACACCGGTGGGCCGTCCCTGGATAAATCATGTTGGCTGCGAGCTTGGGCTCGCAGAGACCTTTCACCCTTAGGTCCATCTGGGAGAGAAGCAGGGTCCAGTGAGCAATGCAGGCACTGTGCACTGTCCCATCTTTAATTCTCCCATCTAGGAGCGTTTGGGTGGGCGTGTGATGGGTGAGGTGCCTGTGAAGATCAATGATCTTTTCACAGCCCAGTGAGTGGCGAGGAGGTGCCTCTCACAGTTGGAATAGCCCTTCTCCACATCCGTGAGTATCCTGGAGGAGTAAACCACCGGTCTCAGCTGACTGTGCCGCTCCTGGAGCAGCACTGCACTCAGACTGTCCCCGCTGGCTGCTACCTCCAGGAAAAACTCTTTCTCCCCATCAATGACCCCTAGAGCCGGTGCGGCCTGCAGATTTTGCTTGAGTTTTACAAATGCAGCCTCGCAACCCTCATCCCAAACCCACTCCACTCCCTTGTGTAGGAGTCGGAGCAGAGGGGCTGCTGTGGCTGTGTAATCCTCAATAAAATCTCTGCAGTACCCAGTTAGCCCTAGAAAAGATCTCACTCCTGTCACTGTATTGGGGGCTAGTAACTCCTGCACTGCTTCCCTTCTGGCTTTATCTATGGCCTTTTCCCCTGCTCGCACTGCCAGCCCTAGGAACTTTACTTCCTGTCGGCCAATCTGTACCTTCTTGTGGTTTACCTAAAAACCTTCCTGCCTGAGCAACTCCAGCAGTTCCGTCAGTAGTGGACCGTGTTCCTCTCCTTCATCAGTGAATAGGAGCAGGTCATCCACATACTGGACTAACTGTCGGGGTCGGCTGAAGCCTTTTAAGCAATCTGCCATACACTGGTGGAAAATGCTGGGGCTATTGTGGAACCCCTGTGGTAGGCAGTTCCAGGTGTACTGTTAGCCTTTAAACGTGAAGGCGAACTTGTACTGGTCCTCTCTCCATAGAGGGATGGACCAAAACCCGTTGGAAATATCCAGCACCATGAAGGTGGTCGCGGAGCTTGGATACTTCCAATGAGGTCAGCGACAGCTGCGACCGTGGGTGCACAGGCGGGGATGTTCCTATTGAGTACCCGATAGTTCACTGTGGCTCTCCAGGAGTTGTCCGGTTTCCTAACCGGCCACAGTGGAGAGTTTACATGGGTGGCTATCGGTCTCAATGGTCAAACAGGGGGTAGAGAGGTCATGGCCGTTTCCATGTCTGCCTCCGCCTCTTTGGGGAAATTATACTGCCTCTGTGGTCGGGTCATGGGGTCCCCATCTACAGTTACTTTGACCCCGTTCACCCTCCCATAATCATGCTTGTGAGTGGCAAATTGTGGTAAACCACTGTTCTACCTGTCTGTATGTGTATGTGTATTCCACTAGGTACAGGTCTGGACATGCCTCGGCTGACTCCTCCCACTATTCCAGGTATATAAGTGACTACCTCCCAGTCCCTTAGTATTCTGGATGGGTCGACCACTCGAGACAAGACCTTCATTCTTTAGTTAATAAAAGCCTGGTTGTTACTCGCTTAACCTCAGTCTTTTGAGTAATTGATGGCGCATCACAAATGCGCCGAGGTGTGCTCGCACAAATGCCTGGTACTCCACTGGAGTGTTACTGACCATTTGTTCAAGGTCGTAACCCTCCTTGGGTTTTAGGGTACACAAGGTCCCCTTGCCCTGTTTCTCGGAGATAACTGCTGTAATGTATATATACCTTAAGGGAGAGAACTACTTTTCACAGCTCCTGTATACTGTAGTACCGGCAGTGACGACACCTGTATATAAACCCTGAGTAGTGATCTGTACAGTTAGTTCTAGAGTAACCCTCATTCAGTAAACACCTGTTGAATCGTTCCCTGCAGTCTGTTGTGTGATTATTGAAGGACACAACATTAAGATACACGGATCTAACATTGGCGACGAGGCAGATTCGAACCTACCTGCAACTCTGCATCACCTCCCAGGGATTCGCTCCTGGAGAACAGTGGAAGAAGGTTGAGTCCAGAAGCACGGGCGTCGACCACAGGCAACCGCCCAGTCATCCAGCAGAGATTTGAGCATCGCAGGGGAGGCTGTCGAGAGCCAGGCATGGCTTTCCAGTCACGGTGGTCCAGCGAAACGGGCTGGCAACAGGTACTGTGCAGACCCTTCCTGGACAGCTGCGGGCTAGAGACCGACCGAGCGGCACAGAAAAAGGCCGAGCAGCGTCGACGGGGGGGGGGGGGGAGAGAGAGAGAGGGCAGAGCGCACAGGGCGCAGCCGGTGTTCAGGACCGAGCGGCGTCAACGGGGGAGAGAGACGAAAGAGAGCAAAGCGCAGCCGGTTTTCAAGGGCCAAGCAGCGTTGACTGGGGAGAGAGGCACGCAGGAAAACGCGAGGTGCTGCCATTGCCATGAGGACCGCAGAGAGCGGCGTTGGCAGAGAGCGGCGTTGGCAGCAGCGCACGAAACCCACAAGGCGTCGCCATTTGCCACGAGGACCGCCGAGAGCGGCGTTGGCAGCAGCGCGGGAGACGCCATTTTAAGCCGCAGCGGGGAAGAAAGGAAAGCACGGGAGACGCCATTTTAAGCCAGTCTAACTACACCCAAAAATGCCGAAGAGTGGCAGTATCACAGCGTTCGACAATGAAGTCGAAGATTGGACGACCTATGTCGAACGCATAGAAGTATACTGCAAGGCGAATGAAGTGCCAGGTGACAAGAAAGCGCTGGTATTGTTGAATTCAATGGGTGCAAAAACGTATGGCTTACTACGAAACCTAGAAGCCAGTGGAAAAGGATTTTGAAAACATAGTGTCAATCCTACAGGACCACTTAAACCCCACACCGCTGCTGATAGCAGAAAGATTTAAGTTTCACAAAAGGAACCAGCATAAAGATGAAAGTAATGCTGAGTATTTAACGGAACTGCGCAAGCTATCGAAACACTGCCAGTTTGGAACGGGACTAGCAGATACTTTAACGGACAAGTTTGTGTGTGGGCTTCAAAGTGAAGGAACCCAGAAACGGCTTCTATCAGAAAAGGATCTTACGCTGGACAAGGCTTTCAGCATTGCAGTATCACACGAAGCAGCAGCATGGGGCGCTGCAGAGATACAACGGAGACCGCAAGAATATGGCACAAATGAAATGTCATACGGAACAGTGAAGTGCTATTGCTGCAGCAGAACAACACACGACCGTAATAATTGCTGGTTCAAGGACAAAGTGTGCAGACAGTGTGGAAAAGTAGGACACATAGCAAGAGTCTGCAGGTCGGGAAAGAAAACCAGCAACAAGAAATCTCCACAGGAGAAGTACAAGAAGGTACATAAGGTGACGGAGAGTAGTTCAGACGAACAGAAGAGTGATACAGACTCCGGAAGCAAGGAGCTGGTTTGTCTGAAACTACATAATGTGATCAAAACGGAGGATCACCGAACTATCTGGATCATGCTCAAGATAGCAGGAGTCCAAGTGAAAATGGAATTGGACACAGGATCAGCCCTAACAGTCATAAACCGAAGGGACTACAAGCAGCTATTCTCACATATACCTTTGAGAGATACAAAGATTGTCTTGAAGATGTACACGGGGCAAAAAGTCTACCCCAAAGGAAAAATAAGGGTGAACGTTGTATATAACGGCAAGGAAACACCAAAAATGGACCTATATGTATTGCCAGATGGAGGACCACCACTATTAGGACGTGAATGGATCCAGAAGATACAGCTAGATTGGCATTCCATACAGGCACTGACTGTGGCTGACAAAAAGGATGATGACGTCACACCTGGGCGACTGTCAAAGATCCTAACTGACGTGAAAGAAGTGTTCCAGCAAGGACTCGGAACACTAAAAGGCATGACAGCGATGATTAAAATTGAAGAAAACGCAAGGCCAAAATTTTTTAAGGCCAGACCGGTACCTTATGCGATCCGCCCAGCCGTCGAAGCAGAGCTCGAGAGTCTGGAATGTTCAGGTGTACTGTCCAAGGTAGACTGGAGCGAGTGGGCTACACCCATCGTCCCTGTGATGGAAAAGTCGTTGAGCAGCACGCCTGGGGAACCAAGGAAGGTTCGCATCTGTGGGGACTTCAAGGCGACAGTGAACCCGGTCCTTCACACCGTACAATATCCACTTCCGCGGATTGAAGATATTTTCGCCTCGCTATCTGGAGGGAAACGCTTCACTAAGATTGAGCTGGCCCAGGCGTATCTGCAAATGGAGGTAGAAGAAGCATCAAAAAAATACCTCACAATCAACACCCATAAAGGTCTCTACCAATACAACCGGCTGGTATTCGGGGTAGCATCAGCTCCGGCTATTTGGCAGAGAGCAATGGAACAAGTCCTGCAAGGGTTCCCAGGGACCCAGTGTTATTTGGATGACATCCTGGTCACGGGCGAAAATGACAGTGATCACCTTGCCAACCTGGAGCAGGTGCTCGCTAGATTGCAGGAATATGGGCTCCGAGCTAACTGCCCCAAATGCGAGTTTTTTAGAAAACAGATGTCGTATTGTGGCCACGTTATTGATAAAGAGGGGTTACATAAGTCCCCAGAGAAGATTGAGGCAGTAGTCAAGGCTCCAGCACCGGAAAATGTGTCGCAACTGAGGTCATTCCTCGGGCTGGTAAACTACTACCATAAGTTCTTGCCAAATTTATCTACAATACTACACCCACTGAACACCCTACTGCAAACTGGGGTGCCATGGAAGTGGAGTGACAAATGTAGACGAGCTTTCCAGAAGAGCAAAACACTAATCACATCGAAAGAGGTATTGGCCCATTACAACCCGGCATTACCAATTCGGTTGGCATGTGATGCGTCACCCTACGGCATTGGAGCGGTGCATCGCACAAATTCTCGGACGGCTCAGAGTGGCCAAAAGCCTTTGCGTCACGGTCACTAACCTCAGCCGAGTGTAACTACGCCCAGATTGACAGGGAGGCCCTCAGCCTAGTGTGGGGAGTGAAAAAGTTCAATCACTATCTGCACGGGCAGAAGTTCACCTTGCTGACTGACCACCAACCACTTGTCTCCATCTTTAATCCAAAGAAGGGTGTTCCGGTGATGACTGCGCAACGGCTACAAAGATGTTCCCTTTTTCTAGGGGCGCACCAATATGAAATCGAGTATAAGGGCACGAAACAGCATGGAAACGCTGATGGGCTATCACGCCTGCCACTGCTTACTGCGGAGGAAGCACCAGCAGTGGATCCTGTCGAAATATTTCATTCGACTATAACTGAATGCTTGCCGGTAACTAACGCTGGTATAACGAAGGAGACCCGAAATGACCCAACACTGTCTCGGGTATATGATTTGACGGTGAAGGGATGGCCAGCACATGGCGACTCACTGTTGCCAGCATTCTCATCCAGAAGAGAACAGCTGTCAGTATGCCAGGGGACCTTGATGTGTGGATCCCGAGTGGTAATTCCACCCAAGTTAAGGGAGAGAGTGCTCAATGAGCTTCACGAAGGTCATCTGGGAGGGGTGAAAATGAAAAGCCTTGCTAGGGCTTATGTGTGGTGGCCGGGGATCGATCAGCAAATCGAGGACCTGACAAAGAGCTGCTCAGGATGCCAGAAGGTCCAAAATGCACCACCACATGCCCCTCTACACCCGTGGGAGTGGCCCTCATCTCCATGGCAACGGGTGCATATTGATTTTGCTGGTCCATTCATGGACTCAATGTTTTTAATAGCCGTGGATGCGCACTCGAAATGGCCTGAGGTGATCAAAATGTCCTCCACCACCACGGAGAAAACTATTGCAGTCCTACGGACCATTTTTGCCAGGAACGGCTTGCCAGAGCAGATTTGCTCTGATAACGGACCACAGTTTGTGTCCGAAGAGTTTTGAAGATTTATGAAAAGGAATTGGGTAAGGCATTACACATCTGCCCCGTATCATCCAGCCCCAAATGGATTGGCTGAGAGGTTCGTACAAACCTTTTAAAAAAGCAGTAAATGCCATGTGCGATGACGACATTCCACTGCAGCATAAGGTGGACAATTTCCTGTTAGCCTACAGAAATGCAACACATGCAGTCACCAACCAGGCCCCGGCCGTGATGTTCTTTAACCGAAGGTTGAGATCTCGTCTGGATTTGCTCAGACCAAATGTACGAAGAGATGTTGAGAGTAAGCAATTCCAGCGCATCAATGAAAAGCCGACAAGGAGCTTCAATGAAGGGCAACCAGTCTTGGCCCGCGACTACCGAACAGGGAAATGGCAACCAGGAACGATATGCACACGGCAGGGGCCACTAATGTACACAGTGGATGTTGGGGAGAACATTGTGAGATGCCATGCTGACCAGATCCTAGAGTCACAGGAACGAGTCAACCCCATGTCTCAGCCATACGTACCTGGTGAGGAACCCGACGTACAGGTCGCATCTACCTCAAACAATAGCATTGGAAGCTGATGAATCAACTGACGACAGGGTGCTAGAATCGCCTCCGCATCAAGAGCGAGACACTCGGGAAAAGCGTTATCCAGACAGAATCAGGAAGCCTCCCCAGAGACTGAATATATGAATGGACTATTTTCATATAACATTGTATATTAAAAATGTTAATTGTTAAATGAGTATTATGGTACTGTTAATCTAAAAGGGGAGGAATTGTAATGTATATATACCTTAAGGGAGAGAACTACTTTTTACAGCTCCTGTATACTGTAGTACCGGCAGTGACGACACCTGTACATAAACCCTGAGTAGTGATCTGTACAGTTAGTTCTAGAGTAACCCTCATTCAGTAAACACCTGTTGAATCGTTCCCTGCAGTCTGTTGTCTGATTATTGAAGGACACAACATTAAGATACACGGATCTAACAACTGCCACTTCACTTTCTTTGCCGATGCATGCTCCCCACAGGCAGTGGTTCCTGAGATCCACTAGAATCCTGTGGCCTATGATAAAATCAGCCCCCAGGATCCCTTTCCCTTCCTGCTCCCACTTCATTAAAACACAAGTCCACTTGGTGTGGAGTGCTCCCAAATGAATGGACAGTGGGATAGAGAGCGAGCCAACCTGCTCGTTACCCGTGAACCCCACTAAGCTGTACGGGACCCCGTTAGACAGAGGTGAGGCGGCGGGGTTATCTGAATAGATTATGGTGCTCGAAGCTCCCGTGTCCAACAGATAGGTCCCTTTCACCTTTTCCACCTCCATCTTAACAAGTGTTCTTTTCCGTACATCGTACTCAAGGGGACACAGATAGACAGGCTGCGCTGGCCCCAGTCATAAGTCTGTGTTAGCTGGGGCAGATGGAGTTAAAGCACTCGTGGCTGTGGCTACCCTCCCTGGGCCAGCCAACAAAACTCGAAGTGTAGCTACTAATGAATCAACTGGTGGGGGGAGAGGTCGGTGTTTCTGTCTTTGGGGCAGGAGCTGGGGAGTTTTTTCCCACACTATCCTTCCAAGGATTTCTACAGTCCCTTCTCCAATGCCCTCTTTTCCCGCACCCGAAGCAGTTACGCCTCGTATCAGAAGGGTTACCCCCTTCCTGGTGCCATTCCTTCTTACTTTGGCTAGGTTTTAACTCATGAACCTTTCCTTTTGTTTGTGGTTCTTCCACCCCTCTACCATTGCAGGGTCAGTTGTCTGACCACCATCTCCTTGGTGACTTGGGGGCCCTTTGGGTCGAACCACAGCTCGGCCTTGGCTCTGATCCGTGGCAAGCTGTTTGCCACCAGACTTCGGAGCCAGTGGGCCAGCTCGTCCTGGTTCAAATTATTCCGGTCAAGATCCCCATTACAGGCACTCCTGTACACAGGCCACAGCCTGTCTACGACAGCCTGTGGGGTCTCCCCTGCTAACTGGGTAGTCTTCTCCACCCGGGAGAAAGGACTACCATCGTTCATCCCCATCGCCTCCAGAAATTGATCCCGAATGGCAGCGTACCCACCCTGTCCCTTCTTGCACTCAGCAGAGAGGGACTGGCACAGCTTGCCATCCAAGGTGAACAGAAGCATCTTGGCCATTTCTGAGTCATCACACTCATTAATAACTGCTGCTTGTTCCACTTCCATGAAGTGGACTGAGGGGTCTCCCTTTTGGGTGAGTTTGTTCAGGTGGCTTACCATAGCCCTGAGCTGTTGGGTCCCGTGGGGAATCACAAATTGGCTTTCAAGGGGCCCCAGGCCTCCACCACCCCCGGGTGGGCCAAACTTTTGCTGCCAAGCCGGGCACATCGGCCCCGGCTCCGACCTTTCCTGCATTTGTTTGCCCACTTCTGCCTGCTGCCAAACCGAGTCAAAACCCGGCGCCACAGGTGGTGGTGGTGTGCACTTCTCCCTGTCCTCCCTACAGATTACTTGTCCCTCCTGCTGCCCAACCGAGTTGTTCCCCGGTGCCACAGGTGATGTCTGTACAGTTTCTACTTCTACTTCCAGGTCTACCCGGGCCGCACCCGGGCTCACTAGGCATACCATGCCTTTTGCCCTGGACAGAGCAAGTTTTAAACTGTCGATCTGCTTTTGACAGGGGCCGTGATCTCCCGCTTCAAAATCCCTAGTGCTTGCTACTTTATAAGCTGCCTTCACATCTCTGAACTTTTCCTCCTGTTCCTTTAACTGTCTGGTTAGTCGAGCGTTCTCCTCTTTCAGTACTAACTCATTGCTTTTAGCCTCGGTGACTTGACACTGAAAATACTCATGCCTGTTCCTGTGTTTCTCCACCAGCTCTAACTTCTCCTGACTTTGGGCCTGTAATTCCTGTAATAATCCCTCCCCTGCTATAGCTCTTGCTTGAGACAGTTTGGCTGCCTCCTGCAGCTCTTCTGTCAATGCTTTAATGTGCTGATCTAAAAGCTGGATCTGTAGTAGGGCGCAGACCAACCAGATGGCCTTCTCCACCGACTTCTTATGATACTTGCTCTCAGTCCATTTGGCTGCAGTGTCCATGGGACGCCCAGCACGCAACAGATTGGTCACCCATTTCTTGGTGATATTCACCTTCTCAAAAATGTAAGAGGAAATCCTCTCTTCCATCTTCGTTCTTTCGTCAAACACAGGGTCTATTGCATTACATCCCTTTTGCCAAAGTCCTGCCACGGTCGCCATTTTCTGTAAGGGGTGGTGTGTGTGGTCAGCTTTGCCTCTGACTCCGAGCAGTTTGAATCACTCCCACTCCCTTGGTTCTAGACTTTGGACTTATTTGGGAGTTGTAATAAAATTGCAACAGACAACTGAGTTGGTCAAAAGAATTTAGATTTTATTTTGAGACAGGAAAATATACAATACAATAATCTTATCACTCTAAAAGGGGGAACACTTTGGAATATGTGAGGGAGAATGACAATAGACAAAATACCTTACCCCTCCCAATCCCACTATACTAACTAGGTTGAATTCCAGAGGACCAGGAAATGCTCATCAAACGACTTTCTTGACAGTTGTAGAGGTTCGCGATTTCGGGGTTCTCTCTAGCTGTGGCGGTTGGGGCCTGCCATACCCCGGACGTGGTGGAAGACTGCACCTGCGTTGGGTTTTCAGTCTTCGTGAGTCCGCTAATGCGGTCGGGTGTGTATTTGGATTTATTGGGTAAGTACCCAATTTCCTTTGGTTAGGTATAGTTCTTAGAGTCCTTGGTGTCAAATCTTACCCAGGGGTAAGTCAGGCTAGCTTGTAGAGTGGAAACAAGTTTGCGAATCTTCGGGTTTTCCCAGGTTGGTTTCTTGTTGGTCGCGGTGGCCCAATATTACCTAGTTGGTGGTAATATTGTTAGTTGTTGGTTTCTTGAGGCCTTTGGTTGCCGCGATCCCTTCTGTTCTCCTTTTGTTGATTGGTCGTCCCGAGGCTGATGTCTTTTGAATGAGATGTGCCTCTTTCTGGGTCTGTCCAACCTGTACTGTACTGTACTGTCTTGAAAACTCTCTTCTGTGAACTGAACTGCACTAAACAAGCAGGCCTCAATTATACTGTTTTGAGGCCTGGCTTATCTGACCGCCAAGTCTCCTTTGGTCCATTGTTAATTTTGGCGGGCTCGTTAATTTTAATAGTTTTAAAATTCTTATTGAGTTTCGGGGCTGGCCCCATCTATTTTTAATTGACTTTTAACTAGTTTTGGGATTGCTTCGAAATCAGTTTAAGTGTGCAAAGTGGTTTTGGATGTCTCTGAGTGGTTTTAAACTGTTGTTTGATTGTCTTCTCCTGCTGGGGCCAGGGTCTCTTTTGTTGATTAGTGGCATGTATTGTATTATTCATATTCTTGATGGCCCTGTAGGTTTCGGCGGAAACTGTCCTTCCGTGGGCCTATTGTCTTTATGTAGAATGACTGGGACGGCCCAGAACATTCTCAGACAATCCGGCCTTTTCCAATACTCAAACTGCCTGTCCCACAGTGCCCAACCCAGTTCCTTTGGTTAGCTTTTCCACAGGCCTGGACATGCCTTTTAAAATAGCAAATCTTCCTGGGGTTTTGACTTTAAGTCCCTTTTGGCCCAATATTCTTTCAAACAGTCCAAAATCTCCTCTTTTCTTGGTTTGGTGGAATCTGTAAAATTTGCGAGCCTTACAAGGCCACATGAGAACATAAATCGGAGCAGGAGTAGGCCATTTGGCCCCTCGAGCCTGCTCTGTCATTCAATAAGTGGCCTCAACTCCACTTTCCCACCCACTCCCCATAACCTTCAACTCCCCTGTAGCTCAAATATCTGTCTATCTCTGCCTTCAATATATTCCATGACTCAGCCTCCACAGCTCTCTGGGGTAGAGAATTCTTAAGATTCACGACCCTCTGAGGGAAGAAATTATTCCTCCTCAGTTTTAAATGGGCAACCCCTTATTCTGAAACTATGCCCCTTAGTTCTAGATTCCCCTACGAAAGGAAACATCCTCCCTGCATCTACCCTGTCGAGCCCCCTCAATCTTATATGTTTCAATTAGATCACACCTCATTCTTCTAAACTCCAATGAGTATAGGCCCAACTTGCTCAACTTTTCTTCATAAGACAACCCCTTCAGCTCAGGATTTAACCTGAACTGCCTCCAATGCAAGTATATCCCTCCTGTACGCAGTACTCCAGATGTGGTCTCACCAGCGCCCTGTACAGTTGTAGCAAGACTTCCCTACTTTTATGATAGCAAAATACTGCAGATGCTGGAAATCCGAAATAACAACAGAAATTGCTGGAAAAACTCAGCAAGTCAGGCAACATCCATGGAGAGAAATTTGAGTTGACGTTTCGGGTCGAAACCCTTCTTCAAAACTAGAAAGAAAAGAAAATAGATCGAAGGCAGAGCTGCGATCAAACAAAAGAAGTAAAAGAGACAATAAAAGGTATTCGAAACCAGACGAGATAGTAATGGGCCAGTGGAGACAAAAGACAGCTGAGATTAGGTGTGACGTGTACTGGCAGGATAGGAGACAGTTGCCAGGTGGGAGAGAAAAACAAAAGGAAAGGGGGGGGGGGGGAAAGGAAGACCCAAAACAAAGGGGTGGAAAAAATTATAAGTAAAAAAGTAATAGGAGCCGAGGTTATGATCTGAAATTGTTGAACTCGATATTGAGTCCGGAAGGTGCAAAGTGCCTAATCGGAAGATGAGGTGCTGTTCCTCGAGTTTACGTTGAGCTTCCGTGGAACAATACAAGAGGCCAAGGATGGTGAGGTCCGAGTGGGAATGGAGCGGTGAATTAAAATGACAGGCGACCGGAAGCTCGGGGTCACCCTTACGGACTGAACGACAGATGTTAGGCTAACTGGCCTATCGTTTCCTGCTTTCTGTCTCCCTATTTCTTGAATAGGGGCATTACATTTGTGGTTTTCCAATCCGCTGGGACCTCTCCAGAATCCAGGGAATTTTGGTAGATTACAACCAACGCATCCACTATCTCTGCAGCCACTTCTTTTAAGACCCTAGGATGCAGGCCATCAGGTCCAGGGGACTTGTCAGCCTTTAATCGCATTAGTTTGCCTAGTACTTTTCCTCTAGTGATAGTCATTGTTTTAAGTTCCTCCCTCACTATAGCCCCTTGATTATCATTTATTATTGGAATGATTTTAGTGTCTTCTACCATGAAGACCGATACAAAATATTTGTTCAAAGTCTCTGCCATTTCCCAGTTTCCCATTATTAATTTCTCAGTTTATATTTTTTGCTAGTTTACTTTCATAATCTATCTTTTTTTGGTCATCCTTTGCTGATTTTTGAAAAGAATTCCCAATCCTCTGGCCTACCACTAATCTTCGCAACATTGTATGCCTTTTCTTTCAATTTGATACCATCCTTAACTTCCTTAGTTAGCCACGATTGGTTCATCCTTCTCGTAGAGTCTTTCTTTCTCACTGGAATAAACCTTTGCTGAGAGTTATGAAATATCTCCTTAAATGTCTGCCATTGCTTATCTACTGTCTTACCCTTTAATCTATTTTCCCAGTTTACTTTAACCAACTCTGTCTTCATACCTTTGTAATTGCCTTTATTTAAGCTTAGGACACTAGTTTCAGACACAAGTTTCTCGCTCTGAAACTGAATTTGAAATTTCATCATGCTATGATTACTCTTCACTAGAGGATCCTTTACGATGAGATCATTAATTAATCCTGTCTCATTACACATTACCAGATCCAAAATAGCCTGCTCCCTGGTTGGTTCCACAATGTATTGTTCTAAGAAACCATCCCAAATATATTCTATGAACTCGTCCTCTAGGCTACCTTGCCAATTTGATTTGTCCAATCTGAAGATTAAAATCGCCCATGATTATCGCAGTACCTTTCTTACAAGCCCCTATTATTTCTTGATTTATACTCTGTCCTACCGTGTAGCTACTGTTAGGGAGCCTATAGACTACTCCCACCGGTAACTTATTTCCCTTACTATTCCTTGTCGCCACACAAACTTATCCTACATCTTGATCTTCTGAGCCAATATAATTTCTCACCACTGCACTGATCTTATCCTTTATTAACAGAGCTACCCCACCTCCTTTTCCTTTCTGCCTATCCTTCCGAAATGTCAAATATCCCTGAATATTCAGTTCCCAGCCTTGGTCACCTTGCAACCATGTCTCTGTAATGGCTGTCAGATCATACCCATGTATTTCTATTTGTGCTGTCAACTCATCTATCTTGTTACGAATGTTGTGTGCATTCAGATAAAGTGTGGTGTATGTGCCTTTAAGAGCAATTGTGGTGTATGTGCCTTTAAGAGCCCCAGGTGTGCGTAATGCCGGTAATTACCACTTGGGCTATATAAGCCTATGTATTGTGTATATCCTTTAGAAACCCCCCCCCCCCCCCAGACTTGCTCAGTAAATACCTATGAACCGACTCCTGTCTTCAGTGTCTTATTCTACACACGGACACTACAGTGGCGACGAAGTGGAAACGGACTTACCTGCAATTCGGCAGCACCTCAAGGACATCGATTCCTCCAGCGTCCAGAAGACTCAAGGAAGTAACAGAAACTGTGCTTTCACCAGCTGGCCAAGCTGGTGTCAGGTACTGCGCTAATCCTTCCTGGGCGTCAGGCTGGGGCTCCAGCGGCGGGCTCTACAGCTGAGACAGGCAGCGAAATCAGAGGCAAGCAATAACGGACTGGGAGGGAGCACTCGGGAGACGGCCGGCGCGGCAAGCAGGTCAGCGTTTAGACCTCCGTCGGGAACGAGTCTCCAACAGTAAATAAACGGAAACCACAGTAAAACAGCGTTGTTATTGGTAGCAGCGGCGGGGAAGTGCGGGAAGCGTCATATCGTTGCTACAGAGAGAAAAAAAAGCGCGGGAAGCGCCATATCTTTTCTGAAATGCCTAAATCTGGTAATATTGATGCCTTTGATGGCGAAATAGAAGATTGGACCACATACGTGGAAAGAGTAGAGGTTTATTGCACTGCAAATGGAATAGCAGATGAAAAAAAAGCTTCAGTACTTCTGAACTTAATGGGCGCAAAGACATACGGGCTGTTACGAAACTTAATCACTCCAGCCAAACCAAAGGACAAGAATTTTAAAGAAATTGTGGATACACTGCAGGAGCATTTAAACCCAACACCGCTGCTGATAGCGGAACGATTCAAGTTCTTCAAGAGAAATCAACACAAGAATGAAAGTAACGCTGATTACCTAACCGAATTAAGAAAGCTATCAAAGTACTGCCAATTCGGAGCAGGACTATCGGATTATCTTCGAGACAAATTCGTTTGCGGTCTCTTAAGTGAAGAAACACAAAAAAGACTGCTTTCTGAAAAAGATTTAACATTGGACAAAGCTTTCAGTATGGCTGTATCATACGAAGCAGCAGCAAAAGGAGCTGCAGAGATACAACAAAAGACACAGGACTTCGGTACCCATGAAATGACACAGGAGTTCGGAAGATGTTATCGCTGCGGCAGATCCACCCATAACCAGAGGGACTGCTGGTTCAAGAGCAAAGCTTGCAGGCAATGCGGTAAGTTTGGACACATTGCACGGGTATGCCAATCTGGACTAAATAAATCCACGAACAGAAAACAAAAAATCAATAAAGAAAAATACAGGAAGGTACAAATGATGACGGACAATAGCTCTGAAGACCCGAATAGCGATAGCGACTCTGGAAACAAGAGACTAAGCTGTCTCAAATTACATAATGTACTTGCCAAAGAGGATTACCAAACCATTTGGGTTACCCTCACAATAGCAGGGTCCCCAGTTAAAATGGAGCTAGACACAGGATCAGCTCTAATCGTAATAAATCGACGAGATTACGAGAGGCTATTTTCGCATATACCTCTAAAAGACACATCCACTATCTTAAAAACATATACGGGGCAGAAAGTATACCCCAAAGGAAAAATAAGGGTGCCTGTAGTATACAACGGCAAAGAAATACAAAAGTTGTATTTATACATTCTACAAGATGGTGGTCCACCATTGTTGGGACGTGAATGGATAAGGAAGATACGTTTATACTGGCATTCCATTCAGGCACTGACGGTGACCAGTAAGGAAAAAAACAATGATGACATCATACCTGAACGATTAAAAGACATCTTGGCCAACGCCAAAGAAGTGTTTCAAGATAAACTAGGAACCTTGAAAGGCATCACCGCCTCAATAAAAGTGGACGATGCAGCAATTCCAAAATTTTTTAAGGCAAGACCGGTACCATACGCAATACGTCCGGTGGTCGAGGCAGAGCTGGAGAATTTGGAAAAGGCAGGCGTATTATCCAAAGTAGATTGGAGCGAATGGGCAACACCCATCGTTCCAGTCATGAAAAAAAGCATTGAAAAATAACTGAGGAACAGAGAAAAATTCGCATCTGTGGGGACTTTAAGGTGACTGTAAACCCGGTCCTTCACACGGTACAGTATCCTCTTCCGAGGATAGAAGATATTTTCGCCTCACTATCCGGAGGGAAACGTTTCACAAAAATTGACTTGGCACAGGCCTATCTACAGATGGAGGTTGAGGAGACCTCTAAAAAGTATCTCACAATAAACACACACAAAGGCCTGTACCAGTACAATCGACTGGTTTTTGGAGTAGCATCAGCTCCAGCTATCTGGCAAAGAGCTATGGAGCAAGTCCTGCAAGGGATTCCGGGGACTCAATGCTACCTAGACGACATCCTTATAACAGGAGAAAACGACAACGAGCACCTTGCCAATTTGGAGCAGGTGCTCACTAGGCTGAAAGAACGGGGCCTACGAGCAAATCGCCCCAAGTGCGAATTTTTCCAAAATCAGATATCATATTGTGGCCACATAATTAATAAGGAAGGGTTGCATAAGTCACCTGAAAAAATTGAAGCAGTTATAAATGCCCCAGCACCTGAAAATGTTTCACAATTAAGGTCATTCCTGGGATTGATAAATTACTATCATAAATTTTTACCGAACTTATCAACTATTCTACACCCTCTTAATGATCTTCTACAGACAAGAGTGATTTGGAAATGGAACGAAGACTGTAAACATGCCTTCCATAAATGTAAAGACTTAATCACATCCGAGAAAGTTTTGGCTCATTACAACCCATCACTACCAATCAGACTGGCGTGCGATGCATCCCCTTACGGCATAGGAGCAGTATTATCCCATAAATTCCCTGATGGCTCAGAACGGCCGATAGCTTTTGCGTCACGCTCATTAAACTCAGCTGAGCGTAACTATGCCCAAATAGACAGGGAAGCACTCAGCCTGGTATGGGGAGTGAAGAAATTCAACCATTACCTACACGGACAAAAATTTACCTTGCTGACTGACCATCAACCCCTCATCTCCATATTCAACCCTAAAAAAGGTGTTCCCATTATGACAGCACAAAGATTACAGAGGTGGTCCCTTTTTCTAGGGGCACACCAATACAACATTGAATACAAAGGGTCAAAACAGCATGGGAATGCTGACGGGTTATCGCACCTACCGTTGCCAACGATAGAAGAGGCACCTACAGTAGACCCAGTAGAGATATTCCACTCTACCATAGTGGAATGTCTACCGATGACAAATGCTGCCATTGAAAGGGAGACAAGAAATGACCCTACTCTCTCACGGGTCTACGATTTAACAGTGAAGGGATGGCCAGCACATGGCGAACCACTGTTGCCAGCATTCTCGCAAAGAAGAGAACAACTGTCAGTGTGCCGAGGAACCTTGATGTGTGGATCCAGAGTGGTGATTCCACCCAAACTCCAGGATAAAGTACTAAAGGAGCTTCACGAGGGGCATCTGGGTGGAGTGAAAATGAAGAACCTAGCTAGGGCGTTTGTATGGTGGCCAGGTATCGATGGAGACATCGAAGACATGACCAAAAACTGCCTAGGATGCCAGAAGGTCCAAAATGCTCCGCCACAGGCCACTCTACATCCATGGGAGTGGCCCTCATCTCCCTGGCAAAGGGTGCACATCGACTTTGCTGGTTCATTTATGGACTCAATGTTCTTAATCGCAGTTGATGCACACTCCAAGTGGCCGGAGGTAATAAAGATGTCCTCCACCACCACGGAAAAAACCATCACAGTATTGAGAACCATTTTTGCCAGGAATGGGCTGCCGGAACAGATATGTTCTGATAATGGACCGCAATTTGTGTCCGAAGAATTCAGAAAGTTCTTAAAGAACAATGGGGTAAAGCACTACACGTCCGCCCCATATCATCCCGCCACCAATGGATTGGCTGAAAGGTTTGTCCAGACCTTCAAGAAGGCCATCAAGGCCATGGGTAACGAAGACATAAAACTTCAGCACAAGGTGGATAACTTCTTATTTGCATATAGGAATGCAACACACATGGTTACCAATCAAACTCCCGCCATGATGTTCTACAATAGAAACCTAAGATGCCGGCTGGATTTGGTCAAGCCCAACATCCGAAGGGACGTGGAGAACCGACAGTTTCAAGGAATGAATGAAAGGCCAACTAGGGCCTTCCAGATAGGCCAACCGGTTTTGGCCCGGGACTACCGTACCGAGAAATGGCAGCCTGGAACTATCTGCACACGACTAGGACCACTGATGTATACCGTCGACATCGGAGAAAGCATAATAAGGCGCCATGCTGACCAAATCATCAAATCATCCGAAAAGGGACAACCTACACCACCACTCTATACATCTACCTCCGATCCGGTGATACTGGAACCCGATGAACCCGACACTGGCATTCAAGCCGAATCAGCCTTGCCAGAAGAACCTACTACACCACCAGAAACTACTACACCCCCGAGGCGTTATCCGGACCGAGTCAGGAAGCCTCCTGAGAGACTAACTTATAATTAATTAATACAGCAATGTATATTATTTTGCCTATAACATGTAATTAATAATTACTCAAAAATATGATGTACTGATTAACTAAAAGGGGAGCAATTGTGGTGTATGTGCCTTTAAGAGCCCCAGGTGTGCGTAATGCCGGTAATTACCACTTGGGCTATATAAGCCTATGTATTGTGTATATCCTTTAGAAACCCCCCCCCCCAGACTTGCTCAGTAAATACCTATGAACCGACTCCTGTCTTCAGTGTCTTATTCTACATACGGACACTACATAAAGAGCCTTTAATTTTGTCTCTTTACCATTTTCCCTACTCTGACTCTATTTGCTGGTGCACGGTTGTGTTCATATGCTCTGTCTCTTCCTGTCACATGCTGGTTCTCATTACCCCTATTGCTACCCAGCCCTATTGCCTTCTCCTTTCTCTTTGCCTTTCTAAATTCCCCTTCACCTGAACTCTTTTCCCCCCCCCCCCCCCCACTATTTATTTAGTTTAAAGCCCTATCTACTGCCCTAGTTATTCAATTGACCAGGACACTAGTCCCAGCATGGTTCAAGTGAAGCCCATCCCAATGGAACAGCACCCCCTTTCCCCAGCACTGGTGCCAGTGCCCCATGAATCGAATCCCATTTCTCCCACACCAATCTTTGAGCCATGCATTCAACTCTGATCTTATTAACCCTAAGCCAATTTGCTTGTGGCTCAGGTAGTAATCCAGAGATTATTACCTTTGTGGTTCTGCTTTTTAATTTGGCCCCAGCTCCTCAAACTCCCTCAGCAGAGCCTCTTTCTCAGTCCTACCTATGTCATTGGTACCTACGTGGACCACGATAACTGGATCTTTCCCCTCCCACTGCAAGTTCCTCTCCAGCCCTGAGGAGATGTCCTTAACCTTGGCAGGCAACGCAGCCTTTGGGACTCACGCTTTCGGCGTGAGATCGCAAGGTCAAATGGGTGGCCCTGAATATGGAGTTTACATGGAGGGAGAGAGTAAGGGAGGATAGGAAGGCAGTGAACTCAGAGGAGAGAGTGCATGATGAATTGAAATGGAGGTTGAAATCACAGGATGAGAAGTTGCTTGGTGCAGAGACTGAGGGAGTGAAGCAGGAAGACATTTGTAAAGTTGTTAAAGTGTGCAGGGCATGCTGTGGATGTTGGGAAAGCATTGGCTTGCTAGTGGAAGGCCTCCGACAAAACCCTTGCTTCCAGTCATGGGGGCTCTACTTGCAGTTCCCCTCCCGCTGCAGCATGAAGGAGATGGAGCTGATGCAACAAAGAAGACAAGGTGCTCACGAAAGCCCTCAGCAGGAGGTCTTACTCACCCTGGCTCTTCAGGGAGCACTTCTCCTACCTGCACCTAAGCCAGGAGCAGTGTATTCAGCGGCTCCACTTCACCAAGGAGGTGGTCACAGTACTCTGCCACCTCTTGGAACCAGACCTGCATCCTCACAGCAGGCTGACGACAGCTCTGCCAATGGCCCTCAGTGACCCTGGCCCTGAATGCTTTTGGCAACGGATCCTTCCAAGCTGTAATAGGCGACATAGCAAACATCTCGCAGTTCGCTGTCCATCGCTGCATCCAGCAGGTCACAGAGGCTCTGTACTGTGGGAGAAGGGACTTCATTGTCTTCTCTCTAAACAGAGAAGCAGGAGGAGCGTGCATATGGCTTTGCCAGGATAGCAGGCTTCCTCATGGTGCGGGCGCGGCATATCAATGTGGAGATGTACCATAACCGCAAAGGCTACCACTCAATTAATGGGCAGTTGGTGTACGGCCATGCCCAGCACATCATGATGGTGAATGCTCTATATCCTGGCAGCAGTCATGATGCATTCATCCTGCGCCAGTCCTCTATGCCAGCAATCTTCAAACCACCATGTCAAACCCGAGGGTGGCTGCTAGGCGATCAGGGCTATCCGCTCCACAGCTGGCTGACTCCCCTCCGTAACCCCACCACCCATGGCCAGCACTCACATAATGACAGCCCTACTGCCATGAGGAACATCATCGTGCAGCCCGTTGGGGTGCTCAAGCAATCGTTCCGTTGCCTTGACCACGTGGGAGGAGCTCTGCAGTACTCGACGGAGTGGATGTCCCAAATCGTGGTGGTCTGCTGCATCCTCCACAACTTGGCCATTATGAGGGCGTAGCCCTTGTCACCATGGGTTCCACAACCACCTCAGTTGGAGGAAGGGAGGAGGCAGCCTGCAAATGCACATCCTGGACAGGCTGTTCATGAGCGCATCATCAGTGTCTCGTTCCCCTGAATGAAACCCCAGATCCCCGTTGCTCAACACTTCCCCATCTTACCATCCCTGTCACGGAACATCACTGCGTTCTCTTGGCCACAATGCTGAAGTGAAAGCCACCATGTAAGAAACATTCCAAACCTAATTTAAAAATGATTAATTCCAAAACTGCATTACAAAGTCAACTTATTACCCTTGTGCCCTTAGTGTCTGTCTTTCATGTGCCTTTGCCTATCTTAGTGCTCCTACGAAGTGCTATCCCATTGGCTACAGCATAGCTGGTGGAAGACTGCTGACTTTTCATGGGGGAGACTGCAGATTGTCTTGCAGGATGACCTTGGAGCAGCTCTGGGCCTAGAAGGCCCAGCTGTAGACTGCACCACCTCGGCATGGGCGGCAGCTGTCTGGACTGGCTGGCTGACGGGCAACAGCAAGGGTACTGGTGGAGTGGCAGTGGTGGAAGTATGAATGCTATCATCCTGAGAGAGGACAGCAGATTCGAGTTCCACGCAGCCACTGCCACTCCCCCGGGGAAGCGCCTCAGCAATCTTAGTAATCTGTTGGAGGACAGATTGCTGGACTGCTGTGAGCCCATGTTAGCCCCTATCCACACTTGTAAATGCAGCCACAATGGCAACAGTCTGAGCTTGTGTGGCAGCAAGCTGAGCCTGCATGACACAAGTCTGAGCTTCCACTACAACACTCAAACGTTGAGTCGCTTCCGCTTGTGCTGCAATGGAAGCTGCGGCATCACCCATCACACCAAGCATCATGGTTGGGTCCACAAGTACTTTAATGGAGGCGCCCATCACTTCAATCCTGGAAGCCATGGACTCCAAGCTCCACACACAGCCTTGTGCAATGTTGGAGCTGGACTCCTCCATGCTCCTTGACAGTGACAAGAGGCTCTCTGGAAGGCCTCCCATTGCACCAAGCATTTCTGTGTGCATGCCCATCACCCTTCTTCTGAAGGCCGCCCTATCGAGGTCATCATCTGAGTCCTCTGCAACAGAACCCATGTGCGACCTTGCCCTCCGGGGAGCTGGCACCTGTGCTACCCTTTTCCCTACTGTTGCTGCTGCCCACTTGTGCCTAGTGATTTACCATGTGCAGATCCCGCCTCTATACTACTCTCTAAAGTTTGCGTAGTGCCATTTTTCTTAGCTGGTGCCTGGGAGTGTCAGATCGAGTGATGGTGTCTCTTCTCGATCCCTCTCCTTGTTGTTCATGCACAGGCTGGACTGGTTGGAGTTCTTGGGTATCTGATAGGCGAAAGGCACAAGGGTAGGGTTGTGGTGAGGGGAAGTGGGAGCAAGATGTGCATGCTTACACCATCAGCAGCTTGTAAGTGAGATATGGGGAAGTGGGATGTGAGAAGAAGGATTAGGTATGAGCATACCGTCATCATCAATGCTTTCAGACTTGCCGATCACCACGGCCTCAGTGAGGGCCCCTCCAATAATATCCAGAACACTTTCCTCCAGCTGGGTCAGGTTCTGCAGCCGTGCCTGCCCCCCGCCTGTTGGCTGCTGCTGGCACCGGTTATGCACCACCTTGGCCTGCAGGAGAAAGGGAAGTGTGTCAGTGAGTGTGGTGCAATGTGTTTGGGTGATGTGGCCATCATAGTTGAATAGCTGACATTGTGTGCAAGGTGTGAGATGTGGGTGTGAGGCTTATAACGTGTGAGGGTGAGGTGAAGCTTTGATTGTGAGGTATGAGTTGTGATTGCTGGAGATTGTTGATAGGTGAGTGATGGAGGTGCAGTACATTGAGCAGTGAGTGAGGCTAGTGGTGCAGTTGGTGGGATATGGCATTTAAAGATGCATTCACTGACCTTGACCACTCGTGTGAGGTCATTAAACTTCTTTCAGCACTGGATCCATGTCCTGAGGGAAAGACTGGTGACCACTTCCGCGAACTGCTCCCACTGCCTGCACAGTCTGTCTGGAGGGCCTCCTGGCCCCCTGCGGGTAACAGACCCGTCTCCTTTCAACCCCCTGCACTAAGGCCTCCAGCATTGCGTCTGAGAACCGAGGTGCTCTGTTGCATCATTGGTACCTTCCCCTTTCTTTAGCTACACTAAGAATGAGGTGCTACTTTCAGAAATTACCTCCCCTTTAAGAAGTGCAGACAGCGTTTCACTATGCAGGCAACCTTTAAGTAGAGATCAAACTTCTCACAAAATTGGGAATCCTGCAGAGCGCTGAGCCAACCATCAGTGCATCAATCCTGTTCATCAGCAGGCAGCACGAATTTTGTATGCTGTCTGCATTACTTTCAATGGGCGCGATCCCCACACCCGTTTTTGGGCCTTATCGAATTTAGCCCCCTTTCAGTTCCAGTAGAACAAACCCCGACTTCTCAAGTATTTTTATAACTGACTCTTCATCCCTGGTAACATCCTAGTGAATCAATGCTGCTCCTTTTTATATCCTTGCTATAATGGGGTTCCCAAAACTTCATAGTAATAATACAACTGTAGCCTAACTATAGTCTTTTAAATTCAACATTGCCTTGTTGCTTTTGTATTTTGTGCCTCTTGCTTAGTTTGTATTTTGTTATGGCTTTATTTATTTGTGCTACCAGTTTTAATGCACACCAAGGTCCTTTGTTTTTTTTCCATTTAAAATCTTGCAGTTTGAGAAGTACTTTGTTTCCTTATTCTTAATTCCAATATGAATTACTTAACATTTTTCTAAATTGAATGCCATCTGCCACCTATCTACCCATACTGCTAGCCTACCTATTTTCCTCCTTTAGCTTTTCAAGATCCTTGTCATAATGTGCCATAACCCTGCCAATTTGGGATCTTAAGCAAATTTTAATAATTGATTCAATTCTAAAGTCCTAAAACAGCCCCTTTGGAACATTGCTTATTTTTTCCCAGCCTGACAAGGTTCCTTTTACCCCTATCATTTTCTGTTGCCTTCTAAACGCCTGTATATGTGGCCCCATTTCCCTAGATTCCATCTGTGCCATAAGTCTCTCTTATATGGTACCTTATCAAATGCTTTAAGCATCCATATAAACCACATCCACTGCATTTCCTTTTTAAAAAAAAAAAACTTTCTTCAAAAAATTCTAAGATTGGTCAAGCCTTGTTGACTGGCCATGGTTTACTCGTATTTTTCTAAGTTATTTCATCCCATAAGTACGATTACACTGTCCAGTCTATAATTTCCTCACTTATCCCTGTCTCCTTTTTTCAAGAGGGGCATCATTAAGCCCTCTGGCATAAATTTCCTTTTCAAAGGTTTTTGAAAGATTATAGTCAAGTTCTGCTATTGCTCCTCCAGCTTCCTTCTGGACCCTTAATGTAAACCATCAGATCCGAGTGAGTTGTCGATCTTAAGCTTGTGTAACTGAATATACACCTCTTTGAAAATGGAAGCAAACTACTTATTTAGTATATCGGCCATTCCCTCACCTCTCCACTGCAAATTTGTCGCCTCCATCTGTTATTGGTCCTTACCCCTATCTTGACTATCCTCTTACTACAATGTGCCTATAGAAAACCTTAAGTTCATTTTTGGAAATAAGGCTGATTGTTGACTATGGATAGCAAAGAAAACCTAGTCTTTTTTAACTATGTAAGAGTTTTAAAGACCGGACTCGCCAAGGTTTCTTCAACAGCACCTTCCAAACCCATGACCTCTACCACCTAGAAGGACAAGGGCAGCAGGCGCAAGGGAACACCATCACCTCCAAGTCACACACAGTCTTGCCTTGGAAATATATCACTGTTCCTTCATTGTTGCTGGGTCAAAATCCTGGAACTCCCCCGCCCCTGACAGCACTGTGGGAGTACCTTCACCTCACTGACTGCAGCGGTTCAAGAAGGCAGCTCACCACCACCTGCTATGGAGCAATTAGGGATGGGCAATAAATGCTGGCCTTGCCAGCGATGCCCACATCCCATGAACGAATTTTTAAAAATGTTTTTGGTGGGAGAGAAATATTAACTGAAAACTGATGAGCATATAAGGTCTGGTAAGGGGTAACAAGAACTGGATAAATATTGAAGTTTGGAATTAGTAGTTACTTTAACTTTGCCTCAGTTGTTGAACTCTATATGGAGTACAGCAAGCATTTACTGACTTTCCACTTAAATAGAAACCTATTATGCAAATGTATGAATAATTTGTAGCCAGCTTTATTTAGTAATATAAGCAAGTCATAATTGACCCGAATGAAAAAAGTTTTTGTTTGCTGATAAGTCTTCAATAATCTGGCTGTTTCTAATAAGTAAAGCAGCTAGTATTTTCTAATTTAGTCATGTGAGATTTGATAGAAATTGGTAAAGTGATGATACTTGGGGTATGATTGCAGTTGATACTGTTTTTTTAGTTGCTCTAAATATCCATAAACTTTTCTGAATGATTTTAGTTGTGTGGTGTCAAATATTGGTGTCTATTGAATGGTTAAATATTTTGGCTCCTACTGAGTTTGTCTGTGACAGCTTTTAGTGATGGAATGCAATTGGCAGTGAAATTTCATTACACAGGGTCTCGTCGTAACTGAGGCATTTAACCCTAGAACATTACATGGACTGTTCCCACAGAGCTCTTTCTGACTGAGGCATTGCTGTCCCTGTTACATCAGCCCTGACTACATTAGAAACAGCCACTTGTGTGAAATCAATCACTTGTATTAATCTGCAGTTTAATTAGATTAGGAGTAATATGAACTGGTGATGGCATTTGCTGCATAAAGTTTTGCAGCAGTTTCTACCTTGATGTGCCATTAAAAGGGGGCTGAGAAGGAAAAATCAACATTTGGGGAACAAAAGTACTGAGTATATAATGTCAAAAACTAGCACTATATTGGGACAACATCTGAACTGTCTGAGTTAGCTCACTATAAGCTAATATATTTGTTTGCCCGTCTGCTTTGAAACAAGACGAGTCTGACCTAGATGATAACCCTGGTTTGTAATCTCCTACTTTATAACAATTTTCATGCCTAACAAAAATGCCACGACAATTTATTGCCTGTTCATGCCTCATGTCAACTGTTTCTCAGTGTGAGGTTTACAGTAGTCCAATCCCAAATATGCGTTTTTTTTTCCTCTCCACTTCTGAGAACCACCTTCATACAATAGCCAATTCAGCTATTTCTGAAGCTGCTGGCAATGCCAGCTTTACATTTCTTGTAAACTGCTCATTGTATCTTGCATCTGTCAGATGAGAATTTTCCTGAGGTCCACACAATCAGCTGCTGCTTTCTGTGTTGTCTCCTATGGCTGTATATTTAGAACACAAAGTTCACAAACATAGTTTCACTTTTTCAAAAGAAAACACTGGAAACTTGAGTTTGACTGGCAGATCTGGCCAGATGTGTTGATTATCATTTATTTGACTTTTCAAGCAGTGTATAATCATCGGACCAAACTGATATCGATCCATATGTTAATGTAAAAAAGATACATACTGATATTGAATATAGTAACTGATGAACCATCCAGACTCCAGTGATTTACAAATTGACTCACAATGTTATTTGCTTCATTAGTTCTTCATGCCCCTTTTTGCATCATACTAAGTGTGTTCTGCAATCTAGTAAGGTTCAGCACATTTTATTTGGGCAGTTTTAAATATTACATACATTTCAAGCTTGTTACTGGTACAGTGATTGTTTTGTCTGTATCATGAAAGAGATTGACAATTGATCCAAGCAAATTGTTTAGGATGCTAAAGGGTTGAAATACCAGTGGAGTTAAAATTAGTAAATTAAGAATCAGAAAGGAAGAACTTCTCACCGAAATGTTAGTTTTGTGGAGTAAATTGACAGGGAAAGGTGTTCAACTTGATAGTCAAGGGACAATAAAATGCACTTCCGTAGATATTTTGAGAGATATGCAGGTAGAGTTGATGCTTTTTCCCCTTTCTCTAAATTCTTATGGTGCTGTAGGTATTCTGAGCAAGTTGCCTTTAATGTGTGTAAAATGAAGGTCAGTATTTGTGGATTGGATAATAGTGGAACAAAAAAGTAAAAATAAAAGAAGGCTGGTGCAGTGGGTTAGTATTAACTTTCCATCTTACAGAATAGGGCTTAAATTAGACTCAAGCTGATGTGTTTAAGGTCTTGTCTTTACTGGTTATAAAGATCCTACATGGAATAAGTTTGGTTATTTCAACCCATGTTCCTGGTGGGCATAATGAACAACATAAACTGTCCATAATTTGGTCTGTTTTGGCACTAAACTGAGAATCAGTCTGATCAAAAAGATAATGGCCTAGAAATTCAATTAAGCCGGAAACCTGCCGGTGCCACTGCGGACCGAAGTTAGCAGTCGCCCGCAAAAAGAGCGCAGGCAGCACCAATATTTTGGTGATGCCTGCTGATTTACATTAACGTAGCGCAAACACGTTGTTTCGGGCAGTAGTCTCAGCAGGAAGCCCAATGTAACGTGGCTGTAGCATCCCTGGAGCGAGGCAGCATTCTCTTAAAACTAGCCTGTCATTTTAGAAAGCTGTGTCAATCCCTTTTACCTTCTAAAATGGAAAAAAGTAAACATATTTAAAAATAGGCAGTTTTTAGCCCTTAGAGCTCAACTGCCTTCTGAAAAAAATTAAACATTAAAAATAATTCCGAAATGGCAGTCTTCAGCTCTTAAAGCTGAACTGCCTTCCGGATGTAAAAAAAGGTAAAATTGCTTCAGCACTAACCCAAATGACTCAACAAGCCACGGAAGGGGCACCCAGAATCTCGCACACAACACTCCAGCTTTGTGCAGGGGGTCAACACTACAAAAGAAGTCCTCTACCCACAGGGGCCAGGAGGCCCTCCAGAAAGAATGATGTGGCACCAGATCACCGAGGCAGTTTAGTACGAGCAGTGTCGCCCCCACGACCTGGCTCCAGTGCCCAAAGAAGCTTCATGACCTCAGACCAGTGGTCAAGGTTAGTGAATACATCTTCAAAAGCCGTCTCCTACCAACTGCACCACTAGCCTCACATATTGCTCAACGCACGACTCCCATCCCCATCACTCATCTACCAACAATCTGTACCAAACACGAGGCACACCTACCATTCCTAGCTTCACCTCACCCCCTAGAAGGAGACGGTGCTGGCCATTCTTGGCAGGGGCATGGCTGAGCTCTTGGCAAGCGGCAGGGCTGAAAGTATACAAGATGCTGGTATCCTCATACGTTATCCTCCTTCTCACATCCCACTTCCCCCTCATCCCACTATATCTTCCGATTTACAAGGTCTGCATGGTGTAAGCATGCAGCTCTTGCTTTCCTGCCCTCTCCTCGCCACAAGGTAATGTTAACCCACTCCACCCTTGTGCCTTCCTCACTTCACACACCCAAGAAATGCAGCCTGCCCAGCCAGTAGTAGACCAAGAGGGAGAGAAGAGTAAAGAAGAAGAAGAAACACCGTCACTTGATTTGAAACTCCCAGCCACCAGTGCCTCAAGGTTGTCCTGCAAGGCTATCTGCAGTGTCCCCCACTGAAAGTCAGCAGCCTTCCACTAGCCATGCTGCAGCCACTGGGGTAGCACTGCGTGACATCACTAGAATAGGCAAAAGCAGACACAAGACAGTTACTAAGGGAATGCACAAGGGTGACTAGTTCATTTCTTGATGCCATATTGGATGGTGAGATGTATAAAGTTGTATTGGAAAGTTTGCTTTGCAGTGGCTTTTATTTCAGCATTGCAGCCAAGACGACGCTGTGATAGTCAGTAACAGAGGGAACATAAGTTGTGGGACAAATGTTGAAAGGGGAATTGGGGTTGTGGTTAATGGTACCACAGGCGACTGATTCCATCCTGGATGACAAGGCCAGAAAGGGGCTGTCTGGGTTGCATCCTTCCTTTTGCTTCCTCCTTTTCTGTGTCTTCCCTCTTCTGCATCTTCCCTCTGCGAGCAGGTGCTGGAAATACTCAGCAGATCAGGTATCATCTCAACCTGAGATGTGAACTCTTTTTCTCTCTCCATGGATGCTGCCTGTCCTGTTGAGTATTTGCAGCATTTTCTGTCTTTTCAAAGTTCTTCCTTTACTATCCGAAGCCTTGCAAGCATCTAGCAGCACTCCCTGCACACTTTAAAAACTTTTAACATTTATTGCACCAAGCCACTATTTCAATAAAATATAAAAAATCAGTCCAAAAGATTAAATCCAAATTTACCTGAAAGATGTGCGAGTCATAGAAACATAGAAGATAGGAGCAGGAGTAAGCCATTCGGCCCCTTGAGCCTGCTCCGCCATTTAATGAGATCATGGCTGATCATCCAAATTCAGTACCCTGTCCCTGCTTTCTCCCCATATCCCTTGATCCCTTTAGCCTCGAGAAATATATCCAACTCCTTCTTGAATATATTTAATGAAGTGGCCTCAACTGCCCTGTGTGGCAGAGAATTCCATAGGTTCACCACTCTCTGGGTGAAGAAATTCCTCCTCATCTCAGTCCTAAATGGCTTACCCCTTATCCTTAGACTCTGACCTCTGGTTCTGGACTCCACCGCCATCGGGAACATCCTTCCTGCATCTAGTCCTGTTAGAATTTTATAAGTTTCAATGAGATCCCCTCTCATTCTTCTAAACTGTAGTGAATATAAGCCTAATCGACCCAATCTCTTCTCATAAGTCATTCCTGGTATCAGTCTGGTGAATCATCGCTGCACTCTCCCCATGGCAAGAGCATCCTTCCTCAGATAAGGCGACCAAAACTGCACACAATACCCAAGGTGTGGTCTCACCAAGGCCCTGTACAACTGCAGCAAGACATCCTTGCTCCTCTACTCGAATCCTCTCGCTATGAAGGCCAACATACCATTTGCCTTCTTAACCACCTGCTGCACCAGCATGCTTACCTTCAGCGACTGGTGTACAAGGACACCCAGGTCTCGTTGCACTTCCCCTTTTCCCAATCTATTACTGTTCAGATAATAATCTGTCTTCCTGTTTTTGCCACCGAAGTGGATAACCTCGCATTTATCCACATTGGGCAGATGCATGACAAATGCAGCATAATCACCCAACCTGTCCAAATCCTACTGGAGTTTCTCTGCATCCTCCTCACCGCACACATGCCCACCCAGCTTTGTGTCATCTGCCAACTTGGAGATATTACATCTAGTTCCCTCGTCTAGCTCATTAATATATTGTGAATAGCTGGAGTCCTAGCACCGATCCCTGCGGTACCCCACTAGTCACTGCCTGCCACTTGGAAAAAGACCTGTTTATTCCAACTCTTTGCTTCCTGTCTGCCAACCAGTTCTCTATCCGCCAACCAGTTCTCTATCCAAGTCGGTACCTTACCCCCCAATCCCATGTGCTTTAACTTTGTACGCTAATCTCTTATGCGGGACCTTATCGAAAGCCTTCTGAAAGTCCAAATACACCACATCCATTGGTTCTCCCTTATCTATTCTACCAGTTACATCCTCAAAAAATTCCAGTAGATTAGTCAAGCATGATTTTCCTTTTGTAAATCCATGTTTACTTTGTCCGATCCTGTCACTTTTTTCCAAGTGCTCTGCTATTACATCTTTTATAATGGACTCTAGCATTTTCCCCACTACCGATATCAGGCTATAATTCCCTGTTTTCTCTTTACCACCCTTTTTAAATAGTGGGGTTACATTAGCTATCCTCCAATGCATGGGAACTGTTCCAGAGTCGATAGAATTTTGGAAGATGACCAGCAATGCATCTACTATTTCTAGGGCCACTTCCTTAAGTACCCTAGAATGTAGATTATCAGGCCCTGGGGATTTATCGGCCTTCAATCCTGTCAATTTCCCTAACACCATTTCCCTACAAATACTGATTTCATTCAATTCCTCCCTCTCATTAGACCCTATGTTCCCCGACAGCTCTGGGAGGTTATTTGTGTCCTCCTTTGCGAAGACAGAACCAAAATATGTACTTAATTGGTCTGCCATATCTTTGTTCCCCATTATAAATTCCCCTGATTCTGACTGCAAGTGACCTACGCTTGACTTCACCAATCTTTTTCTCTTCACATATCTATAGAAGCTTTTACAGTCAGTTTTTATGTTCCTTGCCAGCTTACTCTCTCAATCTATTTTCCCTCTCTTGATTAATCCCTTGTCCTCCTTTGCTGAATCCTAAACTGCTCCCAATCCTCAGGCTTGTTGTTTTTTCTGGCCAAATTATATGTCCTCTCCTTGGATCTTATGCTATGCGTAATTTCCCCAGAGTCCCTTTAAGAAGCGCCGATAGTGTCTCTACAGGGCTGCTTCATGCACGCTTTTCTGTGCATGCTTAGGACCCAGCGTAATGATGAGTGAAAATGTCCAAGTTAGCAGTCATGGCATCAAGTCAGGTGTTGCACACCAATTGACGTCACGATCTGCTAATTTACATTTCTGAGGCCAGCACTGTCAATGGCAGCGCTTTGACCCTTACCAAGATGGTGGCCGCCGCGTCCCGCACTGGAAATGGCTGGAATCAAGGTGGCCACCATTTTTTTTTAAGTAAACAGCATTAACAGCCGGTGCTTTGGTAAGCAATTTCTAGGCCATGATATGGCAATTGGAGAAATGCATGCTAGAAATTAGGTAGTTTATCGCCACCCATCAACATCATAATTAGATGAAAAATGGCAGCCACCGCTCTTCTGCCAGCTGGCGATGGGTCCCGTGATGGCAGCCATTTTGGGGTGGCCAGCAGTGCTGCTGATAGCGATCGCGAAAATAATTGAAGTGAAGCAGATCATGACGTCCGTGAGTGTGCAATGCTCACGTGATGCCCAATCTGCTAGTTTGGACTTCATCGTTCCACTTACCAGCATGCCTTAACTACGACAAGCTGAGCAAGCATTGATAAGTAGGGAGGAGGCTCCAGCAGTGGTATTTAAAGGGATCATCAGCAATCACTAGCATCTGACCTGTTTCTGCAGGTGATTGGCTTGGTGCTACTTTCTGCAACTCCGCCAGCTTTATTAACTTCTTTCAAGGTCCTAAGGTAACAGGGAGTGTTGTTGCAAGTGGCGAACTCCTTCATTCTTAATTCAAGGCTTCTGCTCATAACACTTGCTCACAGTCATGGGGGCTGTATGGGAGAGGGAGTGGAGGCAGAAAAGAAGATGAGAAGATGCGCGCAGAGGGAGAAGGAGGAGGGCCAGAAGGGCTGTCAACAGGAGGCCTTACCCACCTAGGGTCTTCTGAGAGCACTTCTCTTACACTGTTCCTCGCTTAAATGGATATATTAGAAAGCTATGCTTCACCAAGGAGATGGTCACAGAACGCTGCCATCTCCTGCAACCAGACCTGCAGCCTGAGAGCAGTATAACCACGTATTCCCAGTGGCAGTCAAGGTCACTGCGGTCCTCAATTTCTTCGCCAGCGGATCATTCCAGTCTGCAGTAGGAGACTGTGGTGATTATTCTTTATGTTTAGTAAGAAGTATTGTGATTGGTTGTTTGTTTCCTGCCTTGGGATATATGCTGTAATCTCATTGGTAGTTGATGTCATGTGATTTGTGGTGGCCATCTTAAGTTCAGTTCTTTCCAGCCTTTAGTTGGGACTGGGTGTTGAAGATGTGCTACCGGATTTTTAAGTTAATAAAGCCTAGATTAGAAAGGCAAATCTATTCTTTATCTCAATTTATTAACTTTATGTCAGAATGGAGCGATATTTTCAACCAGAATGATTCAATGCTGACCCTAATTCTGCAGGAGTGGATGATAAATGGAAACATTGGTATTGTACATTTAAAAACTTTTTGGGCGTGTTGGATCAAGAGTCTCTAAGTAAGCTGAATATGCTGATCAACTACATTGCTCCGGATGTGTATAAGTATATTTTGGACTGTAAAACTTACGAAGTGGCTATTTCTACATTGGAAAAGATTTTTGTTAAACCAAAGAATGAGGTATTTGCACGTCACCTTCTATCTGCCCATAGGCAGCAGGTGGGAGAATCTTTGGATACTTATTTACAAGCACTTCAGTGCCTTAGTGTTAACTGTAATTATAAGGCCGTGACGGCTGAAGAATATAAGGAAGAATCGGTACAGGATGCTTTTATTAATGGATTACTGTCTAGATCAATTCGTCAGCGGTTGTTAGAAAATAAGACTTTGGATCTTAAGAGTGCTTTTGAGCAAGCTTCTACATTGGATGTGGCTCAGAGAAGTTCGGATTCTTATGCTCTTTTTAATCGGCCTGTGACTGTGGTTTCGGCAGTTCCGGATGAAAAGGAATTATGTGGACTTAATAGGAGTGGTTTACTAGATTCTGAAACAGTTTCTACTTCAGCGGCTGTTGCCTCTAGGATTCAGAAGTGTTATTTTTGTGGGAACGTCCGGCACCCTCGTCTGAAGTGTCCTGCTCGGGAGGCTGTGTGTAGTAAATGCGGCAAGAGAGGTCATTACGCACGTGTGTGTAAATCATCAGGTTCAATTACCTCCTCTGTGACTATTCAGCCTTTAGATAGGGCGTTTATTGCATCAATTTCTGCTGCATTTGCTCATGGCCTAAACAAAGCTATAGTTACGGCCCAAGTTAATGGGTTGGAAGTGAAGGCCCTTATAGATACGGGCAGTACCGAGAGTTTTATAAGTCTTCAGTTTGCAAAGGAGAAGCATTTGAAAATTTCACCTGTTTCCTATCAGGTGTGTATGGCTCAGACGACTCTCACTTCACAAGTAGCTGGTTGTTGCCTTGTGAAATTGATTCTTCTAGGTAATACGTATACTGATATACGCCTATCTGTTTTGCCTAATCTCTGTGCGGATATTTTGATTGGTCATGATGTGCTTCAGTTACACAAGAGTCTCAGTCTTTCACTTGGAGGGACTAAGCCACCTTTATCTATTTGTGGATTAACCTCTTTATCCATTTCTCCATTATCACTTTTTTCCAATTTGATGCCGGATTGTAAGCCAATTGCTACCAAGTCAAGAAGGTATAGCACTCAGGATAGAGAATTTATTAATTCTGAAGTTCAACGTCTCTTATTGGAAGGAATCATTGAACCTAGTTGTTCGCCTTGGCAGGCACAGGTAGTTGTCACGACTAACGAGAGACATAAGAAACGAATGGTAATAGACTATTCCCAAACTATTAATAGGTACACTCAATTAGATGCGTACCCTTTGCCTAAGATTGATGAGCTTATCAATAAAGTATCTCAGTATAAGGTTTTTAGCACTATTGACCTAAAGAGTGCTTATCATCAGATTCCTATTGTTAAGAAGGATCAACCATATACGGCCTTTGAGGCTGGTGGAAAGCTGTATCAGTTTTGCCGAATACCATTTGGTGTTACTAATGGTGTTGCTTGTTTTCAACGGGCAATGGATGCTTTTATAAGTGATAACTCTCTCTCTGACACCTTTTCATACTTAGATGACATCACGGTGTGTGGCAAATCAAGGGTGGAGCATGATTCTAATTTAGAAAGATTCCTTCAAGCTGCGGAAAAAGTTGGTTTAACTTTCAATAAAGAGAAGTGTACCTTTTCGACCACTGAGGTAAATCTACTGGGGTACATTATCTCGGGAAACAAGATTAAACCAGACCCAGAACGTCTGTGACCATTGATTTACCTTGTCCTACTAATTCTAAGGCTTTGCAACGAGTTGTTGGACTGTTTTCTTACTATTCTAATTGGATTGCAAATTTTTCACAGAAGATCCGGCCTCTTATTCGGGTTACGACATATCCTCTATCATGGGAGGCCAGGACGTGTTTTGATAATTTTAAAAAGGATATCCTTGGAGTAGTTGTGCATTCTATTGATGAGCAGGTTCCTTTTGTGATTGAGACGGACGCTTCTGATTTTGCAATTGGGGCTACTCTGAACCAAAATGGAAGACCTGTGGCCTTTTTCTCACGTACCTTGAACAATAGTGAAAAAAGGCATTCTTCAATAGAGAAAGAGGCGTATGCAATAGTAGAAGCACTGCGTAAATGGAGACATTATTTATCGGGGCGACATTTTACGTTGGTAACTGATCAAAAGTCTGTGTCCTTTATGTTTGATGTTAAACATTTTGGAAAGATTAAGAATGATAAAATAATGAGGTGGAGAATTGAGTTGGCATGTTACCATTTCGATATAGTTTATCGTCCGGGGAAGGATAATGTTGCTGCTGATGCGCTGTCGAGGGCTTATTGTTCTGTGATTCACGGAAATACGCTTATTAATCTTCACAATGCCTTATGCCATCCTGGGGTTACGAGGATGATACACTTCGTACGCAGTAAGAATTTGCCCTTTTCAGTTGAAGACGTCAAGCGGATGACTTCATCATGTTCTATCTGTGCTCGGTGTAAACCGAATTTCTTTAAGCCTCAACGAGCTCATCTTATAAAGGCTACTTCTCCTTTTGAATGTTTGAGCGTCGATTTCAAGGGGCCTCTCCCTTCAACTACTCAAAACCGATATATATTTACTGTTGTGGATGAGTTTTCAAGGTTCCCTTTTGCTTTTCCTTGCGCAGATGTATCAGCTGCTACAGTTATCAAATGTCTGACTCAACTTTTTGTCATCTTTGGGATGCCTGCGTATATCCATTCAGATCAGGGAAGTTCTTTTATGTCTTCCCAGTTGAAGGAATACCTTCAGAGTCGGGGAATTTCTACCAGCAGAACTACCCCGTATAATCCCCAGGGTAATGGACAGTGCGAACGATACAATGGGGTGATCTGGAAGGCAGTTATGTTGGCTTTGACATCCCGGAACCTTAAGAATACACAGTGGGAAATGGTACTGTCTGATGCCCTGCATTCCATTAGATCATTGCTTTCAACGGCTACTAATGTGACCCCCCATGAAAGGCTCTTTAACTATCCGCGGAGATCTACTACGGGATATTCGGTACCTTCATGGCTTACTATGCAGGGACCTGTGCTGCTTCGACGCCATGTTAGATTGTCAAAATATGATCCTTTAGTGGAGGAGGTGGAGCTGTTGGAGGCAAATTCCCAATATGCTCATATTCGATTCCAAGATGGGAAAGAAAGTACTGTTTCAATTAAAGACTTGGCTCCTTGTGGTGGCCAGCCCTCTTCTGAGGATATTAACAATAGTCATGATTCAGATAATGTGGATGCTGTTACAGATACTACGAACATTTCCAATCCGACTGCAGATAATTATACTTCTATTAGTCAGCCCTCGATGGATGTTCATGACCGTCCCAGTTTACCTCCTGATGGGATTTCTAATCTGGAAACCGTTGAAAATTGGGATATGGATAGCCTTCCTGCAGAAGATACTTCTGTGTCTCCTGGTGTGGGAGGGCAAGGAATTTCACCAAGGTTAAGAAGGTCGACACGAACAAGATATCCGGTCAACCGATTGAAAATGGACTTTTAAATTGATAGTAATGTTTTAAAATTGTTGAAATATTATTATATTGTTTTAGTTGAGAGATACTTAATACTTATGTGCAATGTTACTATGTGTTGTTGCTCACTTAGTATTGTGTCATGTTGAATAGTTTTATTTTGTCTGTGCATAGTTTTAGTTGTAAATAATTAATTATAAATTGTAAAGGTTATTTAGGTTGGAGTATATTTTAAAAGGAGGGGGTGAATGTGGTGATTATTCTTTATGTTTAGTAAGAAGTATTGTGATTGGTTGTTTGTTTCCTGCCTTGGGATATATGCTGTAATCTCATTGGTAGTTGATGTCATGTGATTTGTGGTGGCCATCTTAAGTTCAGTTCTTTCCAGCCTTTAGTTGGGACTGGGTGTTGAAGATGTGCTACCGGATTTTTAAGTTAATAAAGCCTAGATTAGAAAGGCAAATCTATTCTTTATCTCAGAGACATAGCTAACATCTCACAGTTCGCTGTCCATCGCTGCATCCGGGAGGTCACTGAGGATCTCTACTCCAGGAGAAGGGTCTATATTGTCTTATCTCTGAGCAGAGAGATGCAACAGTTCCCCGCCTTGACCATTCAGGAGAGGCCCTCCAGTACAAGCTGGAGTGGGTGTCCCATTTCATGGTCTGCTGCATGCTTCATAACTTGGCCACCATGAGGGCACAGCCCTGGCCACCAGGGATTGGGGACCACCTCAGGAGGAGGGCGAGCGAGAGAGGAGGAGGAAGAAGAGGATAAGGAGAGAAGGAGAAGGCAGGCAGCCTCCAAATCCAGTGAATGAGACCCCAGATCCCTGTTGCTCACCACACACCATCCCTCTGTCACAGAATATCACCGCATCCTCCTGGGCACAAAGCTGAAATCAGAGACGCCACAAAAGGTTTCAAACAAAATTAATTCATTTATCAAAAATCACTTAACTGTATTTACAGCAAAAATATGAACTAATCACCCGTGTGCAGTCCCCTAGTGCCTGTCCTTCGTGTGCCTTTTCCTAATCTAGTGCTCCTACGAAGTGCTCCCGCAGTGGCTGCAGCATGGCTGGTGAAAGGCTGCTGAGTTTCCGTGGGGGAGACTTCAGATTGCCTTGCAGGACGACCTTGAGCAGCTCTGGCCCTAGGAGGTCCGGCTGCAGACTGCACCACTTTGGCATAGGCGGCAGCAGTCTGGGCTGACTGGATGACTGGCAGCGGCAAGGGCAATGGTGAAGTGCCAGTGGTGGGAACAGAAATGATGCCATCTTGAGAGAGGACGGCAGGGTCTTGCTCCATTGACCCACTGCCACTCCCCTGTAGCAGCGCCTCAGCATTCCTAGCAATCTGTTGGAGCACACATTGCTGGACCGCTGCGACACCCTGCAAGCCCCGGTCGACAGTGGTAAACCCAGCCACGATGGCAGCGGTCACAGCTTGCGTGTCATCACGCTGAGACTGCATGAGAGCGCTCTGCACTTCCCCTGCAGCATGAAGAGGTTGGGTTGCTTCCACCTTTGCTGGAATGGCAGCCGCGACATGCACCATCACATCTGGGCTGACACCATCTCTTCTGGAGTCTTCCATCATTTGCAGCCTGGAAATCCTGGGCTCCAAGCTCTGTGCAGAACCCCGTGCAATGTTGGAAGCGGACTACTCCATGCTCCTTGACATTGCCAGGAGGCTCTCTAGCAGGCTTGGCATTGCACCTATCAATTCGCTGTGCATACCCATTACCTTTCTTCTAAAGGCCACCCCATCGAGGTCCTCACCCAAGTCTCGTGCAGCAGAACTCTGGCACGAAGTTGCCCTCCGGGGAGCTGGCCCCTGAGCTATCTTTTCCCCCTGGCCTTGCTGCAGCGCACTCGTGCCTGATGCCTCACCCTGTGCAGATCCCACTAATAAAGCAGCCTCTAAAGTACCCGTAGTTGCCAGTTTCTGAACTGGTGTCTGCGAGTGACAGATGTAGTGATGCAGTGTCATCTTCTTCCTCTTCTTCTCCTCCCCCCTCGCTCTCTTACATCACCTTGGGGACAGGCTAGTCCAGTGCTTGTTGTTAATTATCTGAAAGCAGAAAGGCACAAGAGTCGGGTTATAGTGAGGGGTGGGGGGGGAAGCCAGATATGCATACATACAGCATCAGTAGCTTGAAAGTGAGAAGAGTTTGTGGGATGAGGGGGAAGTGGGATGTGAGAAGAAGGATTCGGAATGACCATTGTTTTCCCCATGGGCTTCAACCTCGCTGGTTGCCATGGCCTCTACGATCTGCCACCCAATGATCTGCAGAACTCTCTCCAGCTGGTTGAGGTCCTGCATGTCAGCCTGCTCCCTGCCCCGCCTATCTGCTGCTGCTACCTCCAGTTGTGAGGCACTTTGGCCTGCAAGAGAAAGAGAAGTGAGTGAGTGAGTGTGGTGCAATGTGTTCGGGTGATGTACCTGCCATAGTTGAATAGCTGTCAGTGTGTGCAAATTGTAAGATGTGGGTGTGAGTGTTGCAGCAGTGATAAGGTTGTGAGGGTGAAGTGAAGCTATGATTGTGAGGTGTGAGTGGTGATAGAGATTGTTGGTAGGTAAGTGCTGGGGGTGTGGTGCATTGAGCAGTATGTGAGGCTTGTGGTGCAGATGGTGGTAGGTGGCATTTACTGAAGCCTCCATTCACCTTGACCATCCGTGTGAGGTCATTAAACTTCTTGAGGCACTGGATGGCTTACCTTGGCACCACAGTGCTGGCCGTGATATGTGCGGCTATCTCCTGCCACATCAGGAGGTATATAGCGAGGACTTCCTGCCAGTCTGGGGGAAGAGGCCACAACCATGCCATCAGAGCTGCATCCAAAAATTTCCTGGCTCTCTCCCTATGAGGATGCTCTGCCATTGCTTTGGAGATCGTACTCTTCTGCTTCTGGCAGCTGCAGTTGTAACTGCCTTTACAGTGAGGTGCTGCAGCATCAATGCACCTCCCCTTTAAGTTGTGGAAAAAAGCTTGTGCCACACATGACTGGGAATTAGACTGGCCCCGATATTGGTCCACCTGTTCAGTGTTAAACCAATGAGTAGCAATTTTAGCGCTGAAATCATGACTATAATCATGTCAGAAGGAATGCGCACGAATTTTGCATGCTACCTAGACCATTTTGAGGTGGTGCAGCTTAACATCGTTAGGCCCTAACACTGCCCATTTCATGGCTATATCCAATTTCTAGGCCATTGTTTCCGCAGAGTAGAGATAGTTTGATAACCCAGTTATAATGCATTCAGTCCCTCTGCTGGACTTCAGTTTCTCTTAGGCTAACGCCAAAATTGTAGTAAACTTAGCCATCCCTCAACTGTATTATATTTTTCTTTAAAGTTGAAGCCCATGGAATAAAAGGGATTGTGGCAGCATGGATACTAAATTGGCTAAGTGACAGGTGAACGTTTGTTTTTCAGATTGGAGGAAGGTACACAGTGGTGTTCCCCCGGGGTCGGTATTGGGACCACTGCTTTTCTTGATATATATTAATGACTTGGACTTGGATGTACAGGGTGCAATTTCAAAATTTGCAGATGATACAAAACTTGGAAGTATAGTGAACAGTGAGGAGGATAGTGATAGACTTCAAGAAGACATAGACAGGCTGGGCAGATACGTGGTAGATGAAATTTAATGCAGAAAAGTGCTAAGTGATACATTTTGGTAGGAAGAACGAGGAGAGGCAATATAAACTAAAGGGTACAATTCTAAAGGGGGTGCAGGATCAGAGAGACCTGTGTGTATATGTACACAAATCATTGAAGGTGGCAGGGCAGGTTGAGAAAGCAGTTAAAAAACTATGGGACCTTGGACTTCATAAGTAGAGGCAAGGAAGTTATGATGAACCTTTATAAAACACTGGTCCAACCTCAATTGGAGTATTGTGCCCAATTCTGGGCACCACACTTTAGGAAGGATGTGAAGGCCTTAGTGAGGGTGCAGAAAAGATTTACGAGAATGATTCCAGGGATGAGGGACTTCAGTTACGTGGATAGACTGGAGAAGCTGTGGTTGTTCTCCTTAGAGTAGAGAAGGTTGAGAGGGGATTTGATAGATGTGCTCAAAATCATGAGGGATCTAGACAGAGTAGATAGATAGAATCTGTTCCCATTGGCGGAAGGGTCGAGAACCAGAGGACACAGATTTAAGGTAATTGGCAGAAGAACCAAAGGCGACATGAGGAAAAACTTTTTTATCAGTGAGTGGTTCAGATCTGGAATGCACTGTCTGAATGGGTGGTGGAGGCAGATTCAATCATGGCTTTCAAAAGCGAGTTGGATAAGTACATGAAGGAAAAAAATTTGCAGGTCTACGGGGAAAGGGCTGGGGAGTGGGACTAGCTAAAGTGCTGTTGCAGAGAGCTGGCACGGGCTCGACAGGCTGAATGGCCTCCTTCTGTGCTGTAAACATTCTATGATTGCAAAGTAACTGTAATCACTGCAGTCCCAATGTGTTTATTTACCTTAAAATAAAACTTGAGCTGCTTCTTGTATAGCAATCTACTTTCTTCTGACTGAAATAAGTTAACTACCTTTCCTTTTCCCCACCTGACAGCTCAGTGGGTAAAGGTATCATGTGATTCGGCACCAAGTCATATGAATCAAAGATCTCAAGGCCTGGGAAAATCCTGCCCCAATAATCACCGACAAATACTTGCAGGTTCTGGGAAAATCTCATCCGCTGAACACCAATAATCACTGATAAATACCCACAGGCCCTGGGAAAAGCCTGCCCATTAATAACTGCAATATTCTGAATATCTGACCTTCACCATCACCCAGTACCACAGCGATTTCGAGAAAATAGCTTGATTTTAGGATCCCAGCTCGTAAGATATTGGAAACTGCTGAATTGATAGCATATCAGGACTGTATAATTATTCCATTAATAACAACAGAAAATACTGGAAATACTCAGCAGGCCAGGCAGCACCCGTGGAGAGAGAAACAGAGTTAATGTTTCAGGTCTGGGACCCTTCATCAGAACTGGAAAAAGCTGGAGATGTAACAGATATTAAGCAGGTGCAGAGACAGGGAGGGGGGGTTTAGGAGGGGAGGAAGAAATAGAAAGAATATCCTGTACTTTTGTAAGAGGCAGGAAAGATAAAATGTTGCAAATGGGAGTGGCAAAAATCATACTGCATGAAAAATGGGGGCAGGGATAATTATCTGAAATTGTTGAACTCAATGTTGAGTCCGGCAGGCTGCAAAGTGCCCAATCGAAAGATGAGGTGCTGTTCCTCGAGCTTACGTTGAGCTTCATTGGAACAATGCAATAGCCCGAGGACAGAGATCAGAGTGGGAGTGAAGCGGTGAATTAAAGTGACAGGCGACCGGAAGCTCAGGGTGACCCGTACGGACTGAACAGAGGTGTTCCGCAAAGCGGTCGCCCAATCTGCGTTTGGTCTCCCCAATGTAGAGGAGACCGCATCGTGAGCAGCGAATACAGTATATTAAGTTTCCTGGCCCCAACCGTCTCCTTTTCACCATGGACGTCCAATCCCTCTACACCTCCATCCCCCACCAGGACGGCCTTCGGGCGCTCTGTTTCTTCCTTGAACAGAGGCCCAACCAGTCCCCATCCACCACCACCCTCCTCCGCCTGGCTGAACTTGTTCTCATATTGAACAACTTCTCCTTTGACTCCACTCACTTCCTCCAAATTAAAGGTGTTGCTATGGGAACCCACATGGGCCCTAGCTATGCCTGCCTTTTCATGGGATATGTGGAACATTCTTTGTTCCAGTCCTACTCCGGTCCCCTCCCTCACCTCTTTTTCCGGTACATCGATGACTGTATTGGTGCCGTTTCCTGCTCTCGCCCTGAACTGGATAAGTTCATTCACTTTACTTCCAATTTCCACCCTTCCCTCACCTTCACATGGTCCATCTCCGACTCTTCCCTTCCCTTCCTTGACTTCTCCGTCTCCATTTCTGGCGATCGGCTTTCAACAAACATCCACTACAAGCCCACCGACTCCCACAGCTACCTGGACTACACTTCCTCCCACCCCACTTCCTGTAAGGACTCTATTCCATTCTCCCAGTTTCTCCGTCTCCGCCGCGTCTGTTCTGACGATGCCACCTTCCATACTAGTGCTTCTGACATGTCTTCCTTTTTCCTCAACCGAGGATTCCCCTCTACCGTGGTTGACACGGCCCTTGACCGTGTCCATTCTATTTCCCGCACTTCTGCTCTCACCCCTGCCCCTCCCTCCCAGAACCACGATAGGGTTCCCCTTGTCCTCACCTTTCACCCCACCAGCCTCCACATTCAACGGATCATCCTCCGCCATTTCTGCCACCTTCAACGTGATCCCACCACCAAACACATCTTCCCCTCACCTCCCCTTTCAGCATTCCGAAGGGACCGCTCCCTCCGCGACACCCTGGTCCACTCCTCAATCACCCCCAACAGCCCTGCTCCTTCACCTGGCACCTTCCCGTGCAAGCGCAGGAGATGCAACACATGCCCTTTTACCTCCTCCCTTCCCACTGTCCAGGGCCCTAAATACCCCTTCCAGGTGAAACAGCGATTTACTTGTACTTCTTGCAATTTAATATACTGTATTCGCTGCTCACGATGCGGTCTCCTCTACATTGGGGAGACCAAACGCAGATTGGGCGACCGCTTTGCGGAACACCTCCGTTCAGTCCGTACGGGTGACCCTGAGCTTCCGGTCGCCTGTCACTTTAATTCACCACTTCACTCCCACTCTGATCTCTCTGTCCTCGGGCTATTGCATTGTTCCAATGAAGCTCAACGTAAGCTCGAGGAACAGCACCTCATCTTTCGATTGGGCACTTTGCAGCCTGCCGGACTCAACATTGAGTTCAACAATTTCAGATAATTATCCCTGCCCCCATTTTTCATGCAGTATGATTTTTGCCATTCCCATTTGCAACATTTTATCTTTCCTGCCTCTTACAAAAGTACAGGATGTTCTTTCTATTTCTTCCTCCCCTCCTAAACCCTCCCTCCCTGTCTCTGCACCTGCTTAATATCTGTTACATCTCCAGCTTTTTCCAGTTCTGATGAAGGGTCCCAGACCTGAAACATTAACTCTGTTTCTCTCTCCACGGATGCTGCCTGGCCTGCTGAGTATTTCCAGCATTTTCTGTTGTTATTTCAGATTTCCAGCATCCGCAGTATTTTGCAAATAATTATTCCATTTCTCTATGGTCCTGAAGTTATTTGCCTACATCTATTTAGTGCTCTGCTCTATATCTCTGGAGGTGATTTTTATGTGCTTGACATGTGACATAGGAGACTTTTTTTTACGCAGTGAGTTGTTATGCTCTGGAATGCACTGCCTGATATTCAATAGTAACTTTCAAAAGGGAATTGGATAAATACTTGAAGGGGAGTGAGATTAACTAGATAGTTCTTTCAAAGAGCCGGCATAGGCACGATGGGCCGAATGGCCTACTTCTGCACTATAAGATTCTAAAATTGTATAATTAGTCATTCTCGGCTGGAACAAAAGTGGGGTAGAGTTCCAATACTAGTCAATGTGTACATGGGCTAGGAGCGGGGGGAAAAGATCAGCTTGGGTTCCAACTTCTGAAAACTATCGGGTGACTTTAGATGCAGTAGATATGTATGTGCAACACACAAGGGCAGAATCAGGTTTGGCTATGTTGGCCCCCACAGTAAGATTGATTGCCTGTTCTACAGCTGACCTGCTAGACTTGATGCTGACACTTCGTGCCAAAAGTGAAAAAAAGTTTCCCATTCCTCAAACTAACATCCCTTACCTTGAGCTGAAAAACACACGATTACAATGAATCTATAAATGTTTTTGAATAGCACACAGACAAATAGCTGTATGTTTAAAATGTAATTGTAATTATATTTACAGCAAGCACTTAGTTTATTCGATTACCATGAATACCATCTAAAATTAACTTAGCAAATCAGTAAAGCATTCTTTAAAATCTGTTTGCAGATTGGGTGACCGCTTTGCGGAACACCTCCGTTCATTCCGTAAGGGTGACCCCGAGCTTCCGGTCGCCTGTCACTTTAATTCTCCGCTCCACTCCCTCTCTGTCCTCGGCCTCTTACACTGTTCCAATGAAGCTCAATGTAAGCTCGAGGAACTGCATCTCATTTTTCGATTAGGCACTTTACAGCCTTCTGGACTCAACATCGAGTTAAACAATTTCAGACCATAAAGTCTGCCCCTATCCTTTTTTTCATTTTTTTTTCTCTCTCTCATGGCAGCTGTCGATCATACTGCCATTGCCCTTTACACTTCATCTAGAGTCATCTTTTGTTTCTTAACTTGTCCCATTACCATCTCTTGCCCTGCACCAACATCCCTTTTGTCTCTTAATCTCTCCTGCCTTCCATCCTATCACTCACCTTCCCTTTTGTTCTTTCCTCCCCTCCCCCCTTTCCCTGCCCCTACACTTGCTTAAAAACCTGTTACATCTCCAACTTTTTCCAGTTCTGACGAAGGGTCATCGACCTGAAACGTTAACTCTGTTTCTCCCTCCACAGATGCTGCCTGACCTGCTGAGTATTTCCAGCATTTTCTGTTGTTATTTAAAATCTGTCAATGCATATTGTTACTGAAAGCATTTTTAAAAACATTTATTTGTGCACCTTGGGAGATTTTACTACATTAAAGGCGCTATATAAATACTTGTTTTGATGCTGTTTCAATTTTTTTCATTAATAAAGAACTAATATGGGGTAAAAGTTACTGTATGCAGGTTGCTGTAAGGTAAAGCATAGTTCTAAGCAAAGACACTCAGAAAATCTGGTTCTCAGAAGACCTCCTCTGCACCACCTCACCACTTTATACTTATGAAAACCGAAGCATTTGATATTCCTGACTTATTTCTTGCATTTGCATTCTGTACTTTCCGTAAAATCATAGAAACTTACAGTGCAGAAGGAGGCCATTCAGCCCATCATACCTGTGCTGGCTCTTGGAAAGAGCAGTCATGCTTGGTCCCACACCCCTATTTTTGTCCGTAACCCTGTAAGTTCCTTATCCCCAAGTACCCGTCCAACTCCCCTTTAACATTATTTATGGAATCAGCTTCCACCACCTTTTCACATAGAGCATTCCATATCCTGACAACTCTCTGAGTGAAAACAATTCTCCTTATCTCCCCTCTAGATCTTCTGCCAGTGATTTTAAATCTATGACCTCTGGTTATTGACCCACTCACCAGAGGGAATAGTTTTTCTCTACCTACTCTATCAAAATGTCTCATCATCTTGAAAACCTCTATTAGGTCACCTCTTAACCTTCTCTGTTCCAAGGAGAACAGTTCTAACCTTTCCAACTTCTCCTTATAACTGAAGTCCCTCATCCCTGGTAACATCCTGGTAAACCTTCTCCGTACCCTTTCTAAGGCCTTTACATCTTGCCTGAAGTGTGGTGCCCAGAATTGTCCACAATACTCCAGCTGAGGCCTAACCAGTGATTTTTAAAGTTCTAGCATGATCTCTTTGTTTTTATATTGCCTTTATTTATAAACCCAAGTAACCCATATGCTTTTTAACCACCTTCCCAACCTGCCCTGCCACCTTTAAGCATTTGTGTATATGGACACCAAGCTCTCTCTGCTCATCTACACTTTTCAAAATTGTACCATTTACAGTATACTGTCTTTCCATATTAGTCCTCCCAAAGTGCATCACTTCACACTTCTCCGCATTGAAATCCATCTGCCGTGCTTCTGCCCATTTTACCATCCTATCTATGTCATCCTGAAGTCTATAACTGCCCTCATAATGATCTACTACTTTGTCAAGTTTCATATCATCTGCAAACTTTATAATGCTGCTCCCTACACCCGAGTCTAGGTCATTTATAAAAATTGAGAAGAGTAATGGAACCAAAACTGACCCTTGGGAACACCACTGTAAACCACCTCCTAATCTGAAAAACATCCATCCACAAACACCCTCTGCTTCCTGTCACTGAGCCAATTTCATATCCATACTGCCACTTTCCCCTTAATTTCATGGGCCTCCATCTTCTTAATAAGCCTCCTGTGTGGCACTTTGTTGGATGCCTTCCGAAAGTCCCTATATACAACACCTACTCCACTATCTTGATCAACCTTCTCTGTTACCTCTTCAAAGGATTCAATCAAGTTTGTCAGACACGATTTACATTTAAGAAATCCATGCTGGCTCTCCTTGATTAACCCATGCCTTTCCAAATGAAAGTTTATTTTGTCCCTGATGATCATTTCCAATAACTTCCCCACTATATATAGAATGCTAATATTTTTCTGAATGAATATTTAAGTTGGGAATTACCTTACGGTTGAATCTTGCAATACTATATTAGTTGCTCCTAGTATGATTTATAATGTCAAATAAAGGTAAGTTAGAACTTTTGACTGTCCCTGTAAATTAACTTCAGTGCCTTGTACATTTCTCATAGTCCCATGTGTTTTGAGCCTTCGTGTGTCACACTTCCTGCTAGTTTTGTTCATGTTCTCGAGCATGGATCAAGCAGAAAGATGCACTGATGCTACCTGTGGAGAAGTCCATGGGCTGAACCATCCTGCCTTCCTAGCTGAGGAGGGCAGCAACAGTGGAAAGAAGGGACTGGCAATGAAATTAGTTTAAACTATTTAAAAATTTGTTTGAATACTGTAATGACAATTTTAACATTGATTTCATGCAATATATCTCCCATCTTCATTGCCTTTAACTGATATCTTTAATGAGGTGAGTGAAAGAAAATCTTCTTTCGAGCTCATTTGATGCATGACTATTTTGAGATGATCTTCTGCAGGTCACTAAAATGGCTACTGGTTCTTGAAGATTAAATTTATAAAATGACATAACGAATGTTATTCAAACCCACTCAGCAAATTCTGGTCACTTTTTTTTTCCTAAAGCGGCACAGTGGCTAATCAGACAGAGTGGCGGGTGACACCTGTTATCCCCATCATGGATTGTTTTTCTTCCCACAGCATTTTACACCTCTTAATTTAATTTGTGACTGGCCCCTGCACTCCTCCCAGCTGTCCAGAGAGAGTGAACATTCCAGCTGGTGTTATCAGGAGCTTAAGAGGGCTTAGAGACAGAGCCAAGAGAATTACCAGTTCTACACAGAACACTAAAAATTCTGCACTTTCGATGCTTTATCTCTCTGCATTTTTGTAACTCAATCTTTATGATCTAAAGTTAAATAAGCATATTTAAAATGCTTCTAAGAGGCAATTCCCATCCTGAAATTGTTGCCTTTGTATATTAACCCTTGGAACAGCTACAGTAGAAATTCTGGACCAAAATGAATTAAAAAAATTTTTTTTTTTTAAATCCTTCCTTTTATTCAGAGAATACTATGCAATGCAAAATATTATGTAGTTCTATATATTTCTCTAATTCTAGATATCATGTGGAAGACCAACCAGTAAGAAAATTCTTTTATGCGAAGTATATCACGGTACTGTAGTTACATTCAAATTAAAAAATCTATACCACCAAACCCCTTCCCATCTAGGCTCTATACCACCAAACCCCGAGCACCATCTAGGCTCTTTAGTGGCTACTTAAGTGAGATACCAGAAGGTTACGACTGTATGTGGAACTGTATCCATCATAAGCCAGTGCTTTCTTAAGACCAGGGGAATTAAGGAAAACTTGGGGGATTATCTCTTTATTTAAAATAAAGCTTGAAAAATTAAAAATCTAATGCAAGTATGATAAATTAAGTCTTGGCTATGACACTTATCATAACTTGTATAAATAACAATACTAATACATCAGTCCCTTCTCATAACACATTGATTAAGAATTCACAGAAAATCTTTTTGTGGCTATTGTATGATACATGATTATATTTTGCATGCTATAAATGGCATTCCGTATTCATTTAAGATAAATGGTTTTGTGTCTATTGCCTCTCATTAATACTACATTATTATATCAAGGGTAGTACTGTGATTCCAACATTAACAATTTAAGGTTTATTTTTAACACTTATAAGGTAATATTTATACTAGGACAGCTTGGAAACTGCCAATACAATTAATGACCGCTATCCTGACTTACTGACTGTGTAAACAGGCAGCACTTTAAAAAGCTTTATAAATCCTACTTAGCTGACCTTGTCAACAGGATTAGGTTACACTGCATAATGCCTTGGTGCACTCCTGCAGAAAATCTTCAAAACATAGAAGTGAAGCCTTTTAGATTGGCACTCTATGCTATTTCAGTGAAGTTTGTTTAATCATTGGGCCTCATTTTATAAACTATTAACAGCAGAACTAGTTCAAAGAAAAAAGTATGTATTAAGGTTCACAATGTAATATTCAAAGCAGTTTTGTTTTTACTCCGTTTTGAATATAATTTTAGATTATTACTGTGCTGTAGTATCGAGTAGAATATTCCGCTATTGAAAGCTCCATATTCACAACCTGGCTGACAGTGCAATAAATACTGGAACCTTTTCCTAGTTCCCCAATTCCCATTTTGCTATACTGTCATGCAGATAGAGGCAAATGGAGAACTCGGAGTTTGTCCTTCTCACGGGCAGCACGGTGGCATAGTGATTAGCACTGTTGCCTCACAGCGCCAGGGACCTGGGTTCGAATCCGGCCTCGGGCGACTGTCTGTGTGGAGTTTGCACATTCTCCCCGTGTTTGCGTGGGTTTACTCCGGGTGCTCCGGTTTCCTCCCACAGTCCAAAGATGTGCAGGTTAGGTTGATTGGCTATGATAAATTGACCCTTAGTGTTAGGGGGATTAAATACGTGGGGTTACGGGGATAGGGTGGGATATGTGTTGGTGTAGGAGTTATGGGGATCGGGTGGGATATGTGTCGGTGCAGGCTCGATGGGCCGAAATGGCCTCTATCTGCACTGTGGGGTTTCTGTGATTCTGTGATAACGTGTGTCTTTAATGAAACACGTTTATTTCAAGTACTGCAGAGAACACTAGAGAGTTCTGGACTGTTATTATTTTGTAACCGATCCTGTAATCTAGTGAAATGTGCTGTGTTTGCTCCTGTTTCTGTTTAATTTTACTTAATAAACCTGAGTCATTTCTAAGCTTTGAGATAAACAGCCTGTTGGTGCTATTTGTCTGTCATGGAGAGACCAGCTCACTGTGGAAAATCTATTAGCTTCCTGATCTCAGCTGGGCTGCGGTAGCACACTCTTGGTCTCAGCACCCTTGGATTAGGGAAGTGAAAATTGACCACGGTTTCTGGTCCTGATCATTACTCTGTTAGAAGGGTGCGTGGTGGACATTGGGTGAGGACACACTTGGGCTTGGCTGTATTGCCCCTTGTGATCAAATAGCCTGGCATTCACCATCAAGTTTGACAAATGCAGAGTGGCCACTTGACAAGATACCACAGGCCATCTGGTGCTCATGAAACCATACTCCAACAAGGACCTAATGCCTGCAAGAGAGGAGAGTGGTGAAGAAAATTGGTGGGGGGAAAAGAGGAACTATTTGAGTTTGCACTGATTATAGCTATTTTTTGACATAATGTGGTATGAGTATACCTCTACAAGGTGCATTCATTTGGCACTCAAAAGGTGAATTTTCCTCATGGATGAGAATTTTAAAATCGAGGCGTTGCCGGACTATGAGCCAATGTAGATCAGTGAGCACGGGTGATGGGTGAACGAGACTTGGTGTGAGTTAGGATACGAGTAGCAGAGTTTTGAATGAGCTCAAGTTTAAGGAGGAGGCAAGGTGGGAGGCCAATCAGGAGAGTGTTGGAATAGTTAAGTCTAGAGGTAACAATGGCAGGGTTTCAGCAGCAGATATGCCTGAAAACAGGTGAGCACAGAGGAAAATTCAGCCCCAAATCTTGAACTGCTATTGGTTTGTTTGCTATTATGCTCTACACTTTGCCGTGCAACAATGCAAAATCTGTGGTATAACTGTGCTATAAAGCACACAGTTATGCATAGAAGTAAATTCTTCAAGTGTAAGTAAGTTCCACACTAATGTCACCTAAAGGGGTTTTAACTAAAAAAAGGCAACTGTAACTTATATATGCGACTTGTACATTAGATTTTACAATAATGAATTGAGTTTACCAAATACAGGTTTGGAATTACTAAATAATATATTAGATTTTGAGTATATAATGGACAAATAACATTAGTCCACTCTAATTTCAACATACTCCCAATTTAATACTGCTCCAACGGTCATGTTTGTTGGATCACAGAATATTGTGGTTAGGCTGCAGTTAGAATATTGTGCCAGGTTTTGGGTGCCTTACTTTAGGAAGGATGTCAAGGGTATGGAAGAGATTCACTGAGATTATACCAGGGATGAGAGGCTTTAGTTATGAGGAGAGCCTAAAGAAACTGAGCTATTTTCATTAAAATGAAGAGGGTTAAGAGGCGATCTGATGGAGGTGTTCAAAATGATGAAGGGTTTTGATAAAAATCCATTAGAAAAAACTATTTCCATTGGCTGGTAAGTGGATTTAGGATCATCACCAAAAGTATAAAGGGACAGGTTAGAATTTCTTTTACACAGTTATTAGTACATGGAATTACCTGCCAGAAATAGAGGTGGAAGCAGAATACATTTTGCTATTAAAACGGAATTGGATTAATATTTCAAAACAAAAATGTAAAAGGATACAGGGAAAGGAGAGATGAAATAGTTCCCTGAAAATGGAAGCTCATTTCTTACATGGCAAAATGCTACCATGGAGTCAAACTAGCTCAGATTCTCTGTGAGGTGTAAACTGATGAACTGAACTTAGGCAGCCATCGATAACCCCTCAATTGGAGACTTCTGGCCATAGAGCAGCCAATCAAAAGACTACAGCCAATGATTGGCCCTACCCCTTTTCATCGCCCTGTGGCTTAGATGTCAGAACTACTACCCCAGGTGGGCCGAGAGCCCTTGTTGTTCAGAAGCTTTGAAATGAAAAGCTTGGCCATTTACGTCAATTAACATCTTAAACTCGCTAATATAGGACAGGAAACAGCAATAGAAGAACTAATTTACATCTGCATATTAATTGACTTTTGGGTTCCTGTGCCTGACTGAAATATATATTCTTGTAACTTGCAGAAACAGTCAACAGAAACCAAAATTCAGTGTGTGTACACTGTGGCCAAAAATAAAGAAACTAATCAATAAGTTAACATGGAGGAAATGCTTCATTTTTGCGCAATACAGATACTCCTAACTTTAAAGTAAAATCAGCTATCCAACCTTTTTCACAGCTTTTCCGAGTTTCCAAAACAATTTTAGCAACTCAAAACTACAAGAAAATTTGCACAGTGAGATTTTACTGAAATACTGGGAATCTCCATAATACAATAACTTGCTTTTATATCGTGCCTTTAACATAATAAAACACCCCTGGGTACTTCACAGGAGTGTTACCAAACAAAATTTAACACAGCCACATAAGGAGATATTAGAACAGGTGACCAAAAGCTAGGTCAAAGATTTAGGGGGAAAAATTTGGTTGCTTTGCGCCTCCCATTAGCGCCCTAAGAGGGCGCTGATGGGGCACAAAGCAACTAGCGCCCGGGTGTGGCGATGTTTGCTCCGCTCGCGAAATTGACCAGACATTTTGTGGCAACGCTAAACACTACCGCCACGATCTTCTGCGCCCGCAGATTGTGACATCAGTCGAGCGTGCAATGACCCGGTAGCGCCCCAGACCGGATATTGAGTGGCGCATCCTGCCTTACAGCCTGCTGTTAGCAACGACAGGTTGAGGGGAGCGTTTTGCAGTTGGGAAGGGACTGGGGGAGTGCTATTTAAAGGCGACTGCTTCCTGCCTTTTTTTGTTGGCGACATTTTTGCACCACGTATTCTAAGAGAGAGAGAGAGAGAGAGACTTCTGGAGAGATTCAACGCTGTGTGAAGGAGTTTTGGATACTGAGCAGCAGTTTGCAGGTTCATTTTGATTTGACCTTGCATCGATTTAGAAGAGACTATGGGGGCTGCACTCTGAGCTCTTTCCCTGGGCGCCTCCATTTTTCTTTCCAGCAGATTTGATGTACAGGTCTCTCCAGGCCAAGATTTAAGGCTGCAATGAGCAGGGTGTGGATGGAGAGCAAGATCGACCCTCCTCTTTAAGAACTGGCCAGCGCCAGTGTGTGTTCCATTGCTGACTGACATCACATGAGCTTCGCCAGCGCTCTGAGATAGCGCCTTGCTCCTCGGCCTTTGCGCCTTGAGAGGTGTGTAGCTCCAGGGGTGATAGAAGCCAAGTTTGCAGTCGGAGGCGATAATTAGCGGCAGGCACTAAACCTTGCGCCCAGCCGATAATTGCGCCCCAAACAGGGTGATACCGAATTTCTCCCCCTTAGGGTTTAAGGAGCATCTTAAAGGAGGAAAGAGAGGTGGAGAGGTTTAGGGAGGGAATTACAGAGCTTAAGGCCTAGGCAGCTGAAGGCATAGCTGCCAATGGTGGAGCGATGAAAATTGTGGATGTGTAAGAGACCACAATTGGAGGAGCACAGAGATCTTGTAGGGCTGGAAGAGGTTACAAAGATAGGGAGGGGCAAGTAGAATACAATCGTAAAATGGTACAGCACGGAAGAAAGTCATTCAGCCCATCGTGTCTGTGCCAGCTCTTTGGAAGAGCTATCCAATTAATCCCACGTCCTTGCTCTTCCCCATAACCCTGCAAATCTTTCCCCTTCAAGTATTTATCCAATTCCCTTTCGAAGTTTGCTATTGAATCTGCTTCCTCCACCCGTTCAAGCAAGTGCATTTCAGATCATAACAGCTCGCTGCATAAAAAAATGCTTTCTTCATGTCGCATGTGGTTCTTTTGCCAATTACCTTAAATCTGTGTCCTCTGGTTACCGACCCTTCTGCCACTGGAAACAGTTTCTCTTTATTTACTCTATCAATACAGTAAGTTGGTATCACTGCTTTACAGCCGCCCAGATCATCAATCTACCAACTAGGGAACTCATCCCTCTTCTTAGGCAGTTCCTCGGAACTGAGGATGACTTGCTTCCACATTAAAAATGAGCTCGCAGGTGGCTGATTAGTCCAATGCGGGACCTACAGTCTCTGTCACAGGTGGGGCAGACGGTGGTTGAAGGGGCGGGTGGGTGGGGTGCTTGGGTTGACGGGCGCTGCTTGCGCTTGGCTTCCGCTTGCTCCCGACGAAGAGACTCAAGGTGTTCGGCGCCTTCCCTGATGCTTCTCCTCCACTTTGTGCGGTCTTGGGCCAGGGATTCCCAGGTGTCGGGGATGTTGCACTTTTTCAAGGAGGCTTTGAGGGTGTCCTTGAAGCGTTTCCTCTGCCCACCTGGGGCTCTCTTGCCGTCCCGGAGCTCCGAGTAGAGCGCTTGTTTTGGGAGTCTCGTATTGGGCATGTGGGCAATGTGACCCGTCCATCGGAGCTGATTGAGCATGGTCAGAGCTTCGATGCTGGGGATGTTGGCCTGAGCAAGAACACTGATGTTGGTGCGCCTATCCTGCCAATGGATTTGCAGGATCTTGCGGAGGCAGCGTTGGTGGTACCTCTCCAGTGCTTTGAGGTGCCTGCTGTACATGGTCCATGTCTCTGAGGCATACAGCAGGGCAGGTATCACTGCTGCCCTGTAGACCATGAGCTTAGTGCCGGGTTTGAGGTCCTGGTCTTCAAACACTCTCTTCCTCAGGCGACCGAAGGCTGCACTGGCACACTGAAGGCGATGTTGGACTTTGTCGTCGACGTCTGCCCTTGTTGACAGTAGGCTCCCAAGGTATGGAAAGTGGTCCACATTGTCCAAGGCCTTGTTGTGGATTTTGATAATCGGGGGGCAGCACTGTGTGGCAGGGGCAGGTTGGTAGAGGACCTTTGTCTTACGGATGTTTAGTGTAAGGCCCATGCTCTCGTATGCTTCGGTGAAGGTGTTTACAATGGTTTGGAGTAAACACCCATCCCTACTGTTCAGTTGGCTGATCACTACAGTTTCTAAGGATGAGTCTCTGTTTCAAAGCTGCAAGTAACAATTTAACAATGGCTGGTTTCTCTGATTTTTGTTTCTGTTGATTATGATACTACAGGGGTAATTTTATGATATCAAGCTCCCAGTGAAAAGCCTGTTGGGACTGAGATTTTGTAAAATTAAGTCTCAGGTGCCCAATGTGGGGGGAAAAGTACATAATTTACCAAGCCAGTGTTTGGGAAATTAAGCGCTCATTAAATGGCTTCTTGAAATAGTGCCAGCTGCACGAAAAGCCCTTGCTGTACTGTTGGGCCTCGAAATAATTCCTTGTTATTTTTACACTCTTATTCTGCCATAACTTCACATCCTGCATGGTGAAGCCTCTTTGCAGAGTGAAGTTCTTAAAATCCCAGGAGGTTGTGCTGTAAGGTGCCCACAGTTGATTTGGACATCTGAAGCATTGCTTCAAGATCTGAATGATGTATTCAATAATGGCTGTAGCATGAGCTTCATTGAACCTGTGCTCTACTTCTGTCAAAAGTATCATGAGTCTTAGCTTTCTAGGGTAACCTTGGTCTCTCAGAAGCCATCTTCTTATTTCTTCCTTTCTGCTGAATTAAGGGTGGTGCAGATGATTGCCTTAAAATGAAGGCATGAGACTTTTAGTTCAATTTCTTTTAAATATGTTTTCTGGATGGGGGGTGATGCTACCAAGGCCAACATCCCCAGCATCGAAGCTTTGACCACGCTCGATCAGCTCCGATGGACGGGTCACATTGTCTGCATGCCCAATATGAGACTCCCAAAACAAGCGCTCTACTTGGAGCTCCGACATGGCAAGAGAGCCCCAGGTGGGCAGCGGAAACGCTTCAAGGACGCCCTGAAAGCCTCATTGAAAAAGTGCAACATCCCCACTGACACCTGGGAAGCTCTGGCCCAAGACCGCACAAAGTGGAGGAGAAGCATCCGGGAAGGCACCGAACACCTCGAGTCTCTTCGCCGGGAGCAAGCGGAAGCCAAGCGCAAGGAGCGCACGTCAACCCAAGCATCTCACCCACCCACCCCTTCAACCACTGTCTGCCCCACCTGTGACAGAGACTGTAGGTCCCACATTGGACTCATCAGTCACCTGAGAACTAATTTTTAATGTGGAAGCAAGTCATCCTCAGTTCTGAGGGACTGCCTAAGAAGAAGAAGATTTATTGCCTATCGTAGTTGTCCTGAGAAAGTGGAGGTGAGCCTTCTCTTATGTTCTTAAGTTCCTTAAACTGCTGCAGTCCTTATGGCAGAGAATTCCAGGAAAATGGCTCAATTATGAAGGATATATATCCAATCAGAATGGTGTGACTCTTGGAGGAGAATTTGGAGATGATGATGTTCCCACAACATTGCTGCTCTTGCCCTTCTCAGTGGTAGATGTGCGAGACTGAGATGCTACAGTACATCCTATTGGGCAGTACATGCTACAGCCACAGTGCAGCAGTGATGAAGTGGATGGATGTTGATTCCAGTGTCAAGCTTGCCGATCAAGAAAACTGCTCTGGCCTGGATGCTGTTGAGCTTCAATAGTATTTTTGTAGCTGCAAGTGGATTATTCTATCACATTCCTGACTTGTAGATGATGGAAATGCTTTCAGGAGTCAGGAGTTGAGCCACTCGTCGCAAAGCACCCAGCCTTGTAGCCAATGAATTGATATGGCTGGTCCAATTAAGCTTCTGATAAATGGTGACACCCAAGATGCTGATGATGGGGCACTTGGCAATGATGATGCTATTGAAGTGTCACTGGAAGTGGTTGGGTTTTTTGTTGGAAATGGTCATTGCCTGGCACTTATCAGCCTAAGTCTCCATGTTGTTTAAGCCCTGCTGTAGGCTGGCATAGGCTGCATCATTATCAGAGGAGTTGTGAATGTTGTGGAATCATCAGTGTACAGCCTCAGTCCCACTTCGAGCATTCAGTTCTTATGTCCATGCCTAGGTAAAAACTGTAATGAGGTCAGAACCTGAACTGAGTATCAGTGAGCAGGTTATTGGTGAGTAAATGTCCCTTGATGGCACTATTGATGACTCCTTCTATCACTTCACTGATGATTTGGAGGAGATTGATAGGGCAATAACTGGTCGAGTTAGATTTATGCCTTTTTCGTGGATAAGGCAAACCTGGACAATCTTCCCCATTATTGGGTAAATGTTAGTGCCAGGGCTGTACTGGAACCACATGGTTTAGGGGGGTGGCTAGCTCCTGTGCACTACTCTTCAGCACTACAGCTAGAATGTTGTCAGGATCCATAGGGGGAAAAATTCGGTATCGCCCCATTTGGGGCGTCATTATTGGCAGTGCGCAAAGTTTAGCGCCTGGCGCTAATTATCGTCTCCGACAGCAAACTTGGCTCTTATCGCCCCGGAGGTGATTGGAGCGCTAAATCAGGCGCTTCACACCTGTCTTAAGGCGCAAAGGCCGAGGAGCGAGGCATTACCTCAGAGCGCTGGTGAAGCAAGGAAAGGCAAATCAAAATAAACCTGCAAAGTGCTGCTCAGTACTCAAAGCTCCTTCACACAGCGTTGAATCTCTCCAGAAGTCAGTCTCTCTCTCTCTCTCTCTCTCTCTCTCTCTCTCTCTCTCTCTCTCTCTCAGAATACGTGGTGCAAAAATGTCACCAACAAAAATAGGCAGGAAGCGGTCGCCTTTAGATAGCGCTCCCCTAGTCCCTTTCTGACAGCATAACATTCCCCTCAACCTGTCGTTGCTAGCGGCAGGCGGTAAGGCAGGGCGTGCCACTCAATATCCGGTCCGGGGCGCTAATGGGGCGTTGCGCACTCGACTGACGTAATCTGCCGGCGCAGGAGACCGTGGCGGTAGTGTTTAGCACCGCCGCAAAATGTCTAGTTAATTTCGCAAGCGGCACAAACATCGCCGCGCCTGGCCTCTAGTTGCTTTGCGCCCCAATTGGCGCCCTCTTAAGGCGCTAACGGGAGGCGCAAACAACTGAATTTTTCCCCCATAGTCTTTGCTGTGTCCAGTGCACTCAGCTGCTTTTTAATGTTGTATGGAGTGAACTACATTGGCTGGAACTGGAATCTATGATGGTGGGTGCCACCATTCTTGACCGAACGTGATCAGGCTAGAGAGCTTAGCTCTGTCTATAGCCTGCTGCTTTTGGTGCTTAGCTAAATATCAATATAGTGCAATCAATGCCCCCTGGGCTCTGAGAAAGCCAGCAAGTCTGTTTATAAAAAAAAATGTTGCCCTATCACAGTGGAAAAACAATGACTAACAGTACAGATATCCCAGTGCCATGAGCGTAACATTTAAAAGCTGAGGTTCAAGGTGACTTTGGTTGCCACTTGTAGTGCTGTACAGATGTTAGATGATGTCTGGAAGTCTTCCTGAAGGGGATGGCACAGCGGAGTCAAAGGTTCCCTGCTAAACCTCAGCCTTCTTTGGCACATCGCTTGTATCATTCTCAGGTAGCTGTGGCTATGGCACACCTTGTGTGTCACCTGATATCACAGGCAGCTTTTTTCTGCTCTTGCTGGTTCTCAGCTGCCAATTACAATGCTACAAAAATACCAAACAATACATAATGGCCCGTATTTTCCGATCGGAGGCTTCCTGCGTGCGGAGGCCTCTGATCTGGAAAACATCTATGCCCTTACCTGAAGGCTCCAGAGGTCCGGCCATTTCCAATACTGGGCGCCTCCACGACTAAATGCGCAGGGCCCACGTATCCCAGGGGCACATGCGATTCGCAAGCATCCCTGGGATCACGTGGGCCATGGGGAGCCAAAGGGAGAAGGGAATCTCCCTTCATTCTTTTGACAGCTTAGACATGTCAAAAGTATGAATGGAAATCACTCCAAAAAGAAATCAAAACATTAAATACATTTTTTTAATCACATTTTTAAAATTAGTTAAAATTATATTAAATTAAATATTTTAAACAAAAATTTTAAACTTACCCTTTTTAAAAGTATTTTAAAATTATAAATGAGTGGAAAAAATATATATTTTTAACTTTTTTAAACTCTTATGCTGGTAAAATCAGGCCTTACGCCTGCTTTTACCAAGCGTAAGATTTCTAAGGGTTTTCTGCGGGCGGAGTTTCTTGCATTCTTGACAGATCGGAAATACCAGTTTTCAGTGGATGCGCTTCGCATGCCTGAAACCGGCATTTGCAAGGTCCTTATGGGTGTGTACACAGCTCATACCCACCCATAGGGATCGGAAAATACGGGCCATAGTGCAAAAACCTTGAGGTTTAAATTATGCAGCAGCTCATGTGTAACTCGGCAGTCCATTGCCCCATATAACAATACTAGTTCAGTGAGGGTTGGAAGCACATTGAATGTGTAATATTTTAGCATTGGAATATGAAGGTTTATTCCACAGTCAGATGAAAAGAATGACCTGCACTCTCGGGCACACCCGGACCAGTTAAAAAGGCTGTTGCACCTTTAAAGGGAGGCATTTTTTTTGTTAGATCAAGAACATGGCTGGAGGAGTTCCTAGACTGTGCCGTTCATCCTATTTCTCATCTACAAGGTGCCCCTCAGTGAACTCTCAATGACATCATCCGAAAACACATCAGGTTCCACATATACGCTGACAACACCCAGCTCTACCTCACCACCACCTCTCTTGAACCCTCCACTGTCACACTGCTTGTCTGACATCTAGTTTGGATGAGCAGAAATTTCCTCCAACTAAATATTGGGAAGACTGAAGCCATTGGCCCGTATTTTCCGATCGGAGGCTTCCTGCGTACGGAGGCCTCCGATCTGGAAAAAAATCTACGAACTTACCTGCGGGCTCCCGAGGTCCAGATACTTCCACTCCTGGGCCTCTCCAAACGCGAAATGCGCAGGGCCCACGTATCCCAGAGGGGCATGCAGTTTGCAAGCATCCCTAGGATCACATGGGCCAGGCCAACCAATAGCAGAAGGGAATCTCCCTTCATACTTTTGACAGATAGACCTGTCAAATATATGAATGGAGATCACCCCAAAAACACAGTAAAACATTAAAAAAAAAATTTTTAAACATCGCCTTTTTAAAATGAGTTAAAATTACAATAAATTAAATATTTTAAACAAAAATTAATTTTTTTGAAAAAATAGTTTTTATGGGGCTAAAAATACACTTACCTTTTTTAAAAGTATTTTTATTAATTTTTTTTTCCCACTCATTTATAACTTATTTACTTTTTTTCAACTCTTATGCTGGTTTTACCAGGCGTAAGATTTCTAAGGGTTTTCTGCGGGCGGAGGTTCTCCAGAAAGCGGAACTATCCGCCCGCTAGGGCAGGCATCCGATCAGATCAGAAATACTGGTTTTCAGCGCATGTGCTTCGCATGCCTGAAACCGGCATTTCCGATGTTCCTACGGGTGTGTTCACAGCGCATACACACCCGTAGGCATCGGAATATATGGCCCATTGTCTTTGGTCCCCGCCACAAACTCTGTTCCCTAACCACTGACTCCATCTCTCTCCCTGGTCACTATCTTCTACTTTCCATAAATCCAAAACTTTGCTGCCCGTATCCTAACTCACATCAAGTCCCGTTCACCCATCACCCCTGTGCTTGCTGACCTACATTGGCCCTCAGTCCAGCAATGCCTCGATTTAAAAATTCTCATCCTTGTTTCCAAATCCCTCCATGGACTCACCCCTCCATATTTCTGTAGCCTCCTCGAGCTCTACAACCCTCCGAGATCTCTGCGCTCCTCCCATTCTGGGTTTTTGCGTATCCCCGATTTTAATTGCTCAACTATTAGCGGCTGTGCCTTCAGCTGCCTGGGCCCTGAGGAAAGGGGCAATTTTGGGGAAGAGTAAAATGCTCCAAGTAGAGCCAGTGTACAGCAGGCGTAGCAAGAGGTTGCCAATTGAATTAATGTTGCCTCCTCAGTGCATCGCTTATGGGGGGGCAAAGGAGAAAAAAGTTCCCTGGATTGAGGTAGGGAACACTAATGGGTGCCACTGCAAACAAGGAGCATCTGTATAATGTCTGCAGCAAGCACTCAGTCTACAATAAACTGCCATACCTATAATGCAGCCTGAAAACCATTGGCTCCACCTCTCACTTCTTAAGCCTCCTAAATATCTGAAGCTACACCTCTAGCTTGATGACTGCCAAAAGGAAGGGCATCCTTTCATTCACACAGCTCTGGCATGTTTTTTCACCAACTCACTACATGACTCCTAGATCTACTTGCATGTTCGCTCCACAATCTTTCACACTAGGTAACTTTAGTTTGCTCATTGGGGTGTCCTTCAGTTACTCCTGATGCTCAAGTGACCTCTTTTCAAAGGAAAAGGTTGTGCGTTGTGAGAGAAACTGCACTGGTGGCAGATGAGGCAACTGTGATGCCTCAGCCACAGAAGGAGCTAGAGTCCAAATAATTGGCAATGATCAAGGAAGAACTTGCTGGCTTTGTGCAGGCCCAATATGGTAAGTGTTCACTTCTACTTTTCCTACTTGCCAATACCTAACACTCAATCGGTGTCTAACAGGCAGCCACATCTGTCCCTCTGCTACAAGGCACAACACTGGCCTTGCCACTAAGTGCAGAGCCCTTGGCTTCATACCCTACGCTAACCTGTGTTCTTTTTCTATGATTGGGGTCTCCCAAGATGAGGCATCAAGGAAGCGGATGAGAAGGTTGCAAGCCCACCATGTGAAACACTCCAATCCCTGCAAGCACCAGTCCAGAAACATCCACTGTAGGGGAATTAGATAAGGACAGTCAGGGGGGTGGGGGGCATCGAACAAAGCAATGAGTGCTGGAGAGGAATAGCAAATGGAGGTGGCAGCGGTCAAGCAGCAACCAAAAGAAAGAAGGGTTAGAGTCAGACAGGCAGCTGCTGTGGGATCCATAGAATCATCCCTTACCGGGGTTGCCGAGCCTCACTGATCAATCAACAATAACAACTTGCATTTATATAGTACCTTTAATGTAGAAAAACACCCAAGGCACGTCACAGAGGCCTGAAGAAAAGAAATGCTGAGTCAACAAAGAAATGATTAGGAGGAGTGACCAAAAGCTTGGTCAGTGATGGGATTTAAGGAAGGTCTATAAGGAGGGAAGAGAGGCAGAGGGGTTTAGGGTTAGAATTTGAGAGGAGGGCTTACATAACTGAAGGCACAGCCACCAATGGTGGGGCAAAGGGAGGAGAGTGCACAAGAGGCCAGAGTCAAAGGTACTGGACATTTGGGGAGGGGTTTGTAGGGCTGAAGGAGGTTTCAGAGATAGCAAGGGTTGAGGTCATGGAGGGATTTAAAGACAAGGACAATAATTTTAAATTTGAGATGTTGGGAGACTAGGAGCCAATAGTCAGTGATGACGAGGGTTTTTGTGCTATCCTTTGAGAATCTTCATAGCTCCCTGCATGAAATGTCAACAAAAATAAACTAATGCTGCTTTTATGTGATCTCCGTTGATCTATACCATGGCCCAAGGCCAGTTTTGTATCTCTACTATTCCCTTGGTTGTGATCAGCTTTGTGCATTGTTTTGTAATCTTGTAATATTTGTTTAAAATTGGTTTTCAACAAAGTCCCTCCAGGAGTTTAATTAAGACTGGGGATTAAAGATTGAACAGGCTGGGGCTCTTTTCTCTAGAAAAGAGAAGGCTGAGGGGTGACCTAACAAAAGATTATGAAAGGGTTTGATAGGGTAGATGTAGAGAAGATGATTCCACTTGTGGGGGAGTCCAAAAGTAGCTGTCATAAATATAAGATAGTCACTAATAAATCCAATAGGGAACTCAGGAGAAACTTCTTTACCCAGAGAGTGGTTAGAATATGGAACTTGCTGTCACAAGCAGTAGTTGAGGCAAATAACAGATTATTTAAGGGAACGCTCAATAAACACATGAAGCAGAAAGGAATAGAAAGTTACGCTGATAGGGTTCGATGTAATGAAATGGGAGAAGGCTCGTGTGGAGCCACCACTGGCATGGAGCAGTTGGGCCAAATGGACTGTTTCTGTGCTGTACATTTTGTGCTGTATATTCTATGATTTTTGGTAATTGTAAATCCTAGTTTATGCCAGCTCAGACATTTCATACATAATACTGTAAGCTTTTCTATCATAGCAGACTAGGCCTTCTTATGGGAACTGTCTTTTCATTGTGAACGCAGGTGTGAGAAAACTCAAACTGTGATAATCATCGGAGGTTTAGTGATCAGAAGCAACATTTGTCAAACAGATAATAAGTGAATGCTAAATGGCACTCCCTAAATTGCTGATCGATAATGCTTCAATACTGCAAACCTCAGGCTCAAGGCTAAAAGCAATTTCTAATCCTTAATTGTTTCTTTTGCTCTCAAAAATTGTTTTATTAGCATTTTGCACTGATTCTAGGTGAAACCATGAGTATATTTTGCAGAGCACTTTCCTTCTGATGCCATCATTGGGGTACTAGTCTGACTCCGTACCAATGGACAAATCATTCACTTCCTGTTATGCTGCTTAATTTGCAAAATTACAACTTCTTTTTGTCAGTAAATTAAATTGTGTAAAAGTGATAAATCTTGCAATAGCTCTTGCATAGTAATTGAAAATAAATAATGCTAATTTACTGCAGAATTAGCTTTAACTGCTCAACACTGAAATATCTTTTCAAATATTTCCATTGATGTTAATTCAACCACCTCACATATAACTGCACATATTACTGGGATAAGTAGCACATAATTCTACTCATTCTTTAGTACTTAAATTTTATTACAAGGGCTACTGAAGTTGGAATTTGCTCTTTAAGTTAAAACATAAGTTGCATTGCACTCCTAGCCAGAGTGAAACCTAATTCTATTCATATTTACAACAACAACAACAATGTGCATTTGTATAGTGCCTTTAACATAAAGCATCACAAGGTGCTTCATAGGAGCATAATCAGACAAACATTGACAAAGCCAAAGAAGGAGATATTAGGAGAAATGACCAAATGCTTCATCAGAGGTATGTTTTAAGCAGCACCTTACAGGAGGAGAGTGAGGATGAGAGGCAGAGAGGTTTGGGGAGGGAATTCCAGAGCTTAGGGCCTAAACAGCTGCCAATGGTGGGGCAAAGGATGTGGGACATGCACAAGAGGTGAGAGTTGGAGGGACACAGAGTTCTCAGGTTGTAGGGCTGGAGGTTGGTCACACAAATAGGGAGTGGTGAGGCCACGGAGGGATTTGAACATGAGGAGGAAAATGTTTTAATCAGTTTCGGGGCCTGGAAACCAATGTAGATCAACAAGCACATGGGTGATGGGTGAACCGGACTTGGTGCGGGTTAGGGTACAGGCAGCAGTGTTTTGAATGAGCTCAAGTTTATGAAGGGTGCAAGATGGGAGACCAGCCAGGAGTGCATTGGAATAGTGGAGTCTGAAGGTAACAAAAGCATGGATGAGGGTTTCGGCAGCAAATGGGCTGAGGCAGGGGTGGAGACGGACGATACTATAGAGTGGAAGTAGGCGGTCTTTGTGATGGAGAGGGTATGAAATCGGAAGCTCAGTTCTGAGTCAAATAGGATGCCAAGGTTGCGAAAAGTCTGGTTCAGCCTCAGACAAATGGCCAGGGAGGGGGATGGAATTGGTGGCTAGGGAACAAAGTTTGTGGCAGGGACGAAGTCAATAGCGTCAGTCTTCCCAATATTTAATTGGAGAGTATTCTGACTCATCCAAGACTGAGGCCCCGATTTTCTGCCAGCCGTCGGGCGGCTTTTCATGTGGGCGGGGGCCGAAAATCACCGAAATAGGGGGTCGCGACACCTCCCCCCCCCCCCCCCCCCCCGCCTGATTCCCCGCCCCGTCTGACTTTTGGACCGCCGTTTCTCCGCGACCCGAATCAGTCCCGCCCGCCGCTGGCGAGACTGGCCGTCAGGACCCTGATCACCAATTATTGGCATGTTTAATGCCATTTTAGGGTGCCCTTGTGATTTTCAGGGGCTCCCCATGCTAAACACGCCTGCGGGGCACCCCGCTGATGAAACCTGGTGTGAAGCTTGCCGGCTTGCTTGCTCACAGCTGCAGGTCATTCGGGAAAGCTACGATTTAAAGGGACAGCATTTGTATGTTGAAGGACCTTGTTGTTGTTGAAGGCTTGGGGCTACTTCTTCAAGGCTTAGGCACAGCTGTGGAAGGTTGGAGCCTCACACACTTCGCCAATGTGATCTCCTGGGAAGCCCCTCTCGCCACCCTTACTCAGCGCTTCCTCAGCGGAGGCATCTACCAGAAGCATGGGACGCCTTTTCTTCCTTCCCTTCTTGCCATTAGAGGATCTCCAACAGCAGAGGCGGCAGCAGCAGAACCAGGAACAGCAGGATGAGCACCAGGAGCACCAGGCTGCTGCTCACTCACCTGAAGTTGCACAGACCAGAAGGGGCCAGCGCTTGGAAGTGGCTTGAGAGCACCTTGCTGCGCTTGAGGGGGCCATGGGGACCCATATCTGCACTGGCAGTCCTACTCAGAAGGACTTCCATGAAGGTCTGGTTTCTCTGTTCAATAGATGGCCAACGCTCCTCAAGAGATGTCATTCTCTTATGAGCACTCGCCATGTTTTCCGTACCCTGGCGAGTTATCTCCTCCATGGAGGTTGCCAACCTTTCCATGGTGATGCGTTCCTGCGCCAATGACTCCACAAAGGCTCTGCTCATGGTCGCTATGGACTCCTCCATTCGCTCCGCACTCGCAGCGACCCTGGAGACAAAACCTGCCAGAGACTCCTGCATCTGTGCATGGAGATCCATCACCTCTTCTCTTGTGGATGGACCCAGAGGCAGAGGGTCAACATGCAGCGCAGCTGAGCTGAGCTGGCAGAGTCCTGCATCCTCCAACGAGGACTCTCCACTGCTGTCCCTGTCTCCAGAATCTGCTGAGGCTCACTTGTGAGCTGTGAAACACTAGGTGACAACACTACTCTATGTCCCGAAGGTCCCCCCGAAGTGTGAGTGTCTGCGCTGGTGCTGGGTGCGCTTACTTCTGCTGACACTGCGCCCTCAGAGGTTGGAGCTTCCTCTGAGGAGTCTGGCTGCACAGCCTCTTCCTTCTCCACAGTGGGGACGGGGGCTCTGGATGGTCCTGTGGGGGAGTAGAGGAAGGAGTTAGAGATGTGATGCCAAGGTTACATGCACATTCGAGTTGACATCTGCTGACACCTGCATCCATGCAGCCTTGGTCTCAGTGGGAGGCCTCTTCCTGCCTGACCTAGGGAAGAGGACCTCCCTGTGGGCCCTAACCCCATCCAATAACGCCTGCAGTGAAGCTTCGTCGTATTTGGAGGCAGCTCGGGGTCTGGCACTGGCCACAGCTGCTGAAGGCTCCTCTGCCATCCTGCATGGTTCACTTGGAAGCGAACAGAGGAAGCAATGCTTGCTGTGGACCTTGAAAGCACCACGAATGATGATATCATACTGTGGGGCTTCCTGACTGGAAATGGACAATTAGCAAGGCTGCCCACATGCTGGAAATTAATTGGCCACTTGAGGGAAAATTGCGTGCAGCTTGCTGACCCATTTTTTTGTGTGCCAGAACCCCACATTCGGGGGAATCCGACCATTTCCCACACAATCCACAAAATCGGGCCCTGAGTGTCAGACAAGCTGTCTGACAATATAGAGGCAGTGGATGGGTTGAGAGGGATGGTGGTGAGTTAGAGCTGCACATCAGCGTACATGTGGAACCTAGCATTGTGTATTTGGCTGATGTCGCTGAGGGGCAACATGTAGATGGGAAATAGGAGGGGATGGATAGAGGATTGGCTATCTAACAGAAGGCAGAGAGTTGGGATAAATGGTTCATTCTCAGACTGGCAATCAGTAACTAGTGGTGTTCCGCAGGGGTCAGTGCTGGGTCCCCAACTCTTTACAATCTATATTAACGATTTGGAGGAGGGGACCGAGTGTAACATATCAAAGTTTGCAGATGATACTAAGATGGGAGGGAAAGCAGTGAGTGAGGAGGACATAAAAAACCTGCAAGGGGACATCGACAGGCTAAGTAAGTGAGCAGAGATTTGGCAGATGGAATACAATACTGGAAAGTGTGAGGTTATGCACTTTGGCAGGAAAAATCGTAGAGCAAGTTATTATCTTAATGGCAAGAAACTGGAAAGTACTGAAGTACAAAGGGATCTGGGGGTCCTGGTGCACAAAACTCAAAAGGTTAGTATGCAGGTGCAGCAAGTGATTAAGAAGGCCAATGGAATGTTGGCTTTCATTGCTAGGGGGATAGAATATAAAAATAGGGAGGTATTGCTTCAGTTGTACAAGGTATTGGTGAGACCGCACCTGGAATACTGCGTACAGTTTTGGTGTCCATACTTAAGAAAGGACATACTTGCTCTCGAGTCAGTACAAAGAAGGTTCACTCGGTTAATCCCGGGGATGAGGGGATGGACATATGAGGAGAGGTTGAGTAGATTGGGACTCTACTCATTGGAGTTCAGAAGAATGAGAGGCGATCTTATTGAAGCATATAAGATTGTGAAGGGGTTGGATCGGGTGGATGCGGGGAAGATGTTCCCGATGATGGGTGAAACTAGAACTAGGGGGCATAGTCTTAGAATAAGGGGCTGCTCTTTCAAAACTGAGATGAGGAGGAACTACTTCACTCAGAGGGTGGTAGGTCCATGGAATATGCTGCCCCGAAAAGCTGTAGAAGCTACATCGTTACATAAATTTAAAACAGAAATAGACAGTTTCCTAGAAGCAAAGGGAATTAAGGGTTACGGGGAGCGGGCAGGAATTTGGACATGAGTCTAGGTTCGGATCGGTCATGGCCCTATGGGTAGCAGAGCAGGCCCAGGGGCCGTGTAGCCTGATCCTGCTCCTATTTCTTGTGTCTAATTCTGTTAGATTCAGGAGATGGTTCTGTGATAGTGGATTGGTGGTTAGGATCAGATCAGCCATGATCTTATTGAATGGCGGAGCAGGCTCGAGGGGCCGATTGGCCTACTCCTGCTCCTATTTCTTATGTTATGTTCTTATCAAGGATAGATCCTTGGTGACTCCAGTGATAATGGTGCAGGTACCCTCCCTAGTTCTAGACAAGTTGTTGGATCAATGCTGCTTGACAATAGAGAGCTCCATTTCAGAGAAAGAGGAACAGTCTTCTTCCTCATTTAAAATGGTTTCCAGGCTTTCCATTTCTTCCTCCGTGCCCCAATCAATCTCCATCTTCTGTCACCCTCCTCTGGCTGAACTTGCTGTTGTCCGCAACAGGAATGTTCACATGGTTGAGAACAACTAATTCAGCTCAGACCAGTGATCGAACTTGGGTCCTTGTTTGTATGGCTTATCCACTCACTATCTTAACCAGCTGAGGTTCTAACTCCTCATTTAAAAAAAAAAAAAAAATTTGTTCATTTCTCACCAGCCAAACATTTTCCTTTCAGTTATAGGTTGGGTAAACGCCCTGCCCCCATGACTAACTTTTCCCTCCCTTGTTGGGAGTTTTACCTGTCTGTAAAAAATGGGGTTTCCAAAAATGTCCATTCCAAAATAACAGACTTAAATTTTGATCCTTTCCTCCCTTCTTTCTTCAGAGATGCCATCCATTTTTCTCAATTTTTCCTTCTCTATCCTATCTGCTCTGATGACTCCACATTCTACACTAAAGCTTCTGAAATGCTTCCTTCACCAAGTGTTTCCTTCACCTGTGATCACATCCATGCCATTTCCCACACCTTTTTCATCTTCTCTCCATTATCTCACAGCAATAACAGAATCCCTCTTGTCTTCACTTTTCATCTCACTAGTCCTTGCTCCACCAGACCATCTTCCACCAATTCTGCCATCTACAATGTAATCTCGGTATCAAGTATATTTTCTCCTACCCTCTCCTGTCTACTTTCTTGAGGGACCATTGCTGCATCAACAAACTTATTCACTCTTCCATCACTCCAACTTCCAGATACTCTTTCTCAGGCATTTTCCCATGCAAATATATTAGATGTTCCAATATAATCTCTTCATTTGAGATAGCCTGCTATCTATTACACTGCATTCCCTGCTCTTGGTGCAACTATTTCTATATAGGAGAGACCAAATGCAAATTGTGTTACTGTTTTGCCAAATAACACACTTCTGCCCAGAGACACAATTCTGAACTCGTTGTGCCTCAACACTTCAACTCCCCCTCCCATTTTCACTCCAAGTTCTCGCCTCCTACTAAGCTTCATGTAAATTTCAGGAACATTATATCATCATTCTCATGGGCACTCTACTCTGATCTGAATACTAACTTTAGCAAATTCAGACTATAGTTGTCTCCCCCATTTGTCTTTTTATTCTACTTTGCTACCTTCTATTTTGGAGCTGTTTTATTCTCCTCTTGTCTTTCAGGTTGAGGTAGCCTTTTCACCTCTGTCTAGTTTTTAAAAATCTGTAGTTTTCATATCTGAACTCTTTACCTTTATCTGTTGTTGTCTCCGCTGCTCACAGTTTTGATCAGTCCTATAAAGGGACTGTCCTTTCTTCCTTTTTCTTGTTCGGATGAAGGGTTTTCTCCTGAAATATTAACCTGTCTTTTTCAAGATAAAAGACGGCAAGGATGTTTCTAACATTTTCTGTTATTATATTATGAAGCTGACTGGAACAGTGGCTGTGTAGAAGTCTGTGAACCAGACTCTCCCATCCTTTATGTGAAGGGAATGGACAAATTACAAAAACAGAAAAAATGAGTTGGAAAAATATTAATAAAATCTTGTAAATATAGTCATTATTTCTGCAGAACAGAGCTGTCAAATGTACTTGGATACCTTTAAAATGTTCTTTGCATGTTTGACATCCTGTTTTAAAGAAACTGTCAGTTTTTATTTTTGTTTTACTTTTTGTAATAGGAAACAAGATTTACAAAGGGCCTGTGATTTATTTTAAACTAGTTTTGTATTTAAACCTGATCTCTACACAAGCTAGCGCAGCTCTATTTTGATAGTGTAAAATGTTACAGGCACAGAAAAATGCACCTGGGTGCCTTTGAATGAAGCAAGCAGCACAATAGATGAGGCCACTGTCAGGCAAACCTCGTGTCAAGGGAGCTTGCTGTCCAGCTCCTTAGCTGACAATCTGCTGAAAGATCATTTGATCTATCACAGTTAACTACAAGGTTATACCATGCTCATGATCTGCTTGACAGTGGGCCAGATGACCCTCCTGGGACCCTGTCCTCTGTTTCGAACATTGATATGGTAATAGCAATTTGAGAAAGAACAGATTGCAGTGACCTCTTTCTGCTGACCTTCTTTGATCAGTCAGGCAATAATCTTGGAGTCAGTCATTTTGGCAAGTGTAACAGACGACATTCCTGTAGTCAGCGATTCCAGAACCCTTCCTATCCACACCTGTTCATTTTCAGATGTTTTGGTTAAATTAACTAGAAAGCAAAGTCCTAATTGAAATAACATTCACCATACCTCAAATTACTGAAAACATTTCAACGCTTAGTGCCTTTTTAAGTATTCACATATAATATTCAAATCTTGGTAACTTTCAAGGTAAACAAAGTAAATAAATGCCTCAGAAACCTATTAAAATAAAATCATTGTGTTTGTTAAATTCAAATGGGCAGTAATACATTTCTCATTCAACATTTAAAAAAATTGATAATTGCTGTTCTGAATCAGAATGTTTTGTACCTATAAAAACAAAACTGTGAATGTTGGAAATCTGAAAGCAAATGTTGAAATATACAGAAAGCTCATTAATATCTGAAAGAGTAAATCCAGTTTAATGATTCAATTGGAATCGTTTATTACAACATTTGAGTGGGGCCTTTCATAATTTGTCATGTCAAAAAGCAAAAGTAGATGATACAATACTTTAATTAGGCTTTTTTCTTGAATTCAGGCCAAAAGATTGTGTGAAATCAGTTACAAGCAAAGTTTAAAAGTGAAATAAAAATTAGAAGAAAAAATAAAATACTTTAAGTAAATGAGAAACCTTTTTTAACTGTCTTCACAAGTATAATACAACAATGAGTTAAAGTGCAATATTAGGTGCATCCCGATGTATCCTGTTATCTGTGCATGTTGCCGGCAACTGAGGGTGAGCTCGACACTGATACTGCCCATCACTATGGGAAATAAGATGAAGTACCCCCTGTGGCAAGTGGGGAAATGGTGACATGTATCAAGGTCTGCAATATGATGACATTGACATTTGCAGGTTTTGTTACGTTTAATTCTAATTTTGGAATTCATCTTTCAGGGGTAATTATTGGATTTTATTGTGTTAAATTTTAATCCCACCATTCCACCATCCCCTCCATCCATCTATCCATCCCCAGGGTAAGAACTAAAGTTCTTATGAATTAAGGTTTGATTTTTTTTCTACTGATACAGACACTAGGATCTTGGGAAGAGACCCATGTGTGGCTGAAAGGTTCCATTTGAAGTCTGAAACCCTCCAACCTGAGTAGTGCTCATCTGGAAGCAGGTGTCACTATATGCCGGTCTGATCACAATACAAAAAACCCAGTCGGTTTTTAAAAACGTGTATACAGCAGGGCTTGAATTTGCTTGGATTCCAGTCATAATCAGATCACTCACTGCATAAGGAGGTGCCTGCTGATTTATTCTGTGCAACATACCAAAGAAATCTGGTTGATTTCTGGCTATCACTGTTGACAGGAATACTTCGATTTATAGGTTCAATAGCAAACCTGGGATTGTGCTTTGCAATGTTGATAGCTGCGCCAAACAAAACACGCATGATTAACATATTAAAAAATGAGAATTTCCTTCAACCAGCAATAGCTTCTGTTCATATAGAGGTTTTCTGTTTAAATGCTACTTACCATCCTTTCTCAGGCAATCTGCAGGCATGGTGAATGGGGTATTGAGGGGATGGGGCACCATGCAGCCACGTGGTGAGCTTGCTTTGCTGAACTTGGTAAATTCACTGTTGTTGCTGAGTTCAACAAAAAGGAACCTCACTTTGATTAAGTAACTGCTAACGCTCTTGTTGGTTATCTTTCTTATGTTTGTGTATCTGCACAGCATAACTACAAGAAAGGGAAATTAGAATTTAGTATGAACATATGAAATTGACAGGCAGGAAAAGACTAACTGGTCCATCAAGCCTGGCCTACACCATAATGGCCAGAGCATAATGACTAAACACTTCTTCCCTCATAGGCAACAGTGACATTGCTGACACCTGGAGCTTACTGCAAAATTACAGTGAGGCAATACACTTTATATTGGATGTGTACAAATAATATTTCACCCAAGTAGAAAACCTAGGTTTGGGTGTTAAAAGTGGAATAAGTATTCCAATTGCACCACTGCCATCTTTCACTCTGCTGAGCATAAACATATAAAATAAAATATATATGCATTACACCATTTTGTGATTTATGCTCCTCTCCTCCATTACTGTCTTCATGTATTACCTTGTGGAATCCTGTTCTCTGTTACATACACCAAATTTTGTTAGCAGAAGCTAAAACAAAAATTGGGGAAAAGGTACACAGTATACTTGCCAAACACAGATCACTTTTTGTATAGTACAACCGTGGTTATCAGCCATAATGGAGGGGCCTTGGTTGCTAAATGGGAATTAGCTGATCATTGAAATTCCCCTTTGTCTGAGTGAGTTTTTAACTTTTATTTACACTACCCAAGCAAATTTCAAGTGCATGCCACATTTTTTCCATTTTAAAACAAAGTTATTCATGAAAATAATGCTGACAACTTAGCTCCTGCTGGTCTCCTGACATGAAGCTGAGTAGGAGAGCTGTATGGATAGTAAATGATATTAGGAACTGCACATCCAGATAACAACTACTTCTGCTCAAGAATCCAAAACAGGGTAACTAGTTTATTCATCACTTTGAGTGTTGTGGGATCCTGCTACATTTGCCCACATAACAACAGTCACTGCACTTCAAAATAATAAATTGTATATAACTTTTTAAAAGATTTTTTCTGAGGTAACTTGTATGCTTTTCTTTCTATTGTGCCTATTGAAGTGCAGATACCATGCGTATAGAGGCTAAAATCCTTGCATGGACTTCAATAGCCATTTCTAGTTTTAAATTAGCAAGTATGCACTTGAAAGAACTGCATTCCCTGTGTTGGACTGGAACTGACAGTGTCTTAATGAGAATACCCACTTGTTTTTACCATTCATGTTGAATTATGTTGCTATGGTAGAAGTGGCCTGTCAGGGTTACTTTCCCTCATGTGAAGAAACTAAACATCTGGTGAGAGTTCTGGGATTTTTTTTGTTGTCATTCCTACATTTATCGAGGGTTAGCCATTTATGCATGAAGATAGCGTAACAAGAGTTTCTGTTGGCGTGATATGAAAGAGTTTCAGGTAAATTCAGCGATCCCGCACTCCCAGTGTTGAGTCACACTCGCACGGACCGCAAGTCTGATACATGGCTACAACACCAATCCTAGTTCTCCGATGTTCATTCCTTTAAAAACAAAATATTAAATGTGTGTCAGCTGTGGCTTAGTTGGTAGCACCCTTGCCTCTGCGTCAGAAGGTTGTGGATTCAAGCCCCACTCCAGGGACTTGACAACAAAAATCTAGACTGACACTCCAGTGCAGTGCTGAGGGATTACTGCACTGTTGCAGGTGCCATCTTTCAGATGAGACATTAAACCGAGGCCCTGTCTGCCCTCTCAGGTGGACATAAAAGATCTCATGGCACTATTTCGAAGAAGAGCAGGGGAGTTACCCCAGTGTCCTGGCCAATATTTACCACTCAATCAACATTTCTAAAAAAACGACTATCTGGCCATTATCATATTGCTGTTTATGGGAGCTTGCTGTGTGCAAATTGGCTGCTGTGTTTCCTACATTACAACAGTGACTATACTTCAAAAAGTACTTCATTAGCTGTAAAGCACTTTGGGATGTCTGGTGGTCATGAATGGCGCTATATAAATGCAAGTCTTTCTTTCTTTCTGTCTTAAATGCACAACCCAGTTGACAACTGGTTGCCAGTTTTGGCTAGACATATTCGTGGAGGTTTCGTGACATGAACTCCAGCCTCCAACAACCCGCCCAGTCAAAAAGCCTTTTTTTCCCCATTTCCAATATTCTTATAACTAACAAATGAAAGTGTTCATAGAAACTGAAAAAACTCCGTTTGTTTTAATGCCCAATGATTTTCCTCCCGGGTTGCTCGCAGCAGTGTCCAGGAGATTAATCTTTCCTCATACACTCCAGGACAATCCCAGATATGATCCCTAATCTGTGTTGAATTTGTTGATCTTAGCCAGGGCAAGTGTCCTCAGCACCCCAGGCTAGAGAGGGGGAAAATGAGCCAGAATTCCCATTGTAGTTTATCTGTTTGCATAATCAGAGTAACGATGAAATGAAAAATGGGCTAACAGTTGGTTGTCCAAATCAAACCAAATACCTCACAAGATAACTTGTCAGAAATACAGGGAGCTGAGGACAACGAAAATAAGTGATCTTTTTAGCAAAGCTTGAAATGCTAGGTAAAAACCTCAGTTCCTAAGCGAAATAGTCAAACATACAGTCTGCACTCTGTTACTAATAATAGCACATTTAAGATTTGAGAGGATAGCATGAATTATAAGCTCACGCAATTTATTAACATTATCTCCATCCCACTGATTTGGGACATGTTCCAGCATCTTTTATTTGCTATGGTGTACAGAAGTGTCGTAATTTATTATCATTTTCTACTTTCACTTTGATGCTAATGTGTTATGGCAGACAGCAACAAATGGCATGCTCCTATTATTGAATCACAAGACTTGACAGACAGTAATACTGAACCCCACAAACTGACAAATAGGGGAAAGTAAACTATTAGAGCCTGTTTAGAACTTGTATATTCAATCACCTGATGGCCCAGCAAGTTTGTTCAGCGAGAAGCTGAGCCATACAGATCAGGAAGGTTCCAGGTTTAGTCTCTAGTCTGTGTTGAATTAATGATCTCAGCAGTAGGGGTGTTAAAATTGGCATCAGTGCCCCAGATAAGAAAAAGGAAGCCCCAGCTCTAAGCAATGGTTTTATACCAGAAACATCAACTGCCTCACATTGTCTTGATACTACCTGACATGCTGAGCATCTCCAGCATTTTCTGTTTTTGTTTCTAATTGAAAACCATTTCAAGCAGAAGCGATTTGTGAAATGAAGGATAAACCACTATTGATGTTGCCTTTGAGGAATTTACTATTCACAACTAATTGATGAGACTGCTACTTTAATTTTTGAACACTTTTTTTTACTTAACTATATTCTCATTCAACAATTAATCTCACACCCAGGTTAGTCATTAAAAATTAATTGCTTCTTCAGGAGGAATTTGCCACAATCATTTTAAACATTGGCCTAGAAATTCGGTGGGGTTAGCGCCCAATTAGAGGCGTTAGAGGGTCTTGCGCCGGAATTATAGCTGGTAACGAAATTGCGTTGGGCCCTACCATCGGCGTTAGCCGGTAGCGCTGCGCCGGCACCGATGACATCATCGGTGTGCGCAGCGTCCCGGTTGCCGTGGTAACCCGGCCCCAAGCCCAAATTCAGTTGCGGCCGCCTCGCCCGTGGCAGCCGCAACCAACGATTGTTGAAAGGGATGTTACACACCTTTGCACTGGCGCATAAAGGTGGAGCGGTGGCCGGCCGCTTTCCCGGCGGCCGCCTGCCCGCACCTCCCTCCCCGGACTCCTCCACCACCCCCCCGCGGCACTGATGTGTGTGGCCCGCGAGCCCGGCTCTTCCCCGAGGTGCCGGGCTCATTTGTCGGGCGAATTGACCGGCCAGCGGTCGGCTGCAGGCAGCTCCTCCTTAACAGAAGGAGGAGGCCTGCAGTACCCCAGCCTGCCGCACCGCCTCGGGTGCCGCAGCGGGGGATTAGCGCCTCAAACCTGCACTGAACGCCCATAGTGAGGCGCAAAAACCCTCCATTAGCGCCCGCCGCCGTCTGGGCCCGGGGCAACCGAATTTTCGTCGGGCGCAGCGGCATTAACGCCGGCGCAAAATTTCGGGCGCTAAAGCCCTGGCGGACCCACAACTGAATTTCTAGGCCATTGTTTTTAAAAAAGTAACAGCTTTTGTTGCTGAAATATAATAAAATAACGTATTTTACTGCTTATTAACAGGTTCACTATAACATGTTTTATATCAAACTTCAAGAAAAATACTTTAATTTTTATTGCTGCTATTGAAACAAGAACAATGCAAGTCACTTAAAGCAACCCCCTAGGGATAGTGAGCCTGAGTGTGACAAATATTCAGCTTCCCCGATCAGTGAAGAAATCTCTGAAGTGGTTTGACAGATAACACAACAGCTGCCAGTAGGAATCTGCTGTAGAACTACGATTACACTTAGTGTTGAAAAGCATCACACGGGGTGTCAGGTTCCTCTAAGCATGATGCTTTCAGACTGTGAGCAGTAATGGTGAGCGTTCCCAATTTGAACAAGGTGCTTGAATCTTCATCACTATTCGGATGCTAGATGCTGCAGGCAGTTATATTGCACGTTCAGTGTTGGTACTAGGTAATCCTTTGTATAGCACCGATGCTAAATGTGCAGTGCAATTTTCGCAGAAATTATGTTTAATGTCAGAAGTGAGACTATTTAGAAGAGGTGGTCTTAGGCCAATGCATCTGGTGGGGCATTGACTTTTTAAAATCTGGACTATGTTATGATACAAGTTCTTTAATCTTTTTAGAGATTGTCTTCTTGATCTTCACTCCACTGTTACAATTTAGAAAACCAGATATTTCATGAACCAATCTTTTGAGATGGAATCACTCCTTCAAAACATCTGAATTATAGCAGCCCCACTAAACTAGTGTACAGTTTCAGTAATGTATTAGTCAGACATTTAGAACTGACAGCTGCAAACATGCTGTTAGTTATTATGGTCCCATCTTTCAACTTCAATTTAAGCTAATCTCATGTTGACTGTCCAAATGCATCTTGTCATTCATTACTATGTTAACAAATAAAAAACACAATCCTTTATAGAGTCACTGCTGTGACATATAGCAAGAAAGATATCTCACTTGTTATGAACTTTAAAAACTTTGATAATGTACATGTAAGTTGGTTCACCATACAATGTACATGTAAGTTGGTTCGCCATACAATGTACATGTAAGTTGGTTCGCCATACAATGTACATGTAAGTTGGTTCACCATACAATGTACATGTAAGTTGGTTTGCCATACCATACAACAAAAGGTTCTGAATTGTGAAGTTTGAGCTCTACAACCTCCTCCAATTCTGGCCTCTTGAGCATCCCCAATTTTAATCACTCCACCATTGGCGGCTGAGCGTTCAGCTGCTTAGGCCCTAAGCTCTGTAATTCCCTACCTAAACCTGTCTGCCTCTCTACCTCTCTTTCTTCCATTAAGATGCTCCTTAAAACCTACCTCTTTGACCAAGCTTTGGTCACCTGGCCTAATATCTCCTTATGTGGCTCGATATCAAATTTTGTTTGATAATGCTCCTTTGAAGCACCTTGGGACATTTTACTATGTTAAAGGTGCTATATAAATGCAGCTTGTTGTTGCATGCTCAACTTCTGAATCCTTTTCCATCAACTCAGGGGTTCTCGTTTGCTCTGTCCTCTCTTTCATTCTATTTCTTCTTCATTTCAGTCATTTTGATCACTCATCATCCAATCCTTTCCATTCCTTTGCTGATGTTTTCACTGCACTTTCATCAACCTCCTTCAGGTTTCATGTCCTCAGTGCACATGACCTCTATTCCTCTTGCACTGCAATGGCTGAATAACTACATCTTGATCTCTGCCATGCCCGTCAATGGGGAAATAAAATCCTGTTCCTTTCAATTCTTTAAAAATGCAGCTTCCTCACGTTTCTCCCTAGTCCAATCAACAACTCTTACAATGGATGGCTCCGCTATTAATCCGCCTTCATCCATTGACATTTTTTGATTATAATGTCAAATCGAACTTCCGCACCTGCTCCACTACTAAATACTCTACAGGAAGCTCAATTTCCTATTTCCTGCCAAATGCTTCTTAGCCAAGAAATTCCACAGAATCATTGAACTGATGAGTGTGATCAGGTGGAATTTCTGACCACTACTCTGGCCTGCTGATGAGCCCATCCCAAATTGACCAGGGCAGTTCATAGGCAGCAACTGGCACTGCCCTCACTCTTCGACCTCTTTTATAAGAACATAAGACATAGGAGCAGGAGTAGGTAATTTGGCCCCTCGAGCCTGCTCCGCCATTCAATAAGATCATGACTGATCTGATCTTGGCCTCAACTCCACTTCCCTGCCCGCTCCCCATAACCCTTGACTCCCTTACCATTCAAAAATCTGTCTCTCTCCACCTTAAATATATTCAATGACTCAGTCTCCACAGCTCTCTGGGAAAGAGAATTCCAAAGATTCACAACCCTGTGAGAGAAGAAATTCCTCCTCATTTCTGATTTAAAAGGGTGCCCCCTTATTCTGAAATTATGCCCCCTAGTTCTAGATTCCCCCACGAGGGGAAACATCCTCTCTGCATCTACCCTGTCAAGCCCCTTCAGAATCTTATATGTTTCAATAAGATCCCTTCTCATTCTTCTAAACTCCAATGAGTATCGGCCCAACCCGCTCAACCTTTTTTCATAAGATAACCCCTTCATCTCCAGAATCAACCTTGTGAACCTTCTCTGAACTGCCTCCAATGCAAGTATATCCTTCCTTAAATAAGGAGACCAAAACTGTACGCAGTACTCTAGGTGTGGTCTCACCAACGCCCTGTACAGTTGTAACAGGACTTCCCTACTTTTATACTCCATTCCTTTTGCAATTTAAGGCCAACATTCCATTTGCCTTCCTAATTACTTGCTGTACCTGCATGCTAACTTTTTGTGATTCATGTACAAGGACCCCCAGATCCCTCTGTACCTCAGCATTTTGTAATCTCTCTCCATTTAAATAATAATTTGCTTTTTTATTTTTCCTACCAAAGTGGATAACCTCACATTTTCCCACATTAAACTCCATCTGCCAGATTTTTCCCCATTCACTTAGCCTATCTACATCTCTTTGGAGATTCTTTGCGTCCTCCACACAATTTGCTTTCCCACTTAACTTTGTATCATCTGCAAATTTGGTTACATTACACTCAGTCCCTTCATCCAAGTCATTAATATAGATTGTAAATAGTTGAGGCTCCAGCACTGATCCCTGCAGCACCCCACTAGTTACAGTTTGCCAACCTGAAAATGACCCATTTATCCCGACTCTCTGTTTTCTGTTAGTTAGCCAATCCTCTATCCATGCTAATATATTACCCACAATCCTGTGAGCTCTTTTCTTGTGTAGTAACCTTTTATGTGGCACCTTATCGAATGCCTTCTGGAAATCCAAATACACAACATCTACTGGTTTCCCTTTATCCACCCTGCTCGTTACATCCTCAAAGAACTCCAGCAAATTTGTCAAACATGATTACCCTTTCATAAAACTATGTTGACTCTGCTTGACTACATTATACATAGATACATAGAAGATAGGAGCAGGAGTAGGCCATTCGGCCCTTTGAGCCTGCTCCGCCATTCAATGAGATCATGGCTGATCATCCAAATTCAGTACCCGGTCCCTGCCTTCTCCCCATATCCCTTGATCCCTTTAGCCTTAAGAAATATATCCAACTCTTTCTTGAATATCCTTAATGAACTGGCCTCCACCGCCCTCTGTGGCAGAGAATTCCACAGGTTCACCACTCTCTGGGTGAAGAAATTCCTCCTCATTTCAGTCCTAAATGGCTTACCCCTTATCCTTAGACTATGACCCCTGGTTCTGGACTCCCCGGCCATCAGAAACATCCTTCCTGCATCTAGTCTGTCCAGGCCTGACAGAATTTTATAGGTTTCGATGAGATCCCCTCTCAATCTTCTAAACTCCAGTGAGTATAAGCCCAATCGACACAATCTCTCCTCATACGTCATTCCTGCCATCCCAGGTATCAGCCTGGTGAATCTTCGCTGCACTCCTTCCATGGCAAGAACGTCCTTCCTCAGGTAAGGCGACCAAAACTGCACACTACTCAAGGTGCGGTCTCACCAAGGCCCTGTACAACTGTAGCAAGACATCCTTGTTCCTGTACTCGAACCCTCTTGCTACGAAGGCCAACATACCATTTGCCTTCTTAACCGCCTGCTGCACCTGCATGCTTACCTTCAGCGACTGGTGTACAAGAACACCCAGGTCTCTTTGCACTTCCCCTTCTCCCAATCTATTACCATTCAAATAATAATCTGCCTTCCTGTTTTTGCCACCAAAGTGGATAACCTCACATTTATCCACATTATAGTGCATTTGCCATGTTTCTGCCCAATCACCCAACCTGTCCAAATCGTGCTGGAGTTTCACGACATCCTCCTCACAGCATACCCTCCCCCCCCCAGCTTTGTGTCGTCTGCAAATTTGGAGATATTACATCCAATTCCCTCGTCCAGATCATTAATATATATTGTGAACGGCTGGTGTCCTAGGACCGATCCTTGCGGTACCCCACTAGTCACTGCCTGCCACTCGGAAAATGACCCGTTTATTCCAACTCTTTGCTTTCTGTCCGCCAACGAATTCTCTATCCAAGTCAATACCTTGCCCCCAATCCCATGTGCCTTAATTTTGCACGCCAATCTCTTATGTGGGACCTTATCGAAAGCCTTCTGAAAGTCCAAATACACCACATCCACTGGTTCTCCCTTATCTATTTTACCAGTTACATCCTCAAAAAATTCCAGTAGATTAGTCAAGCATGATTTACCTTTTGTAAATCCATGTTGACTTTGTCCGATCCTGTCACTGTTTTCGAAGTGCTCTGCTATTTCATCTTTTATAATGGACTCTAGCATTTTCCCCACTACCGCTGTCAAGCTTACCGGTCTATAATTCCCCGCCTTTTCTCTACCACCTTTTTTGAATAGTGGGGTAACATTAGCTACCCGCCAATCCATGGGTATCGTTCCAGAGTCTATCAAGTTCTGGAAGATGACCAGCAATGCATCTACTATTTCTAGGGCCACTTCCTTAAGTACCCTGGGATGTAGATTATCAGGCCCTGGGGATTTATCAGCCTTCTGTCCCATCAATTTTCCTAACACCATTTCCCTACAAATACTGATTTCTTTCAGTTCCACCCTTTCATCAGACCCTATGTTCCCTGGCATCTCTGGGAGGTTATTTGTGTCCTCCTTTGTGAAGACAGAACCAAAATATGTATTTAGTTGGTCTGCCATTTCTTTGTTCCCCATTATAAATTCCCCCGATTCTGACTGCAAGGGACCTACGCTTGACTTCACCAATCTTTTTCTCTTCACATATCTATAAAAGCTTTTACAGTCAGTTTTTATGTTCTCTGCAAGCTTACTCTCATATTCTATTTTCCCTTTCTTAATTAATCCCTTTGTCCTCCTTTGTTGAATCCTAAACTGCTCCCAATCCTCAGGATTATTGCTTTTTCTGGCCAATTTATATGCCCTCTCCTTGGACCTTATGCTATCCCTAATTTCCCTTGTTAACCACGGTTGGGTCATCTTTTTTGTTTTATTTTTATGCCAAACTGGGATGAACAAATTCTGTAGTTCATCCATTCGGTCTTTGAATGTTTGCCATTGCCTCTCCACCGTCAACCCTTTGAGTGCCATTCCCCAATCAATCCTACCCAACTCACTCCTCAGACCATCATAGTTTCCTTTATTTAAATTGAGGACACTAGTCTCCGAGTCAACTACTTCATTCTCCATCTTAATGAAGAATTCAATCATATTATGATCGCTCCGACCCAAGGGGCCTCTTACAACAAGATTGCTAATTAATCCTTTCTCGTTACATAATACCCAGTCTAAGATGGCCTGATCTCTGGTTGGTTCCTCGACATATTTGTCCAGGAAACCATCCCGTAAACACTCCAGGAATTCCTCCTCCACAGTATTGTTACTCATTTGGTTGGCCCAATCTATATGTAGATTAAAGTCACCCATGATGACTGCTGTGCCCTTATTGCACGCTTCTTTAATTTCTCTTTTAATGCCATCCCCAACCTCCGCCTTACTGTTTGGAGGTCTATAAACCACTCCCACTAACGTTTTCTGTCCCTTGGTATTTCTCAATTCTACCCATACAGATTCCACCTCATCAGAGCTAATATCCTTCATTACAATTGTGTTAATCCCTTCTTTAACCAGTAATGCTACCTCACCTCCCTTTCCTTTTTGCCTATCTGTCCTGAATATCGAATACCCCTGGATGTTGAGTTCCCAGTCCTGGCCTTCCTTGAGCCATGTTTCTGTAATCCCAACCAAATCGTATTTGTTTACTTCTATTTGCGCAGCCAATTCATCCACCTTATTACAAATGCTCCTCGCATTAAGACACAAAGCCTTCAGGCTTGTTTTTTTAACGCTCTTAGACCTATTAGAATTATTATTTACTGTGGCCATGTTTGATTTAAACCGTTGATTTCTCTGACTGCCACTTTTGTTTTTCTCCTTCCTATCTTTTGCTTTTATCCTTGTTTCCCTTTCCTCTGTCTCCCTGCTCAGGTTCCCAACCCCCTGCCATTTTAGTTTAAACCCTCCCCCACAGCACTAGCAAACACTCCCCCTAGGACATTGGTTCCAGCCCTGCCATGGTGCAAACCGTTCGGTTTGAACTGGTCCCACCTCCCCCAGAACCGGTTCCAATGTCCCAGGAACTTGAATCCCTCCCCCTGGCACCATTCCTCTAGCCACGTATTCATCTGAAGTATCCTTCTATTTCTACTCTGACTAGCACGTGGCACTGGTAGCAATCCTGAGATTACTACCTTTGAGGTCCTGTTTTTTAATTTATCTCCTAACTCCCTATACTCCGCTTTTAGGACCTCATCCCGCTTTTTACCTATATCGTTGGTGCCTATATGCACCACGACAACTGGCTGTTCACCCTCCCCTTCCAAGATGTTCTGGAGTCGCTCGGAGACATCCTTGACCCTTGCACCAGGGAGGCAACACACCATCCTGGAGTCTCGTTTGCGGCCGCAGAAACGCCTATCTATTCCTCTTACAATTGAATCCCCTATTACTATAGCTCTACCCCTCTTTTTCCTCCCATTCTGTGCAGCAGAGCCACCTCTGGTGCCAGGAAGTTGGCTGCTGCTGCCTTCCTCTGATAAGCCATCCCCCCCAACAGTACTCAAAGTGGTGTATCTGTTGGAGAGGGAGATGGCCACAGGGGACCCCTGCACTACCTGCCTGCGCCTAGTACTCTGCTTGTTGGTCACCCGTTCCCTTTCTTCCTGTCCAACCTCTACCTGCGGTGTGTCCAACTCCGTAAATGTGCTATTCACGTTGTCCTGAGCATCGTGAACGTTCCAGTATGTGTCCAATCGCAGCTCCAGCGCCGCAATGTGGTCTGTCAGTAGCTGCAGCTGGATGCACTTCCTGCACATGTAGTTGTCAGGGACACAGGAAGTGTCCCTGAGTTCCCACATATCGCAGGAGGAGCAGATCACGGGGCCCGGCTGTCCTGCCATGACTTACCCTTTAATTAATTGAATTTAAATTAAATCAATCAATCCCACTAATTACCCTACAGTTAACTGGTTTACCAACAGTCCCTGCTACACCAGAGAGACATTAGAAACTATAAACCAGAGTTAAAGTTTAAAAAAAAAAGAGATATACTCACCAACCAAATACTCACCAACCAGCAGTTTGAGTGATTTTCTAAATGTCCTGCTATTGCTTCCTTAATGATGGACTCCAGCATTTTCCCAATGACAGATGTTATGCTAACTGGTCGATAGTTGCCTGCTTTCTGTCTCCCTCCTTCCTTAAATAGGAGCGTTACATTTGCAGTTTTCCAGTCCACTGGGACCTCTCCAGAATCCAGGGAATTTTGGTAGATTACAACCAATGCATCCACTATCTCTGCATGCACCTCTTTTAAGACTCTAGGATGCATGCCATCGGGTCCAGGGGATTTGTTCATCTTTAGTCCCATTAGTTTGCCTAGTACTTTCTCTCTAGTGATGGTGATTGTTTGAAGTTCCCCCCCCCCCACCTCAACAGCCCCTTGATTATCCATTATTGGGATGCTTTTAGTGTCTTCTACCATGAAGACCGATACAAAATATTTGGTCAAGGTGCAGTGGGGAAAGAGTTAAACTGACATCGCTGGCAGTTTCACTGAATAGTGTACAGGAACTAACCTGAAAGACCACATCCATAAAGATGCGGTCAAAGATAGCTGACCTTTGGAGAGATATAAAACAATTAAATGGAGACAGGATGTCCAGCATTTCAACTGCCCGTAAGAACTTTATTACCTAGGTTACATTCCAAGGTATCTTTTAATTAGCATTCAGCAGTTTGAGTGATTGATTGGAGAGGCAGCTTTTACATGTTTATATTAAGATTCGTAACCAATCCGTGAAGTGCATGCAGGCCAAGATCCAATCAGGTGGCAGGAATGAATTTAACATGAGGTGGCCATGCTTATTGTAATGTATAAAAATGTGGTGTTTTCTGTAACAATTTGGAAGTCTGGCTAAGACAGAGCAGACTGTTTCCCCACTGGTGCAATAAAGACAACTTGACTATTGATCTAAAACCTTGTGTCGAGTGTTGGTTTAAAATACTCCACAACAATTGGCATCATGAACAGGATTCACATGGACGGGAGGCACTGGTGAGTGAAGCTGAGCCAAAAACGTGAGTACTTTTAAATACCACGTACAGTTAGGGCAAGGCAACACCATCTTGTGTCCACCGCCCCCTTTGGAATCAAAGAACTAAAAGGTTTGAATCGATAAGTCAAGCGGTCTTGAGGTTAGGATGAAATGCGTGGAAATATAGGCGTGGTATGAGTTGCAAGTAGTGCGTTAACTTTGGAGTAAAAGTCTAAAGCATACCTCTGACAATTCGAGTTGTAAGTAGTGCAGAAAGTTTAAGCATACCTCTGACAACTCCAGTTGCAAGTAGTGCTAAGCATACCTCTGACAACAAATTACCTGAACCAAATTGTTGCAAGTGCGGTCTCGCTCTGCGAGAGTAAAGTAAGGGACGTACCGCTGACAACAATTAACCATGGGAAGTGAAAAACTCCAGTGGGGACCGGTGGGGTCTCTGACAAAAATAAAAGATTAATTGACAAAATGGTTAAAAACGATTGGCAACCGAACGACCTATCGGTAAGCCAAAGAGAATGGTGTGCTAAAGAAACAAAATTAAAGGGAGAAAAAGCCATCATTTTAGTGGCTCGCGCATATTATGAGTTGAGTAGACGTACTTGAATTTGAACCAAAAACGGGTGCCAAAATTGTACCCGAGTACCAGTAATTTAAGAAAGTGAATAAGGAAAAAAATTAAAGTTTTATCGACACAGATGATATCAGTTTCTGTCCAAAACAAGTAAAATCCAGGATTTGCTGAGTGAAAGGAATCTTAAAAGGAATGCTGGCATCTCAGTTTGTGTGAAAGTGTGTGTTAAAAGTGTGGAAGTTTTCTGTCTTTGAAAAGAAAAAGTCTTTGAAAGAAAATGTCTGTTGTGTTTGTTTTAGCTCCACCCATTCTTTTGAACATAGAGCTAAAAGCTGTTTAACCCTTTGAAGATTTGTCTTGAATGATGGACAAGCGTGTGTTGTTTTAAGTTTGTTAATTGTTTTACAAAAGATAAGCTTCAGCCTTGAAGTCACAGTTGCCACTGTGCCTGGAAGAAAATTAATTTGAATGTTTATAAGGCATGGGTAATTGTTTCTTTGTTAATGTGGCTATGGTTTCTTTCTTTTCTGAGTGATACTGGTTAGTTTGAAAAAAATTGATCTGGATTGAATTGGAGTTATTGAGGTTAATTAACCTATTAAAATCAGACTTTTATTGTGGCCACGGTGAAGTTCTAGTTGGTGTAAATTTGTATAGCCCGCATTGAATAAGATATTTAATGGACTGAAACCAGACTTTAAGATATTTACAGTCTTGGATATAACGAACGGGTTCTGGTCCATACCATTGGCAGAGGAATCACAAGGGAAATTCGCCTTTACTGTTGGGGATAGACAGTATACATGGACCAGGGTCCCGCAGGGGTTCCACAATAGTCCAAATATATTCCACCGTGTACTGAGTCAAGCCTTAGATGAGTTAGACCTATCAAAGTACCAGAGCGCCCTACTCCAATATGTTGATGATGACATAATGATTGCATCAGAGGATGCCAAAGGACACATGGGAGCATTACTAGCCACCCTCCAGACACTTAAGAAAGCTAGCTTTAAATTGAACCCCAAAAAGGCACAGGTTGGACAGCCCAAAGTAAAGTATCTAGGGCACGAAATGAGCCAGGCATATAAGGCATTCCCGCAGGAACAAAAGGCAGCCATAAAAGGCATGCCAAGGCCAGTGACCGTCCATGGTGTAAGGAAAGTGTTGGGACTATTTAACTACTGCAGGAATTTTATATCAGACTTTGCAGGAAAAGCAGAGCCGATTCAATGGTTAGTTAAAGGGGGGAGACCTGCCACTAATAAGATAGAATGGGAATCGGAGCAGGACGAGGCTTATGCAATTTTAAAAGCAGCCGTGACATCCGCACCCGCACTAGGATTGCCAAATATAGTTAAACCATTCCATATATACTATATATATAGACGGGAACTTCTATAATGCTGTAGTCACCCAAGAGTACGGGGGAGATATGAGGCCAATTGCCTATTACTCCGCCCAACAAACCCCCGTGGCTAAAGGAATGGCGAAATGCGTGGCGGCCCTCGACTGCGGTGTGGATATGCGAGCCCGTCACTGTGTCAGGACAGCTGATATTACACACGCAACACACAGTGGTGGACCTGCTAAACACAGGCAAAATGAAGGCTGTATCAGACAGAAGGAGGGTGGCTTGGGAAGCAGTATTGATACCCAAGGACAGATCAGTCCAGGTTATAAGGGAATGCTATCAGAAGGTGAGGCACACGATTGTCAGTTAGTGATCAAAGAAGAGGTCAGAGGAACCGTATCAGAATCACCACTTGAAAATCCTGAAAACACCTTTTATGTAGACAGATCTCACCGATATATAAATGGGGAGCCACACATGGTTGGGCAGTAGTGCCCAAGAACGGAGAAACAGTCGCAAAGGGAGGGCTTGAAGGAGGAACCTCAGCACAGGTAGCAGAACTAGTGGCTCTCACGGAAGCATTGAAATTGGCAAAAGGCAAACGAGTAAATATATACACAGACAGTATGCGTTTGGGGTAGTGCATGATTATATGATAGCGTGGAATAGGAGAGGCTATGTAACCTCCGGAGGAGGACAAATACAGCATGAGGAGGTAGTGAGAGACCTAGTAGAAGTGGTAAAAGGAGCAGAAGCGGTAGCAGTGATCAAAATAAAGGCACACCGTAAGATAGCGAGCAACAAAAAGGAAATAGGTTAGCTGATCAGGCAGCAAGAGCAGCAGCGGACACAGAGATGCCTACATCAATAGCAGTAGGTAGAATAACAGCAGAGGGAAGAAATACTGCCTAGTGATCATAGACCAGTTTACAAGGTGGGTGGAAGCATTCCCCACCAGAGACTGCAGTGTTCAGACTGTGGCCCGAATATTTGCATTCAACATGATACCGAGATGGGGGGTCCCGTTGCAAATAGATTCAGATCAAGGTACCCACTTTACAGGAAAGGTAATGAAAGAAGCTTGTAAGCTACTAGAAGTAAGACAGAAGTTCACAAAGCTCAGGCATGGTAGAGCGAATGAACAGAACCCTGAAAACAGCCTGAAGCAAGGCCATTAGGAAATACGTACAAACATTGGATAATCAATTGAAGGAGCTCAAACAAGAAATTAAAGAACAACAAGACATCAGAGATAAAAATACACAAAAGCAGGGGACCTTGGAGCCCCTACCCAAGGTGGGCGAGCAGGTATTTGTTAAAATATTGCCAGAGAGATCGGGATTCTCGCCTAGATGGACTGGGCCATTTGAGGTCATCATGACCAGCGATACGTGTGCAAGTATAGATATGAGGGGAAAGGGTAGATGGAAACATTGGACCCAATTAAAACGATAAAGCAATAACCCACCTGATCTTAAATCCCACAGGAATAATGGAATAAACACCGGAGATAAACTAACCTCTGGTGACGACCAGGCTTCTGCTTAATTTACAGGGACACTTCACCATGAAGGTGGGATTACTGCTGGGAATTGTATGCATCACGAAATAAGCGAAGGAACATCCCACATTACACGACAAGTACATGATGAAGAAGCACCATGTCCCAATACACAGAAAGAAGAGACAAGTGAACCGAGGATGCTACAATGTCCAGATATGAAACCTGGACCTATGAATGGACTAGTATTATTTACCGAGGGAGAACAATTGTATGGTAACGTGAGACATGAAATTGTACCGGTGCTAATGAACTTAACTATGTTACAGTGGTCAGGATGTTGTGAATTGTATGCATATATGATAAAGAATGTAATTAACCAAGCTGCTGATGTGACAGGGACTACTAATTTTAGGGGACAGGCTGCATTCCACCAAAGGATTAAGAGGAGCTTAGGAACCGATATACTCACGGGAATAAACATGGAGACATCATTCATTAATGCCCTAGATATACAAGGAGTCCAAAGTAGTGTGGAACGACTACAAAGGCTAATACAACAGATTTTAGAGAAGGAAACTGGTTTGGTTCAACAAGGATCAGAGTTGGGAGGACATACGATAAGGAAATTACTCGAGGGAATCAAGTTTATAGAGGACCATGCTAGCATTATCAACAAACTAAACTATAGAGATGAGGAACAGGCAAAAGACAGGATAGGGCGAGGCATATGTCATGCCTATGGCCAATGAATTACCAGACAGTTAAAACATAACCTGGCACAGATACAGCAAGGCGAGGTACCAGACTGGATTAACAGCACACAGCTCTATAGCCTGAGCCATATACTGGGCCCTCTGAGTGCTTGCATCCTCAAAGGGATGACCAGAGTATATCCGGTGATACAAAAATATAAAGCAGAAGTGACAGCAATGATAGGCATGGTACTCCTGGTACCAATGGTGGGACTAGACACGACTCCACACCCACAGTACCAGATAACAAACATAGGCATAGTGAGGGGTGAGACATACCTCCAATACTATCCAATTGATACCTATGCCATCAGAAAGAATGGTACTATGCGAGGAGTCTCCCTAAACGAATGCCATGGGAAAGGCACACTTACGATATGCCCACATCCGGTATGAGAAGGCCCTAAGGATGAGTGCGGCTATAATAAGACAGAGGGGTGTGTGTTGGAATTATCACATGTTGATCACCATCACACCCGCTCGGGATATAGAGGTGAAGGGGAGTATTGTATAGCCACCAGAGATTGAGTACCAATATAGTAACCTTGTATGTGCAATCACAGTGCCTAACTTCTGCTTTATGCCAAAGATCCCTGTGGCAATTGGACATACCAGATTGGTGTATGTACATTCAAGGGAGGAGATAAAACGAAATGGCCTAGAAATTCAGTTGGTTGCGCCAGCCGCTAACGCCTTAAGAGGGCGAGAAGTGGGGCGCTAAGGGCTAGCGACCGGGCGCGGCGCAATCTGCGCCTCTCGCGAAATTTAGTTGTGATTTAGCGGCGGCGCAAAACCTTTGCGCGCGCTCAGCTGCGCGCGCAGATCCTGACGTCATTTCATGGTGCACCGCCCTTTGTGCGCCCCGACCCGGAAATTCAGTGGCGCCGGCCTATTGTGCGTCTGGCGCCCCCAGTGACTGGTAAAGTGGAACGGTTCCCAGTTGCTGCGGGGCGCGGGGGGTGCAAATTAAAGGGGACTCCTCCTGCAGTATAAATGTCAGCCATTTTGCACCACTCCCTCTTTGTGAGACACTGATATTAGGAAAGAGACAAAGGGAGATAATTTTCTGGTTTGACTCAACACTCGCTCAGGTACTTCTGGCTTCAGGCCAGAGCTCTGCACTTGTAATTAACTTTCAGTGCCATAGCATTAATTCGATACACCTAATGGGGGCTGCAATGGGTGCAAACGTTGGCTTACTGCATTGCATTCAAAGGGCTCAGAGACGCCGTGAGAGAGTGCCGGTCATGGCCAGATGGAGAAGGGCCAACAGGTGTCTGCACAGGAGGCCTTACCCACCCAGGCTATACCGCCAGCAGTTCTCTTATCTGAACATGTCTGAGGAGCAGTGTGTTCGGAGGCTGCGATTCAGAAGGGAGGTGGTCACAGAGATCTGCCACCTGCTTCAGAGAGATCTGCAGCCACAGCTGAGGAGCAGGATGTCTCTGTTGGTGGCAGTGAAGATGACGGTCACTCTCAACTTCTATGCCACCGGCTCCTTCCAATCCGCTACTGGGGACATTTACAACATCTCCCAGTTTCCGGTACATTGCTGCATCCACCAGGTGACCAATGCCCTTTTCAGAAGGAGACGCCAGTTCATCTCCTTCCCCATGACCCTCGACAAGCAGCAAGAGCATGCAATGGGCTTTGCAGCATTAGCGGACTTCCCAATGGTGCAGGGCGCCATAGACTGCACGCATGTGGCTTTGCGGGCACCTCTGGAGAATGCCGAGCATTACCGCAACCGGAAGGGCTACCATTTGCTTAACGTGCAGTTGGTGTGTGACCACAGGTACCTCATACTAGCTGTCAATGCCCGCTTTCCAGGCAGCAGCCACGATGCCTTCATCCTGCGCCAGACTTCTGTGGCAGACATTTTCGAAGCCCAGCCTCACCCACGAGGATGGCTTCTCGGGGACAAAGGCTATCCTTTGTGCACCTGGCTGATGACCCCGCTCCGTGCGCCCAGCACCCCTGCTGAAGAGCGATACAATGACAGCCATCAAGCAACCAGGAACATAATTGAGCACACAATCGGCATGCTCAAGCAACAGTTCCGCTGTCTGGATCGTTCCGGGGGAGCCCTACAGTACTCGCCTGAACAGTCTCCCATTTCATTGTCGTGTGCTGCATGCTGCACAACCTGACTATCCGTAGGACTCAGCCACTGCCAGCAGGCATTGGAGGACCACCAGAGGAGGAGGAGGAGGAGGACCAGGATGGGAGGGAGGCAGAAAGTGCAAGGGCCGTCCGTCGGCGGCTTATTGCAACTTGGTTCTAGGCCCCCTCGCGGGGAATGGCTTGTGCCAATGAAGGAAGATGAATGTAGCCGCTCCACAAGTCCTCAGCCGATCAAGGCAACCAATAATTCCAAAAGCAAACATGGACAGTGTGATTAAAGAAAATTTATTACTCTTACAACTCTGTGCCCTTCCCGCATGACAAACTACTTCAGAGAAACCCCCCAAACAAAAACACACCAGTCTCGGCCTTCATATAAAAAACAAATACAACAGTGTCGGCCTGTTTATAAAATGCAAATACAACAGCCTTGGCCTGTTTATAAAAAGCAACACAATTGGCCAGCCCTTCTACTTTTTCACCTGCGAGGGTGATCCGTCTCGCTTCCGGGCATGGCCCCTACCCGCCCTGCAGCTCCTCCTCAATGGGACCCCAGTGGCTGCAGCAAGGCTGGGGGAAGGCTGCTGAGGGTTAGTTGGTGAGACAGCAGATGCCCTTGGGGGTCGGCCTGGACCAGCGCTGGGCCTGGAGGGCCCGGCTGCGGACTGATCCAACTCAGTTTGGGCGGCATCAGTCTGTCCTACGGGTGGTGGCAGCTGCAGTGGAGGAGTGACAGTGTTGGCTGCAGGAATGCTGCCAACACAGGCACTCCCTGGTCGGCTAATTCACTGGCACTCGCACGGGCCAGCACTGCAGCATGCGCAGCAATCTGCTGAAGCACAGACTGCTGGGCTGCTGTGGCGCGGCGAGTGCCCCGGTGATGCCTGGCGGAGCCAGCGAGTGTGGCAGCAGTTAGTGCCCGTGTGGCCCTGGTCTGTGTCTGGATGACACCAGCCAGTGAATGCACGGCACGACTGACCACTTTGCTGGAGGCCACCTGTGCTGCCGCGAAGTCCTGCAGACTCCTGGCCTGTGCTGCCCCGAATTCCTGCACACTCTTTGCCAGTGACTCTATGGAATCAGGCATCATTGCCACTGCAGCCATGAGCTCAGTGTGCCTGCGCTCAGCCTGGGCGCCCATTTCCGCTAGGAGCCGCACCTCCTCTGCGCTCACTGTAGCAGGACTGGAGGCCACACTCTCCCTCCGGGGAGAAGGCTGCCGAGCTTCCCCACCCCTCCCGCGTTGCTGCAGCCAGCTGGTCCCCGGAGCATCACTCTTCTCCAAAACGTCCCCCCTGCTCCCCTCCAGGGAAGACGTGTCCCCAGCATGGCCATGGGCTGCCTCGGCCGAGGGTGTCCCTGATGGGGCGGCTTCCTCTTCCTCCTCCTCTAGGTCTGAGTCCGACACAGTGCCAGCTTGAGGGGCCGCCTCCTCACCTGGCGAGTCACCATCTGAAAGCAGGGAGGCACAAGAGTTGCTTTAGAGTGAGGACAGGATGGCAGCGAGGGAGGCATGAGTACAGCTATGCACTGCATTGCTTCGATAGTGGCAAAGGATGCTGGCGTGAGGTGCAGGTGGAAAGAGAGAGGTCCAAAAGGTGAGGACCTTACCATTGGTGCCCAGAACAGGGTCGGCATCTCCAGTCGCGACGAGGCCAATCAGCCGGCCTCCCATGATCTGCTCCACTCGCAGCTCTAGGTCGCTGAGATGCTTAATGTCAGGACGGCCTCCCCCGTCTGGCGCTGCTGTCTCCGGTTGTGCGCCAGCTTGCCCTGCAAGAGAGAGGACAGCCTCTAAGTACAGTGTGGAGCCCTGATGTTGCCTGCACAGCCTCCCATGGTGGGATAGCCCTGACAGTGTGAAGCCCTGATGTTGCCTGCACACCCTCCCATGGTGGAATAGCCCTGACAGTGTGAAGCCCTGATGTTGCCTGCACAGCCTCCCATGGTGGAATAGTCCTGACAGTGTATAAACTCCAGAATATGCAAGTGCTTTTCATGACAGTTCCATAGCTGCTGGATGAGGGCTGGGCAGTAGAGCTTTCACGTCCCTTCGGCCATCAACTGAGGAGCACATACAGGGATGAGGAGGATACTGGGAAGGGTACTCACCCTGACAACCCGAGTGAGGTCGTTGAATTTTTTACAGCATTGGAGGGGAGTCCTGGCAACCATGCTGTTGGAGGCGACCCTGTTTGCCACCTCCCTCCAGGCTTTCCGATATTCAGAGGGCAGCGGCCTCCTGCCACCTTTAGGGAACAGAACATGGTGCCTGCGCTGAACTGCGCCAACCAGCACCTTCAGGTCACCCTCTCCGAAGCGCTGAGCTCTCTCCCTTGGCTTCTCCATTCTCCTGGCCGTGGAGCAGTTGAATTAGCACTGTTCAGGCCTTCCCTCAGGGCTGCAGTGTGCAGGGCATGGCAGGCAAACAATTCCACCCTCCCCCTTTAAGTGCTGACCGGCGCCTGACTGTCTGCCTTCAGTCAATAACTCGCCGCACCTGCGCTGCACCCACCTTCGGTGTTTGCGCCCCGGATCGCCGGCTTAATGCCTAATGATACTCGTGCATCGCCTGCTTTAGCGCTGCAGCAACCTCTTGGGGCAATGTAACTGAATATTAGCGAAGGTGGCGCTAAGTTGCGCCGGGCGCAAAAGTTAGCGAGCGCCATGCTGTAGCGCCCCAAACGTGGCTATACTGAATTTCTAGGCCAATGTGTCAGATAGTCTAAAGGACGAGTTGGTTAATTATGAAGATCCGGTAGGGGCCCCAATACCCCACCTGCAAGAGGATCTGCAAGAAATGAAAGAGGATTTAAGTAAGATGGTGAAACAATACATAGTGTTGCAAAAGAATCTTGGGGAATTAGGAAGGGACATAGAGGTAGAGCTACAGGAAGTCCCGTGGTATGAGAAGCTGTGGGATTGGGGAATGAATGTCAACATACACCCATGGGTCCGCATCATTTCTCATATATTAGTGATAGTACAGTTAGTCATGGCTATAGGATGGGGAATAGAAGCATGCACTGCTTGTATATTCGTGACAGTACAGTTAGTCATGGGTAAAGGATGGGGAATAGCAGCATGCACCGCTTGTAAAAAGAAACGGACCAAACAAAGAGCTAAAGCGAGTCGGAAAAAGCTGGAAAACACAAGGTTGCTCTAGACATGATGGGTATGCAGGGCCTCCTGAACCAGCGACTGATCACCGCATGGGGCAGGAGGCACAGCGATGCTTATACATGTGGTTTAACTTGGGCAAGGGCCAAGTACCAAAAGGGGGGATTGCAGTGGGGAAAGAGTTAAACTGACATCGCTGGCAGTTTCACTGAATAGTGTACAGGAACTAACATGAAAGACCACATCCATAAAGATGCGGTCAAAGATAGCTGACCTTTGGAGAGATATAAAACAATTAAATGGAGACAGGATGTCCAGCATTTCAACTGCCCGTAAGAACTTTATTACCTAGGTTACATTCCAAGGTATCTTTTAATTAGCATTCAGCAGTTTGAGTTTATACATATTTATATTATGATTCAAGGCTCCAAGAGACCAGGTAGGCCTCAGAGCGTCAGCCAGCGAAATCTCGGCGGGAATCGCGGAGCGGCGGCTGTACAAAAGGCTCCAAGAGACCAGGCAGGTCTCAGAGCGTCAGCGGGCGAAATCTCAGCGGGAATCGCGGAGCGGCGACTATATAAAAATGCCCCAGAGGCTCAGATAGGCCTCAGTGTGTCAGCGGGCGAAACCTCAGCAGGAATCGCGGAGCGGTGGCAGTACAAAAGGCCCCAGGAGACCAGGTAGGCCTCAGAGCATCAGCAGGCGAAATCTCGGCGGGAATCACAGAGTGGCGGCAGTACAAAAGGCTCCAGGAGACCAGGTAGGCCTCACAGCATCAGCAGGCAAATTCTCGGCGGGAATCGCAGAACGGCGACTATAAAAAGGCTCCAGAAGATCAGGTAGGCCTCAGTGCGTGAGCGGGTGAAATCTCGGCGGGAATCGCGGAGCGGCAGCAGTACAAAAGGCTCCAAGAGACCAGGTAGGCCTCAGAGCGTACCAATCTCCAATCTCAGAGGGAGAGAAGTAAAAAGTAATCAAAGTGTGACGTCACCAGAAAGCAGGTAAGTGATTGGTTGGTGAGTGTTTATCTCTTTAGAAACTATAAACCACAGAGTTAAAGTTTATAAAGTCTCTGTGGTGTAGCGGGGACTGTTTATAAACCAGGGCCCTTAAATATACTATTTAACGGTAGTGTAATTGGTGGGATTGATTTGATTTAATTTAATTGCAATTAATTAAAGGGTAAGTCATGGCAGGACAGCCCGGCCCCGTTGTATGCTCCTCCTGCGTTATGTGGGAACTCAGGGACACTTCCTGTGTCCCTGACAACTATGTGTGCAGGAAGTGTGTCCAGCTGCAGCTACTGGCAGACCGCATTGCGGCGCTGGAGCTCTGATTGGATTCATACTGGACCATTCGCGAGGCTGAGGAGGTCGTGAATAGCACGTTTGATCAGTTGGTCACACCGCAGGCAAAGGTTGGACAGGCAGAAAGGGAATGGGTGACCAACCGACAGAGTACTAGGCACAGGCAGGTAGTGCAGGGGTCCCCTGTGGACATCCCCCTCTCAAAAAGATAAACCACTTTGAGTACTGTTGGGGGGGATGGCTTACCAGAGGAAGGCAGCAGCAGCCAACTTCCTGGCACCAGGGGTGGCTCTGCTTCACAGGACAGGAGGAAAAAGAGGGGGCGAGCTATAGTAATAGGGGATTCTATTGTAAGGGGAATAGATAGGCGTTTCTGCGGCCGCAAACGAGACTCCAGGATGGTATGTTGCCTCCCTGGTGCAAGGGTCAAGGCTGTCTCAGAGCGGCTGCAGGACATCTTGGAAGGGGAGGGTGAACAGCCAGTTGTCATGGTACATATAGGTACCAACGATATAGGTAAAAAGTGGGATGAGGTCCTAAAAGCGGAATATAGGGAGTTAGGAGGTAAATTAAAAAATAGGACCTCAAAGGTAGTAATCTCAGGATTGCTACCAGTGCCACGTGCTAGTCAGAGTAGAAATAGAAGGATATTTCAGATGAATACGTGGCTAGAGGAATGGTGCAAGGGGAAGGGATTCAAATTCCTGGGACATTGGAACTGGTTCTGGGGGAGGTGGGACCAGTTCAAACCAGACGGTTTGCAGCTGGGCAGGGCCGGGACCGATGTCCTAGGGGGAGTGTTTGCTAGTGCTGTGGGGGAGGGTTTAAATTAAAATGGAAGGGGGTTGAGAACCTGAGCAAGGGGACAGAGGAAAGGGAAACAAGGATAAAAACAAAAGATAGGAAGGAGAAAAACAAACGTGGCAGTCAGAGAAATCAACGGTTTAAATCAAACATGGCCACAGAAAATAATAATTCTAATAGGTGTAAGAGCGTTAAAAAAACAAGCCTAAAGGCTTTGTGTCTTAATGCGAGGAGCATTCGTAATAAGGTGGATGAATTAGCTGCGCAAATAGAGGTAAACGAATATGATTTGATTGGGATCACGGAAACATGGCTCCAGGGTGGCCAAGGCTGGGAACTCAACATCCAGGGGTATTCAATATTCAGGATAGATAGGCAAAAAGGAAAGGGAGGTGGGGTAGAATTGCTGGTTAAAGAAGGGATTAACACAATTGTAAGGAAGGATATTAGCGCTGATGATGTGGAATCTGTATGGGTAGAACTGAGAAATACCAAGGGACAGAAAACGTTAGTGGGCGTGGTATATAGACCTCCAAACAGTAATGCGGAGGTTGGGGATGGCATTAAAAGGGAAATTAGAGAAGCGTGCAATAAGGGCACAGCAGTCATCATGGGTGACTTTAATCTACATATAGATTGGGCTAACCAAATTAGTAACAATACTGTGGAGGAGGAATTCCTGGAGTGTTTAAGGGATGGTTTCCTGGACCAATATGTTGAGGAACCAACCAGAGATCAGGCCATCTTAGACTGGGTATTATGTAACGAGAAAGGATTAATTAGCAATCTTGTTGTACGAGGCCACTTGGGTCGGAGCGATCATAATATGATCAAATTCTTCATTAAGATGGAGAATGAAGTAGACGACTCAGAGACTAGGGTCCTAAATTTAAATAAAGGAAACTACGATGGTCTGAGCCGTGAGTTGGGTAGGATTGATTGGGGAATGTCACTCAAAGGGTTGACGGTGGATAGGCAATGACAAACATTCAAAGACCGTATGGATGAACTACAGAATTTGTTCATCCCAGTTTGGCATAAAAATAAAACAAAAAAGGTGACTCAACTGTGGCTTACAAGGGAAATTAGGGATAGCATAAGATCCAAGGAGAGGACATATAAATTGGCCAGAAAAAGCAGTAAACCTGAGGATTGGGAGCAGTTTAGGATTCAACAAAGAAGGACAAAGGGATTAATTAAGAAAGGGAAAATAGAATATGAGAGTAAGCTTGCGGGGAACATAAAAACTGACTGTAAAAACTTTTATAGATATGTGAAGAGAAAAAGATTGGTGAAGTCAAGCATAGGTCCCTTGCAGTCAGAATCAGGGGAATTTATAATGGGGAACAAAGAAATGGCAGACCAATTAAATACATATTTTGGTTCTGTCTTCACAATGGAGGACAAAAATAACCTCCCAGAGATGTCGGGGAACATAGGTTCTGATGAAAGGGAGGAACTGAAAGAAATCAGTATTTGTAGGGAAATGGTGTTAGGGAAATTGATGGGATTGAAGGCCGATAAATCCCCAGGACCTGATAATCTACATCCTAGGGTACTTAAGGAAGTGGCCCTAGAAATAATTGATAATTTGCTGATCATCTTCCAGCATTCGATGGAATCTGGAACAGTACCCATGGATTGGAGGGTAACTAATGTTACCCCACTATTCAAAAAAGATGGTAGAGAGAAATTGGGGAATTACAGACCAGTAAGCCTGACATCGGTAGTGGGGAAAATGCTAGAGTCCATTGTAAAAGATGTAATAGCAGAGCACTTGGAAAACAGTGACAGGATCAGACAAAGTCAACATGGATTTACAAAAGGTACTGGAATTTTTTGAGGATGTAACTGGTAAAATAGATAAAGGAGAACCAGTGGATGTGGTGTATTTGGACTTTCGGAAGGCTTTTGATAAGGTCCCGCATAAGAGATTAGCTTGTAAAGTTAAGGCACATGGGATTGGGGGCAAGGTATTGACTTGGATAGAGAACTGGTTGGCAGACAAAAAGCAAAGAGTTGGAATAAACGGGTCTTTTTCCGAGTGGCAAGTAGTGACTAGTGGGGTACCGCAGGGATCGGTCCTTGGGGCCCAGCTGTTCACAATATATATTAATGGTCTAGACAAGGGAACTAGATGTAATATCTCCAAATTTGCAGACGACACAAAGCTGGGTGGGTGTGTGTGCTGTGAGGAGGATGCCGAGAAACTCCAGGATGATTTGGACAGGTTGGGTGATTGAGCAAAAGCATGGCAGATGCAATATAACGTGGATAAATGCGAGGTTATCCACTTTGGTGGCAAAAACAGGAAGGCAGATTATTATCTGAACGGCAATAGATTAGGAGAAGGGGAAGTGCAACGAGACCTGGGTGTCCTTATGCACCAGTCGCTGAAGGTAAGCATGCAGGTGCAGCAGACGGTTAAGAAGGCAAATGGTATGTTGGCCTTCGTAGCAAGAGGGTTTGAGTACAGGAACCAGGATGTCTTGCTGCAGTTGTACAGGGCCTTGGTGAGACCACATCTTGAGTATTGTGTGCAGTTTTGGTCGCCTTATCTGAGGAAGGATGTTCTTGCCATGGAAGGAGTTCAGCAAAGATTCACCAGGCTGATACCTGGGATGGCAGGAATGACGTATGAGGAGAGATTGGGTCGATTGGGCTTGTACTCGCTGGAGTTTAGAAGAATGAGAGGGGATCTCATTGAAACTTATAAAATTCTGACAGGACTGGACAGACTAGATGCAGGAAGGATGTTCCCTATGGTCAGGGAGTCCAGAACCAGAGTTCACAGTCTAAGGATAAGGGGTAGGCCATTTAGAACAGAAATGAGGAGGAATTTCTTCACCCAGAGAGTGGTGAACCTGTGGAATTCTCTACCACAGAAGGCAGTAGAGGCCAATACATTAAATATATTCAAGAAGGAGTTGGATATATTTCTTATGGCTAAAGGGATCAAGGGGTATGGGGAGAAAGCAGGGACCGGGTACTGAATTTGGATGATCAGCCATGATCGCATTGAATGGCAGAGCAGGCTCGAGGGGCCGAATGGCCTACTCCTGCTCCTATCTTCTATGTTTCTATGTTGCTATATCTTTGCTGAGAGTTATGAGATATCTCCTTAAATATTTGCCACTGCTTTTCTACAGTCTCACCCTGTAATATATTTTCCCAGTCCACTTTAACCAAGTCTGCCTTCAAACCTTTGTAATTACCTTTGTTCAAGTTCAGGACATTAGTTTGAGACCTAGCTTTCTCACCCTCAAACTGAATTTGAAATTCTACCATGCTATAATCACTCTTCCCAAGAGGATCCTTCACTTCGAGATCATTAATTAATCCAGCCTCGTTACACATTACCTGAGCTAAAATAATCTGCTCCCTGGTTGGTTCCACAATATATTGTTCCAAGAAACCATCCTGCATACACTCTAAGAACTCTTCTTCAAGTCTACCTTTGCCAATTTGCTTTGTCCAACAATATGAAGATTAAAGTCTCCCATGACTATAGCCAAACTTTTCTTACAAGCCTCTATTATTTCTTGATTTATTCTCTGTCCTACAGTGTGGCTACTGTTTGGGGGCCTGTAGACCACTCCCACCAGTGACTTTTTACCCTTATTATTTCCTATCTCCACCCAAACTAATTCTACGTCTTGACCTTCTAGGCGAACATCATTTCTCATTACTGCACCGATCTCATCCCTTATTAACAGAGCTACACCACCTCCTTTTCCTTTCTGCCTATCCTTACAAAATGGCAAATACCCCTGAATATTCAGTTCCCAGCATTGGTCACCTTGCAACCACGTCTCTGTAATGGCTATCAGATCATACCCATTTATTTCTATTTGTGCTGTCAACTCACCTATCTTGTTATGAATGCTGCATGTGTTCAGATATGGAGCTTTTAATTTTGTCTTTTTACCATTTTTCCCTACTCTGACCCCTCTTTCTGATGCACTCTTATGTGTATACGGTCTGTCCCTTCCTGTCACACTCTGGTTATCATTACCCCTATCGCTACCTTGCACTTTTGCCGTCTCATTTTTCTTTGACTTTTTCAATTTCAGCTCAGCGTATCCCTCCCCCCCACTATTTAGTTTATTGCGAAATGGGTATATAGTTTCTTTTGTTTTGATTAATTCATTTAGCCATTGAAATTAGAGGATTTCAAATGCTCTCAACAACAAAGATGCACAGAGTTTACTGAATTGTCCTGAAATAGAAGGCGCGCTTAATATGTTGTCATTGCCTTTGTAATTGATTTCTATGCTGAAAGCAAATGGTGAGCATTAATTGCCCAGTATAAATGGTTGCCTCCCTAAGTTGTGGGGACTGTAATTAGACTCTCAAAATCATAGAATGATACAGCACAAGAGGAGGCTATTCAGCCCATCATGCCTGTGCTGGCTCTTTGGTAGAGCAATCCAATTCATCCCGCTCCCCTGCTCTTTCCCCATAACCCTGTAATTTTTTTCCCTTCAGGTATTTATCCAATTCCCTTTTGAATGTTACTATTGAATCTACTTCCACCACCCTTTCAGGCAGTGCATTCCAGATCACAACTCGCTGTGTAAAATTGTTTCCTCGTGTCGCCTCTGGTTCTTCTACCAATCACATTAAAGCTGTGTCCTCTGGTTACTGACCCTCCTACCACTGGAAACAGTTTCTCCTCATTTACTCTATCCTCTTAATCTTCTCTGCTCTAAAAAGAACAAGCCCAGCTTCTCCAGTCTTTCCAAATAACTGAAGTCCTTCATCACTGGTACCATTCTAATAAATCTCTTCTGCACCTTCTCCAAGGCCTTGACATCCTTCCTAAAGTGTGGTGCCCAGAATTGAACACAATATTCCAGCTGATGCCTAACCAGTGTTTCATAAAGGTTTAGCATAACTTCCTTGCTTTTGTACTCTATGGGCTGGATTTTGCCATTGGAGGCGGGCTGGGTTGTGTCAGGTGGTTTTCGTGTCAGGACCCCGACTCCGATGTGAAGAGGGAAAAAAGTGTGACTTTGCCCTAATCGGGCACTTGATTTCCAGTGTGTGAAAATCCCTGGCCCAGTGAGTCTTTTCATACAGAAAGTCACCTCCGATGATGTCATTAGTGCTGCTGGATTTAAGGCCTGCAAGCAGCCTTGTTTCTTTTGGAGACTTTAAACTTTATGCCCATTGTTGTGATCGCTTCATTCAGCAACTATGTCCAGCAGTAGGCCAAAGTGTGCTCCAAGGTTCGATGAGGCCTCTCTCCAAGCTCTGGTGGAGGGAGCAAGATCAAATAAGGAGGTGCTCTTCCCTTCCTCAGGGAGGAAAAAGCTTCCCCAGTAGACTAAAGCTGTGTGGATGCAAGTGGCCCAGGAGGTCAACTCAATCTCTATGTGCCACAGAACCTGGCTGCAGTGCAGGAAGAGGTTTCATGACCTTCTCCGCACAGAAAAAGTGAGTTTGATTTCCCATCACCCTCAATCTGATTCCCATCGCGTCTCCTCACCAGCACTCTGCTTTGCCAACCTCTTCCTCCACATCCCACTTGACACTTACATCCCTACACCCTGACCCATTCCCTCTCTCTCAATGGTCACATTCACTTAACTATTCGACCATGCGGCCCTCACACTCCCTATCACTGTGATGCAATGACAACAACTTACAACACACAGGGAGGGCCCTTTGTCTCCTTCTAAGCATCTATGCTATGGATTCTCGACACTCACTCCTTCATTCTCACCCAAACTCCACTTGTGTCCCTCATTGCAGGAAAAGAGAGCCCACAATAAGAGAGAAAGAACGAGGACAGGAGGAGGACCATCCTCAGTAGCCCAGCTCACCACCTCGGAGGAGGCGGCCCTGGAAATCGCCGGTGTTGAGGACGATTCGCAAGTGGGGGACGGATAGACGGGCGCATCACAGCAAGCTGGTGACAGAATAGTTTGGCATCTCTCATTGACATTGCATGAGTGACTGATAATGATTCTGATGCTCTAACAGATTGACTTATGATCATCTGCACAATTCAATGTGCATGCAACCTTTACCTCACATCTCTAACTCTTTCCTTTACTCCCCCACAGGACCATCGACAGCCCCCCTCCCCACTGTTCAGGAGCAACAGCCTGAGCCACCAGACTCCTCAGAGGAAGCTGCAACCTCTGAGGGCGCAGCGTCAGCAGAATTCAACGCACCCAGCACCAGCGCAGACACTCACACTTTGGTGGGACCTTCGCGAGATAAAGTAGTGTTGTCACCTGGTGTATCACAGCTCACAAGTGAACATCAGCAGATGGTGGAGACAGGGACAGCAGTGGAGAGTCCTCGTCGGAGGGCGCAGGACTCTGTCAGCTCAGCTCAGCTGCATGTGGACCCTGTGCCTCCGGGTCCATCCAGAAGAACAGCGGTGCTGGAACTCCAGGAACAGGTGCAGGAGTCTCTGGCAGGTTTTGTCTTCAGGGTCACTGCGAGTGTGGAGCGAATGGAGGAGTCCATCGCGAACATGAGCAGAGCCTTTGTGGAGGCATTGACGAATGAACGCATCACCACGGAAAGGGTGGCAACCTCCATGGACAGGATGGCTACCTCCATGGTAAGGCTGGCTACGGTAGAGGAGAGGATGGCTACGGCCATGGAGGAGCTAAGTCGCCAGTGTGTTGAAAACTTGGTCATTGTTCAGAATAGACTGACATCTCTTGAGAAGCGATGGTCAGCTATTGAGCATAGAAACCAGACCTTCGTGGAAGTCCTCTGGAATAGGACTTCCAGTGCAGAAACGGGTCCTCATGGCCCCCCTGAAGTGCAGCAAGGTGCTGTCAAGCCACTTGCTAGCTCCAAAGTGGGGCTGACCCATGAGAGGGATGTTGGTGGCAGAGAACAAGGAAGTGGGGGCTCCTCTCCAAGCGCTCACACGACCATGCCACTGCAAAGCCCTCGGTCAGAGCCCCACCAGAGTCCTCACCCAACTGAGATGGGTGTCTCAGCCCCTGCACAGCCGCAGGAGCAGCAGACTGTTGCCGAGCCCCCTCAGGCTTGCAACCCCAGAGGACGCCCACCAATGGTGTTGAGGCAGGAGCAGCATGAAAGTGAGCAAGGGACCTCCACATCTGCTGAAGCCACAGGGGAAGCACCATGTAGAAGCACGCGTAAGAGGAAGATAAAGCACAAGTAGTCACAAGGGTAGTCACTTGGGTGTTCTGTTGTATTGTTTTTTGATAAGCCATCCGTGTAATGTTATGATAAACAGATTTGATGGCAAACTGTTGAAGTTGTGGCCTGTGTCATCTCGCAAATGGGACTTCCACATTGAATGCTGAGCGTAACTTGCAATTGTCAGTATGGTGGTCAGACTGATAGGAATCTGCAGGTTTTTGTCCAGTGTCGATGCTCTGGTAAGAAGGTGTGAGGCAAAAGTGTTTGAATGTGCAGGCTAAGCAAATCTGGCCAACATGAGTGCGTCCCTTGCATCCCGGGCAGCAATGTAGTCGTGCGCTGGCGCCTTCTGGCCTGTGCAGCTTCAGGTGGGTGAACAGCAGATTGGCGCTCCTGTTGTTGCTGCTGCTGTTGTTCATGGTTCTGCTGCTGCCACGGCTGGTCTTCATCCGATTCTGATGTCCAGGAGGAAAGGAAATAAATGGTTCCCATGCTTCTGGTATATGCCTTAGTTGAGGAAGTGCTTAGTCAAGGTGGCGAGAGGGGTTTCCCAGGAGGTCACACTGGAGATGGGTGTCAGGCTCCAAACTTCCACAACAATGAGTTTGCCTGCTAAAAGTTTCCCCAGACCTGAGACAACAAAGTTCTGCCACCTGCAAATGATCATTGGTGAAAACTCCTTTTTAATGATGGAGCTGTAGCTGTTAGTAAGCAATCCACTTGTGAGGCCGCCAGGATTAACTGGCGTGTTCCAGAGGAGGCGTGCAGGATGGGGGAAAAGTGTTAAAATCAGAAAGGCCTCTCAAAGTGGGATTATAGAGGCAATTAACTGGTTGTTAAGGGCCTTAAGGGCCTATCCCGCCTCTTGGAGGCGGGATGGAAACGGGGTCTGAAACCCCGATTCTGGGACAATTGCTTGGAGACGGGCTGGAGGTGGGATCGGAGCCGCCTGACATTTTTGGCGATTTTAACACCTCACACGCCTCCAATCCCGACTCCTCGGGCCTGGAAAAATTGAGCCCTATGCCTCTATTAATAAAGCAAGGATCTCATATGCATTTTTAACAGCCTTCTCAACTTGTCCTACCACCGTCAAAGATTTGTGTACATACACCCCAAAGTTAATGCCATGCTATTCTAGACTTAATCACTCTCTTCCTCTATTAATAAAGCCAAGGATCCCATATGCTTTTTACACAAAATGGTGCAGGGGAATGGGAATAATTGGATAGCTCTATCAAAGAGCAAGGACAGCCATGATGGGCTGAATGCCCTCCTGCTGTGCTGTATCATTCTAACATTCATAGCTAGTGGAATCCAAAGGTAATTTCTGGGAGAAGATAAAGAAACAAGTTTGACCCAAAGAGGAGTTTGAAGCTGAAACAGAGTGGACCTGAATCGGCAGTTAAGTGTAAATTAGTTCTAATCAATTAAGTATAGAGTAGCATGGAAGTTATTAGTATAGTAATGGCAAGATCATGACCTAGGCCGATGATTTGTGTGGTATGCATGATGTAGGAAATCCTGAATCATGAAGGGCGTGATCTTGCCAGTCCTGGGGAGGTGGGTATGGAGGCGGGACTGCCGGGAAAATGGCAGAATTTGGGGGTGGGTGCCCAACCCACCTCCGTGCCATCTTGCCAGGATGCGGGTAGCCGTCCCACACCGGGTCCTGTCTCCTTGGAGGTGGGAATGGATTACAGCCACTTAACAGGTAGTTAACAGGTAGAAAATAGGCTTATCACCATTTTGCCCACACAACTGCGGGCTTCCCGAATGCTCCGAACCCCGCCAGAGTCACCGAGGCGAGTAGTGGGCCTGCGGGGGTTGGAGGGGTGCAAAAGTGTGCTGTGGTAAGTGATGGGTGCAAGAGTGGAAAGGTGAGTATCTGAGGTAAGTGGAAAGTGTTAGTAAAAGTGTACTTTCCTTTGTTTCTTCCTGCAGGCTTCAGTCGGTGGGTATGCGGAGAGTCTCGGACCTCCGCGGTAGAGATGACAGATGGCCGTTGCATTCTCCAATGCAACAACCATCTCATTTCTGCAGAAGAAAGAGGTTTGATGAGGTCTTGAATTCAAGATCTCATCAAACTACAGAGAATGTCAGTGTTTGACAGCTTCACAGAGAATTTTTGACAGATGAAATGTCATACGTTGACATTCTCTGCAACTGGCTTTCCCTTAATTGGCCTGCTAAGCCCGTTGGGTGGGATTAACAAGGTCAATCAAGGGAAAATAGCGTGGGTTGGCCAGAAGTTGATGGAGGCGGGACTGAAACCCGGCAAGTGGGAGTCCCGCCTCCAAAAGCTCCCCATTGGCAAAATCACCCCTGAAGTGTCAGAGTTGTATTGCTCGTTGGCTACACTCCGCAACATATGTAGGAAGGAAAGGTTTCTGGAAGTCACTTTCCAGAAAAAAAACTCTTTGGTGTTGGATGTCCATTTTAAAGGATGGAAAATTGTGTGTAGGCTGCCTGTGATTTCTCGATATGTGCTCGCGGTAGGCAAGGCACTGAGCCGGTAGCCCGCATTCATAGGAAGCAAGAGGCCTGCCTGTTAAAGTAGGCCTTTGTGCTGGAGAGCGTCCAAATCATAGCAATTATTGGCATCTTAAGTGGAGTCAAATTTCACCTGTAGTTTGTGAGAGGTTGTTCAAATTTTGAACCTAAGTAATTTATCAGAAGCAAACAGCAGTTACAATGAACACAAGTTTAATTCAATTCCACAGTGGTGAGATTGTAAACTGAAGCAACACTATTTATTCAGCTTATTTGATATGATAAGGGCCCTCTTGTGATCTCCTAAGCTTGGGAAAGCGGAAAAATAAACACTCGATCAGACTGAGGCTTAGACTACAAGCCACATTACAAGTTTATTTAAAAGTAACAGATAAGCAGTAGTGAGAGACAAAACAGCAGCTTGCATTATTTTTACAAAATGTTTAACTTGCGTTACCTCCTCAAGCACAGAGAAACTGCAAGACTTCACTAACTCCACTGATAATTCTGAGTCTGGACTGGCATCCATATTCTACTCTTATTAAGTAGCTTTTTGGATCGCTCTTTCAAAGAGCTGGCACAGGCACGATGGGCTGAATAACCGGAGGGTCAGGGGGTATCACTTCTTAGCTGAATTTGATGTTGTCTCCATTACACAATGCCCCCCTGTTAGACTCCCTCAAATGCCTTTACATATGGCAGAAAGGGGACAGGGGCTTATGCAGTAGCACTAAAAGCGCTGCCTGTAGCTGGTGAATTACAGAACCTAGAAGCCATGAGTTGAAGGTCACCTCAGTCATTTGTGACCTGTAGTGTATGTACCTTTAAGGGGAGAACTACTTTTTACAGCTCCTGTATACTGTAGTACCGGCAGTGACCACACCTGTATATAAACCCTGAGTAGGGATCTGTACTTTTAGTTTTAGAGCAACCCTCACCCAGTAAACACCTGTTGATTGATTGTTTCTCTGCAGTCTCTGTCTATTTGTTGAAGGACACCATACATCAAGATTCCAGGATTTAACATTGGTGACGAGTCGATTCGAACCTACGTGCAACTCTGCAGAAGAAGGCCGATTCCAGGGGCACGGGTGTTGACCATCCGGCAGAGACTCCAGCGAGACGGGCTGGCAGCAGGTACGGCGCAGACCCCTTCCCGGACGGCGGCGGCTGGAGCCGACCGACGGCACAGGGGAAGGCCGAGCAGGGTCGATGGGGTAAGAGAGAGGGTAAAGCGCACAGGGTGCAGCCGGGGTTGAAGACCGAGCAGTGTCAACGAGAGAGGGTAAAGTGCACAGGGCACAGCCGGGGTTGAAGACCGAGCGGCGTCGACGAAAAAAAAAAAAGAGAGAGAGGGTAGAACGCACGGGGCGCAGCCGGGGTTCAGGACCGAGCGGCGTCAGCGAGCGAGGCGCACAGGAAAACGCACAGTGCGCGGCCGGTGTTCAAGGGTTGAGCAGCGTCCGCGGGGGAAGAAAGGAAAGCACAGGAGACGCCATTTGAGCCGCAGCGGAGAAGAAGGGAGAGCGCGGGAGACGCCATTTTTGAGCCGCAGCGGAGAAGAAGGGAGAGCGTGGGAGACGCCATTTTGAGCCAGCGGAGAAGAAGGGAGAGCGCGGGAGACGCCATTTTTAGCCAGTCTAACCACACCCAGGGATGCCGAAGAGTGGCAGTGTCACAGCGTTCGACAATGAAGTTGAAGATTGGGCGACATATGTAGAACGCATAGAAGTGTACTGCAAGGCGAATGAAGTGCCAGATGCCAGGAAAGCACTGGTATTGTTGAATACCATGGGTGCAAAAACGTATGGCTTACTGCGAACATTGTGAGACGCCACGTCGATCAGATCTTAGCGTCACAGGAAGGCGTCAACCCCATGTCTCGAGTACCTGGGGATGAACCCGACATACCGGTAGCATCTACTTCAGACCCAGTAGCAGTTTACAGCACATTATGACTTTCAACACATCACATCCAGTCCTCTGTGTTAGATCCGTGGTTCAGTGGTTCACAATGTTCTCCCCGACATCCACTGTGTACATTAATGGCCCCTGCCTTGTACATATTGTTCCGGGTTGCCACTTCTCTGTTCGATAGTCACGGGCCAAGACTGGTTGCCCTACATTGAAGCTCCTTGTCAGCTTCTCGTTGATGTGCTGGAATTGTTTGTCCTCAACATTTCTTCGCACATTTGGTCTGAGCAAGTCCAGACGAGACCTCAACCTTCGGTTAAAGAACATCATGGCCGGGGTCTGGTTGGTAACTGCATGTGTCGTGTTTCGGTAGGCTAATAAGAAATTGTCCATCTTATGCTGTAGTGGAATTTCCTCATCGCACATGGCCTTTATCGCCTTCTTAAAGGTTTGTACGAACCTCTAAGCCAATCCATTGGTGGCTGGATGATACGGGGCGGATGTGTAATGCCTTACCCCATTCCTTTTCATGAATTTTTGGAACTCGTCGGACACAAACTGTGGTCCATTATCAGAGCAGATCTGCTCTGGCAAACCGTTTCTGGCAAATATGGTCTGTAGGACTGCGATCGTTTTCTCTGTAGTGGTTGAAGACATCTTTATCACCTCAGACCACTTTGAATGAGCATCCACTGCTATTAAGAACATTGAGTCCATGAATGGACCAGCAAAATCAATGTGCACCCGTTGCCATGGAGAGGAGGGCCACTCCCATGGGTGTAGAGGGGCATGTGGTGGTGCATTTTGGACCTTCTGGCATCCTAAGCAGCTCTTAGTTAGGTCTTCGATTTGTTGATCGATTCCCGGCCACCACACATAAGCCCTAGCAAGGCTTTTCATTTTCACTCCCCCCAGATGACCTTCATGTAGCTCCTTTAGCACTCTCTCCCTTAACTTGGGTGGAATCACCACTCTGGATCCACACATCACTGTCCCCTGGCATACTGACAGCTGTTCTCTTCTGGATGAGAATGCTGGCAACAGTGAGTCGCCATGTGTTGGCCATCCCCTCACCGTCAATTCATATACCCGAGACAGCGTCGGATCATTGCGGGTCTCCTTCTCTATATCCGCGTTTGTTACTGGCAATTGTTCAATTATCGACGAATAAAATATCTCGATAGGGTCCACTACTGATGCTTCCTCCACCGTAGGCAGTGGCAGGCGCGATAGCCCATCAGCGTTCCCATGCTGTTTCGTGCCTTTATATTCTATTTCATATTGATTCGCCCCTAGAAACAGGGACCATCTTTGTAACCGCTGTGCAGTCATTACTGGCATGCCCTTCTTAGGATTAAAGATGGAGACAAGTGGTTGGTGGTCAGTCAGCAAGGTGAACTTCTGCCCATGCAGATAATGGTTGAATTTTTTTACTCCCCATACTAGGCTGAGGGCCTCCCTGTCAATCTGGGCGTAGTTGCGCTCGGCTGAGGTTAGTGACCGAGATGCAAAGGCTACTGGCCTCTCCAACCCGCCTGGGAATTTGTGCGACAGCACCGCTCCAATGCCATAGGGTGATGCATCACATGCCAATCTAATTGGTAGTGCTGGGTTGAAATGGGCCAACACCTCTTTTGATGTGATCAATTCTTTAAACTTCTGGAAAGCTCGTCTACGTTCGTCATCCCACTTCCATGGTACCCCTGTTTGCAGTAGGGTGTTCAGCGGGTGTAATACCGTAGACAAATTTGGTAAGAACTTGTGGTAATAGTTTACCAGCCCGAGGAACGACCTCAGTTGTGACACATTTTCCAGTGCTGGAGCCTTGACTATTGCCTCAATCTTGTCAGGGGACTTATGTAACCCCTCTTCATCGATGACGTGGCCGCAATACGAGATCTGTTTCTGGAAAAACTCGCACTTGTGGCGATTAGCTCGTAGCCCATATTCCTTTAATCTGGCAAGCACCTTCTCCAAGTTAGCGAGGTGATCACCGTCATTTTCGCCCGTGACCAAGATGTCGTCCAAATAACACTGGGTCCCTGGAATCCCTTGCAGGACCTGATCCATCGCCCTTTGCCAGATAGCCGGAGACGAGGCTACTCCAAACACCAGCCGGTTGTATTGATAGAGACCTTTATGGGTATTGATCGTAAGGTAATGTTTCGAAGCTTCTTCTACCTCCATTTGCAAGTACGCCTGGGCTAGATCAATTTTGGTGAAGCGTTTACTACTAGATAGCGAGGCGAAAATATCCTCAATTTGTGGAAGCAGATATTGCACTGTGTGAAGGACTGGGTTCACTGTCACCTTAAAATCCCCACAGATGCGGACCTTCTTTGGTTCCCCAGGCGTATTACTCAACGACCTCGTCATTACAGGAACGATGGGTGTAGCCCACTCGCTCCAGTCCACTTTGGACAGTACTCCTGAACGTTCCAACCCTTCCAGCTCTGCTTCAACCGCTGGTCTGATCGCATAAGGCACTGGTCTGGCCTTCAGAAACTTTGGGCTTGCATTATCCTCTATTTTAATTGTTGCTGTTATTCCTTTTAGTGTTCCTAGTCCCTCCTGGAACACTTCTTTTGCGTCAGTTAGCATTTTTGACAGTCGTCCAGGTGTGACGTCGTCATCCTTTTTGGCCTCCACCTTCAGTGCCTGTATGGAATGCCAATCTAAATGTATCTTCCGGATCCATTCACGTCCTAGCAGTGGTGGTCCTCCATTTGGCAATACATATATATCCATTTTAGGTATTTCCTGACCTTTATATGTTACTTTCACCCTTATTTTTCCTTTGGGTTAGACTTTTTGCCTCATATACGTCTTCAAGACAATCTCTGTAGCTTTCAAGGGTATGTGTGAAAATAGCTGCTTGTAGTCTCTTTGATTTATGACTGTTAGAGCTGACCCTGTGTCCAATTCCATTTCCACTTGGACTCCGTCTATCTTGAGTGTAACCCAGATAGTCTGGTGATCCTCCATTTCGGTTACATTATGTAGTTTCAGACAACCCAGCTCCTTGCTTCTGGAGTCTGTGTCACTTTTCTGTTCGTCTGAACCACTGTCCATCACCTGGTGTACCTTTTTGTACTTCTCCTGTGGAGATTTCTTACTGTTGGTTTTCTTCCCAGACCTGCAGACTCTTGCTATGTGTCCTGCTTTCCCACACTGTCTGCACACTTGGTCCTTGAACCAACAATCTTTCTGGTCATGTGTTGTTCTGCCGCAGCGATAGCACTTCCCTGTTCCATAGGTCATTTCGTTGGTGCCATATTCTTGTGGTCTCCGTTGTATCTCTGCAGTGCCCCTTGCGGCCGCTTCGTGTGATACTGCCATATTGAAAGCTTTGTCCAGCGTAAGGTCCTTTTCTGATAGAAGCCGTTTCTGGGTTCCTTCACTTTGTAGCCCACACACAAACTTGTCCCTTAACGTGTCTGCTAGTCCCGCTCCAAACTGGCAGTATTTCGATAGCTTGCGCAGTTCCGTTAGGTACTCAGCATTGCTTTCGTATTTGTGTTGGTTCCTTTTATGGAACTTAAATCATTCTGCTATCAGCAGCGGTGTGGGGTTTAAGTGGTCCTGTAGGATTTCTACTATGCTTTCAAAATTCTTGTTTACCGGCTTCTCTGGGGTTATTAGATTTCGCAGTAACCCATAAGTTTTTGCACCCATGGAATTTAACAGAACCAGTGCTTTATTAGCATCTGGCACTTCATTCGCCCTGCAGTACACCTCAATATGTTCCACATATGTCGGCCAATCTTCGACTTCATTGTCGAATGTAGAGATACTGCCACTCTTCGGCATCCTTGGTTGTGCGTTAACTATCCCCAATGGCGCCTCCCGCGCTTCCCCCCCTTCTCCGCGGCTCAATGGCACCTCCCGCGCTCTCCCTGCTTCTCCGCGGCTCAATGGCGCCTCCCGCGCTTTCCCTGCTTCTCCGCGGCTCAATGGCGTCTCCCCTTGCTTCGCCCCGCGGACCCTGATCAGCCCGTGATCCCTGGCTGTGCTCTGCGCATTCTTCTCTTGATATTTGTCGACGCCGCTCAGTCTAGAACCCGGCTGTTTCTTACCCTCTCTCTCTCCGGTTTGCAGTATTTTTCCTCGACGCCGCTCGGTGATCAACCCCCGGCTGTGCCCTGCTCTCTTCACCCTCTTTCTTACCCCATCGACGCTGCCCGGCTCTCTCTCTCTCTGCCGTCGGTCGGCTCCAGCCGCCGCTGCTCGGGAAGGGTCTGCTCCGGACCTGTCGTCGGTCTTTTACTGCTCGTTGTGGCTGGGGAACCAAGCCTGGCTCTCCACAGCCTCCCCAGCGAAGTTGGATCTCTGCCTGACTGCTGGGCAGTTGCTCGCGGTCGACACCCGTGTTCCTGAACTCGGCTATTTTTTTTTTTTATGTTGCAGCTAGATTCGCATCAACACTCGTCGCCACTGTTAGATCCGTGGTTCAGTGGATAAATAATTACATGGATGCTGTACATAAACAAATAACAGGTCTTTACTGGAGGAGGGTCATCTCTAGACTGGGGTACAGAGGCATGCGCACAGAGGTCACTGCCGGTACTAAAGTATACAGAAGCTGTAAAAAGTAGTTCTGACTTAAAGCACATACACTACAGATCTTACGCTGGACAAGGCTTTCAGCATGGCAGTATCACACGAAGCAGCTGCACGGGGCGCTGCAGAGATACAACGGAGACCGCAAGAATATGGCACAAATGAAATGTCATAAGGAGCAGTGAAGTGTTATCGCTGCGGCAGAACAACACACGAACATAAGGATTGTTGCTTCAAGGACCAAGTGTGCAGACAGTGTGGAAAAGTAGGACACATAGCAAGAGTCTGCAGGTTGGGAAAGAAAACCAGCAGCAAAAAATCTCCACAGGAGAAGTACAAAAAGGTACATAAGGTGACGGAGAGTAGTTCAGACGAACAGAAAAGTGATACAGACTCCGGAAGCAAGGAGCTGGGTTGTCTGAAACTACATAATGTAACCAAAATGGAGGATCACCAAACTATCTGGGTCACGCTGAAGATAGACGGAGTCCAAGTGAAAATGGAATTGGACACAGGATCAGCCCTAACAGTCATAAACCGAAGGGACAACAAGCGGCTATTCTCACATATACACTTGAGAGATACAGAGATTGTCTTGAAGATGTACACGGGGCAAAAAGTCTACCCCAAAGGAAAAATAAGGGTGAGCGTGATATACAACGGCAAGGAAACACCAAAAATGGACCTATATGTATTGCCAGATGGAGGACCACCATTACTAGGACGTGAATGGATCCGGAAGATACAGTTAGATTGGCATGCCATACAAGCACTGTCGGTAGATGCGAAAAAGGATGACAACGTCACAACTGGGCGACTGTCAAAAATGCTAACTGGCACAGAAGAAGTGTTCCAGGAGGGACTCGGAACACTAAAAGGCATAACAGCGACGATCAAAATAGAGGAAAATGCAAGCCCAAAGTTTTTTAAGGCCAGACCGGTGACTTATGCGATCCGCCCAGCCGTCGAAGCAGAGCTGGAAGGTTTGGAATGTTCTGGAGTACTGTCCAAAGTGGACTGGAGCGAGCAGGCTACACCCATCGTTTCTGTAATGAAGAGGTCATTGAGTAATACGCCTGGGGAACCAAAGAAGGTTCGCATCTGTGGGGACTTTAAGGTGACAGTGAACCCAGTCCTTCACACGGTACAATATCCGCTTCCGCGGATTGAAGATATTTTCGCCTCGCTATCTGGAGGAAAACGCTTCACTAAGATTGATCTGGCCCAGGCGTACCTGCAAATGGAGGTAGAAGAAGCCTCGAAACAGTACCTCATGATCAATACTCACAAAGGTCTCTACCAATACAACCGGCTGGTGTTCGGGATAGCATCAGCTCCGGCTATTTGGCAAAGGGCAATGGATCAAGTCCTGCAAGGGATTCCAGGGACCCAGTGTTATTTGGATGACATCCTGGTCACGGGCGAAAATGACAGTGATCACCTCGCCAACCTGGAGCAGGTGCTCACTAGATTGAAGGAATATGGGCTCCGAGCTAATCACCACAAATGCGAGTTTTTCCAGAAGCAGATCTCGTATTGTTGCCATGTTATTGATGAAGAGGGGTTACATAAGACCCCTGAAAAGATTGAGGCAGTAGTCAAGGCTCCAGCACCGGAAAATGTGTCACAACTGAGGTCGTTCCTCGGGCTGGTGAACTACTATCATAAGTTCTTGCCGAATTTGTCTACAGTACTACACCCACTGAACAACCTACTGCAAACGGGGTACCATGGAAGTGGAATAACGAATGTAAACGAGCTTTCCAGAATTGATCACATCAACAGAGGTGTTGGCTCATTTCAACCCAGCACTACCAATTTGGGTGGCGTGTGATGCATCACCCTATGGTATTGGAGCGGTGCTGTCGCACAAATTCCCGGACGGCTTGGAGAGGCCAGTATCCTTTGCGTCTCGGTCACTAACCTCAGCCGAGCGCAACTACGCCAAGATTGACAGGGAGGCCCTCAGCCTAGTGTGGGGAGTGAAAAAGTTCAACCACTATCTGCACGGGCAGAAGTTCACCTTGCTGACTGACCACCAACCACTTGTCTCCATCTTTAATCCAAAGAAGGGCGTTCCGGCGATGACTGCGCAACGGCTACAAAGATAGTCCCTTTTTCTAGGGGTGAACCAATATGAAATAGAGTATAAGGGCACGAAACAGCATGGAAACGCTGATGGGCTATCACGCCTGCCACTGCCTACTGCGGAGGAAGCACCAGCAGTGGACCCTGTCGAAATATTTCATTCGACTATAATTGAACGCTTGCCAGTAACTAACGCGGATATAGAGAAGGAGACCCGATGACCCGACACTGTCTCGGGTATATGATTTGACGGTGAAGGGATGGCCAGCACATGGCGACTCACTGTTGCCAGCATTCTCATCCAGAAGAGAACAGCTGTCAGTATGCCAGGGGACCTTGATGTGTGGATCCCGAGTGGTAATTCCACCCAAGTTAATGGAGAGAGTGCTCAATGAGCTTCACGAAGGTCAGCTGGGAGGGGTGAAAATGAAAAGCCTTGCTAGGGCTTATGTGTGGTGGCCGGGGATCGATCAGCAAATCGAAGACCTAACTAAGAGCTGCTTAGGATGCCAGAAGGTCCAAAATGCACCACCACATGCCCCTCTACACCCATGGGAGTGGCCCTCATCTCCATGGCAACGGGTGCATATTGATTTTGCTGGTCCATTCATGGACTCAATGTTCTTAATAGCCATGGATGCGCACTCGAAATGGCCTGAGGTCATCAAAATGTCCTCCACCACCACGGAGAAAATGATTGCAGTCCTACGGACCATATGTGCCAGGAACGGCTTGCCAGAGCAGATTTGCTCTGATAACGGACCACAGTTTGTGTCCGAAGAGTTTCGGAAATTTATGAGAAGGAATGGGGTAAGGCATTATACATCCGCCCCGTATCATCCAGCCACAAATGGATTGGCTGAGAGGTTCATACAAACCTTTAAAAAGGCAGTAAGGGCCATGTGCAATGACGACATTCCACTGCAGCATAAGGTGGACAATTTCCTGTTAGCCTACAGAAATGCGACACATGCAGTTACCAACCAGACCCCGGCCATGATGTTCTTTAACCGAAGGTTGAGATCTCGTCTGGATTTGCTCAGACCAAACGTACGAAGAAATGTTGAGAATAAGCAATTCCAGCACATCAATGAGAAGCCGACAAGAAGCTTCAATGTAAGGCAACCAGTCTTGGCCCGCGACTACCGAACAGAGAAATGGCAACCAGGAACGATATGCACACGGCAGGGGCCACTAATGTACACAGTGGATGTTGGGGAGAACATTGTGAGACGCCATGTCGACCAGATCCTAGCATCACAGGAACGAGTCAACCCCATGTCTCGCGTACCTGGTGATGAACCCGACATACAGGTAGCATCTACCCCAGAAACAGTAGCATCGGAAGCTGATGAACCAACCGATGACAGGGGGGCAGAATCGTCTCCGCACCAAGAGCAAGACACTCAGGAAAGGCGCTATCCAGAAAGGATCAGGAAGCCGCCCCAAGACTGAATTTATAAATGGACTATTTTCAGTTAATGTTGCATGTTAAAAGTGTTAACTGTTAAATGAATGTTATGGTACTGTTAATCTAAAAGGGGAGGAATTGTAGTGTATGTACCTTTAAGGGGAGAACTACTTTTTACAGCTCCTGTATACTGTAGTACCGGCAGTGACCACACCTGTATAGAAACCCTGAGTAGGGATCTGTACTTTTAGTTTTGGAGCAACCCTCACCCAGTAAACACCTGTTGATTGTTTCTCTGCAGTCTCTGTCTATTTGTTGAAGGGCACCATACATCAAGATTCAAGGATTTAACAAGACCCCTTCTGACACCAAGCAGAGAACTACCTCACATATTTCTGCCTCTCAAGTTTCACCTAGAAGAAGCATTAGATTAGGCTTAAGACCTCAAGGGTAAAAGTTGGGTTGCTTTGCGCCTCCCGTTAGTGCCCCTGGGGGCGCTAACCGAGTGCAAAGCCCATAGCATCCAGGCGCGGCGCCGCAAACGCCTCCTACGAAATTCAGTGGGAGGTTAGCGGTGGCAGTAGCGAGTAGCGCCCCATGGCGCTGAGCCGCCGGCGATCGCACCCTGCTCGCGCCCCCATTGCAAACTTCGGTCGTGCCCCCTGACCTGTCGCCGGACAATATGTCCAATAGGGTCAGGGTGGCGTTTTTGCATCCGCGGTGGCGCAAGTTAAAGGGCAGGTGTCGGGCGGCCAGCTCCTGCCCCCTTCCCCTTTTTTACTTAAGGTGCTGGCCGTGATCGTTCAGCCCGACACTCCTCTTGAGGGCTGCTTTCCTGGCACCCCACTCCCCGGTGGTCCAGCATGGCCCCGGTGCACGCAGCATTAGGCCCCTCCCCTTTAATCAGGGGAGGGAGGCCTGCAATACGTGGCGCTGTTGCACATAGCGCTGCAATATTCAGTTTGAGCGCTCCAGGAAGTGGGGTGGAGTGCTTCTAGTAGTGCCCCGCCTCCTGCTTGGGGCGTCACCAATGAATTTACGGTGCAGGGGCACTAACCTTTTCGGGGCGCTAAAGTAGCTCCCCCGTGGAGTTAGCACCCCAAAGGGGACACCACCGAATTTCTCCCCCCAAGCATCACAATTATGTGCTATACTACAGACAGGTTTTTGGAAAGGTGAGGAAGTACCTTTGATGAGGTAGAATGATTGGGTGCTTTGCGAGTTGTGTTCAGACAGGGAAGCCTATAGATGATGACATAGTTATGGTGGGACTGGAAAGTTGTAGACAGGCTTGTTCCTATCATTAGCCAGATGTGGAGTCAATTGAAGGCTTCCTATGTCAGATTGGCACAAATGTCTCTTGCACCCAGCAATGATTTGTCCTTTGCTTCTTCTTTAGGCTGTTACTGCTGCTCCTCTTGCTGATGCTTTGTTCCTGATGTCCCCCATGAAATAGCCTCTTTTTAAGGCAGCATCAACTGCACCACCATGATCCTTGAGATCATCACTGGACTATGCTGCAGAGTACCTTCCGATTGATCCAGGGCCCTGAAGTGCGTCTTCAGCACGTCTATTGTCTGTTCAGGTCTGAAAAGCCACCCAGAAAATTACCTTTCTGGTTCAGAGAGTGCAGTCACAGTAGAGTTCCTTAAAATAAAGGCATCATAGCAGTTGCCAGGGGAGCAAGCATTCATGAGCATGATGGTGTGCTGTTGATTGCAAACAAACAGTACAATGAGCGATTGCTATCCTTTCCTGTTGATGCACATCTGGCAATTGATGAAGGGAATGCATATGACCATATGGATGCCATATGACTCCTTGGACTTTGTGAAATCCTCCCACTTGGTATAATTGCAGCGCTCTGAAATATTCACACTGGTTGCTCATGTGGAAGTCGAAATTGCTAGCTCCGGAGAACAATGCATCCATGGCCTGCTGTTTAATGCGTCTGTGCATAGCTCTTTGGTTTATTGAAAGAAAGAAAGACTTGCATTTATCTAGCACCTTTTACGACCACCGGACATCCCAAAGCGCTTTACAGCCAATGAAGTACTTCTCTTTTGGAGTGTAGTCATTGTTGTAATGTAGGAAATGTGGCAGCCAACTTGCACACAGCAAGCTCCTACAAACAGCAATGTGATAATAAGCAGATAAACTATTTTGGTGATGTTGGTTGAGGGATAAATATTGGCCAGGACACTGGGGATCACTCCCCTGCTTTTCTTCGAAATAGTGCCATGGCATCTTCTACGTCCACCTGAGAGAGCATACGGGGCCTCGGTTAATTGTCTCATCCCAAAGACGGCACATTTTAAACATTTTTCATCTTGTCTCGAATAAAAGGTCGGGTGGAAACTGGCAAACGCTCAGCAAATAACAAAGTAGGTGACAGCAGTGAAAAAAACCTGTAAAATCTTAACTCCACAGTTGCAGTACTATGTGCAGTTTTGGGCTCCACACAATAGGAAGGGTGTAGAGGCAATAGAAAGGGTAGAGCGTGTAATGATATCAGCAAATAGAGATGGTATTTGCCTGTTCGATTATGATGCCTTAACAGCATGTTTGCATGTATTGATTGCTTGTGCCTGACCAGCAGAGGGCATGTGACCGAGACAAGCAAGGCTGAGCAGTTTAGTTTCAGTTTCGTTCTAGATGCATCACTAGCATCGTGTCTCCTGAAATGCTGTATAAAGAGTTGAACAGACTTTAGATTAAAAGACATTCTCTTTCATAAATGTCTCGTCATTGAACCCACTAAGAAATCAATACAGAGCACAGCTTCAGTAGGATGCTGCCTGGTATGAGGAAATGCAAATATAAAGAAATACTTGGAAAAATTGGGGTTATTTCCATTAGAACAGAGGAAATTAGGATGATTTAATAGAGGGATGGGACAGAGTAGATAGAAACAGAGTTAACCAGTGGTTATGTGGTCTAGACCGAGGGGTCATAGATGTGGCGAATGGGTAGGGTGTGGGGGGTGGGTAGGGTGTGGGGAGGTGGTAGGGTGTGGGGAGGTAGTAGGGTGTGGGTGGGCGGGGTGTGGGCGGGGTGTGGGTGGGTGGGGTGTGGGTATGGGTTAGGTGTGGGTAGGGTGTGGGCGGGGTGTGGGTGGGTGGGGTGTGGGCGGGGTGTGGGCGGGGTGTGGGTGGGTGGGGTGTGGGTATGGGTGAGGTGTGGGTAGGGTGTGGGTATGGGTGAGGTGTGGGTGGGGTGTGGGCGGGGTGTGGGTGGGTGGGGTGTGGGTATGGTGTGGGTGGGTGGGGTGTGGGTATGGGTGAGGTGTGGGTAGGGTGTGGGTATGGGTGAGGTGTGGGTGAGGTGTGGGTAGGGTGTGGGCGGGGTGTGGGTGGGGTGTGGGTATGGGTGAGGTGTGGGCGGGGTGTGGGCGGGTGGGGTGTGGGCGGGTTGTGGGTGGGTGGGGTGTGGGCGGAGTGTGGGTAGGGTGTGGGCGGGGTGTGGGTGGGTGGGGTGTGGGCGGGGTGTGGGTGGGCGGGGTGTGGGCGGGGTGTGGGTGGGCGGGGTGTGGGCGGGGTGTGGGTGGGCGGGGTGTGGGCGGGGTGTGGGTGGGCGGGGTGTGGGCGGGGTGTGGGCAGGGTGTGGGCGGGGTGTGGGTGGGCGGGGTGTGGGCGGGGTGTGGGTGGGCGGGGTGTGGGCGGGGTGTGGGTATGGGTGAGGTGTGGGTAGGGTGTGGGCGGGGTGTGGGTGGGTGGGGTGTGGGTGGGGTGTGGGCGGGGTGTGGGTATGGGGTGGGCGGGGTGTGGGTGGGTGGGGTGTGGGCGGGGTGTGGGTGGGTGGGGTGTGGGCGGGGTGTGGGTGGGTGGGGTGTGGGCGGGGTGTGGGTGGGTGGGGTGTGGGTGGGTATGGGTGAGGTGTGGGCGGGGTGTGGGCGGGGTGGGGTGTGGGCGGGGTGTGGGTGGGTGGGGTGTGGGCGGGGTGTGGGTGGGTGTGGGTGGGTGGGGTGTGGGTGAGGTGTGGGCGGGGTGTGGGCGGTGTGTGGGTGGGTGGGGTGTGGGTATGGGAGAGGTGTGGGTGGGCGGGGTGTGGGTGGGTGGGTGGGGTGTGGGCGGGGTGTGGGTGGGTGGGGTGTGGGCGGGTGGGGTGTGGGCGGGGTGTGGGCGGGTGGGGTGTGGGCGGGGTGTGGGTGGGTGGGGTGTGGGCGGGGTGTGGGTGGGTGGGGTGTGGGCGGGGTGTGGTTGGGTGGGGTGTGGGTAGGGTGTGGGCGGGGTGTGGGTGGGTGGGGTGTGGGTGAGGTGTGGGTAGGGTGTGGGCGGGGTGTGGGTGGGTGGGGTATGGGTGAGGTGTGGGTAGGGTGTGGGTGGGGTGTGGGTGGGTGGGGTGTGGGCGGGGTGTGGGTGGGTGGGGCGTGGGCGGGGTGTGGGTAGGTGTGGGTGGGTGGGGTGTGGGTATGGGTGAGGTGTGGGCGGGGTGTGGGTGGGTGGGGTGTGGGCGGGGTGTGGGTGGGTGGGGTGTGGGCGGGGTGTGGGTGGGTGGGGTGTGGGTATGGGTGAGGTGTGGGCGGGGTGTGGGCGGTGTGTGGGTGGGTGGGGTGTGGGTATGGGTGAGGTGTTGGTGGGTGGGGTGTGGGCGGGGTGTGGGTGGGTGGGGTGTGGGCGGGGTGTGGGTGGGTGGGGTGTGGGCGGGGTGTGGGTGGGTGGGGTGTGGGCGGGGTGTGGGTGGGTGGGGTGTGGGCGGGGTGTGGGTGGGTGGGGTGTGGGCGGGGTGTGGGCGGGTGGGGTGTGGGCGGGGTGTGGGCGGGGTGTGGGTGGGTGGGGTATGGGTGGGGTGTGGGCGGGGTGTGGGTGGGGTGTGGGTAGGTGGGGTGTGGGTGGGTGGGGTATGGGTGAGGTGTGGGTAGGGTGTGGGCGGGGTGTGGGTGGGTGGGGTATGGGTGGGGTGTGGGCGGGGTGTGGGCGGGGTGTGGGTGGGTGGGGTGTGGGCGGGGTGTGGGTAGGTGGGGTGTGGGTATGGGTGAGGTGTGGGCGGGGTGTGGGTGGGTGAGGTGTGGGCGGGGTGTGGGTGGGGTGTGGGTGGGGTGTGGGCGGGGTGTGGGTAGGTGGGGTGTGGGTATGGGTGAGGTGTGGGCGGGGTGTGGGTGGGCGGGGTGTGGGTGGGTGGGGTGTGGGTGAGGTGTGGGCGGGGTGTGGGTGGGTGGGGTGTGGGCGGGGTGTGGGTGGGTGGGGTGTGGGTGTGGGTGGGTGGGGTGTGGGTATGGGTGAGGTGTGGGCGGGGTGTGGGTGGGTGGGGTGTGGGCGGGGTGTGGGTGAGTGGGGTGTGGGCGGGGTGTGGGTGGGTGGGGTGTGGGCGGGGTGTGGGCGGGGTGGGGGTGGGTGAGGTGTGGGTGGGGTGTGGGTGGGTGAGGTGTGGGCGGGGTGTGGGTGGGTGGGGTGTGGGCGGGGTGTGGGTGAGGTGTGGGCGGGGTGTGGGTGGGTGGGGTGTGGGCGGGGTGTGGGTGGGTGGGGTGTGGGCGGGGTGTGGGCGGGTGGGGTGTGGGTGGGGTGTGGGCGGGGTGTGGGTGGGTGAGGTGTGGGCGGGGTGTGGGTGGGTGAGGTGTGGGCGGGGTGTGGGTGGGTGGGGTGTGGGCGGGGTGTGGGTGGGTGGGGTGTGGGCGGGGTGTGGGTGGGTGGGGTGTGGGTGGGGTGTGGGCGGGGTGTGGGTGGGTGAGGTGTGGGCGGGGTGTGGGTGGGTGAGGTGTGGGCGGGGTGTGGGTGGGTGGGGTGTGGGCGGGGTGTGGGTGGGTGGGGTGTGGGCGGGGTATGGGTAGGTGGGGTGTGGGTGGGTGGGGTGTGGGCGGGGTGTGGGTGGGTGAGGTGTGGGCGGGGTGTGGGTGGGTGGGGTGTGGGCGGGGTGTGGGTGGGTGGGGTGTGGGCGGGGTGTGGGTGGGTGGGGTGTGGGTGGGTGGGGTGTGGGCGGGGTGTGGGTGGGCGGGGTGTGGGCGGGGTGTGGGCGGGGTGTGGGTGGGGTGTGGGCGGGGTGTGGGTAGGCTGGGCAGAGGGCGGGTGGGGTGTGGGCGGGGTGTGGGTGAGGTGTGGGCGGGGTGTGGGTGGGGTGTGGGCGGGGTGTGGGTAGGCTGGGCAGAGGGCGGGTGGGGTGTGGGCGGGGTGTGGGTGAGGTGTGGGCGGGGTGTGGGTGGGGTGTGGGTGGGTGGGGTGTGGGTGGGTAGGTAGGGTGTGGGCGGGGTGTGGGTGTGTAGGGTGTGGGTGGGGTGTGGGTAGGCTGGGCAGAGGGCGGGTGGGGGCACCTGAGCATTTCTCGCCCAATTTTTATGGGTTGTGCTTTCCTTAACGAATGCATTGTTAGAATTGCATTTGGTTACCATGGGAATCTGCAAACTGCAGGAGCCAGCAAGTAGCAATACACTTTCAAGTCACACACCATCCTAACTTGGACATATGTCACCATTCTTTCATCAATGCTGTGTCAGTATTCTGGAATTCTGCACATGTGGGAGCACTATCATCACCAGAACTGCAGCATTCAAGGAGAAGGCCCACCATCGCCTTCCAGGATAACTAGGGATAGGTAATAAATTCAGCCTTGTTTGCACCGCCCACATCCCAAGAATATATTTTTTTTTTAAACTGTCCAGAATGGCAATGTGTAGAGTTCATGGCAGGTTTTTAGCGGGGAGGCTTTGAAGAGAAGGCTGTGTTGTAAAGCACATTGCACTGTCTCCTGCTAACCAATTCATTCACTACAACAAAGAGTGAAGGGTAGTGATTGCAAGTGCCTAACATGCTTTGCACAGTGCATTCCTGGAAGGTACTGACGACTGCTCTTGCCTTAAACGTTTTGTGGCTCTGAGTTGCAGTGTGTGGTGTGGCACTGTTGGTGCTCAGTTCCCCGGCCACCTCCTGTTACTGCTGCTGTGCTGCTTCCCTTTGGAACTTGCATCTCTGACTCAAACAGTGCAACCTTCCTTTCACTGACGTCATGGAGAAGCGTATCCACTCTTTTGTCGCCGAAAAACAGGGAGGGCTCTTAGCCCTCCTACAGACTGTAGATCGTCCTAAGGTAAGTAAATATAAATTTCAAAGAAAGGAAACCGGGTGAAATCTGTCGACAAAACTGTTCTTCTCAAGTGATTCTCTCATATGATTGTGGCCAATCTACGTCGGCATTGGTCCATTTTCTAGGTGTCCTGGCGGATGCCTAAAACAGGCAAAAGGCCCCTTGAATATGTCACTATAGAGCCTAACACCTGTTTGAGGGCCTCTTAGCCAGCGACGAACAGGGCAGTCATCGAGCTTGGCCCAAGTTATGTTGATGAGGCTCGAGCACTAATTACCATCAATCCTCCGTCCACTTGGCTTGGGTGCTCACTGGTCTCACAGCACTGATTCTGGGCCCGAACACGGCCCACACAAATTTTTACCACATCTTTAATTCTAAAATAAATTTCCCTGATGTGCCCACGTTATGCTGCTGTAGGCCTTTACGACTCACAGAGTATGAAGTCTCCTGCCCCCCCAAGTGATGAGTTCCCAATCAGAGATGCTATTACTGCCTGCAGCTTGCCTGTAATATTGAAGTTTGGTTGACCCCCAAAAGAGCAGCCATTTTATTTCTGATGGTTGTGAGTCACTACTTTGCTAAGCACTTCATGATGGAATGAAATGTTATATTGTGTTAAAGTGGAGGGTAGAACAATGGACTGGTCTGGAATGAAGAGACTCGAATCTATAGATTAACTCCATCAGGTTAAAGATCTGTATCATGGCTTCCCTCAGTCTTTACTCCAGCAAAAAATAATTTAATCGTTCAAGCCTTTCTTCATAATTTACTCCCCTAAGGCCTGGTATCACGTTGCAAAAACAGAGATACAACTGTCCCGATCTTGACTGGGGTGGATTTTCCGAGCGGAGGGCAAGGAGCTGTGGTCACGATGTGCTGTTTTGACTCCACAGCATGTGCCTTTTTTTTCTGGCCTGATTGATAGGCTTGGCTCCTTGTTGGGCGGGGAACGCGCCGGAGGAGGCCGCATTCCAGGAGCAGGTAGGGAGATCCTGGAGGGGGGGGTGGGGCTGAGGTCGGTGATCCTGGTATGGGGAGTAAGTTGGCAATCCTGGAGTTGAAAGGTCGGCGATGCTAGAGAGGAGGTCGGTAATCCTGGAGCTGGGAGGTCAGCGATGCTGGAGAGGAGGTCGGTAATCCTGGAGTTGGGAGGTCGGCGATGCTGGAGAGGAGGTCGGTAATCCTGGAGTTGGGAGGTCGGCGATGCTGGAGTGGAGGTCGGTAATCCTGGAGTTGGGAGGTTGGCGATGCTGGAGAGGAGGTCGGTATTCTTGGAGTTGGGAGGTCGGCGATGCTGGAGAGGAGGTCGGTAATCCTGGAGCTGGGAGGTCGGCGATGCTGGAGAGGAGGTCAGTAATCCTGGAGCTGGGAGGTCGGCGATGCTGGAGAGGAGGTCAGTAATCCTGGAGCTGGGAGGTCGGCGATGCTGGAGAGGAGGTCGGTAATCCTGGAGTTGGGAGGTCGGCGATGCTGGAGAGAGAGAAGTCGCTGATCCTGGAGGGGGGTGGGAGGTTGGCGATCCTGGAGTTGGAAGGTCGGCGATGCTAGAGAGAGAGAAGTCGCTGACCCTGGAGGGGGTGGGAGGTTGGCGATCTTGGAGTGCAGGTCAGCGATTCTGGGGTATTGAAGTAGGTGAGGTTCAGAGGCTGAGGGGAAGCACTTCTGCTCCTCCTGGCCCACAAGCAGTGCTGAAAAGGGGCTTAACACTTTCACACACCAGTCCACGCCTTCCTTTAGCTGTCAACCAGGATTAAACCTGGAAGATAGATAAAATCTGAGGCATGCAGCCTCATTATAATATTTAAATGACCAACCAGCCTCCTGAGAGCAGGTTGGCTGCCCGCCACCAGTCCCACCTCCATTAAAACCGGAAGTGGGAGGGTTGGGGTCGGGTTGGAGATTTAAAATTTTTTCACATCCCACCCGTTTTTGGGAGTTAAAACTTCCCCCAAAGAAAGGAAAAAGAGAGAGTATTTAATGACCATTATGGCTGAACAACCAGGATTCTTATTACGAGCAGAGCCCCTTATAACGCATTGTGAACAGCCATGCCTCTGAGTCGGAAGATAAAGTTAAAGTCCCACTCCAGAGACTTGAGTACAAAATCTATGCTGACATTTCAATGCAGTACGGAGGTGTCGTCTTTCAGCTGAGACGTTAAACAGAGGCCCTGTCTGCCCTTTCAGATTGACGTAAAATATCACATGACACTATTTTGAAGCAGAGCAGGGGATTCTCCTCAGTGTCCTGGCCAACATTTATCCCTCAACTCGCATCACTAAAAGCAGATTATCTGGTCATCATTGCATGTTTGTGGGACCTTGCTGTGCGCAAATTGGCTGCCACATTTCTCACATTACAACAGTGACTACACTTCAAAAAAGTACTTAATTGGCTGAAAAGTGCTTTGGGATATCCTGATGTCATGAAAAGTGCTATATAAATGCATGATTTTCCTTTTCATTGTGCAGGGGGTGCACAAACTCTGAGGGGGGAATTTTGCCGGTGCTCAAGGGGCAGGTTTGGAGGTGGGACTGCTGGCAAAATTGCAAAGATTGACAGCGGGTCAGAAACCCACTGTCAACCCACCTCCACACGAGTCTCCCAGGTGTCCGGTCCCCGATTTGCTCATGGACCCAACACCTAGCGACACGAAGAGGATTATAGGCACTTAACTGCTTGTTAACAGGTTGTTAACGGGCAGTTAAGAGGCCTGTTGCAATTTTGACAGGTCTACTGTGGGCTTCCTGACGTCTGGACACCACGCCAGGTAAGTGTGGCGTGCTGTGGGTCTACTGTAATGTTTCTTCATTGATGACAGCTGCAGAAGTGGTATGAAGGATCCAATGGTACACTGGTGAGTTTCAGAGGTAAGAAAATGTTGGGGAAATCATTTTTTATGCATTTAGACTTTTCTGTAGGTGACAAGTTTTGGATTATGTGTGTAGTCCCACCTCATTGGGAGAACCTCTCTCACCAGTGACAGATCACTTCTGTAACCTTACTTGCAGCTGCCATCAGTTCTAGCCTAAGGAGGGAGTCATTGGAGAGCCTGGGTTCAAGGGCTCACCTTTATACAGTGATTGTCAGTGTTTGCAGCACCTCAATGCTGTCAAACACTGAAAAATCAGCAGTCAAAAAAATTGCGCATGGCCCCTTTAAGAAAACCGGCAGATGACACATCATCAACTGACGTCATCTGACACTGGCTTCCTCTTAATTGGGCGGCAAGCCCGCATCTGTATGTCTGATGTCATTGGGGGCGGGACTGGAACCCGGAAGGCAGCATCGAGAGGAAAAATCGCGGCCTTTGTCTTTTCTACTAATTAAGAGACTTATCAGCTTATTGAGAAGTGTAAAAGGAGCATCATTACAAGTGCATTTTGATTGGCCAGTTCATCATGGTTCCTGCTAATGAATTGAAGGGTCATTTTCTCCATGCTACCAGCAGGAAAATTATGCACAACCACCATTTTGTTTGGCGGCATTAAAATCTACAAATGCATTAATAAATAGGATCAGAACTATTTCTCTTGGAAAAAAGGAGGAAAATAGAGCTCAAAATTGAAATAGTTCCTAGGCATCACTGTTTTAAAATTTGCTTTTAAATATTTCTGCAACTGGTGCAAAAAAGTCATGGAAGGCCACTTCCTCAGGCCTAACGCCACTTGGCAATGTGCAGTTTGTTGACTTCACTCTCGTTATACTGACGTGTTTGCATCAGAGCAATCGGGTTTTCATGTTTCACTGGCCCAGAAAAATGTAGTATAGCAGGGAACTTTGCTTTTCCTTTGAGATATATTTCCTAATGTGAATCCAAATTTATACCTTTAAAAAAAAAGGCCCTGAATTTCCTTAGACTTGCAACTCCATAACTTTGTTTGACGTGTGGAAACTGGGTTTCCGCAGCACTTCAGTTGAAGTTACAAGCTGCAGAAAGCCCGAGGATTTCTGTTTATAGCAACAGTCTTTAGTTACCTGTTGAAATCCACAAACTGCTTAAAAACTATTTAGGAGCCTTCAAGTGCACCCTTCAGAATTAAGAGGTTGGTAATAACGCAGTTCTTCGTAAATGTGAATTAAGAGAGACTTGTGAATTCAAAGTTCATGGATGGCCATAACTCCTGATTCAATCTGTGAACCCTGACCTTGTATGTAAACAGTGAAAATGCTGGAAATACACAGCAGTTTGTTCAGGCAAAGATAGATTGATGGTTCAGGTGTGATCCTTCATCGTTATAAATTCTTGCTATACATATGAACATTTGATTGCTGTCATAACATTATATATATTTAATTTAATATTCAACTTAACCATCTTGACTATCAGTCAAAATCCCTAGGGGTTCTTTTCTTTATTTTTGTGGGGTTAGTAATTTGTGCTACTGTGCTAGAGTGTAAAGTGCAGCCAGACCTTTAGTGTAACGTATATATTCACAATGAATTGTACACAGTCTGCACATTCCAACCCCACATGCTATAACCCTATCTGAAGATCTGTTTTAAACACTTAATGGCACAAAGACATCAACAGTCTCTTCCCAAAGGGAGTGAAAGATTTTAACCAGAGCTAAAAATGTTCTTAGATTTCCATGAATTGATTTATAGAGCAACACTGCCCTCTGTTGACTGCTTGAAAAGTGACATAATTAATGTCTGGCAGAAAAGTATAAATTTTTGATGTTATTCATAAAAAGTTGTGTCCTTTGTTTTTATATTTGTTTTCTTATGACAAATTTTATTGTGCAGTTTTTAATAAATATTGGTTTTTTTCTCTCTGGCTGATACTGGTAGCTGACTGCCTAGGTCTCTAGGAGGTTACATAGAAATTACAGAACAGAAACGGGCCATTCGGCCCAGCAGGTCTGTGCCAGTGTTTATGCTCCACACGAGCTTCCTCCCACCCTACTTCATCCAACCCTATCGGCATAACCACCTCTTCCTTTCTCCCTTGTGGACTGATCCAGCTTCCTCTTAAATGCATCAATGCTATTTGTCTCAAATACTACTTGTGGTAGCAAGTTCCACATTCTCACCACTCTCTGGATAAAGAAGTTTCTCCTAAATTCCCTGTTGGATTTATTGGTGACTAGTGATTTATTAGGTTGGTGATAGTGACCAGAGCTGACTCACCCGCTGGCTTTTCCTCCCTCCCTTGTGGGAAAACACCACAGAAAGAAACATTGAAAATTTTAGGAACAGCAAATCTGCCACCTTTTGGGTGGTTTGAACAACATCAGTACTAAAAATGTACTGTAAAACTAGAAATTAAAAAAATGTTGAGAAGAAGTCTCTCCCATTTTAGGAACTTAATTGCACTGGAACTTCCCTTAGGGCCACTCTCAAGATGGGTGAATGGAACACTCAGTGCAGTCTGTCCTGATTGGATGGGAAATTGTGCTGTGCGTCATTTGCACATATTTAAATATTCAAATAAAGCTCTTACCTGTTTTGGGCAGGAACACTTTAGTGCTGGTTTAGTCCAAGGGTAATCTCTGTCGGGTTTCCTGGTCCCCAATCATCTGCCTCTCTCCAGCACCATCAGCTATGACAACCAGAAAATCTCTCCTATGGTTATTTCAGTTTCAAGCCATGCCCTTGCTGCTCCATTCAACTGAAGGAATGTTTCTCAGCGATTAAGAACATAAGAAATAGGAGCAGGAGTAGGCCATTCGGCCCCTCGAGCCTGCTCCGCATTCAATAAGGTCATGGCTGATCTGATCTTGGCCTCAACTCCACTTTCCTGCCTGTTCCCCATAACCCTTGACTCCCCTGTAGTTCAAATATCTGTCTATCTCCACCTTGAATATATTCAATGACCCAGCCTCCACAGCTCTCTGGGGTAGAGAATTCCAAAGATTCACGACCCTCTGAGAGAAGAAATTCCTCCTCATCTCTGTCTTAAATGGGTGACCTCCTTATCCTGAAACTATGCCCCCTGGTTCTAGATTCCCCACAAGGGGAAACATCCTCTCAGCATCTACCCTGTCAAGCCCCCTTAGAATCTTATATGTTTCAATAAGATCACCTCTCATTCTTCTAAACTCCAATGAGTATAGGCCCAACCTGCTCAACCTTTCCTCATAAGACAACCCTTTCATCTCAGGAATCAACCTAGTGAACCTTTGCTGAACAGCCTCCAATGCAGGGACATCAGAGAACCTCGGCTTTTACAGTTGTCTTAATTTACTTTAAGCAACTAACAGAAGAGGACTTTTAATGGGAATTATTCCATAACTTGTAAAAGTTTTTAGCCCTGCATTCTGTATTATAGCTGTTAAAATAATTTTGCATACTGAGATTTACTCAGATCTTGGCTGCGCAGTCAGGAAATGGCACAAGTGAATGCCAGAGTATTCCTCACAAGAGGGAGCTAAGGGATGCATGGTTGCAGGAAGAGGTTCAATGACCTCACAAGGGTGGGCAAGGTAAGTCAAAACCCTGGTAACAATGCACAGCTTTTACCATTCATACAGCCTCACCCACCTCTTTAACTATCATAATATTTTCTCCCAACTTCTGGGTGTCTGGGAAACTCACTCCTGCTAAGTGTAAGCTTTCTAATCACTCCAGCATTTTATTTACTCAAAACCACTCTCCACTCGGTTTGCCTGCCACAAGATCTTCTGATAGTCTTGAAAGATATTTCATTTAAGGGACAAAGCACCTTCACCCCCCCATCATTTTGGCATTAATGACCTTATATGGGGAAAGTCTCCATGATATTCACAGACCTGCAGCATTGTCTTCTCTCACGCCAAAGGAAGTAAGGGGCATACAATCAGCATGACAGAAGGACAACTGGGGAGAACAACCATGGCTGAAAATCATGTCTGGAGGAAAAGAATGAGTTAGATTTAAAGGCAGATGGACTGGAGAAGTACGCAGGAGAGGGCAAGTTTAGAGGTGAGCTGGCAAAGGATGGTTGGTCGAGGCTGGATAAGCCTCATCATATGTAATTTCAGCTTTTTGTGCTTTCTTAAAAGATGCAATGCACTTACATTCATCTATTTCTTCAAGGGCAAATGTCAATGTGTGCACTGTTAAACAAGCTCTTCTGTTTATCTCATTACAAGGGATGCCTTGCAGGAAGTGACATCCGGCACTTCTAGGCCCATAGCTGCAGCTGGGGCTACTGCTCATAAGGAGACAGCTACCAGTGCCTCGACGTCCCCTTTGGAGGTTCTCAAGGGAGGCACAGGGGATAACTATAGGCTTATTGAAGGGGGAATTCAAGCCTAGGATGGTGGCAGGAGAGTAGGAAGGCAGAGGACTAGTGTTGGTTGGGGTAGAGGTTGGAAGGGGCAAAGTATCTCAGAGTAGAGAAATGAAAGATGAAATGGCTCAATGACGAGGAGGAGGAAACAGGGGAGAAGGGCCTAATGGGGCCAAGAGAAATAAAATTGAGATAGAAGTAGTAGGCTTGGATCCAGAGAGGCAGTCAAAATATGCATGGGAATGCACAGAGGAGGAACTGAAATCACATAGGCATGGCAAAGGCTTAGCAAGACATGTCCTGGTCAAAAATGGAGCACAGGGAGGAGACAATATAAACAAGTCCAAAGTTAAAGACTGAGACCCTGTGATGAGATGAAGGAAACTTGTAGAGTGTGTGAAGTCACCTTGGAGCATCCAGGGACCAATGCCCAGGTTTGGAGTCAGTAAGGGGCAATAAATACAGGAGCCATTACAGGGGCTAAGGCCACAAATTTAATAGACCTCAGAGGGTGGGTTTGGAGGCGGGTTTGTTGCGAAAATCAGAAAAATTGCCGGCAGGCTGCAACCTGCCACCAACCCGCCTCCACGCGACTTTAGCAAATGTCGGACCAGCTGCTCCTGAACTGACCCGACACCAAATGGTGGGAGAGGCAGTTAAGGCAGGTAACATCTTGTTAACTGCCTCGATAATCCTATTTTAACTGCCTGTTCGGATTTTGCAGCTTTTTCAGCATGTTGCCCGCCTTCAGAAAAACACACCAGCTGCATTGAGCCGGGTTTAGCGAAGACCTGAATTTTTGGCAGCTGCTCGAGCAGCTTAAAAGCGATCCTGCAATCTCTCATTCTTTCACATGCCACAACTTAGTGCTTTGAGGTTTGGGAGACATTTTTCAGCTCTACTAATCTTGTGAGTGTTGAGGCTGAAATCCATCTGCAGTGTGACCTCCTTGGAAGACCCTCTGGCCCCTTTGTCTGAGTGCAAACAGGCTCCTCGACTGAGATATATACCAGCGATATGGGAACCATTTATATCCTCGCATCCTGGTCGTCGGATTCGGAGGAAGAGCAGCTGCGGCAGCAGCAGAACCAGGCACAGCAACAGCACCAACAGCAGGAGCGCCAACCTTCTCCTCAGCCACCTGATGATGCACAGGGCAGAGGGCGTCAGCGCAGGCCTGCACCTCGCCGCAGGAGAAACCCCCAACACCGGCTTTACAGGCATGGATGAGCTTCCTCAAAATGAGTGAGCAGCAGTGCCAAAGGAGGCTGAGACGTCCACGAGACATAGCCGCTGACACCTGCGCAATGCTGCACCAACACCTGGAGCCCAGAGGAGCTTGTGAACACTCCTTACCAGTAGCTGTCAAAGTCACCACCGCACTCAACTTCTTTGCTTCGGGCTCCTCCCAGGGATCATATGCAGACATCAGCAGCACCTCCCAGTCGGCCACACACACCTGCATCACGCAGGTAACCGATGCCCTCTTTGCAAAGTCGTACAATTACATCCACTTCTCCACGGATAAAGCAAGTGTAATGTGCGGTTGGCTTTGCAAATATGCCAGACTTCCCAAGGGTGCAGGGCGTCGTAGACTGCACACATGTGGCCATTAGGGCACCCCATCACAATCCAGCTGTATTTGTCAACCACAAGGGATTCCACTCCCGTAACATCCAGCTGGTGTGTTACCACAGGAAGATCATCATGCATGTTTGCGCAAAGTACCCTGGCAGTTGCCATGGCTCCTTCATCCTGTGGACTGTGCCTCAGCTCTTCAATCCACCAACCCAACTTTCCGGATGGCTACTTGGCGACAAGGGCTATCCCCTGAAAAAGTGGCTCATGACATCGATGAGGAGGCCATCAAACGAGGCTGAGGAGCGGTACAACCTGAGCCACATTTCGACCAGAAGAATCAAAGAGCAAACCATTGGCTTGCTCAAAATGCGCTTCTGATGCCGCAACAGATCTGGTGGAGCCCTGCAGTATGCACCAGCCAGGGTGTCCAGAATCATCGTGGTCTGCTGTGCCTTGCACAACAGCGCACAGCAGCGTGGCTTAGTGCTGCCTGGTGAACAAGTGGCTCAGCACATATCCTCCTCGGAAGAAGAGGAGGAGGACGAAGATGAGGACAAGGAGGAGGAGGCACGCCTTGCAGGGCTGGATGTGGCCAATGCAGGAGCATGCGACCACATTGCTGGCCGTCAGGCAAGGGACACTCTCATCCACGCTTCAACCACAAGTGGCTGGCAGATGGCTATGAATGTGTGGACAACATTCTTAACATGCCATATATCATCTCTCCAATAAACGGTGCTTTCCTATCACTCTCACCACCATCATTACAAATGCAAGTCGCCCTGAGCCCTCACTGTGCAACCTCCATTTCACAGAACACATAGGTCAGAACTTCAACTCTTTGCCATCACTTTTGTTTAATGTCATCACAAAAGGATGACAAATGATACTTTACAACAGAACAAAACACCCAAGTGACTACCCTTGTGACTATTTGTGTGTTAACTTCCTCTTACACATGCTTCTACGTGGTGCTTCCCCTGTGGCTTCAGCAGATGTAGAGGCACCTTGCTCACTTTGATGCTGAGCCTGCTTAGATGCCTTTGGCGGGCATCCTCTGGGTTTGGGAGCCTGGGAGGGCTCTGCAACAGTCTGCTCTTCCTGCGGCTGTGCAGAGGCTGAGACGGCCATCTCAGTTGGGTGAGGAACCTGGGGCTCTGACCGAGGGCTCCGCAGTGGCATTGTCATGTGAGCACTTGATGAGGAGCCCACACTTCCTTGTTGCCTGCCGCCAACATCCCTCTCATGGGTCACCCGCACTTCAGTACTAGCAAATGACTGGAGAGTACCTTGCTGCACATCAGTGGGGCCATGAAGACCCATCTCAGTACTGACAATCCTCATAATGGGGACATCCATCTCTCTCCTCAATAGATGCCTGTTGTGTCTGTGTATAATAAGACACAGACTGCTGGAGAATGGTACAACAGGTGTTTACTCAACGTGGCTCACACTAGAACTGATCTGTACAGATTACTACTCAGGGCTATATACAGGTGTGGTCACTGCCGGTACTGCAGTATACATGAGCTGTAAAAGATAGTTCCCCCTTAAAGGTATATACATTACAATTCCTCCCCTTTTAGATTAACAGTACCACAACACTCATTTAACAATTAAATATCAAACTAATTATAATTAACACTTTTAACATGCAACATTAGCTGAAAATAGTCTATTTATAAATTCAGTCTTTGGGGAGGCTTCCTGATCCTTTCTGGATAGCGCCTTTCCCGAGTGTCTTGCTCTTGGTGCGGAGGCGATTCTGGCCCCCTGTCGTCGGTTGGTTCATCAGCTTCCGATGCTACTGTTTCTGGGGTAGATGCGACCTGTACGTCGGGTTCATCACCAGGTACGTATGGGCGAGGCATGGGGTTGACTTGTTCCTGTGACTCTAGGATCTGGTCAGCATGGCGTCTCACGATGCTCTCCCCAACGTCCACTGTGTACATTAGTGGGCCCTGCCGTGTGCATATCGTTCCTGGCTGCCATTTTTCTGTTCGGTAGTCGCGGGCCAAGACTGGTTGCCCTACATTGAAGCTCCTTGTTGGCTTCTCATGGATGTGCTGGAATTGCTTACTCTCAACATCTCTTCGTACGTTTGGTCTGAGCAAATCCAGGTGAGATCTTAACCTTCGATTAAAGAACATCATGGCTGGGGCCTGGTTGGTGACTGCATGTGTCGCATTCCGGTAGGCGAACAGGAAATTGTCCACCTTGTGCTGCAGCGGAATGTTGTCATTGTACATAGCCTTTATTGCCTTCTTAAAGGTTTGTACGAACCTCTCAGCCAATCCATTTGTGGCTGGATGATACGGGGCGGATGTGTAATGCCTTACCCCATTCTTTTTCAAGAACCTCCGGAACTCTTCGGACACAAACTGTGGACCGTTGTCGGAGCAAATCTGTTCTGGCAAGCCATTCCTGGTAAAAATGGTCCGTAGGACTGCAATAGTTTTCTCCGTGGTGGTGGAGGACATTTTGATGACCTCAGGCCATTTTGAGTGCGCATCCACGGCTATTAAAAACATTGAGTCCATGAATGGACCAGCAAAATAATATGCACCCGTTGCCATGGAGATGAGGGCCACTCCCATGGGTGTAGAGGAGCCTGTGGTGGTGCATTTTGGACTTTCTGGCATCCTGAGCAGCTCTTGGTCAGGTCCTCGATTTGTTTATCGATTCCCGGCCACCACACATAAGCCCTGGCTAGGCTTTTCATTTTTACCCCTCCCAGATGATCCTCATGAAGCTCATTGAGCACTCTATCCCTTAACTTGGGTGGAATTACCACTCGGGATCCACACATCAAGGTCCTCCGGCACACTGACAGCTGTTCTCTCCTTGTCGAGAATGCTGGCAACAGTGAGTCGCCATGTGCTGGCCATCCCTTCACCGTCAAATCATATACCCGAGACAGTGTCGGGTCATTTCGGGTTTCCTTTTCGATACAAGCGTTAGTTACCGATAGGTATTCAACTATAGTCGAATGGAATATTTCGACAGGATCCACTGCTGGTGCTTCCTCCGCAGTAAGCAGTGGCAGGCATGATAGTCCATCAGCATTTCCATGCTGTTTCGTGCCCTTATATTCAATCTCATAGTGGTGCGCCCCTAGAAAAAGTGACCATCTTTGTAGTCGTTGCGCAGTCATCACCGGAACGCCCTTCTTCGGATTAAAAATGGAGACAAGAGGCTGGTGATCAGTCAGCAAGGTGAATTTCTGCCCGTGCAGATAGTGAATGAACTTTTTCACTCCCCACACTAGGCTGAGGACCTCCCTGTCAATCTGGGCGTAGTTACGCTCGGCTGAGGTTAGTGATCGTGACGCAAAGGCTATTGGCCTCTCTCAGCCGTCCGAGAATTTGTGTGACAGCACCGCTCCAATGCCGTAGGGTGACGCATCACATGCCAACCGAATTGGTAATGCTGGGTTGTAATGGGCCAATACCTCTTTCGATGTGATTAGTGTTTTGCTCTTCTGGAAAGCTCGTCTACATTCATCACTCCACTTCCATGGCACCCCAGTTTGCAGTAGGGTGTTCAGTGGGTGTAGTATTGTAGATAAATTTGGCAAGAACTTATGGTAGTAGTTTACCAGCCCGAGGAACGACCGCAGTTGTGATACATTTTCCGGTGCTGGAGCCTTGACTACTGCCTCAATCTTCTCTGGGGACTTATGTAACCCCTCTTTATCGATAACGTGGCCACAATACAAGATCTGTTTTCTAAAAAACTCGCATTTGGGGCGGTTAGCTCGGAGCCCATATTCCTGCAATCTAGTGAGCACCTGCTCCAGGTTGGCAAGGTGATCACTGTCATTTTCGCCCGTGACCAGGATGTCGTCCAAATAACACTGGGTCCCTGGGATCCCTTGCAGGACTTGTTCCACTACCCTCTGCCAAATAGCCGGAGCTGATGCTACCCCGAATACCAGCCGGTTGTATTGGTAGAGACCTTTATGGGTGTTGATTGTGAGGTATTTTTTTGATGCTTCTTCTGCCTCCATTTGCAGATATGCCTGGGCCAGATCAATCTTAGTGAAGCGTTTCCCTCCAGATAGCGAGGCGAAAATATCTTCAATCCGCGGAAGTGGATATTGTACGGTGTGAAGGACCGGGTTCACTGTTGCCTTAAAGTCCCCACAGATGCGAACCTTCTTTGGTTCCCCAGGCGTGCTGCTCAACGACTTTTTCATCACAAGGATGATGGGTGTAGCCCACTCGCTCCAGTCTACCTTGGACAGTACACCTGAACATTCCAGACTCTCCAGCTCTGCTTCGACAGCTGGGCAGATCGCATAAGGTATCGGTCTGGCCTTAAAAAATTTTGGGCTTGCATTTTCTTCAATTTTAATCGTCGCAGTCATGCCTTTTAGTGTTCCGAGTCCTTGCTGGATCACTTCTTTCACGTCAGTTAGGATCTTTGACAGTCGCCCAGGTGTGATGTCGTCATCCTTTTTGTCAGCCACAGTCAGTGCCTGTATGGAATGCCAATCCAGTTGTATTTTCCAGATCCATTCACGTCCCAGTAATGGTGGTCCTCCATCTTGCAATACATACAGGTCTAGTTTTGGTGTTTCCTTACCGTTATATATAACGGTCACCCTTATTTTTCCTTTGGGGTAGACTTTTTGGCCCGTGTACGTCTTCAAAATAATTTTTGTGTCTCTCAAGGGTATGTGTGAGAATAGCCGCTCATAGTCCCGTCGGTTTATGACTGTTAGGGCTGATCCTGTGTCCAATTCCATCTTTACCTGGACTCCTGCTATCTTGAGATTGACCCAAATGTTTTGGTGATCCTCCGTTGTGATCACATTGGGCCAGAAATTCCAGAACGGGGCTTGCAGCGCGTGCAAGCCCCGTATTTGCACTTACCCCGCGCTCCTGCCGATCAGCTCCAGGGACGCCTGCACTTCCAGAAACTGAAACAAGAATCCCGGGCAGCGTATGACGTCACGCCGCCCAGGAGTGCAACCAGCGCGGACCCAGGAGCGTGCAGTGCAAGTGAGACACGCCCCTTGAGGTCTCAGTTTCACTGGACACGCCCCCAATGTTTCTGTCAAGCTGCTTTGCTTTTTTACATGCAAAGCAGCAGTTTAAATAGGTTTTTGGAAGTTTTTTCAAGATTTTGGTAACTTTTATAAAAAATTTTAAATGTTTACATTATTTTGAGTAATCTGAAGTAGTTTTAAAGAGAATTAAAGCAATTTAAAGACTTTTAAAAGCCCTAAAAGAATTTTTTAAATTCCATTTATTTATTTAGCAATGTCGTCGTCATACGTGTCTTCACACTGTTCCCTTTGGGGAACTGTATGAAGTGGTGGAAGGATTTATGGCCGTGATTAACGCTCATTCCGTGACCGTAACCATCTTTGAACCAGCCATTAGGGCGGTTAGTCCTATGGCGGGGGGGTTTTACGGGCTCCCACAAGCTATACAAGGAGGGGGGGCCACCCACACCCACGGACGCAAATATCCCACTGGATGTCAACCCAGAATTTAGAGCCGGAGCTCCGACTCCACTTGCCGGGACTGTCTGGAGCGGGGTTCGAAACCCTACCCTGATCTGGCCCAGCGGCGGGGATCCTACCGCTATGACAAAGGCCCAATCCGATTAGCAACGTGAAATGGCAGCATAGGGCTCCAGTCACGGGGAGGGAAAAGGCGCAGGAAACGTATGGGTGTCACCTTTTGTGCAGAGTGGGCCTTTTGCGTAGCAGTAAGCATCCCCTCCGCTGGGCCAGAAGGAGTAGGGTTTTGAACCCCACTCCAGACAGTCCCGGCAAGTGGAGTCGGAGCTCCAACTTTAAATTCTGGGTGGACATCCAGCGGGATACTTGCGTCCGTGGATGTTGGTGGCCCCCCCCCCTCAGATGGGTTGTGGGAGCCCGTAAAACCCTCCCGCCATAGGACTAACCACCCTAATGGCTGGTTCAAAGATGGTTATGGTCACGGAATGAGCGTTAATCACGGCCATAAATCCTTCCACCACTTCATACAGTTCCCCAAAGGGAACAGTGTGAGGATACGTCCGATGATGACCTCTTGCGCAATGCACCTCCTTGGACCCTCAGTCGCAGATGCGAGGGGGCAAGTCGTGCAAGTGTTAAATTTTTTATTTTATTGACATGTAAAATGTTGGCCCAATAATTCCCTTCCAAATGCGCTAGTACGGTTGGGGTACTTACGCATCTGGCCGGATGAAATGCCGGTTTTCAGCATGCACAGTGCATGTGGGGAAAACCGGCATTTCCTGTCCTCTGAACGAAGGGGTTCAGAGGCAGAACGCGTGCGACTGCACATGCAGCGCGTGCGCAGTATAATTCGCCGCTTTCATTAATGCTTTCAGTGAGGTCCAGTCATTACAACTTACACATGAAAAAAGCATGGGTACAGTTGCTACAGAGGCTGCGGAGGAAGATATTTCTTATCGTGGAGCTTCTGAAAGTATGTATGTCTGTATATATTCCTTTGCGTGTTATGTATATATTCCTTTACTTATGTGTATGAATGTATTATTTAATTATGACTTTCAGGGAAAGTAACTTATTGGAAAATCATAATTAAAAACATACATTCATAGTAAAGGAATATAAAACATACATACATATACGTAAAGGAATATATGTGGACATACATACATAACTCATTCTCACATTCCATTCACACAGCCACAATTGCTCCTTCTACCTACCGTTCTGAAAACCCTTTTAAAAAAAAAAAAAAAAAAAAAAATTTTAACTTTAAAACTTACTTAAAATTTCTTAAAATAACTTCCCTCCCTTTCCCAAACAAAAATATTGCATTTCAAAAGCTCCACGATAAAATATATCTTCCTCCGCAGCCAATGAACCACTTTACACTTGCTTTTTTTCAGTGTAACTTCTAAGGACTTAACCTCACGGATTTCATGAATGAAATCCACGAAGTTCACTGCGCAAGCGCTGCCTGTGCAGTCGCACGCGCTCGAGGTCTGGAAATGCCGGCGTTCCCCGCATGCGCTGTTCATGCTGAACGCCGGCATTTCCAACGGCCAGAAGCGTGAGTAAGCCGACCGTACTCACGCTTCTGGCCTGGAATTTCTGGCCCAATATGTAGTTTCAGACAACTCAGTTCCCTGCTTTCGGAGTTGTTATCACTCTTTTGTTCGTCTGAACTATTCTCCGTCATCTTATGTACCTCCTTGTATTTTTCTTTGGTAGGTTTCTTATTGCTGGTTTTCTTTCCCGACCTGCAGACTCGTGCTATGTGTCCTACTTTTCCACACTGTCTGCACACCTTGTCTTTGAACCAGCAATCATTCTGGTCATGTGTTGTTCTGCTGCAGCGATAGCACTTCTCTGTTCCATATGACATTGCGTTTGTGCCATATTCTTGCGGTCTCTGTTGTATCTCTGCAGCGCCCCGTGCTGCTGCTTCATATGATACCGCAATGCTGAAAGCCTTTTCCAGCGTAAGGTCCTTTTCAGATAAAAGCCGTTTCTGGGTTCCTTCACTTTGAAGCCCACACACAAACTTGTCCCTTAATGTATCTGCCAGTCCCGCTCCAAACTGGCAGTGTTTCAATAGTTTGTGCAGTTCTGTTAAATAATCAGCATTGCTTTCATCCTTATGCTGGTTCTGTTTGTGAAACTTGAATCTTTCTGCTATCAGCAGCGGTGTGGGGTTTAAATGTTCCTGTAGTATAGTTACTATGTCTTCAAAACTCTTTTCCATTGGCTTCGTTGGGGTTACTAGATTTCGTAATAAACCATATGTCTTTGCACCCATTAAATTTAACAATACCGACGCTTTCTTGTCATCTGACACCTCATTTGCCTTGCAGTATACCTCTATTCGTTCGACATATGTAGTCCAATCTTCGACTTCATTGTCAAACGCGGTGATACTGCCACTCTTTGGCATTTTGGGTGTGGTTTAAAATGGCATCCCCCAATGGCTTAAAATGGCGTCTCCCGTGCTTTCCTTCCTCCCCCGTTGCTGCCAATGCCGCTCCCGGCGGTTCTCATGGCAATGGTGGCATCCTGTAGGTTTCGCGCGCTTCTCCTGCGCTGCTGGCAACGCCGCTCTCGGCGGTCCTCGTGGCAATGGCGGCGCCTTGCGGGTTTCTGCGCATCTCTCTCTCCCTCTCTTTGACGCTGCTCGGCCCCTGAACACCGGCTGCGCCCTGTGTGCTCTGCCCTCTCTCTCTCTCCCCCATCGACGCTGCTCGGCCCTTTGCTGTGCCGCTCGGTCGGGCTCTAGCCCGCCGCTGTCCGGGAAGTGTCTGCGCACTTTCTCGAGTCTCTGCTGGATGACTGGGCGGTTGCCCGTGGTTGACACCCGAGCCTCTGGCCTTGACCTCCAATCCACTGATCTCCAGGAATGAATCCCCGGGAGGTGATGCAGAGTTGCAGGTGGGTTCGAACTTGCCTTGTCGCCAATGTTGTGTCTGTGTATAATAAGACACAGACTGCAGGAGAACGGTACAACAGGTGTTTACTCAAAGTGGCTCACACTAGAACTGATCTGTACAGATTACTACTCAGGGCTATATACAGGTGTAGTCACTGCCGGTACTGCAGTATACATGAGCTGTAAAAGATAGTTCCCCCCTTAAAGGTATATACATTACAATGCCCATCTATCCTCCACAGCAGACCATCTATTTAGAAGAATCACCATGTTCTCCTGTATCTGGCGACTTATGTCCTCCATGGTGATTACCACCCTCTCCATCGTGGCACGTTCATGCACCATTGCCTCCACAAAGGCAGTGCTCATGTTTGAGATGGACTCCTCCATTCTCTCCACACTCGCAGTTACCCTGGAGGCAAACCCTGTCAGAGACTCCTGTACTTGTTCCTGGTACAGTGTCTACATGCAGCTGAGCAGAGCTAGGAGTGTCCTGCGACCTCCAACAAGGACTCTTCACTGCTGTTGCTGTCTCCACCATCTGCTGATGCTCACTTGTGAGCTGTGATACACCAGCTGACAACACTACTCTATGTCACGAGGGCCCCGCCGAGGTGTGCGTATCTGTGCTGGTGCTGGGTGCGCTGAGTCCTGGTGATGTTGCTCCCTCAGAGGCTCCAGGTTCCTCTGAGGAGTCGTCCAGCTCTTCCTCCTGGACAGTGGGGAGGGGGGCACCCGATGGTCCTGTGGGAGAGTAAAGGCATGAGTTAAACATCTCATTTTTAGGTAGCAGACACATCCTATTGTGCAGATGATCAAAAGTCAATCTCTATCAACATCATATGCCATTTCAGTCAATCATGAAATCTAAATGTGAGGGTTGAAAATCTATTCTGCCACCAGCTTCGTCTAGTACGCTCGTCTCTCTGTCCCCCACTTCCAGCTCCTCGCCACCTCCCACTATCTCGTGTGCAGCCTCCTCAGCACTTGTCAATGTCACCAGGGATGGTGGACCTCCTCCTGTCAACGCTCTCTCCCTCTTATTGTGGGCTATCTTTTCCTGCAAGGAGGGACACAAGTGGAGTTTCAGTGAGAGTGATGGAGTGAGTGTGAAGAATCCATAACATAGATGCTTAGAGGGAGACCAAGATGGAGTGAGGTGCCAAGAGGAAGCTGCCTCCCTGTGCGTTGTTCATTGTTGTCATTGCATAACCATGAGAGCCAGTGAGGGGTGCATAGTAGGATGATGAAGTGATTCAGTACAGAGAGAGAGATGCATAGGTAAGGGTGTAATGGAAGGAAGGGTAAAGTGGGAAAGGAGGAGCAGGCTGACAAAGCAGAGTGTTGGTGATGAGAAGGGAAGCAGATTGAAGGTAAGTGTGATGTGATACTCACTTTTGCTGATCGCAGAAGATCATTAAACCGTCTTCGGCACTGGACCCACGTGCGTGAACATATGGACCAAACGCTGACCTCCTCAGCAATTTGCAGCCAGGCTGCCTTTGTTTGTGGAGGACATTGGGAGGGAACAGAATCTCCCTGCGCCCTCTTACTCCCTCCACAAGAGCTTGGAGGGAGTCCTCATTGAACCTTGGAGCAGCCTTGGCTTTGGCAGCAGTCATTGTAGCCAGGGTCTCTACGGATAACCATAGCTGTTGTAAAGACAGCAGGGTTTGATTGACAGCTGGTTGACGGCTGACGTCATATCTGGGGGCGGGATCTGACGCCATCTTGGCCATGCTTGAGGTACTGTACTAAGAGACACAGAGTCAGGACTGAATAAATGGCACTCCACTACAACTGCTTGGGAGACTCGTAATTACGTTATTAAGATAACATTACATGGTACCAGGATTTATAGAATGCACGATAAGGACATACTACAACAATGGAAGGAATAAAACCTCTGGCTAGCCTGCAACTAGAAGGAAATGTGGATGAAAATTGGCGTGTCTTCAAGCAACGCTTCTCTACCTCAGCGATTGACGCTTCGACTAGCTCTGGAACACGTAAAGTAGCTTTGTTGCTAACAGTGGCTGGCTCGCAGGCAATCGAGCTGTTTAATACATTTACGTTTGCAGCCAAAGATGATAAAAATGATCTGGACAAGGTGATAGAACGGTTTGACGAATACTACACTCCATAAAAGAATGAAACGTATGAGAGATTCGTGTTTCACTCCCGCGTGCAAAAGCAAGGAGAATCCTTTGATTTTTTTTGACGGACTTGAAAATAAAAGCACAAACATGCAACTTTAGGGACCTGAAGGAATCGATAATACACGGTCAAGTCGTTTTTGGAATACTCGACAAGAAGGTGAGGGAGAGAATGCTTAGAGACAATGACCTAAATTTGGATGCAGCAGTGAAAATATGTCATGCTAGTGAACTCTCAGCCATGCACACGAAAACTTTCGAAGGGAGCAGCACAGCAGCGGGTGGGAGCGCCCTGGGGCTGAAATACCTGCTGGTGGATGTGGTACACAAAAGGGACACAAGAGGGCCCACGGAGTTCAAGACGATGACGCCTTATGAATGCAGACGGTGCGGTAATAAACATGTAGCCAGACAGTGCCCTGCTTATGGGAAGAACTGTGCAAAATGTAAAGGCAGGAATCACTTTGCCAAGATGTGTTTTTGGGAAGAGAAAACTGAAGGTAAAAAGACAGTGCATGCTCCTGAGACTGAAGAGACAGGAGCAGAGACTTTGTTTGTTGGAATGGTGCAAAATGAGTCAAAACAGGGCAAAAATGCTAATGAAGTGCACTCTGTAGGACCAAAGACTGAAGTTTGGATAGCTCCCTTGCTGGTAAATGGCACCATTGTTCCCTTTAAGCTAGATACAGGTGCTAAGGCAAACCTCATAAGTTGGAGTGATGCATGCAATCTCAAAGTGCGACCTAAAATACTGAACAAGACAGTGTCTTTGAAGGCATACAATGGACAAAGCATTGAAACAAAAGGAACGTGTAGGCTGAATGTTAAGGTAAAAAATCACATTCACCCTTTGACCTTTGTTATAGTGCCTGAAGGACATGAGTCACTGTTGGGGGATAAGGCCTGTGTGGATTTGGGCTTGGTAAAACGAGTCTATACTATCAATGAACTGAACTGTGTGCAGAGTGCCCCCCAAGATAGTACAAATCTGACTCATGAGACTATAGCACACAAATATGCAGATGTATTTCAGGGTTTCGGAGCACTGCCCTTTACATACTCCATCAAACTGAGAGAGGATGCACAACCTGTGATTCACGCACCCAGGAGAGTTCCAGTGGCTCTCCGTGAAAAACTGAGGAAAGAGCTAGACCGCATGGAGGGACTAGCTGTCATAAAGAAGATTGAGGAATCGACGGACTGAGTAAATTCCATGGCCTGCGTCAATTCAAAGAAAACTGATAAATTGCGTGTCTGCATGGATCCCAAGGACCTTAACGCCAATATCAAAAGAGAGCACTACCAAATTCCAAAGAGAGAGGAAATAGCGAAATGACAGAAGCGAAAGTCTTCTCCAAGATGGACACCTCGCATGGTTTCTAGCAGTTGAAATTGATGAAGAAAGTGCTATGCTGTGCACTTTTAACACCCCGTTTGGTCGATACTCCTACCAGCGTCTGCCCTTTGGTATTAGCTCCGCCCCAGAAATCTTTCACAGAGCAATGGAGCAAATCATCGAGGGCCTGGAGGGAGTGCGGGTGTACGTGGATGATCTGGTAGTATGGGGCTCCATTCGGGGAGCACGACACCAGACTGGAGAAAACACTTCAGAGAATACAGCAGTATGGACTCTAACTAAATAAAGACAAATGTCAGTTCAGTGTCAATGAAATCACATTCCTCGGAGACAAGATCTCTACAGCCAGACAAGTCAAAGGTAAAGGCTATACATGACATGGAGAAACCAAAGGACAAGAAAGGGGTTCAGCGGGCCCTTGGCATGGTTAACTACCTAGGAAAATTCATTCCAAATCTAGCAGTGAAAACTGTTCATCTGAGAAAACTGCTGCACCAAGAGACAGAGTTCCAATGGGGACATGAACATGAGAGAGAATGGAAGGGGCTGCTACACATTCTAGCAAGTGAACCCCTACTGAAGTTCTTCTGCCCTAAAAAGAGGACGAAAGTGTCCACAGATGCCTCTAAGAATGGATATGGGGCTGTCCTTCTACAGGAAGATGAAGGAGAATGGCGACCAGTGGCGTATGCGTCACGCTCCATGACGGCTACAGAGTGCCGGTATGTGCAAATCGAGAAGGAGTGCCTTGGCTTGGCATTTGGGTGTGAAAAATTTCATACCTACATCTATGGTCTTCCCAAGGTTATCCTAGAAATGGACCATAAGCCACTGCTAGGGATCGCAAAGAAGAATCTGTGTGACATGTCACCACGGATACAACGCCTAATGATGAGACTTCAATTTTACGATTTTGAGCTAACATATGTGCCAGGGACACAAATGTTCATTGCACACACACTATCCTGGGCTGCGCCTTACGCCACACAAAACAGTGAATCAGAAGAGGATGTGGCTCTTCATGTGGATATGGTCTACGCAGCATTGCCCGCCACACAGGAACAACTATCAGTGATGGTCACAGAGACATCAAAGGACCCAGTCCTGAGTAAAGTAATGAGAAATCTTCAAGAGGGCTGGAAGAAAGGGTCATGTAAACAATATTATCACATTCAGTCTGAGCTCTCTGTGGTCAATGGACTACTGCTTAAGTGTGACAGGATAGTAGTGCCCACCTCTATGCGACGAGAAATGCTCAACAGGATGCATGAAAGGCACCTGGGTGCAGAAAAGTCAAAAAGGAGAGCACGTGAGGCACTCTACTGGCCAAACATGAACTCTGATATTGACCAGTTGATCAGCGAGTGTGCTACATGTCAGGAGTATCACTACAAGCAAACAAAAGAGCCCCTCATTACCACAGAGCTCCCATCACAACCTTGGGAAAAGGTCGGAACTGATATATTTCACTATGAAGGAAAAGACTATTTGTTAGTTATTGATTATTATTCCAGTTATCCGGAGATGGCTCTCTTGTCCAGTACCACATCAAGAGCTGTGATAACTCACCTGAAGTCAATCTTTGCCAGGCAGGGCATCCCTCTAACCCTGGTCTCTGATAATGGCCCTCCCTATGCCAGTCATGAGTTTCAGTCATTTGCTTCAGAGTATGAGTTTAATCATGTAACCTTCAGTCCGCTCTATCCTCAGGCTAATGGAAAAGCAGAGAAGGGGGTACAGATTGTGAAAAGACTATTAAAGAAAGCAGCACACAGCAACACTGACCCATATCTGGCCCTGATGTCGTACAGGGCGGGCCCGCTAGCAAGTGGCAAGTCTCCAGCTGAGCTCTTACTGGGTCGGAAAATCTGTACACGACTTCCCAGTTATGTCACACCTGACCACAGAGATGAGGTGTGGGCAGACAAGGCTCGGAAACTACAACAGAAACAAAAAACACCGCACAGCCACTACACTAGTGCCTCTACAGGAGAAGGATATAGTTCGCATTGAAGGGCCTGAGTCATGGTCTAAAAGAGCCACTGTTCTACAACAGGTCGCCCCCATGTCATACAGTGTCATGACAGAGAACGGAAATGTGTTTCGCAGAAACAGGAGGCACCTACTGAAAACCACAGAGACCTTTCAGCCTCAGGAGGACAGAGAGGATGACGAGATGAGGGAAATGCCACAAAGAGACGAGATGAGGGAAATGCCACAAAGTGACGAAGGACACAGTAGTGATAATGTGACAAGGGACCTGTGTGGTACAGACATGAACTTAAGGGATACAACTGGGGTGGTTCAGCAAACACCCGTTCAGCCACGCAGGTCACAGTGCACCAGCAAGCCTGTAGTTAAACTTGACCTGTAGACAGGGATTGATAAGACTGTAAACAGTTAATGGACTCCTGGGTGTGGGTAAGGTTTATACCTACCTGCAATTAGTTCAACGGTGTAGTTACACTGACTGTTTCTATATGATGTTAACAAGTGTTCTATGTGTTATGTTATGTTGTTACTGTGTTATGTCTTCATTGAAGGGGGAAGATGTACGGATAACCGTAGCTGTTGTAAAGACAGTGGGGTTTGATTGACAGCTGGTTGACAGCTGACGTCATATCCGGAGGCAGAATCCGACGCCATCTTGGCCATGCTTGAGGTACTGTACTAAGAGACACAGAGTCAGGACTGAATAAATGGCACTCCACTACAACTGCTTGGGAGACTCGTAATTACGTTATTAAGATAACATTACAGGGTCCAGTCCAACACAAGCAAAATGGAGAAATGAGAGGCTGAGGCTGCATGGGCCCCAACTGCAGAAATGATGTCATCAGAGGCAAGTAACAGACCCGATCCCACTCATTGGACCAGGTAGTGCGCATGATGAGACTTAATAGGCCACTTAAATTAAAATCGGGAGCGGCTGCAACCGACAGTGGGACCGGAACCCGCCCACCAGGCAACCCAGCTCCAACCCACCTCTTCTATTAAATTTGCAGCCTTAGTATCAGCTGAGGCTGTGGTGGAGGTTGTCCAGTGTTATTTTCTGCTTTATATAAGGGTAATCTCTGGATTACTCCCGGTGCCACGTGCTAGTGAGTATAGGAATAGGAAGATAGAACAGATGAATGCGTGGCTAAAGGGATGGTGCAGGGGGGAGGGCTTTAGTTTCCTGGATCACTGGGTCTGCTTCTGGGAAAGGTGGGACTTGTACAAGTCGGACGGTTTACACCTGAACCAGAGGGGAACCAATATCCTTGCGGGGAGGTTTGCTAGCACTGCTGGGGGGGGGGGTTTAAACTAACTTGGCAGGGGGATGGGGTACAGAGTGGAGCTATAGTAGGGGGTGATTTACAGCCAAATACAGAGAAAAAAACAAGTCAGCTGGGAAGGCAGAGCAAATATGTGAAGGCAAAAGGGAATATGGCAGGGCTGGAGGGCATTTATTTTAATGCAAGGAGTCTTGCAAATAAGGTGGATGAACTGAAGTTGTTGTTGAACACATGGGAGTACGATATTGTTGCTATCACGGAGACATGGTTGAGGGAGGGTCAGGACTGGCAGCTCAATATTCCGGGGTATAGAATCTTCAGGCGAGACAGAGGGGGGTGTAAAAGGGGAGGGGGTGTTACAATATTAATTAAGGAGTCAATTACTGCTGTAAGGAGGGATGATATATTAGCGGGTTCCTCTAATGAGGCCATATGGGTAGAACTTAAAAACAAAAAGGGGGCAAGCACTTTGCTGGGAGTGTACTATAGGCCCCCAAACAGTCAGGGGGAGATAGAGGAACAGATATGTAGGCAAATCTCAGAAAAGTGCGAAAATAATAGGGTAATAATAGTGGGGGATTTCAACTTCCCCAATATTAATTGGGATAGTCAGAGTGTGAAAGGCTTAGAGGGTGCAGAATTCTTAAAGTGCATCCAGGAGAGTTTTTTGAGCCAACATGTAGAAAGTCCTACAAGAGAGGGGGCGGTACTGGACCTAATTCCGGGGAATGTAGCCGGGCAAGTGGTGGAAGTGTCAGTAGGAGAGCATTTTGGCGACAGTGACCATAATTCGGTGAGATTTAAGGTGGTCATGGAAAAAGACAAAGACAGCCCGGAAATAAGGGTTCTAAATTGGGGGAAGGCCGATTTTAATATGATAAGGCAGGATCTGGCCAAAGTGGACTGGGAGCAGCTACTTATAGGAAAATCCACATCAAGACAGTGGCAGACTTTCAGAAGGGAAATAGAGAGAGTACAACGCCAACATGTTCCTGTAAAGGTCAAGGGTGGGACCAACAAGCAAAGGGAACCTTGGATGACAAGGGATATACAAAAATGCATTAGAAATAAAAGGGGGGCTTTTGGCAGTTACAAAAGACTAAAGACGGAAGAAGCCCTAGAGGAGTATAAAAAGTGCAGGGGCATACTTAAAAAAGAAATTAGGAGGGCGAGGAGGGGCCATGAAATAACACTGGCGAGCAAAATAAAGGAAAATCCTAAGATGTTTTATAAGTATATTAAGGGCAAGAGGATAACCAGGGAAAGGGTAGGGCCCATTAGGGACCAAAGTGGCAATCTGTGTGTAGAGCCAGATGATGTAGGCGGGGTTTTAAATGAATTTTTTGCATCTGTGTTCACTATGGAGAAAGACGATGCAGACATAGAAATCGGGCAAGGGGACTGTGACATACTTGAACATATTAGCATCGAGAGGGAGGAGGTGCTAGCGGTTTTAGCAGGCCAAAAAGTGGATAAATCCCCAGGCCCGGACGAGATGTATCCCAGGCTGCTGTGGGAGGCAAAGGAGGAGATTGCAGGGGCTCTGACACAAATTTTCAGAACCTCTCTGGCCACAGGGGATGTACCAGAGGACTGGAGAACAGCTAATGTAGTACCATTATACAAGAAGGGTAGCAGGGCTAAACCAGGGAATTACAGGCCAGTGAGCCTAACATCTGTGGTAGGGAAATTATTGGAAAAAATTCTGAGGGACAAAATTAGTCTCCACTTGGAGAGGCAAGGATTAATCGGGGATAGTCAGCATGGCTTTGTCAAGGGTAAATCATGTCTGACAAATCTGATTGAATTTTTCGAGGGGGTGACTAGGGGGGTGGATGAGGGAAATGCTGTGGATGTGGTTTACATGGAATTCAGTAAAGCTTTTGACAAAGTCCCGCATAGGAGACTGGTCAAGAAGGTAAGAGCCCATGGGATCCAGGGTGCCTTGGCGCGTTGGATCCTAAACTGGCTGAGTGGCAGGAGGCAGAGGGTGATGGTCGAAGGTTGCTTTTGTGACTGGAAGCCTGTGTCCAGTGGGGTACCTCAGGGATCGGTGCTGGGTCCCTTGTTGTTTGTGATCTACATAAATGATTTGGATGAGAATGTTAAAGGTATGATCAGTAAGTTCGCAGATGACACGAAAATTGGTGGGGTGGTAAATTGCGAGGAGGAAAGCCTCAGGCTACAGGATGATATAAACGGGTTGGTCAGATCGGTGGAAAAGTGGCAAATGGAATTTAACCCTGAAAAGTGCGAGGTGATGCATTTTGGACGGACAAATAGGGCAAGGGAATACACAATGAGTGGTAGGACCCTAGGAAGTACAGAGGGTCAGAGGGACCTTGGTGTACATGTACATAGATCCCTGAAGGCAGCGGAACAGTTAGATAAGGTGGTTAAAAAGGCATATGGGATACTTGCCTTCATTAGCCGAGGCATAGAATATAAGAGCAGGGAGGTTATGATGGAGCTGTACAAAACGCTGGTGAGGCCACAGCTGGAGTACTGTGTGCAGTTCTGGTCGCCTCACTATAGGAAGGATGTGATTGCTTTGGAGAGGGTGCAGAGAAGATTCACCAGGATGTTACCTGGGATGGAGCGCCTCAGCTATGAAGAAAGACTAAACAGGCTGGGGTTGTTTTCCTTGGAGCAAAGAAGGCTGAGGGGGGACCTGATTGAGGTGTACAAAATGATGAGGGGCATAGATAGGGTAGATAAAGAGGAACTTTTCCCCTTAGTAGGGGGGTCAATAACAAGGGGGCATAGATTCAGGGTAAGGGGCAGGAGATTTAGAGGGGATTTGAGGAGGAACTTTTTCACCCAGAGGGTGGTTGGAATGTGGAACTCAATGCCTAAAAGGGTGGTAGAGGCAGGAACCCTCACAACATTCAAGAAGCATTTGGATGAGCACTTGAAATGCCATTGCATACAAGGCTATGGACCAAATGCTGGAAAATGGGATTAGACTGGACAGGGATGGATGGGTGGCGCAGACACGATGGGCCGAAGGGCCTCTTTCTGTGCTGTAAAACTCTATGACTCTAATTCACCTTTTATTTGGGAAGAGGGGAAATATGACAGGAGTGAGCAAAAAGTATGCAGCTATGAAATAACAGGCAGTAATAACTGGCATAACAATAAGACAATGACCAAAAGGCAGAACACATATTGGTACACCTAACTGGTCAAACAGCTACACTGTAAACAAAAGCAAAATACTGCGGATGCTAGCAATCTGAAATAAAAACAGAAAATGTTGGAAACACTCAGCAGCTCAGGCAGCATCTGTGGAGAGAGAAACAGAGTTAACGTTTCAGGTCAATGGCTTTTCATCAGAACTGGAAGATGTTAGAGATGAAAAACGTTTAAAGAAATGCAGAGCCAAGGAATAGGGGGGTGGGGGAGGGGGGTGGAGCATGAAAAAACCAAAAGGGAAGGTCTGTGATAGGGTGGAGGGCAGGAGTGATTAAATGACTAAAGTTTTGATGGTGCAAGGCAAAATGAGATGATAATGAGAGAGGTGTAGAAAATCTTCTCATGCAACCTTCTCTTGAAGGCAGGTTTAAAAGGTATGTGAAAAGGAATATGAGAAGATGTGTGCCATTGATGTGGCCAGGACATGAGCCAATGTAGTTTGAATGTGTGAACGTGCAGCATTAAGGGACCTTGTGCTGGCATTGTATTTGGTACTTGATATTTCCCACATTTAATAGAAAGCAAGAAAGACTTGCATTTATATATATTTTTTTATTCCTTGATGGAATGTGGGCGTCGCTGGCTAGTCCTGCATTTAGTGCCCATCCCTAATTGCCCTTGAGAAGATGGTGGTGAGCCGCCTTCTTGAACCGCTGCAGTCCATATGGTGTAGGTACACCCACAATGCTGTTAGGAAGGGAGTTCCAGGATTTTGGCCCAGCGACAGTGAAGGAACGGCGATACAGGTCCAAGTCAGGATGGTGTTTGGCTTGGAGGGGTACTTGTAGGTGGTGATGTTCCCATGCGTCTGCTGCCCTTGTCCTTCTAAGTGGTAGAGGTTGCGGGTTTGGGAGGTGCTGTTGAAGGAGCTTTGGCGAGTTGCTGCAGTGCATCTTGTAGATGGTACACACTGCAGCCACAGTGCGCCGGTGGTGGAGTGAGTGAATGTTGAAGGTGGTGGATGGAGTGCCAATCAAGCGGGCTGCTTTATCCTGAATGGTGTCGAGCTTCTTGAGTGTTGTTGGAGCTGCACTCATCCAGGCAAGTGGAGAGTATTCCATCACACTCCTGACTTGTGCCTTGTAGAGGGTGGAAAGGCTTTGGGGAGTCAGGAGGTGAGACACTCGCCGCAGAATTCCCAGCCTCTGGCCTGCTCTTGTAGCCACGGTATTTATATGGCTGGTCCAGTTCAGTTTCTGATCAATGGTAACCCCCAGGATGTTGAAAGTGGGGGATTCAGTGATGGTAATGCCATTGAATGTCGAGGGGAGATGGTTAGAGTCTCGCTTGTTGGAGATGGTCATTGCCTGGCACTTGTGTGGTGCAAATGTTACTTGCCACTTGTCAGCCCAAGTCTGAATGTTGTCCAGGTCTTGCTGCATATGGACACGGACTGCGTCAGTATCTGACGAGTCTCGAATGGTGCTGAACAGTGTGCAATCATCAGAGAACATCCCCACTTCTGACCTTATGATGGAGGGAAGGTCATTGATGAAACAGCTGAAGATGGTTGGGCCTAGGACACTGCCCTGAGGAACTCCTGCAGTGATGTCATGTGATTGAGATGAATGACCTCCAACAACCACAGCCAACTTCCTTTGTGCTAGGTATGATTCCAACCAATGGAGAGTTTTCCCCTTGATTCCCATTGACTTCAGTTTTGCTAGGGCTCCTTGATGCCACACTCGATCAAATGCTGCCTTGATGTCAAGGGCAGTCACTCTCACCTCACCTCTTGAGTTCAGCTCTTTTGTCCATGTTTGGACCAAGGCTGTAATGAGGTCAGGAGCTGAGTGGCCCTGGTGGAACCCAAACTGGGCGTCAGTTAGCAGGTTATTGCTGAGTAAGTGCCGCTTGATAGCACTGTCGACGACACCTTCCATCACTTTGCTGTTGATTGAGAGTAGACTGATGGGACGGTAATTGGCTGGGTCGGATTTGTCCTGCTTTTTGTAGACAGGACATACTTGGGCAATGTTCCACATTGCCGGGTAGATGCCAGTGTTGTAGCTGTACTGGAACAGCTTGGCTAGGGGCGCAGCTAGTTCTGGAGCACAAGTCTTCAGTACTATTGCCGGAATGTTGTCAGGGCCCATAGCCTTTGCAGTATCCAGTGTCTTCAGCCGTTTCTTGATATCACGTGGAGTGAATTGAATGGGCTGAAGACTGGCATCTGTGATGCTGGGGACCTCAGGAGGAGGCCGAGATGGATCATCCACTCGGCACTTCTGGCTGAAGATAGTTGCAAATGCTTCAGCCTTGTCTTTTGCACTCACGTGCTGGACTCCACCATCATTGAGGATGGGGATATTTTTGGAGCCTCCTCCTCCTGTTAACTGTTTAATTGTCCACCGCCACTCACGACTGGATGTGGCAGGACTGCAGAGCTTTGATTTGATCCGATGGTTGTGAGATCGCTTAGCTCTGTCTATCGCATGTTGCTTCCGTTGTTTGGCATGCAAGTAGTCCTGTGTTGTAGCCTCACCAGGTTGACACCTCATTTTTCGGTATGCCTGGTGCTGTTCCCGGCATGCTCTCCTGCACTCTTTGTTAAACCAGAGTTGATCTCCTGGCTTGATGGTAATGGTAGAGTGAGGGATATGCCGGGCCATGAGGTTACAGATTGTGGTTGAATACAATTCTGCTGCTGCTGATGGCCCACAGCGCCTCATGGATGCCCAGTTTTGAGTTGCCAGATCTGTTCGAAATCTGTCCCATTTAGCATGGTGGTAGTGCCACACAACACGGTGGAGGGTATATAGCGCCTTTCACAACCACCAGATGTCCCAAAGCGCTTTACAGCCAATGAAGTACTTTTTTTTAAGTGTAGTCTCTGTTGTAAGGTAGGATTGGGCAATACAATCAGCATTTCAATATATGACAATATTGCACGGTGCTATGGAAGAGCATAAGCATGTTTGAGTATTTGGTGAAGTGCTCACATTTTTAAAAAAAGGAGCAGCTATTTTCTAAGACTATGCCATATCCAAGCACTGCATTTGGTTAGTGGTGCAAAAAGAAGCGCTTTTTTTTGGTTCTGATATAGCCACTGCCTTTTGTCATCTTCCACACAGGAGAAAATCATTGAAAGCTGAACACTGGTCAGAGCCAAGTTCAGTCTGCACATCTGTTCTTTAGTTATTGCAAACATATGCCAAATAAAACAGACACAGATGAATAACAGGTATGGATATGACAAGCCAATTACCCATCAGCAGACTTATCCATTTCTATTGCTGCAGTTTTGTGGAGTAGAATATATGTTATGTTGCAATACAGCCTTAGATTCAACTTTTTTTTTTCTCACGCAAATCAGGAAAGTGAAGGGACTGAAAAGTTTTAGTTGATGAAGCATACTGAGTTCGATTTAATATGTTGGTGCACTGTTGTTAGTAGGTATTTGTGTTAGGTATCTGTAGTTCATTGTGTAGGGATTCTGCACCCTGTCAAGTTTACTATTCATACTTGATGCTGCCGCAGATATTTTTCCCTGTGCAATTTACCAGTTCTGTTATTGTTACAGCCTTATACAACAATAGCTAAAACTTTCGAAGTCAGGGTAACTTCCTATTTATGTGACTTCAACTGCACCCAGACATAAGCGATGCAAAGCAAACAACATTCACTGGCAGAACAAATACCGACTGTGACATTCTATCTGGTAGTTTATGTTTGAAGAAAATCCAGGAGGGATGGAATACATCCTAAACTTACTGACTATATCCATAACCATTTCTTTCTGTGTAGAGCAGAAATAAGCTTAATTTAATATTTCCATTATAATAACTGGAAAATATTTATCAGGAACAGAGGTGCTGCTAGTTTCAGCAACACCCTAGTGTAATTAAATACTGTAGCTCCCCATTCTACAAATATTATAGAATTTTAAAATAAATTTGCAGTTTCTTTGGCTGTGATTTTGCCAGCTGTGGCGAGTCCGCTGCGGCCGGAGCAGACAGTGGCCTCAAACTCCATACGTGTCTTCATCCCGCCTCCTCCAAGTGATTTTGCCCTGGTAGGGCTTGTTAAGCCCACCCTGCGCATTTCCCGGCCAATTAAAAAGAAACGGGTCTGATGACATCATCTGATAACGCATCATCAACCGGTTTCCTTAAAGGGGCCACGTTCACATTGATTTTGACAGTTGTGCTGTCAGTGTTCTGAAGCATTGAGGTACTGCAAATACTGACGAGCACTGCACAAAGGCGCACGGCTGCACCCAGGCTCTACCATGCAAGCAGGGAGGTACTATTCCCTCCCAATGGGCAGAAGACACCTCCCCAGGAGACCCAACACAGCCTGGTTGCACATTACACAGGAGGGCACAAGCGGGGATGTTGCCAGGAGGACCAGGCTGCAGTGGCACAAACCTTTCAATGATCTCAGTAGATCACAAAACGTTACTACCAAACCACACTCATCTTCATCCTGCTGTGCCACTCATCACATCCCCATCACTCTGCCTTCCCTACCCTACTCCTGCACATCTTTACTCACACCAACTTACCTTGCACCTCCACCCATCACTCTCTCTCTCTACATTATCACATCCCCATCTCACTAACCACCCTCACACTCACATCCTACTGCAAGCATACCAACTAAGAACACAAGGGCAGGCACTTGGGTGGTTTAACCAATGTTCATGTGAAGTTTCAGGTAATGTGCTCTCAAACATTGAAATCTTTATTTTGAACACTTTGCATTTTTGGACAGATTATGTGCACCTTTGGAAGTGGCTTAGTGAGTTGCAGTGAATGGTGAGACATAATGTCGCACCCCCTCCCACCCACCAATGGTGATGAGTGCGAAAGGAATGGCTTGGACATTATAGGAATACTTTATGGTGCTGGTGTGGGATGGTGCCAACCTGGTACATCATGTGGCAGCCAGGTTGTACAGTGTTAAATGAAGCAAACCTGGACATGGTGAGGCCATTGCTGGCGTCCCAGGCAGCAATGTGCACGGGTGACGATGCCCTGTGTCCAGTGCAGCATCAGTTGATTGCGGAAAAAGTTGGTGTGCCTGGTGCTGCTGGTGTTGGGGCTGATCGTGTTGGGATTCTAAGGACCAAGGTGAGATTTTTCCAAGGGTACCAATGATGATGGAATGGATAGCAGCTGAGATTGAGGTGATAGAAGTAATCTGTCAATGTGATAGGTTGTTCCAAGGAGGTGACAGTGGATAGAGAGATTGCTCCAAACACTTCAAAAGTGCATAAAGCTCAAAAGTGGGTTCCAAATCATTAATGTTCCAGCTTCTGAGATTGGAAAGTGACCAGTTGTAAAATGGCAGGTTTTAAATCACTTTTGCAGCTGTCACCTATTGAAAGAAATGGAGAGTTCAGAACCCAACATACTTACCTGGCGTGATGCCCGAGCAAAGGGAACCTCGTGGAAAACTTGGGAAAATGCTTTGTACCTGGTAAAATGGTGATTAAATTGCTTTGAACACCCTCTTAACTCGCACAATTGCATGACCCGCCGCTTAGTGCCGTGTCTGCAAAGCGCAGGTAGAGCCGGCACTAAGGAAACTCACAAGGAGGCGGGTTTAGAGCGGGACACCGCCCCGCTGTCAGTCTTTTTGATTTTGACAGCAGACCCGCCGACGAACTCGCCCCCTGAGCGCCGGCAAAATTCAGCCCTTTGTGTATATGTTTGTGAGGTGGAGGGTTTAAATGAATTCTGCTAGCAGAAGCATCGATGCTGTGCCGGTAATTGATCAGCACTAAGGGAGTGCACACTGATTACTGATGATGTCGATGGATGTTGTTGGCTGTATATTTTCAGATAAATGCTGAATTGTGTTTTTTTTAAGATTCTTTCTGATGAATATTTGACATTTTTCTTAATTCTAAATAATTACAATTGACCATGAAGTACTAGCAGGCTACATGAGCTACAACGGTTTCATACTGACGTCTTTTTATTTTGATATAAGGTAATCAATTTATGTGATAAATCTTGTATTATTAGACTGTGACAAGATTAGGAACATAAGGAGCCATATTAAATACTGCCTTATTAATATTGGCAAAAATAGAAATGTAAGAAAAAATGGTGCAATGTCAGTAATATGAGGACTATTCCTCTGTGCTTAGTTCTGATCTAAGGATACTTAGCCTGTCAAAAATTGATTCACATATATTAGAGAAATTAGTGAAAAACACTAACTTATGACATTTTTCTTCATAATTCCAATCCCTTATCCTTGCTAACAGCCCAGCGATTGTGCATTGCACTTTTTCCATTATACACTGCAACTTTTATATTCTTCTTGTAATGGGGTCTCCAAAACTGCACACAGTGCCCCAACTGAGGACTAACTAAATGGTTGTACAAGTTCAGCATCACCTAAAATAGAAACAGAAAATGCTGGAAACACTCAGCCGGTCAGGCAGCATTTGTGGAGAGAGAAACAGAGTTAACATTTGAGGTCAATGACCTTTCATCAGATCTGCAAGAAGTTAGATATTTAATAGTTTATAAGCAAGTACAGAGTCAGGGAAAAAGGTGGTGGGTGGGTTGGGTGGGTTGGGGTGGTGGGGGCATAGGAAAGAACAAAGGGGAATGTCTGTGATGGGGGGTGGGCAAGAGTGATTAACAACAAAAGGGATGATGGTGCAAGGCAAAAGGGACTGGTAATGGGACAAGTAAAGAGACAAAACATGGGTCCAGAGGAGGTGTAAGTAGTTACAGCAAAATCTTTACCAGCACCTGCTGTCCGAGAAAATGGAAGTGATGGTTATGATCTGAAGTTACTGAACTCAAAGTTGAGTCCAGGAGGCTGTTAAATGCCTAGTAGAAAGATGAAATGCTGTTCCTTGAGCAAGCTCCTTACCTTTAAGTTTTATGCACCAAGATGCAAAACCAAGGATTCCTTTTGCCTTTTTTTAATGGATTTATTGACTTGCGCTGTCACCTTTAATGACCTATGTATATGCTCATCAAGATCTCTATGCTCCTTTACACCATTTAAAATCTATCAATTAAGGTGTATTTCCTGTCCTTATTCTTGCCTCCAAAATATAATCACTTCACGTTTTTCTACATTGAACTGCATACGCCATCTATCTGCCCATCTTGTGACAGATCTATGTTCTCCTGCAGTCTTCCACAATCCTCGTCATGTTTTGTCATAGCCCCAACTTGATATCATTGGCAAATTTTGATATTTTTCCCTCTGTGCCTAAGTCTATATCATTTATGTATATAGTAAATAAGAGCGGCCCCAACACAAACCCTGTGGAATACCATTTACCACATCTTTCAGTCCGAATAACTTTCTTTTACCCCATCCTTTGCTTCTGCCTCCAACCATCTCTCTATCCAGGTGGCCACATTCCCCTTAATTCCATGTGGAATATCATCACCATAAACAATGTTCCCATTTAGCCGCATGGCTGCACAGCTGTCTGAAGCTCCCACGCAGGGCGTTTGCCAGTTTCTCAATGGACAAACAGTGTGGAAGTTTGAATTAAAGGGGCCAAATCCCCCCCCCCCAAAATAAGAGGGAACACTGATCATAAGTCTCTTGAGTGGTAACTTATCAAATGCTTTTTGAAAATCCATTTAAACCACACTCACTGCATTTTCTTTATGTTCTCTGTAATTTCTTCAAAGAATTCTATAAAATTGGTTAAGCACAGCCTGCCTTTTTGATGTTCTGAAGAAGGGTCATCGACCTGAAATGTTAACTCTGTTTCTCTCACCACAGATGCTGCCAGACCTGCTGAGTATTTTCCAGCATTTTCTGTTTTTATTTCAGATTTCCAGCATCCACGGTATTTTGCTTTTGCCTTTTAAATATCTGTGTTGACTGACCCTGATTAACTCATATTTCTGCAAGTGCATTGTAATTTCAGCCTGTATAATAGATTAGAAATTCCAGCTTGTTTGAGATGCAGAGTTAACATAATCTGGGTGGGAGTGGGAAGAATTAGGTCAGAATGCAATTCCACCAGGTTGCTGGCCCTTTCTGGCCGGAAGTTGCTGTCTGATTTACTCTTTAATAACGGTGAGCGCTGATAGCCTCACCGTTAATTTTACCACAAAATCCATGGACAATGCTTAAGGAGATTCACTGTTAGTCCTGCCATTCACTAAGGTCCCAGATGCCCCATTGCCCTTGCCACGCTGTTATTAGTTTGCACTTCCAACAAATTATGGCGCAAATGCATTTGAGCTGAAAAGTGCAGGATAAAATCTAACTAACGGTGTATGCCACAAGATGCCTCACTCCAGCAAGATTTGGCCCATTCATTTTAGTTTCTCAGTGCTGTATAGCATTCCTATTATCTAGTTCATCTACCTCTGTTCTTTTTATTTGGAAGTTGTGCAACTTCTTCCAGACCTCTGGCTTGTGATGTTATTAAGTTCAGTTACAGTAGTAGCAAACTAGAAATGATCACATCAGCCATCTTAGTGCAGTCAATCTATAAACACTTCCAGATCAAAGGGAAACTGTCAGAGAACTTCTTGTACTTAACTATGGATATAAAAGTTTGCAAATATATAGCCACCCCCTCCAAGTCATTGGCTCCATATTAATTCTTTCCATGATGAATTGCTACACTTGCTACCTCCTTTATATCGTTAATAGGACATCCTCTCCCAACAAAACTTTGCTTGTGCTTCTCTATTGCAGCAATTACCAGTGCAGCAAAGGTCTGCTCAGTAAAACAGACTTTGCTAACCTGGCTTTGAGCCAATTTGCACGAATATTACGGACTCGACAATTGTAGTTACAAACTGTATTTGATTAACTGTTCTTTTTTGTTCCTACTAAGGAAATTGCACATTTCAAAACCATGAATCATTCAATTTCGATAGTAAGATGTAAATTAAAATTACAAATAGTTAATTCTCAGGATTTTTTCAAAGAGAGGAAAAGATGGCCTGAGAATTTTTGTAACATGAGAAAGGCATTATGCTTATTTATCATCCCTGCCTATCTACTCTCTCACCTTGCTCTTAAATCTAACTGTTCTTTGAACCAAAATATTTTATGCTTCGATGGTTCTCCACAACTTTAGTATCCTTTGGATAAAAACATTCAGCCTCAATCCCTTTCCTAATGCTAAATTTATAATTGATGACTTAATTGATTTAACTCTCTGACACCATTCGCACACTTGCTGTAAAATATAATTTCAATATGGTGCAGACATTGCTTTATGTCTTAGAAGAAGTGAATGTTGAGTTGTGTCCAAACATATAAGTGTATACTCGCATGATGTTAAACTCAGAATAAACTGAAACAATGGCAATGATAAAAATGTACCTGAACATTGTTTCATACCATCTATTGGTGTCTTACAGCATTTTCAATGTTTAAACTTTATAGACAACAGATTGAAAATTGTACACTTTTCTTCAAAATGATGTCCCTCCTGCACTGTGCTCAATGGTGCATGTTGCCCCAGAAAATGTTTAAGCTTTATATTAAAGATTGTGAATTCTGGTTCTTTGTAAACACTTTGGGACCAAAAATCCTTCCGGTATATCCCCAACTCCAGCGAAAAGGCTTGAAAATAGGCCTGGTTCCAAAATATTCCAGGTCCTGACCTTGTACAGGAGTTCTCATAGGATCTTTGCCTAACCCTTTGATGCAGGAAGGGCTGGGAAACAACACGTTGGAAACGGGTGTCTGGTTAGCACTGAAGAAAGGGGTGTACTGGTCTCGGGACTGGCAATTGTGGGGCCCGCCTTGGCAGTGGGGGGATGGGTGGGGGGTTGGGGGGGGGGAAGGTACACTGGAGGGTTGTGGTCTCGATTCCTGAGGATTTTTCCTAGACCCCTGAAGATTTTTCCAAGATAGGATCATCTCAGCCGATGGGCAGCTGAAACTTTCTTTCTGGATCGGGGTGGGAGGGGGCTTTGGTTCTGATTCCCAGCCTCCTGGAACAGGCAGGCACCTTAGATGCACCCTTAGTCGCATAAGCATGTAAAGTAAGGTAACGCCCCTGATCCTGCCACTTTGGTGAATCAATTTTATGACTACTGAACCACTTATGCTGGGATATGCCCCAGCAGATTTTGGCCTTTTTTTAATTCCACAGTCAATGGCCAGAATTTTCTGGGGTCCATGCGGGTGTGTCGGGTGGGAAATTCAAAATACCTTGGAGCGGGTTGGAAACCCGCCGTCATCCCGCTCCCCCATGCATCTTTCCCTTGGACGTGTTTGTCAGCGTGGCAGCGACTCAAACGGCAGAGGCGGGCGACCAAATTTAAATCATTATCAGGTACGTCAGACTCTTAAGCGCCTTTTTAACCCTACCTTTCAAATTTCCCTGCATGACTATGGGATTCACACAGCTCGGGAACCATGTCTGCCAACCTGAGGTGGGAGTTCAGTGGCCATTGATCCAGCTGATTAGTTGACAGCATCAAATGTACTATAAAAGTTCCCACCGCACAGCTGATCACTTTTCTCAGGCAGAAGCTGTTGCTGACTGCATTGCCAGCACAGATTTAGCTTTCTTGAGGTTGCAAGTATTTCCAGCCAAGTTGCCATCCAGTGTCACCTCATTGGTAGAATCTCTCTCACCATTGACAGATTTCTTGTCATCTCTACTTGACCTGCCATCTATTTAATCAGCATGGGTGCCATTTAAACTGTCTCACCTTAGTCCTCAGAATCAGACCACGATGAGCCCCAACAATAGCAGCACCAATAACAACACCACCAACCTTCTCCTCAACCACCTGATGCCTTCCAGGACACAGGACATCAACACAGGCCTGCACCGCGCCGGAGGCGGTACTCCCAACACAGGGTATACAGGCGTCCTCAACATGACTGAGTACCAGTGCCAAAGGAGGCTTAGGGTATTGTGCCAGGTTGTCGCAGACAATTGCACATTGCTGGAGCAAGATCAGCAGCCCAGAGGAGTGGGTGGACACGCCTTACCAGTGGCTGTCAAAGTCACCAGAGCCCTCAACTTCTTCGCTTCAGGCTCCTTCCAGAGATCTGAAACAGACATTTGCGGCATCTTGCAGTTGGCCACCCACAGATGCGTCATACAGGTCACCGATGCCACCTTTGACAAGTCAGCCAATTATATTAACTTTGCCACTGATGAAGCCAATATTACTGAGCGGGCGCTCGGCTTTGCCACTCTGGCTGGCTTCCCACAGGTACAGGGCGTCATGAACTGCACACATGTGGCCACCAGGGTAACCCACCATAACCCAGGAGTCTTTGTCAACTGCAAGGATTTCCGCTCCCTCAATGTGCAGCTGGTCTGCAACCATAGGAAGGTCATCATGCATGTGTGTGGTAAATTCCCTGGCAGCTGCCATGACTCTTTCATCCTTCACCAGTCCAGCCTCCCTCAGCTCTTTGCTCCTCCAAACAGACTTCCTGGCTGGCTGCTTGGTGACAAGAGCTATCTACTGAAGATGTTGCTCATGACACCCTTGAGGAGATCAAGTACTGAGGCCCAGGAGAGATACAATGAAAGCCATATTTCCACCAGATGTGTCATGGGGCAGACAACAGGTGTGCTCAAAATGTGCTTCAGATGCCTTGACATATCTGGAGGAGCCCTTCAGTATGCACCAGCCAGTGTCTCCAGAATCATCGTGGTCTGCTGCGTCCTGCACAACATAGCGCAGCAGCGAGGATTAGCACTGCATGAGGAGCAAGGCACTGAGCGCACAGCCTCTTCAGAGGAGGAGGAACAGGAGGAGGAGGAGGGGCATCAGCTGGAAGACGAGGAAGAGGAGGAGCAGGAGGAACCTGCGGTCCAGATCCCACCAGCACCCGAGCACATTGCTGCCCGGGAGGCCAGGGATGGGCTCATCATGGCCAGATTTACTTAACTTTAAGCAGTACACCCATAATGGCCACCACATGCTGTGCCAGGTTGGCACCCACAGCAACACCATACAGCATCCCTACAATAACCAAGCTATTCCTTTCACACTGACCACCATTGCTGGAGGTAACATTATAACTGACCATTCACTTCAACTCACTAAGCCACTTCCAAAGGTGCACACAAATTTGTCCCAGACCGGAAAGGGGTGAAAATAAAGATTTTTATGTGTGACATCAAACTAACGGAAACTTTACAGAAACATTGAATAAAACATCCAAGTGGCTACCCTTGTGAATCTACTTATGTGCCATCTTTCTCTTACGTGTGCTTCTACGAGGTGCTACCCCTATGGCTTCAGCAGAGGTAGAGGCAGCCTGCTCACTTCCCTGCTGTGACTGCTTAGACACTCTTGGCGGACGTCCTCTGGGTTTTGGAGCCTCTGATGGCCTCGTCAAAGTCTGCTCCTCCTGCGACCGTGCAGGGGCAGACTTGGCCATCACGATCCGCGGAGGCATCTGGGGCTCTGATTGAGGGGGTGGCAATGGGGGAGAAGTGTGAGTGCTTTGAGAGGAGCCCCCACTTCCATGTGCCCTCTGACCATCATCCCTCTCATGGGCCACCTGCACTTCCCTGCTAGCAAGGAGCTGGAGAGCAACTTGCTGCACATCAGTGGGGCCATGATGACCCACGTCCACATTGACATCCCTCCTAGAGAGGAGGTCTATGGTCCTCTGCCATCTATTCTCCATAGATAGCCATCTATTCTCCATAGAGATCATGTGCTCATGTGAGTGGCACATTAGCTGCTCCATATAGGTGGCCATTCTATCCATGGAAGAGCCTATAGTCGCCATTGCCTGCGACACGGTGGTGCTCATGTTGGGGATGGACTCCTCCATTCTCTGAACATTTGCAGTCATCGTGCTCGCAAAACCTGTCAGAGCCTCCTGCACTTCTTCCTGCACCTCCAGGAACGCCCTCTTTCTGGATGGCCCCCGAGGCTCAGTATCTGCATGCAGCTGAGCAGAGCTTGGAGCGTCCTGCGCCCTCCGCTGAGGAGTCTCCACTGCTGTCACTGTCTCCACCATATGGTCTTCCTCACTTGTGAGTTGTGAGACACCAGGTGACAACAATACTCTATCTTGCGTGACTCCCACTGAGGTGTGCGTATCTGCGCTGGTGTTGGGTGCGCTTCTGTCTAGTGATGGTGCGCCCTCAGAGGCTGGAGGCTCCTCTGAGGAGTCATCTTCCTCATGCTCCTGGAAAGGGTGGGTAGGTTGGGGGGATTCTTGATGAACCTGTGGGAGAGTAAAGAGATGAGTTAGGTATGTCTTATGAAGAATGGGTACAGATACCATTATGCACATGATGACCATTCAGTGGCTGCTGACATCAGTGCCCATATGAGTGACTGATGCCATGTAGCTGTATAATATGTAATTCTGTCACCAGGTTGCTGAGATGTCCCCCTCTCTCCGTCTCCCACCTCAAGCTGTTGGCGACTCTCGAAACTTCTAAGGCAACGTCCTCTGCTGATGTTCGGGTCGCCAATGATGGCATTCCACCTCTGGTTCTCTCCCTCGCCCTCTTATTGTGGGCTCCCTTTTCCTACAAGGAGGGAAAGTAGAGAAGGTTGAATTAGAGTGATGGATTGAGTGTAAGGAATGGATGGGTTACATCTGTAGAGGGAGACTATGATGGAGTGGGGTGCCAAAGCCAAGTGGCCTCCTTGTGTTTTGTTAGTTGCTATGATTGCATTAGGCTGAGGGTGAGTGTGAGGGGTGGCTAGTGAGATGGGGATGTGATAATGTAATAGAGAGAGAGGGATGGGTGGACCTACAAGGTATGTTGTTGTAAGGATGTGCAGGAGCAGGGTTGGGAAAGCAGAGTGATGGGGATGTGATAAAAGGCACAGTAGGATGAAGTTGAGTGTGGCTTTGTGCTCACCTTTCCTGATCTAATGAGATAATTGAAATGCTTGCAGCACGGCACCTAGGTCCTCCTGACCACATCCCTGCTGTTGACCTCCTCCGCTATTTCTCTTCCGCCCATCGAAAGGGAAGAGGACCTCCATGCGAGCTCTGACTCCCTCCACAAGCATATGAAGGGAGTCATCGGAGAACCTGGGTGCAGCCCTCTCTCTCTATGCAGTAACCTCTGGAAATATTTGCAGCAGTCCAATTGCGCAGTGTGCTGCCTGCATACTCCTAGATGAACCTTCAAATGCAATGTGGCCATGGCTCCTTTAAATATGCCGGCTGAAAACGCTTCATCGATGACGTCAACAGACCCGCACCATTTAATTGAGCCAGGTAACCGCAGGGCGGGCTTAATAGGCCGCATTAACACAAAGTCGATCTGAGGAGTGGGATGGAATCAACAACGGGGTCGCGACCCGCCACGGTGACCGCCCGCACCCGACCTGCCCAGGTAAAGAAAGTTCTGGCCAATAGATTTATAATCTAGAAAAATAAGTGATATTTGGGTCCATAAATATTCAAACACACCAACCAGACCATCATCTCTCCAAAATCTACCTCAACAGTCACTCTTTCTCTACACAGATTTCCAATCTTGCAAAACTAGTATGAGAATTGCACTCGTAGCAGTGTTTCAACCCCAGAGCCAGAGGGAAGTAAAAGCAAGAGTTGCACTGAGGGATGTGATGGGCCATGGGGAGTGGAATAAGAAGTGGAACTGAGGGCTGAAAAGGGGATGTGGTGCTCATTTTCAGGATCCCAGGAAGTGACAAAGTGTATACTACATATGCCTGGGTATGTCATAAGTTTATTATAGAACCAAAATACACATGTGCATTTGAGCAGAACTTATTACTTAGGTTTCTTCTTTGAAATCTTTACAAGGATATCTCAACTCATATTATTTATGAGTTTCATTTTTATTTTAACTCTGCTTTGCATCAGTAGTGAGAGCAACCTTGAATAATGTTTCATTTGAGTTTCTCAGTGTTGTATAGCACTCCTATTATCTAGTTTCTACTCTGCTAGAGATCTTTAAACCATAGCAGAAATATGATTATAACCAGACAGAATAATAAAATCATCATCATAGTATATATAGGGCTGGTGCTCAAACATTTGACCTATAAAAATGTTCTTACAGTAAGATCTGAGCATGTATGCTGGCTATTGCAATGTGAGCAATTTCGTCCAATAAATATCAATTTTATGACTACTGAACCACAGGATAATACCACTTTATTAAATATTCTGTAGACTAATCACTTAATCAGAATCATTTGGGGAAGATAAATATTCTGATATTAGGGAAGAGGCGAATTGCCAGTTGTCACACTGCGGTTTATGTGCTAAAAATCCTTGGCTCTATTCTGTCAGTCTAAGTGTGGTGCAGAGGGCACTGATGACTTCTGCTTCTGACCCCCACCAGGGTGTCCAGGGACGGGGGGTGGTCACCTATTTTGCATATGTTGGGCAGGTGCCCACGGAATTATGGGCGAATCTTGGGCAATTGCCGAAGGATGGAAGAGGAGTTGAGAAAAGCAGTGTTGAAAAGCCCCTCACTGAGCAGGCTAAAGAAAAACATTAATTCCTGTTTTATCGACCCCCCTTTCTAAGCGATCAATATTAATGAAGCTGCTGGTGGTCTGATGGAGGATCCAAGCCTGGACGGCCCCCGCCTCAAGAGGGCTCTGCTATCTCCTCCAACAACTTGGAGGCTGGATTCATTTCGGTGTTCAGGTTGCCGGGTGTTAGAGAAGCATGGAGCCAAGGAAATTTGGGTATAGGAATCTCCTATCTTGGCCTTGACCCTTCTGACATTAGGGGCCATATTAGGAGCGGATGAAACTTGAACCCCAATCAGGCCCCTGCATGAACTTCCAGTAGGTGAATTCTGAGTGGAGACCTGTCATCTCCAGGTCCCACTAGATATCCCACCTCCCTTGGGCTTCCTGTGCCTAACTTCTGCCCCAAGAATGATGTTTGGGCCATGGAAATTCAGCCCCAGATTAGTTTTAGAAGAGTTTGGTCTGGCTGATCATACTGATTATGTCTTTGGAAAATCAGAAACCAAATTTAGTTTTAAAAAAAAGCAAGGTAAGTTAAAACAATGATATCTAAATCATAAAATGCCAAATACTTAGGCCTAGAAATTCAGTATCTCCACGTTTGGGGCGCTACAGCCGGGCGTTCGCTAAATTTAGCGCCCAGCGCAACTTAGCGCCACCTTTGCCGAAATTGAGTTGCATCACCCCAAGAGGTTGCTGCTGCACTAAAGCAGGCGATGCACGACTATCATAAGGCGCTAAGCCGGCGAGCCGAGGCGTTAACACCGAGGGCGGACGCTGCGCATGTGCGGCGAGTTGCTGATTGAAGGCAGACACGCTGGCGCCGGTCAGCTCTTAAAAGGGAGGGTTGATTTGTTTGGCTGCCACGCCCTGCACACTGCAGCCCTGAAGCAAGGCCTGACCATTGCTGGTTCAACAGTTCAACGCCCAGGACAATGGAGAAGGCTAGGGAGCGAGCGGAACACTTCAGCAAGGGTGCCCTGAGGCTACTGGTTGACGCAGTGGAGCGCAGGCGACCTGTCCTCTTCCCTGACAGTGGGAGGAGGCCGCTTCCCAGCGAGTACCGAAAAGCCTGGAGGAAGGTGGCAAACAGGGTGACCACCAACAGCATGGTTGCCAGGACTCCAGTTCAATGCAGAAAAAATTTCATTGACCTCACTCGAGCTGTCAGGGTGAGTACCCTTTCCACTATCCTCTTCATCCCTGCATGTGCACCTAAGTTTCTGGCCAAAGGGACCTGAAAGCCGCAATGCCCAGCCCTCATCCAAGAGCTATGGGACTCTCATGAAAACCACTTGCACATTCAGCACTTTACACACTGTCAGGGCTATTCCACCATGGGAGGCAGTGCAGGCAAGATCAGGGCTTGACACTGTACTTAGAGGCCGTCCTTTCTCTTGCAGGGCAAGCTGGCCCACAATCGCAGGCAGCAGCTATGGACCGGGGGAGGCCGTCCTGACCTGAAAGGGCTCAGCAACCTGGAGCAGTGTGTGGAGCACATTATGGCAGGCTGGCTGATTGGCCCCGTCACCAGTGGAGATGCCGACCCTGTTCTGGACAGCAATGGTAAGGTCATCACCTTTTTGACCTCTCTCTTTCCACTTGTGCCTCACACCAGCATCCTTTGCCACTATCGAACCAATGCAGTGCATAGCAGCACTCATGCCTCCCTCGCTGCCGCCCTGTCCTCACTCTAAAGCAACTCTTGTGCCTCCCTGCTTTCAGATGCTGATTCGCCAGGTGAGGAGGCGGCCCCTCAAGCTGCCACTGTCAGTGATTCTGAATTCGAGGAGGAGGAAGAGGAAGCCGGTCCATCAGTGCCACTCTCAGCCGAGGCAGCCCATGGCCATGATGGGGACATGTCTTCCCTGGAGGAGAGCAGGGGGGAAGGGTCTGAGGAGAGTGAAGCTCTGGGGCCCAGCGGGCTGCAGCAACGCGGGAGGGGTGGGGAAGCTCGGCGGCCTTCCCCCCGGAGGGTGAGTGCGGCTTCCAGTCCTGCTACGGTGAGCGCAGAGGAGGTGCGGCTCCTTGGTGAAATGGGTGCCCAGGCTGAGCGCAGGCACACTGAGCTCATGGCTGCAGTGGCAAGGATGCCTGACTCCATAGAGTCACTGGCAAGGAGTGTTCAGTAATTCAGGGCAGCACAGGCCAGGAGTCTGCAGGAATTTGGGGCAGCACAGGCCAGGAGTCTGCAGGAATTCAGTGCAGCACAGGCAAGGAGTCTGCAGGACTTCGCGGCAGCACAGGCGGCTTCCAGCCAAGTGCTCAGTCGTGCCGTGCATTCACTGGCTGGTCTGATGCAGACACAGATCAGGGCCACACGGGCACTAACTGCTGCCACCCTCGCTGGATCGGCCAGGCATCGCCGGGGCCCTTGCCGTGCTGCAGCAGCCCAGCAGTCTGTGCTTCAGCAGATTGCTGCGCATGCTGCAGTGCTGGCCCGTGTGAGTGCCAGTGTATCAGCCGACCAGGGAGTGCCTGTGCTCTCAGGTTGGCAGCATTCCTGCTGCCAACACTGTCACTCCTCCACTGCAGCTGCCACCACCCGTAGGACAGACTGCTGCCGCCCAAGCAGAGTTGGAGCAGTCAGCAGCCGGGCCCTCCAGGCCCAGAGCTGGTCCAGGCCGTCCCCCAAGGGCACCTGCCGACTCACTGACCCTCAGCAGCCTTCCCCCAGTCTTTCTGCAGCCACTGGGGTCCCATTGAGGAGGAGCTGTAGGGCGGGAAGGGGCACTCGCGGAAGCGAGGCGGATCACCCACGCAGGGGAAAAAGTAGAAGGTGTGGCCAAATGTTGTGTTTATATTTGAAGGCCGAGAATGTTTTTTTTATATATGAAGGCCGAGACTGTTGTGTTTGTTTTTTATATGAGGGCCGGGAATGTTGTGTTTGTTTTTTATGAGGGCCGGGAATGTTGTGTTTGTTTTTTATATGAGGGCCGGGAATGTTGTGTTTGTTTTTTATATGAGGGTCGGGAATGTTGTGATTGTTTTTTATATGAGGGCCGGGAATGTTGTGTTTGTTTTTTATATGAGGGCCGGGAATGTTGTGATTGTTTTTTATATGAAGGCTGAGGATCATGGTCATTTTTGATTAACTCTTTTTTTCATTTTCTGAAGGTTGTGAGAGCTAGTTATGCCTCTGACTGTTTTTTGGGGGGTTTATCTGAATTAGTTTGTCATGCGGGAAGGGCACAGAGTTTGCACAATAAAAATTTTTCTTTATTCACATTGTCCATGTTTACATTTTGAGCTATTTGTTGCCTTGACCGGCTGAGGGTTTGCGGAGTGGCTCCATTCATGTTCTTTCATTGGCACAAGCCATTCCCTGAGAGGGGGCCTAGAACCGAGTTGCAATAAGCTGCCGACGGACGGCCCTTGCACTTTGTGCCTCCCTGCCGCCTTGGTGCTTCTCCTCCTCTGGTGGTCCTCCAATGTCTACTGGCAGTGGCTGAGTCCTAAGGATAGCCAGGTTGTGCAGCATGCAGCACACTACAATGAAATGGGAGACTCGCTCAGGCGAGTAATGTAGGGCTCATCCGGAACGGTCCAGACAGCGGAGCCATTGCTTGAGCACGCCGATTGTGTGCTCAATGATGTTCCTGGTAGCTTGATGGCTGTCATTGTATCGCTCTTCAGCAGGGGTGTGTTATGTTCATTAATAACTAGTCATTTTTATTAAGAACAGCTAGCTTTTGCTAGACACTTTATTGAGCACATATGGACTAGGTACAGTATCTGTAGAGGCCTCCATCTTGACTGCTGCCTTGTGGGTAGCCTAGTGCATCATGGGTAGTCCACTCTTATATACATACAGCACCACCTAGTGTACCATTCCAGAATGACAGGTTACTGATCATTACATCCCCCTTTCTTTGAGGTTAAACAAAATCAGTATCAATCAATATCAATCAATAACAACATAAACATCTTCAACAGTCAATACATTTTCAATGTAGTTTTCTTTGTACTCAAAGATTAAGTCTATCAGGCTTTTTTACTTCACGTGTGGATCTTCTCAGCACAGGTAAGTCTGATGTGTTTTCATGAGAGCCTCTATGTGTTTTTGTGTTAGATTGTTCTGGTGGTGAGTGACAAGATTCAGTTGCAGCATTGTCATCAATTTGCTCTTCGATAGTCTCTTGTGTTTTTAGGAGGGAACGGCGGTTCCTCCTGAGAATCTGTCCTTCCTCAGTTTTAACCGTGTATGACCTTGGTCCTACTTCCTCAAGAACTGTAGCTTTCCTGTTCCATGCATCTGGATCCTCAATCCTGACAACATCATCCCTTGTCAATGGTTTCAGAGTTTTGGATGACTTGTCACAGTATGATTTCTGTTTCAGCTTTAACAGTTGAAGTCTCTGTCTCAGTTCCTTACTCTGCTTTTCTTTTGCACAGCAGGGTAGCGTGGTACACAACTTGCGACCCATTAGGAGTTCAGCAGGTGAAGAACCAGAGTCTAAAGGTGAGGCTCGGTAGCTCAGCAGGGCAAGATAAGGATCAGACTTGCTTTCTGTCGCTTTCTTCAGTAGCTGCTTGAGAACTTGAACACCTTTCTCTGCCTTACCATTCGACTGAGCATACAAAGGACTGGATGTGATGTGTTGAAAGTCATAATGTGCTGCAAACTGTTGCCACTCCTTACAGTTGAAGCACGGACCATTGTCGCTAATGGCAATCCTGGGAATTTCATGTCTGGCGAAGATGGATTTCACATGCATTATGATGCTGCTTGCTGATGTGCTTGAGAGCAGCGCCATCTCAGGATAGTTAGAATAGTAGTCAATCACTATTAGATAGTCTTTACCATTTAAATGAAAAAGGTCCATACCAACCTTTTGCCATGGTGCTGTTGGTATGTCAGCTACTATCATTGGTTCCTTCGCTTGTTTGTTTTAGTGTTTCTGACATGTCACACATTTGCCTATCATGTTCTCAATGTCCTTATTTATGCCAGGCCAATAAACAGTGTCTCTTGCTCTCCTTTTGCATTTTTCAATTCTGAGGAGTCCCTCATGAATCCTTTTGAGCATGTCTTGACGTAGAGCCTGTGGAATGACTATTCTGTTCTGTTTTAGTAATAGTCCACTTGCGACACTCAATTCTGACCTTATGTGAAAATATTTTGGACAGGAACCTTTTGGCCAACCATGATGAATGTTCTCTATTACTGTTTGTAATACTGTATCTTTTACTGTTTCTTCTGCTATTTGCTTTTATTTTGTGTCTGACATGGGCAGCGCAGCAGTGACCATACTCACATGAACATCCACGTCTTCTTCAGTAGAGCTCACATGACTCATTGTGGGTGCTCGGGATAGTGCATCTGCTAACACTATGTATTTGCCTGGTGTGTAGATCAGTTCAAAGTCATATCTTTGCAGCTTCATCATGAGTCGTTGAATCCTTGGAGACATCTCATTCAGGTTCTTTTTTATGATGGCAACCAGTGGGCTGTGGTCTGTCTTGACTGTGAAGGTGGGAAGTCCATATATGTAGCCATGAAACTTTTCTAGTCCAACTACCAAGCCTAGACATTCCTTTTCAATCTGGGCGTATCGACACTCAGTATCAGTCATAGACCTGGAGGCATAGGCAACAGGCTTCCAATCTTCACCCTCTGCTTGTAGCAAGACCGCACCTAGGCCATCTTTTGATGCATCCGTTGACACTTTGATTCTTTTTGTTGAGTCAAAGAAGGTGAGTACAAGTGTGGTTGTCAGCACTGTTTTGAGGTTTATCCACTCTTGTTCATGTCTTTCTGTCCATGCGAACTCATTTGTTTTATGTAGCAGGTCTCGCAGACAGGCTGTCTTGGCTGACAAGTTAGGAATGAACTTTCCAATGAAGTTTATCATCCCCATGATGCGTAGCACTCCTTTTTTGTCAGTTGGTCGGGGCATTTTGAGTATGGCATTTACTTTTTCCATATCACAGAATCACAGAATCTACAGTGCAGATAGAGGCCATTTCGGCCCATCGAGCCTGCACCGACACATATCCCACCCTATCCCTGTAACCCCACGTATTTAACCCCCTAACACTAAGGGTCAATTTATCATAGCCAAATCAACCTAACCTGCACATCTTTGGACTGTGGGAGGAAACCGGAGCACCCGGAGAAAACCCACGCAGACACAGGGAGAATGTGCAAACTCCACACAGACAGTCGCCCGAGGCCAGATTTGAACCCGGGTCCCTGGCGCTGTGAGGCAACAGTGCTAACCACTATGCCACTGTGCCCCCCTGGCTCTATTCCTTTACTAGATAGATTATCTCCTAGGAAAGTGACTTCCTGGACGCCAAACTGACACTTGGCTTTGTTGAGCTTCAGTCCATTCCGGCTCTGTAGCACTTTAGTCAGTCTCTCATTGTGTTCTTTCAATGTGGAGCCCCAGATGATGATGTCATCAACATAGACCCGAACTCCTTCCAGACCTTCAATTATGTGTTCCATCGCTCTATGAAAGATTTCAGATGCAGATATTATCCCGAAAGGCATTCTGAGGAAACAATACCTGCCAAATGGTGTGTTGAAGGTACAGTATTTGGTGCTCTCTTCATCCAGTTTTAGTTGCCAAAATCCTTGTGAGGCATCGAGCTTTGTGAAGTATCTGGCACCTGATATTTCACTGGTGATTTCTTCTTGCTTGGGAATCTGGTAGTGTTCACGTTTTATGTTTGCATTTAAGTCCTTTGGATCCATGCATATTCTTAGATCATTGTTCTTTTTCTTTACACATACCATGGAGTTAACCCAGTCCGTTGACTCTTCGACTTTCCTGATGACTCCTAGTGTGGTCATTCTGTCCAGTTCATTCTTGAGCCGGTCACGCAGGGGTGCTGGAACTCTTCATGGAGCATGTACCACTGGCTGAGCATCCTCCTTTAGCTGGATCTTGTAAGTGAATGGTAGAACTCCAAATCCTTTGAACACATCCTGGAAATTATTCACTACAGAATCCACCGAGTCATCTGGTCTGCTTATGGCACAGTTTATACGGTAGACTCTCTTGACCAGTTCTAAGTCCTCACAAGCTTTGTCACCCAGTTGTGAATCAAGTCCTTCAGCCACAACAGAAAACATGAGATGATGCACTTTGTCTTTGACTGTCACTTTAAGTCTGCATACCCCTAATCTATCTATTTTCTGTCCATTATAGTCCTTCAGTAGTACTGACTTTTTCTGTATTTTGGGCTTTTCTTTCATATTGTTAATGTCACTCATACTGATTAAGTTTGCTTTTGCCCCAGTGTCTAGTTTCAATGTAACTAATGCTCCATTTACCTGCAGTGGGATCATCCATTTGTCCTCTTTTACTGCATTAACTTTATGTTCAGCATTGTTAATTCCTGAGGGCTGCACATTTTCTGTATCCTTTTTGATATTGTCACATGACACCATTCCTACAAAACATGTCTCACTTAAATCAGTGTCCTCAATTACATTAACTCGTTGCCCTTTCTTAGTTTTTACTTTTGAAATGCATTGTTTGGCAAAGTGATTCTTTCCATGACATTTTGTGCACATGTTTCCAAATGCTGGACATTGTTTTAACTGGTGTTTGTAACCACAGCGTTTACAATTAAAAATTCCTTCCTCCGATTGCTTTTCACTTCTGTTCTGCCCATGTTTCTTCCCCTTGTAGGACACAGCACCGACAGCAGCACTTACTGCAATCGCATCATCATTGATTTCACTGAAAGTCTTGGCATGCTTTTGAGCTAGCTCGCTAGCTTGGCATATTTTCACAGCAATTTCCAATGTTAGTTCGGTTTCTCTCAACAGACGTTCCCTGACTTTTTTATCATGAATACCAAACACAATCTGGCCACGAATCATGGATGCTTTCAGCTCAGAGAAATTACATGTCTGTGCTTTCAGTTTCAGATCAGTCAAAAAGCTATCAAAAGCCTTATTTTGCTGCTGTGTCTGAGAACAGAAAACAAACCTCTCATAGATTTCGTTCGTTTTGGGAGAACAATGTGTATCAAATTTCTTTAGCACATCGTCTAATTTTTCTCTGTTCTCCTCTGGATTAAATACAAATGTATTAAATACCTCTATCGCCTGTGGGCCTGCAGCCGTGAGCAGCAACGTTATTTTCCTTGCGTCTGGCTTCGTACCGTACCCGATGGCAGCAATGTAGAGTTCGAATTGTTGTTTCAAAGTCTGCCAATTGTAGTCGACATTTCCTGTGAGTTTCAAACGCTCTGGTGGCTTCAAATTCTCCATGTCGTGTTGCACAATATTCAGCAGATCTTACCAATCCTGGTACCATGTTATGTTCATTAATAACTAGTCGTTTTTATTAAGAACAGCTAGCTTTTGCTAGACACTTTACTGAGCACATGTGGACTAGGTACAGTACCTGTAGAGGCCTCCATCTTGACTGCTGCCTTGTGTGTAGCCTAGTGCATCGTGGGTAGCCCACTCTTATATACATACAGCACCACCTAGTGTACCATTCCAGAATGACAGGTTACTGATCATTACAGGGTGCTGGGCGCATGGAGCGGTGTCATCAGCCAGGTGCACAAAGGATAGCCCTTGTCCCCAAGAAGCCATCCTCGTGGGTGAGCCTGGGCTTCGAAAATGTCTGCCACAGAAGTCTGGCGCAGGATGAAGGCATTGTGGCTGCTGCCTGGAAATCGGGCATTGACAGCTAGTATGAGCTGCCTGTGGTCACACACCAACTGGACGTTGAGCGAATGGTAGCCCTTCCGGTTGCGGTAATCCTCGGCATTTTGTAGAGGTGCCCGCAAAGCCACGTGCATGCAGTCAATGGTGCCCTGGACCATGGGGAAGCCCTCTATTCTTCCAAATCCCATTGCATGCTCTTGCTGCTTGTCCAGGGTGATGGGGAAGGAGATGTACTGACCTCGCCTTCTGAAAAGGGCATTGGTCACCTGGCGGATGCAGCAATGTACCATGAACTAGGAGATGTTGGCAATGTCCCCAGTAGCGGATTGGAAGGAGCCAGTGGCATAGAAGTTGAGAGCCACCGTCACCTTCACTGCCACCGACAGTGATGTCCTGCTCCTCAGCTGTGGCTGCGCATTTCTGCGAAGCAGGTGGCAGATCTCAGTGACCACCTCCCTTCCGAATCGCAGCCTCCGAACACACTGCTCCTCAGATATGAGAACAGCTGGCGGTATACCCTGGGTGGGTAAGGCCTCCTGTGCCGATGCCTATTGGCCCTTCTCCATCTGGCCATGATTGCCACTCTCTCACGGCATCTCTGAGCCCTTTGAATGCAATGCAGAAAGCCAATGTTTCCACCCATTGCAGCCCCCATTATATGTGGCGACTCTAGGCTATGGCACTGAAAGTTAAATCCAAGTGCAAAGCTCTGGCCTGAAGCCAGCAGTACCTGTGCGAGTGCTGAGTCAAAGCAGAAAGCTCTCTCCCTTTGTCTCTCTCCAAATATCTGTCTCTCACACAGAAGGATTGGCACAAAATGGCTGCCACTTATAATGCAGGAGGAGTCCCCTTTAAATAGCGCCCCCCACACCCCGCAGTGACTGGGAACCGTTCCCCTCTACCAGTCGCTGGGGGCGCCAGGCGCACAGATGGGGGGCACCACTGAAGTTCCGGATCGGGGCGCACCAAGGGCATTGCACCATGAAATGACGTCAGGATCTGCGCGCGCATCTGACCGGGCGCTGCGGTTTTGCGCCGCTGCTAAATCTTGACTGAAGTTCGCAAGAGGCGCAGATCGCGCCGCGCCTGGGCGCTAGCCGCTTAGCGCCCCACTTCTCCTCCTCCTAAGGCGCTAGCGGCTGGCGCTAACAACTGAATTTCTAGGTCTTAATCTTTTGGATGGATAAATATGATGGGCCACATTTTGCTGTAAAATCATGGCGAGGTTAATGGTGCTCACGTTTGAGGGGAGAGAGAGGTAGAGAGACGGCGAGGTTTAGGGCAAGAATTCCAGAGCTTAGGCTCTAGGCAGCTGTAAGCATGGCTGCCAATGGTGGAGCGATGAAAATCGGCGCTAAGCAAGAAGCCAGAAAAGGAGGCGCGCCGATCTCTGAGGGTTATAGTGCTGGAGAAGAAACTTCTTCACTCAGAGGGTGATGAGAATGTAGAACTTACTACCTACCGCATGGAGTAGTTGAAACAAATAGCATAAATGCATTTAAGGGGAAGCTCAATAAGTACATGAATGAGAAAGATATAGAAGGTTATGCTGATAGGGTGAGCTGAAGTAAGGTGGGAGGAGGCTCGTGTGGAGCATAAACACTGACGTAGATATTTTGGGCCGAATGGCCTGTTTCTGTTCTACAAATTCATTGTAAAGTAACATCTGCCCTACACGGCTCCATTCACCAACTGATCTAAATCCACCTGCAACCAATTCACTCACCAACAGTAAATTTTAGAATATTGGCCCAGAAATTTGGGTCCCAACGCGTGAGTACGCACGGGGTACTCACGCATAGGCCCAACGAAAGTGCCAGTTTTGTGCATGCACTGCACATGCGCGGGAAACCGGCACTTCCGTTCCCCTGAAAGAAGGGGTTGACAGGTGGAACGCGTGCGCCGGAGAGGCAGCGCGTGCGCATCGAACTTACGTTTTTTTTTCCAGGTTTCTCCGGGAGGGTAAGTCTCCAGCAGTTACACTTTTAAAAAGCAGGCGCAAGGCCTGCTTTTAACAAGGTAAGTGGTGAATTAATTAAAAATAAATCATTTTTTCCACAGGTTTATTATTTTTAAATACTTTAAAGAAAGGTAAGTTTATTTTTAGCCCCCTAAGAAAATGTAATTAATTTTTTCAAAAATTTAAATTATTGTTTAAAATAGTTATTTCATGTAATTTATAGTTATTTTAAAAATGTGATGCTTTTCAAAAAAATTTATTTGAAGTTTTAGTGATGTTTCGGGGCTTATAGTATTTATAGGTTTGACAGCTCTTCCTGTCAAACTTATGAATGAAGCATTCCCTGCTACCCTTGGCTTTCCATGGCCCGCGTGATCCCAGGGGACGCATCGAACTAACTGCACCCCTGGGATATGTAAGCACTGCGCGCCGGCAGTTGGAGGAGGCCCAGGATCGGAATCCCACGTGGGCCCACAGCTCAATGGCCAGCGCGCTAGGTAAGTGCAGGTCGGGGGCTTGCACCCGCGGGAAGCCCCCGACCCGAATTTCTGGACCATTATGTTTAGTCCTTTCTGGATCAATAACAAAAAATGATGAACAGTAATGGATCCTGAGGAACTCCACGATAACTGAAACCCAATCAGACCCATTGACATGAATAACAAATCTCTGATTCTGACGTTATGAGATTTCGGGGGAAAAATTCAGTTGCTTTGTGCCTAAGAGGGTGCTAACGGGGCACAAAACAACTAGCGCCCGGGCGCAGTGCCGCTGACACCTCCCGCGAAATTCAGTGGGAGGTTAGTGGCGGCGATAACTGTATCACCCGTGGCGCTGCGCCTCCGGCGATGACGTCATCGTCAGTGTTCGGGGCAGCACAACCTCAGACGCTACCAGTGAATTTCAGGCACAGGGGCGCTAACTTTTTCGGGCCGCTAAAAGTAGCGAAGTTAGCGACCCAAAGGGGACGCGACCCAATTTTGCCCCATAATTTTTTTCAATCTCACTCTCACCAGCACCCACACAGATCCATACAACGGGGGTCAGTTTGAGGGCAGCACAGTGGGGGATTAGTAAAGCAGAAGTGAGCACGAGCAAATGGAGGTACCCGATGAGGAGCAGGAGCATCTGGGTGTAGAGTGGAGGAATGAGATTCTGAGCTCCAGAGCCCACCTTTAAAAGAAGCAGAGCAGGAGGTTTCCCCTGGCTGGGGGGTCTAGAACGAGGGGTCATAGTCTCAGGATACAGGGTAGGACATTTAGGACTGAGAGGAGGAGAAATTTCTTCACTCAGAGGGTGGTGAACCTGTGGCATTCTCTACCACAGAAGGCTGTGGAGGCCAAGTCACTGAATATATTTAAGAAGGAGATAGATAGATTTCTAGACACAAAAGGCATCAAGGGGTTTAGGGAGAGAGCGGGAATATGGTATTGAGATAGAGGATCAGCCATGATCATATTTGTTATATCCGTGTAGCTTAATGTTGTGTCCTTCAATAATTAGACAACAGACTGCAGGGAACGATTAACAGGTGTTTACTCAATGTGGTTCAACTGCAACTGACTGTACAGATCACTACTCAGGGTTTATATACAGGTGTGGTCACTGCCGGTACTACAGGATACAGGAGCTGTAAAAAGTAGTTCTCCCCCTTAAAGGTACATACATTACAATTCCTCCCCTTTTAGATTAACAGTACCGTAACACTCATTTAACAATTAAATATCAAACTAATTACAATTAACACTTTTAACATGCAACATTAACTGAAAATAGTCTATTTATAAATTCAGTCTTTGGGGAGGCTTCCTGATTCTTTCTGGATGACGCCTTTCCCGAATGTCTCGTTCTTGGTGCGGAGGCGATTCTAACACCCTGTTGTCAGTTGATTCATCAGCTTCCAAAGCTATTGTTTCTGAGGTAGATGCGACCTGTACGTTGGGTTCCTCACCAGGTACGTATGGCCGAGACATGGGGTTGACTCGTTCCTGTGACTCTAGGATCTGGTCAGCATGGCGTCTCACAATGTTCTCCCCAACATCCACTGTGTACATTAGTGGCCCCTACCGTGTGCATATCATTCCTGGTTGCCATTTCTCTGTTTGGTAGTCGCGGGCCAAGACTGGTTGCCCTACATTGAAGCTCCTTGTCGGCTTCTCATTGATGTGCTGGAATTGCTTACTCTCAACATCTCTTCGTACATTTGGTCTGAGCAAATCCAGACGAGATCTCAACCTTCGGTTAAAGAACATCATGGCCGGGGCCTGGTTGGTGACTGCATGTGTTGCATTTCTGTAGGCTAACAGGAAATTGTCCACCTTATGCTGCAGTGGAATGTCGTCATCGTACATGGCCTTTACTGCTTTTTTAAAGATTTGTACAAACCTCTCAGCCAATCCATTTGTGGCTGGATGATACGGAGCGGATGTGTAATGCCTTACCCCATTCCTTTTCATAAATCTTCGAAACTCTTCGGACACAAACTGTGGTCCGTTATCAGAGCAAATCTGCTCTGGCAAGCCGTTCCTGGCAAAAATGGTCCGTAGGACTGCAATAGTTTTCTCCGTGGTGGTGGAGGACATTTTGATCACCTCAGGCCATTTTGAGTGCGCATCCACGGCTATTAAAAATATTGAGTCCATGAATGGACCAGCAAAATCAATATGCACCCGTTGCCATGGAGAGGAGGGCCACTCCCATGGGTGTAGAGGGGCATGTGGTGGTGCATTTTGGACCTTCTGGCATCCTGAGCAGCTCTTTGTCAGGTCCTCGATTTGCTGATTGATCCCCGACCACCACACATAAGCCCTAGCAAGGCTTTTCATTTTCACCCCTCCCAGCTGACCTTCGTGAAGCTCATTGAGCACTCTCTCCCTTAACTTGAGTGGAATTACCACTCGGGATCCACGCATCAAGGTCCCCTGGCATACTGACAGCTGTTCTCTTCTGGATGAGAATGCTGGCAACAGTGAGTCACCATGTGCTGGCCATCCCTTCACCGTCAATTCATATACCCGAGACAGTGTCGGGTCATTTCGGGTCTCCTTCTCTATACCAGCGTTAGTTACTGGCAAGCATTCAATTATAGTCGAATGAAATATTTCGACAGGATCCACTGCTGGTGCTTCCTCAGCAGTAGGCAGTGGCAGGCGTGATAGCCCATCAGCGTTTCCATGCTGTTTCGTGCCCTTATACTCGATTTCATATTGGTGCGCCCCTAGAAAAAGGGACCATCTTTGTAGCCATTGCGCAGTCATCACCGGAACGCCCTTCTTTGGATTAAAGATGGAGACAAATGGTTGGTGGTCAATCAGCAAGGTGAACTTCTGCCCGTGCAGATAGTGATTGAACTTTTTCACTCCCCACACTAGGCTGAGGGCCTCCCTGTCAATCTGGGCATAGTTATGCTCGACTGAGGTTAGTGACCGAGACGCAAAGGCTACTGGCCTCTCCGAGCCGTCCGGGAATTTGTGCAACAGCACCGCTCCAATGCCATAGGGTGATGCATCACACGCCAACCGAATTGGTAATGCTGGGTTGAAATGAGCCAACACCTCTTTTGATGTGATCAATGCTTTGCTCATCTGGAAAGCTCGTTTACATTCGTCACTCCACTTCCATGGTACCCCCGTCTGCAGTAGGGTGTTCAGTGGGTGTAGTACGGTAGACAAATTCGACAAGAACTTATGGTAGTAGTTCACCAGCCCGAGGAACGACTTCAGTTGTGACACATTTTCCGGTGCTGGAGCCTTGACTACTGCCTCAATCTTTTCAGGGGACTCTTTAGCAATAACATGGCCACAATACGAGATCTGCTTCTGGAAAAACTCGCATTTGTGGCGATTAGCTCGGAGCCCATATTCCTTCAATCTAGTGAGCACCTGCTCCAGGTTGGCGAGGTGATCACTGTCATTTTCGCCCATGACCAGGATGTCGTCCAAATAACACTGGATCCCTGGAATCCCTTGCAGAACTTGTTCCATTGCCCTTATATATAACATTCACCCTTATATTTCCTTTGGGGTAGACTTTTTTCCCTGTGTACATCTTCAAGACAATCTTTGTATCTCTCAAGGGTATATGTGAGAATAGCCGCTTGTAGTCCCTTCGGTTTTTGACTGTTAGGGCTGATCCTGTGTCCAATTCCATTTTCACTTGGACTCCTGCTATCTTGAGCGTGTACCCAGATAGTTTGGTGATCCTCCGTTTTGATCACATTATGTAGTTTCAGACAACCCAGCTCCTTGCTTCCGGAGTCTGTATCACTCTTCTGTTCGTCTGAACTACTCTCCGTCACCTTATGTACCTTCTTGTACTTCTCCTGTGGAGATTTCTTGCTGCTGGTTTTCTTTCCCGACCTGCAGACTCTTGCTATGTGTCCTACTTTTCCACACTGTCTGCACACTTTGTCCTTGAACCAGCAATCATTATGGTCGTGTGTTGTTTGCCGCTGCGATTGCACTTCACTGTTCCGTATGACATTTCATTTGTGCCATATTCTTGCTGTCTCCGTTGTATCTCTGCAGCACCCTGTGCTGCTGCTTCGTGTGATACTGCAATGCTGAAAGCCTTGTCCAGCGTAAGATCCTTTTCTGATAGAAGCCGTTTCTGGGTTCCTTCACTTTGAAGCTCACACACAAACTTGTCCCTTAAAGTATCTGCTAGTCCCGTTCCAAACTGGCAGTGTTTCGATAGCTTGCGCAGTTCCATTAAATACTCCGCATTGCTTTCATCTTTATGCTGGTTCCTTTTGTGAAACTTAAATCTTTCTGCTATCAGCAGCGGTGTGGGGTTTATGTGGTCCTGTAGGATTGACACTATGTTTTCAAAATCCTTTTCTACTGGCTTCTCTGGGGTTACTAGGTTTCGTAGTAAGACATACGTTTTTGCACCCATTGAATTCAACAATACCAGTGCTTTCTTGTCATCTGGCACTTCATTCGCCTTGCAGTATACTTCTATGCGTTCGACATATGTCGTCCAATCTTCGACTTCATTGTCGAACGCTGTGATACTGCCACTCTTCGGCATTTTTGGGTGTGGTTAGACTGGCTTAAAATTGTGTCTCCCGCGCTTTCCTTTCTTCCCCGCTGTGGCTTAAAATGGCGTCTCCCGCACTTTCCTTTCTTCCCTGCTGCGGCTTGAAATGGCGTCTCCCGCGCTGCTGCCAACGCCGCTCTCGGTGGCCCTCGTGGCAAATGGCGACGCCCTGTGGGTTTTGTGCGCTGCTGCCAACGCCGCTCTCGGTGGTCCTCGTGGCAAATGGCGATGCCCTGTGGGTTTTGTGCGCTGCTCCTGCGCTGCTGCCAATGCCGCTCTCTGCGGTCCTCGTGGCAATGGCAGCGCCTCGCGTTTTCCTGCGTGCCTCTATTCTCCGTTGACGCTGCTCGGCCCTTGAACACCGGCTGCGCTCTGCTCTCTCTCGTCTCTCTCCCCGTTGACGCCACTTGGTCCTGAACACCAGCTGCGCCCTGTGTGCTCTTCCCTCTCTCCCCCGTCGACGCTGCTCGGCCTTTTTCTGTGCCGCTCAGTCGGCTCCAGCCGCCGCTGTCCGGGAAGGGTCTGCGCAGTACCTGTTGCCAGCCCGTTTCGCTGGACCACCGTGATTGAAAAGCCAAGCCTGGTTCTCGACAGCCTCCCCTGCATGCTCAAATCTCCACTGGATGACTGGGCGGTTGCCCGTGGTCGACGTCCGTGCTTCTGGACTCAACCTCCTTCCACTGTTCCCCAGGAGCGAATCCCTGGGAGGTGATGCAGAGTTGCAGGTAGGTTCGAATCTGCGTCATCGCCAATGTTATATCCGTGCATCTTAATGTTGTGTCCTTCAATAATTAGACAACAGACTGCAGGGAACGATTAACAGGTGTTTACTCAACGTGGTTCAAACTGCAACTGACTGTACAGATCACTTCTCAGGGTTTATATACAGGTGTGGCCATTGCTGGTACTACAGGATACAGGAGCTGTTAAAAGTAGTTCTCCCCCTTAAAGGTACATACATTACAATTTTGTATGGCGGAGCAATCTCGAAGGTCCGAATGGCCTACTCCTGCTCCTATTTTTCTATGTTTTCTATGATTCTTACGAGAGATTGTTGGTGTTATTGGCCGACTTTCCCAGGAGCTTTCAACACATGACGGCAGTGTGGAACAGTCTACTTGCTCACGTTCTTTGGGTTCTTATGCACGGCACTGAAAGGCTGCAACCAACCTTGGAGCAAGTGGCAGCTCAAGAGACATCTGCAGTGCAGCCCCTCATCACAGAGGCCACAGTGGCAGTTTTTACCTCTCACCTGAATGCTCAGACTGCAGCCATACCCACTTTGGGCTATAATGTCACTTCCTTCTCTGACAGGACAGAGCCATCAATAGGGGCTACAATAATGTAATGGCCCAGAAATTCAGGTCCCCACGCATGAGTACACACTGGGTACTCACACGTAGGCCCAACGAAAGTGCCGGTTTCGTGCATGCACTGCGCATGCGTGGGAAACCGGAACTTCCGTTCCCTTGAAAGAAGGGGTTGAGAGGTGGAACGCATGCGCCGGAGAGGCAGCGTGTGTGCATCGAACTTACGTTTTTTTTGCAGGTTTCTCCAGAAGGGTAAGTCTCCAGAAGTTACACTTTTAAAAAGCAGGCACAAGGCCTGCTTTTAACAAGGTAAGTGGTGAATTAATTAAAATTAAAGCATTTTTTCCACAGACTTATTATTTTTAAATACTTTAAAGAAAGGTAAGTTTATTTTTAGCCCCGTTAGAAAATGTAATTAATTTTTTCAAAAATTTAAATTATTGTTTAAAATAGTTATTTCATGTAATTTATAGTTATTTTAAAAATGTGATTTAAAAAAAAATTATTTGAAGTTTTAGTTATGTTTTGGGGCTTATAGTATTTATAGGTTTGACAGCTCTTCCTGTCAAATTTATGAATGAAGCATTCCCTGCTACCATTGGCTCTCCATGGCCCACGTGATCCCAGGGGACGCTTCGAACTAACTGCGCCCCTGGGATACGCAAGCACTGCGCGCCGGCAGTTGGAGCAGGCCCAGGATCGGAATCCCACGCCGTCCCACAGCACAACGGCTGGCGCTCTAGGTAAGTGCAGGTAGAAGGCTTGCATCCACGGGAAGCCCCCAACCTGAATTTCTGGGCCGTTATATCGGAACATTAGGAACAGGAGGAGGCCATCCAGCCCCTCGAGCCTGTTCCGCCGTTCAGTTAGATCATGGCTGATCTGCACCTCAACTCCATTTACCCGGTTTTGCTCCCTATCTCTTGTTACCCATACCCAACAAAAATCCATCAGTCTTGAAAACTTTAATTGTCACTCAGCATCCACAGACTTTTGGGGGAGAGAGTTCCAGATTTTTACTGCCCTTAATGTGAAAAAATTCATCCTGATTTTGCTCCTGAATGGCCTATCTCTAATTTTAAGATTCACCATACACTGTTTCATCATGGTGAGGCCCCTTTAATTTGACGGCTCAAACCGTGACTTCACAGGGCATGTCCCTTACACTGCGCATCACAATGAGATCAGACATCACAATAGGTTTGTAAACTGGGTACATTTAAGGTTGAAGCTGCATAACCATTTTAAGTGAAGGTAAGAGAGCTGCACTGACTGTAACTAACTTGCTGATCTATCTAGGAGTGAATGTGGTCGGGTAGAAGATCTGAACAGATTAACTTTGTGATGGGAGCACAAACAATGAAAATATTATCAACCAGCAGATTAGACAGAAGGCTGTGGACATTGAAAGGTTAATCTTGTATCATTATTTGTGAAAGTCATAACGAGCATTATGAACACTTTAGCAGATCCAGAAGTATTGATGCGCAGTCAGGTGGAACAGTTCAATTAAATTTCATTAATCAATTTTCTCTGGTGTTGCTGGTAGCCTGGGGCCTGAAGCCTAGTTACTGGTGGTTACTCAGCCCCAATCTCGGGTCCCTCACTGTCGGCCTCACTGATCACCTGCTGCCAGTCCTTGAGTTTGGTGCTTATTCGCTGTTGTTGTAAATGTTGCTGTATACTACCTAACATTATTCATCAAGCATAAAAATGTTTGAGGAGATCACTAGCATGGTGGCAGCTAATGTCTATGGCTGTTGTCTATATGGACTTCCAGAAGGCATTTGATAATGTTCCAAACTGGAGATTATTAGCAAAAATGGGACTGCATGGAATTGGAGGTAACCTTGTGACATGGGTTGGTAATTGGTTAGGAGATAGGAGACAGAGAGTAGGGAGAAAAGGAATGTTCTCTGATTGGCGGAATGTAATGAGTGGCGATCTCCAGGGATCTGTACTGGGGCCTCAGCGTTTCAATATATCATTCAATGACTTAGATGAAGGAATAGAGTGCCATATATCCAAGTTTGCTGATGACAGTAAGTTAGGTGGCACAGTAAATAGTGTAGATGGGAGCGTAAAGTTGCAAAGGGACATCGATAGATTGGCCCAATGGAAGTGCTGGTTTTGTGCGTGCACTGCGCATGCGCAGGAAACCGGCACTTCCGTTCCCCTGAAAGAAGGAGTTCAGAGTTCGAACGCGTGCGCAGGAGAGGCTGCGCGTGCGCATCGAACTTAAGCTCTATTTTGCAGGTTTTCCCGGGAGGGTAAGTCTCCAGAAGTTAGACATTTTAAAAGCAGGCGTAAGGCCTGCTTTTTACAAGGTAAGTGGTGAATTAATTAAAACTAAAACGTTTTTTCCACAGGTTTATTATTTTTAAATACTTTAAAGAAAGGTAAGTTTATTTTTAGCCCCGTTAGAAAATAAAATTATTTTTTCAAAAATTTAAATTATTGTTTGAAATAGTTATTTCATGTAATTTATAGTTTATTTAAAAAATGTGATGGTTTTTATTAAAATTTATTTGAAGATTTAGTGATGTTTTGGGGCCCGTAGTATTTCTAAGTTTTGACAGCTCTTCCTGTCAAACTTATGAATGGAGCATTCCCTGCTCCGATTGGCTCCCCATGGCCCACGTGATCCCAGGGGACGCATCGAACTAACTGCACCCCTGGGATATGCAAGCACTGCGCGCCGGCAGTTGGAGCAGGCCCAGGATCGGAATTCCACGGGGGCCCACAGCTCAACGGCCGGCGCGCAAGGTAAGTGCAGGTCGGGGGCTTACACCCGCGGGAAGCCTCCGACCTGAATTTCTGGGCCATTAAGTGAGTGGGCAAAACTGCGGCAGATGGAGTTCAATGTGGGGAAGTGCGAACTCATGCACTGTGGACCTAAGAAAGATAGATCAGAATATTTTCTAAATGGTGAGATACTAGGAACTGATGGATAGGCCCAAAAAGTAATTTAAAAGCTAATGGAATATTAGCCTTTAGCTCACAGGGGCGGGAATACAGATGGCTGGAAGTTCTGCAACAGTTGTATAGAGTTCTGGTTAGACCATATCTTTTTTTTATTTGTTCCTGGGATGTGGGCATCACTGGCAAAGCCAGCATTTATTGCCCATCCCTAATTGCCCTTCAGAAGGTGGTGGTGAGCTGCTTTCTTGAAAAGCAGCAATCCATGTGGTGAATGTACTCCCACAGTGCTGTTTGGCAGAGAGTTCCAGGATATTGACCCAGCGACAATGAAGGAACAGCGATATATTTCCAAGTCAGGATGGTGTGTGACTTGGATGGGAAATTGGAGATGATGATGTTCCCATGTGCTTGCTGCCCTTCTCCTTCTAGGTGGTAGAGGTCACGGGTTTGGGAGGTGCTGTTGAAGAATCTTTAGTGAATTGCTGCAGTGCCTTTTGTAGATGGTACACTCTGCAGCCAGGGTGCGCCGATGGTGGAGGGAGTGAATGTTTAAGGTGGTGGATGGGGTGCCAATCAAATGGGCTGTTTTACCCATCTCGTCTCGTTTTGAATACCTCTTACTGTCTCTTCACTTCTTTTTTGTTCTCTCCCAGCCTGGCCTTCAGCCTTGACAAAGGGTTTGACCTGAAACGTTGACTCTATTTTCTCTCCACGGATGTTGCCTGGCCTGCTGAGTTTTTCCAGGATTTTCTGTTGTTATTTCTGGAACACAAGTCTTCAGCATGACAGTTGGAATGTTGTTGGGGCCCATAGCCTTTGCTGTATCCAGTGCGCTCAGCCGTTTCTTGATATCACGTGGAGAGAATTGAATTGGCTAAAGTCTGGCTTCTGTGATGGTGGGGACCCCAGGAGGAGGCTGAGATGGATCATCCACTCGGCACTTCTGGCTGAAGATTGTTGCCACGCTTCAGCCTTGTCTTTTGCACTCACGTGCTGGGCTCCACCATCATTGAGCAGGGATGTTCATGGATCCTCCTCCTCCCATTACTTGTTTAATTGTCCACCTCCATTTACGACTGGATGTGGCAGGACTGTAGAGTTTTGTTCTGATCCGGAGTAATGCTGGAGTATTGCCTTCAGTTCTGGGCATTGCACCTCAGGTCTTAGAGATGGTGCAGTTTAGATTTGCCAGAATGATACCGGGACATTGAGGGTTAAATTATGAGGACATGTTGCATAGACAAAGCTTGTATTCTCTCGAGTACACAAGATTAAGGGGTGATTTAATTGAGGTGTTTAAGATGATTAAAGGATATGATAGAGTAGATAGAGAGAAACTATTTCCTCTGATGGAGTCCAGAATGAGGGGCATAACCTTAATTTTAGAGCTAGGCTGCTCTGAAGCACTTCTTTATACAAAGGGTAGTGGAAATCAGTAACTCTCTTCCCCAAACAGCCGTTGAGGTGACATCAATTGAAAATGTCAAAAAATAGAATGATAGATTTATGCTTAAATGGTATGGATTTAAGATCACCCATAATCTAATTGAATAGTGGAACAGTCTCGAGGGGCTGAATGGCTTACTTCTGTTCTATGTTCCTAAGTTTATCAAAGGATATGCATCAAAGGCAAGTAAATGTATTTGAGGTACATATCAGCCATCATCTAATTAAATGGTGGAATGGGCTTGAGTGGCTGAATGGCCTACTCCTGTTGCTGTAAATGTGTACAACTACTTAACATCAGTGGTAGTGTAGGAACGGAGGTTCCTATCAAAAAGACTGAGTTCGACTCAGGTAATTAAATTAATGAACTTTAATGAAATCAAGCGAGTTTAAACTGGAAACTGCTAGGACACATCAATAACAGGTCTACTCTCCTTGAGGGCTCCACGAGGACTGATCTGATCAGGGGAGTGACGTCATGACGTTCTTCCCGCCATTGGGGCATCACGTGACTAACGGCATGACATCATCACGTGCTGTAAAGGTAACTGGGCATTGTACAGTCAAACAGTGTAATTAAAGGTACAGGCACAGACAGTAACTACATTGCTGTTAAAGGAATTATGTACAACCGCTCTGAGTCCTTTGGTGGCTCCGCCACAGTAGAAGGCAAATAATCCCATCGCCGCCCACCACCCACGCACCCTGTTCTCTGGTTCATAACCACGTGGAAACTTATTACTGCTTTCTAGTGCATAATGTCAGTTTAACTAAATGAAGCCCAAGGGTTTGCCAAACACTTTCATCAAAGGGAGGCTGCTTTAATTGAATGGTCAAACCGTGACATCACAGAGCAAGCCTCACGCTCACACTGTGCATCACAATGAGATCAGACATCACAATAGGTTTGTGAACTGGGTACATTTGAAGCAGAAGCGGTCTACATCCCACCACACGCTAATGCCAAACTAGCACTGAAGGACCTCTACAGGGCCATCAGCGAACAACAAACTGCGCACCCAGACAGAGCTTTTATCGTCGCGGGGGACTTCAATCACACAAACCTAAAAACTGTACTACCGAAATTCCACCAGAATGTCTCCTGCCCCACAAGAGGGGAGAACACACTGGATCAAGTCTACACGAGCATTGTAGACGCTTACAAGGCCATTCCCTGCCCCCACCTTGGGAAGTCTGACCACCTCTCTCTGTTTCTAGCCCCGGCATACAAACCGCTCATCAAAAGAGAGAGAACATCAATGAGAGCAGTGAAAGTATGGCCAGAGGGGGCAGTATCGGAGCTTCAGGATTGCTTTGAACGCACTGATTGGGGCATGTTTGCCCACAATGACATCGAAGAATACGCATCCACAGTGCTATTCTACATCAACAGCTGCGTCGAGGTCGTCACGACCCACAAAAATATCAGGTCATACCCCAACCAGAAACCCTGGATGAACGGAGAGGTCCGCTCACTGTTGAAAGCACGCGACGCAGCATTCAAATCTGGCGACGCGGCGGCTTACAGAGCAGCTAGGACCAACCTAAAAAAGGGTATCAGGACTGCCAAATGGAAACAGACACTGCGGATAGAGGATCACTTCCGCAACAACTCGGACCCCCGGCGCATGTGGCAAGGCATCCAGTCGATCACTGACTACAAGGGCAAAAACACCAGTCCCCCAGTCAGCGACGCCTCCCTTCCGGAGGAACTTAACAACTTCTACGCTCGCTTCGACAGGGACAACAAGGAGCCGGCTACCAAAGCCTTGCCACCCCCGGAAGACCAGGTGCTGACTCTGTCGACCTCCGACGTAAGGGGCGCTCTACGCAGAGTGAACACACGAAAGGCTACTGGACCGGATAGCATCCCTGGACGGGTACTCAAGGAATGTGCTGATCAGCTGGCTGATGTCTTCACCGCCATCTTCAACCTGTCATTGGCCCAGGCAGTAGTCCCTACATGCTTCAAGACCGCCACTATCATTCCTGTGCCTAAACAAGCGGCTGTGACGTGTCTGAACGACTATCGACCTGTCGCACTCACACCCATCATCATGAAGTGTTTCGAGAGACTGGTCTTAGCCCACATCAAAGCCAGTGTTCCTGCCTCCCTTGACCAACACCAGTTTGCCTATCGGGCAAACAGATCAACGGAGGATGCAATCACAACTGCTCTACACTCGGCACTGAATCACCTAGATGGTAAGGAGACCTACATCAGAATGTTGTTTATAGACTACAGCTCAGCATTCAACACTATCGTCCCCAACAAGCTGGCCACCAAACTCCAAACTCTTGGCCTGAACACTTCCCTCTGCAACTGGACCCTTGACTTCCTAACAAACAGACCCCAGTCTGTCAAATTAGGTAACCACACCTCCCCCCCCACTGACCCTGAACACGGGGGCCCCACAAGGATGTGTGCTGAGCCCCCTCCTTTACTCCCTCTTCACCCACGACTGTGTGGCTGTTAATGGTTCCAACACCATCATCAAGTTCGCAGATGACACCACGGTAGTAGGCCAGATCACCAACAACGATGAGTCAGCCTATAGGGAGGAGGTCCAGCATCTCGTGAAGTGGTGCGCCGACAACAACCTGGCCCTTAACACCAAGAAAACAAAGGAAATAATCGTGGACTTCAGGAAGTCCAAAGGCGGAAGTCACACCCCCATCCACATCAATGGGGCAGAAGTGGAAAGGGTGGCCAGCTTTAAGTTCCTCGGAGTCCACATCACGGAAGACCTCTCCTGGTCCCTCAACACCTCCTCTCTGGTGAAGAAGGCCCAGCAGCGCCTATATTTCTTGAGGAGGCTGAAGGGATGTAATCTGTCACCCCCGATCCTCTCTAACTTCTACCGCTGCACTATAGAGAGCATCCTGACAAACTGTATCACGGTATGGTACGGCAGCTGTAGCTCCCATGACCGGAAAGCCCTGCAGCGGGTAGTCAAAACTGCCCAACGCATTACCGGCACCCGGCTACCGACCATAGAACATATATATCAGAAACGCTGCCTACGGAGGGCACGGTCCATCATCAAAGACCCTACCCACCCCAGCCACAGTCTGTTCGCCCTCCTACCATCTGGAAGACGCTACAGATGCATTCGCACCTGTACGACCAGATTTAGGAACAGCTTTTTTCCCAGGGCTGTCATCCTACTGAACTCCACAAATAAACATTAAAGCCTGCACATCTGCCGATGCACTTTATTATGGTCATATTTATGCTAATATATATGTACAAATGTATGTTGAAATGTTAAGTGTCCTAATCCAAATTGTACACTCTCGGGAGCCGCAAGCCTACTGTAGTGGCGCTTCTTAGTTTCCAAACAGGCAGGCCACTGAGCTGTGGGGTCTTTAACAACGAGTAGACGCGTGTCGAAATAAAACGTTCCCAAATGTAGCTTTGTCTTTTAAACTGTTTACTATAACACTTAACAAACGGAATTACAAAGCAAACACTTATAAATGAACACGGTCAAAAACTGTACTGCTCCAAACCTCACAGCTTCTGCCTCTTTCACCACGTGCAGTTTAAAACTGTAAGATGGCTGCACCCATGTGTGGCTTAGGGACTGTTCCATTGTGGCAAGAATGAAGGGGGTGTCGGACTATACTACTGGAGCAAGAAAATAGGGGGTTTCTTAATACAATAAGTCGTTCAGGTAAATTAACTGTATTATGCCATTTAGCCACTATTTTAAAGTATTTTCTTAAGCTTTTATGGCTCTTACATTCCGGCCCCTAATTGACTAGGCACATGAAGCATATCAATTACTCAAACATTAAGACTCATAAACTAATGAGTTCAACATATTTACAATACAAGTGTCCACTTTTTTCTTTCGTTCAGGAGCTTTTCACGCTGCTTCTTGTAGCAGGCAGAGCTTTGTGATCGGTCTCTCCAGGGTACTGGTCTTGGTTTGCAAACAGACGCGACGAATGACGCCTCTGGAGTCTGGCATGGTCTTAATTATTTTTCCCATCAACCAAGAATTTCTAGGGGCTGAATCATCCACAATTAAGACAGTGTCTCCGACGATGAAGTTCCTCTTTATTTTGGACCATTTTTGACGCTCCTGTAGCAGAGGTAAGTATTCTCTTGTCCATCTGGTCCAGAAGAGGTCTGACATATACTGAACTTGCCTCCACTTCCGACGGGCATACAGATCTTCCTTTTTGAAGACTCCCGGGGGCATGGCTGGCTGTGTTTTCAACAACAACAGGTGGTTCGGAGTCAGGGCTTCGAGGTCATTGGGATCATCTGATGTCTTAGTTATCGGTCGGTCATTAATGATGGCTTCGACCTCGCACAGAACGGTTTGGAGTCCCTCGTCGTCCAGCGCTTGCTGCTTCAGTACAGAACTGAGTAGTTTTCTTACGGTGCGTATCTGTCTTTCCCAGACACCTCCGTGGTGGGATGCAGCCGGAGGATTGAAGATCCACTTAATTCCTGTTTGCATCATGGCTTCCTGTATTTTAAGCTGATTCCAACCTTCAATAGCTTCCCGTAGTTCTCTCTCCGCACCGACGAAATTAGTGCCATTATCAGAACGCATAATGGACACCTGTCCTCTTCTACAGACAAAGCGCCGCAAGGCGTTAATACAGGAATCAGTGTCAAGCGTGTGTGCCACCTCAATATGAACTGCTCTGATGGTCAAACAAGTGAAAAGCACACCATATCTCTTGACAAGGCTCCGTCCTCGCTTTACCTCGAAAGGCCCGAAATAGTCCACCCCTACGTTTGTAAATGGGGGCTTGTCTGGTAACAAACGGTCTTCAGGCAGGTCTGCCATTTTCTGCTCCCCAGCTCTAGCATGTAACCGTCTGCAAACAATACATTCAGAGAGTATTTTTCTTATTACGGAATTAGCTCCTGGAATCCAGTATCTTTGTCTTAGCTTCGCAAGCACGTGATTCCTCCCACTGTGTCCAATACTCTGGTGTATATGCTGAAGAATGAGAGTAGCAACCCGGAGGTCCTTAGAAAGGATAGCAGGATGCTTGGCCTCCTCTGGCATAGCAGATTTGTTTAGTCTCCCTCCCACCCTCAGTACTCCATCTTGCAGTGTAGGGTCCAGCTTGTAGATATGACTACCTTTCTTGATTGGAGTATTTTGCTGTAGAGCTTCGGTTTCTTCTGGGTATCTTTGTCTTTGACTGAAGCAAACTATCTCCTCCTCAGCCTTGGCCAAATCCTCCACGGTCAATGAATTCTTGCTCAATGTGGTCTTGTGCTGATGCATATACTGCTGTAGAAGCATTCTCTGCTTATCAGGGTTACTTTCAGACTGACTGATAGTGGCTCGGTACTCTTTTCTCTTACCGCTCAGGTGTAGCAGCAACTCTTTCAACCTTAGAAACCATGCAACTGCTTTCCTCAACTGGTGCCATCCTGAGAAATGGTTAACAAGCTTGTTCACTGTGTCAAAGTTCTCTTTCGTAGTTATGAAATTTACTGTGACTGATCTCTTGACTTCGACGTCGTCTTCAGTAATCTGACTTGGCATATCTGGTCTTTCTGGCCATGATCTCTCTGTTTCCAGCAGATAACTTGGGCCTTGTATCCAAGTTTCACTCCTCATGAAGTTTTCAGCCTTCAATCCCCGTGAGGCTTGATCTGCTGGATTTAATGAGGTGTTTACATACCTCCATTGAGATGGTTGTGTAGCTTCTCTAATGGATGAGATTCTGTTTGCTACGAAGGTCTTGAAGCGTATCTTCTCATTCTCTATATACTTCAGCACCGTCGTGCTATCCGTCCAGAAGACAGATTCTTCTAATGGGAGCTGTAACTCTTTACGCATCACCTGGTCAACTTTAACTGCAACAACCGCTGCCGTCAATTCCAGTCTCGGGATGGTGACCTGCTTCAGCGGAGCCACCCTGGATTTTCCCATGAGGAAGGCACAATGTTTCTGGCCCTGTTGATTTGTCAGCAAGAGGTAGGTAGCCGTGCCATAGCCGTCCTCACTGGCGTCCGAGAAATGATGTAGTTGAGCCGTCTTTGTAACTCCAAAACTCGCGGGCTTGATGCATCTACTGACGTTGAAGCTAGAAAGTTGTTGCAAATCTGTCAGCCATCTGTGCCATCTCTGAGCTTGACCTTCTGGGATATCTTCATCCCATCCTCTCTTGTCTCTACACAGCTCTCGTAGCATCAGCTTCACCGGCAGAATGAGTGGTGCCAGGAATCCGAGAGGGTCGTAGATGGAACTGACCACGGAGAGAATCCCTCGTCTTGTGGATGGTCTTTCGTTCACCATTATCCTGAAGTTGAACGTGTCTGACTCGATGCACCATTGTACACCAAGAGCTCTCTCGATAGGAAGGACATCGTGGCTCAGGTCCAGATCTTTGACTTCAGTGGCTCTTTCCTTTTCTGGGATAGAAGCTAGAACTGCTCTGCTGTTGCTTATCCACTTAGTCAGATGGAATCCTCCATTCGAACACAGAGTTCTAAGGTCTCTTGATGGTGCGATGGCATCGTCTTCTGTTGACACGGACTTCAGACAGTCATCGACATAAAAGTTTCTGAAGATTGTCTCCACAGCCTCGGACGGTGCTTTGCCCTTGCCATCTTCTGCAGTTTTTCTGAGAGCGTAGCTTGCACAGCTGGGAGATGATGTGGCTCCAAACAGGTGTACGGCCATTCTACATTCCACCATCGCTTCACTAACGTCGCCATCTGGCCACCAAAGGAAACGCAGAAGATCAGCATCTTCGTCAGGGATTCTGACTTGGTAGAACATTGATTCTATGTCTGCCATCATGGCAACGAGCTCTTGTCTAAACCTAGTCAAGACGCCAATGAGGGTATTAGTAAGATCAGGACCTTGAAGCAGCTGGTCATTCAATGAAGTTCCTCTGAATGAGGCGGCGCAGTCAAACACTACACGGATCTTTTTCTTCTTTGGGTGATACACCCCGTGATGAGGAATGTACCAGACCTTTCCATCGTCTCTGTTCAACTGTTCTTCGGGCACTTTTACAGCATAGCCTTTCGCTATGATGTTTCTCATGAAGTCTTTGTAGTCTTCGTGAAAGTCGGGGTTCTTGTTCAGCTTTCTCTTTAGACTGATGGCGCGTTGCTCTGCTATGCAGCGATTGTTCGGCATCTTCGCGGTCTGTCTTCTCAGTGGCAAACCAATGTGATAGTGGCCATCAATGAACTGTGTAGACCTTGTCATCAAACCCATGAACTGATGGTCTTCTTGTGACATCTCTGTCTTTTCCTCACAGCTGCGTTCTGAGAAGTCTGCGTTGAACTGCTGTATCAACAGCTCTTCAATGCTTGCGATAGAGATGCGATTAACTGCGACGTTTTGTCGTTCCTCCTTGTTCGACTTGTGGCCATCATCTCTCCTTACCGGTCCATTGATTACCCATCCAAGGGCTGTCCTGACGGCGTAGGGTCCGTCATCCTTGCTGTTTATCACCTGCCATGGCTCCATAGTTTTGTAGGCATTGGTTCCAATTAATAGGCCAATTTCTGCTTCAATGTATGGGAGACGCACCTTTTCTAGGTAGGGCCATCTATCCACATCCTTCTGCAGGGCTAGGTTCCCTATTCTAACAGGAATCTCCCTCTGTGTGAAAATATTAGGCAGGTCTATGAAGTCCTTCTCTTCAAGTCCACGCACTTCTAAGTCTGACAGGATATAACTTTGCATTGACTCCTCATGACCCATGGTGCGTAATAGGATTTCTGTTCTTCTGCCTCTAACGTTCAGCTGTCGCATGAGTGATTCTGTGCAGAACGTTGCTGAACTACCTGGATCCATGAAGGCGTAAGTCTCCACAACCTTCTCACTCCTCTTAGACTTGATCCTTACTGGTACGATGGCAAGAATACAGTCACTGTCACCGGCCCCAGTGAGTCCACAAGTCTCTGGTTCTAGCGACACCAGAGCACTTGAAACAACCTTCTCGTCGGTATTGTTTTCTTCACTCTTCTTAGAGACTTGTTCTTCTTTATGGATATGCAGCAGACTGGGATGTTTCCGAGTGCACTCTCTGCATGTTGTTCTTTGCTTACAGTTTCTACTCAGGTGCCCCTGAGAGAGACATCCAAAACATAGGTCGTTGTACTTCAGGAATTCGATTCTGTCCTTATGTGGCTGTGCTTTGATGTCGCTGCAGAAATCCAATGTATGATTCTTCTGGCAGAATAAGCATGGCTTCTGAAAGGCATTAGCAGGCGTCACTGTGCTGCTCTTTTTGGGAGATGAGTTCTGGGGCCTTTCTTCCTCGGCCTGAGTGACGATAGTTGCAAAGCTGCTTCCCCTGGAACCACCTTTCCTGAGAGTCTTTGATTCAGCAGGCTTGGCTTTCACTCTTCCATCGGTGGTCGGGCTGACATCCTGGATGTTTCCAAACAATGGGTCCCTAGCAATTTTAGCCTGTTTGTCTATGAAATTCACTAAGTCTGCAAACCTGGCTCTACTTTTCCGTCTCTCCATTATCTCAAAGGCTGTTCTTCTCCATTGTTCTCTCATCCTGTAAGGAAGCTTAGAGATGACGATTCTCATAGTCGTAGGATTGTCCATCTCTTCCATGAATTCAACATCCTCCATGGTGTTGCGACATCCTATGAGGAAGAGAACATATGCGTTCAATGCCTCTCCGTCTTCCGATCTGATCTGTGGCCACTTGGTAGCCTTTTCGATATATGCAGTGGCTATCTTCAGCTCGTTACCATAGTGCTCCTGCAGCAACTTCCTGGCTTCTATGTATCCCCGGTCCGGTCTCATGTGTTCACAGCTTCTGACCAGGTCTTGTGGTTTACCACTGGTGTACTGTCCCAGGTAGTACAACTTATCACTGCTGCTCTCTGTCTTGGAGTCAATGGCTTGTTCAAAGGATCTGATGAAGGGCTTATACTTGAGTGGGTCACCTTGGAACACTGGTATGTCTCTTTGAGGGAGTCGAAACAGATTCTGTTGTTTTACAAGCATCTCTGTAATTTCGTTCTGACGTTGCATCACTCGGTATAGGCTTCTCCCTGTGTCTTCAGGCCTCTGGTGGTCATCAGCAGGGTCTAGTCTAGACCGTCTGACGTCTGGGGTAGCATCACGTGCTCCTGTTAATGGAGAGGCCACTCTTCCACGCTGTAATGCCGGGGAATTGCTTTCGGGCTCTGTTGTAACTCTTGAAGGTGCCCTGGATCCAACTCTATGTGGCAACGTTGACTGGCAGTGGCTCCCGCCGTCCCGTGAGCCTTCATAATCTTCGTACGCACTCAACCTGGCATCTGAGACCTCGATAGCTGTTTTCATCTCCAGCCGTTCTTTCTTTGCCTGCACCTGGGCCCGCTGGGCCTGTTGGGCCTGCGCTTGGGCCTGCAGTTGGGCCTGTTGGGCCTGCAGTTGAGCCTGCAGTTGGGCCTCTTGGACCTGCAGTTGGGCCTCTTCCCGTTCAAGAGCTTGCTTCTCATCTAAAGATGCTGCGCGCGCCATCAACGCCGCCCGTTCAGCCTCCGCTCTCATGCGTCACGCCGAGCTTGTGGTAGAAGCGACTGACCTGCGTCCAGAAACAGAGCTACCTTCTTTTCGATTTTTGCTCGGTCTGGCGGAAGTCTCTGAAATGCTATCGTCTGGTCCGACTTCATCGTCAACCTTATCTTTCTCTGCTGTATCAGCATCTTGACGAATTTTTAACATCCACTGCTCCGTGGCCTTGATATAGTCCTTAATGCTGGTTGATTTAAGATCAAACCAGTCGTGCTGATCAGTGTTTCCCTCTTCTTCAGACAGAAGTGCTAATACATCTTCATTGAGTATATTAAATTCTTCATGCAGCTTGGAGAAATCGTAATACATCATGTCTTCAGCTTTCTTAATATTAGCATTATCTTCCATGAGACGATCAATTATCTTCATTTTTCCAGTTATCTGAACTAATTTAGCCTTCCTTGCACCTATGCTTCTATGTAACTTCTCTTCCCTTGCCTTTGGGGTGAGCTTTATTTCCCTCTTTTGGCCAGCAATCCTTCTGGCTGGGGGAAGCTCCTGGCTCCTTAAGGCCTTGGCCATTTTACCCGCAGCTCTTATTTAGCTTCTCAACAGAATGAACAAAGCAAGTAACAGTCACTGTACCTTCGCTTTCTTAAATTGTCGTCTGGCTCCGTGACCATTCATGTATACGTTTGCCGACGATTCCGTCCCTTCCTTCTTAGGGAGCTAGTTTTTGACTAGTGTAGTGGCGCTTCTTAGTTTCCAAACAGGCAGGCCACTGAGCTGTGGGGCCTTTAACAACGAGTAGACGCGTGTCGAAATAAAACGTTCCCAAACGTAGCTTTGTCTTTTAAACTGTTTACTATAACACTTAACAAACGGAATTACAAAGCAAACACGTATAAACGAACACGGTCAAAAACTGTACTGCTCCAAACCTCACAGCTTCTGCCTCTTTCACCACGTGCAGTTTAAAACTGTAAGATGGCTGCACCCATGTGTGGCTTAGGGACTGTTCCATTGTGCCAAGAATGAAGGGGGTGTCGGACTATACTACTGGAGCAAGAAAATAGGGGGTTTCTTAATACAATAAGTCGTTCAGGTAAATTAACTATTATGCCATTTAGCCACTATTTTAAAGTATTTTCTTAAGCTTTTATGGCTCTTACACCTACATTTCGTTGTACTGCACTTGTGCACTAACAATGACAATAAAAGTTGATTTGATTTGATTTGATTTGAGGAGGCTGCGCAACCAGTTATATGAGGGAAATGGAGGTGCACTGACTGACTGACTGACTGACTAATTGGCTGATCTATCTAGGATTGAATGTAGTTGGGTAGAAGGTTAGATTAGACGGATTAGACAGAAGGTTGTGGACATTGTAAGCTTTGTTTTGTATCATTATTTGTGAAAGTCATAACGAGCAATATGAACAGTGTAACAGACTCAGTAATATAGATGCGCAGGTGTGTGTAATGGTTCAATTTAATGTCATTAATAGATTTTCCATGGCATTGCTCATAGGTTGTCTTGGAGCCTGGTTACTGGTGGTTACTCAGCCCCAATCTCAGGTCCCTCACTGTTGTCCATTACTGATCACCTGCTGCCAGTCCTTGAGTTTGGTGCTTACTCGCTGTTGCTGTAAATGTTGCTTTAAACTACTTAACATCATTTGTAGATCTCCCATGACATTTCTCTTAGTAGTGAAAGAAAGTCAGCGTGGCTTTGTGAAGGGCAGGTCATGTCTGACTAATTTAGTAAAAATGTTTGAGGAGATCACTAGCATGGTGGCAGCTAGTGTCTACGGCTGTTGTCTATATGGACTTCCAGAAGGCATTTGATGCGGTTCCGCACAGGAGATTATTAACAAAAATGAGAGTGCATGGAATTGGAGGTAAACTTATGACATGGGTTGGTAATTGGTTGGATGATAGGAGACAGAAGGGGAGAAATTCGTTATCGTCCCGTTTGGGGCGCTAAATTTTGAAATCTTGAAGAATTAGCGTCAGGCGCTAATGAGTCTGAGGTTTCCCTAAATTGGCTGTTAGCGCACATGGATAGAGCAGGAGCGCTAAGTCAAGCGCTAATGACCTCAGTAGGGTGCTACAGGGGCGCTACCAGCAGAACAATAATGAATTTCAGGTGCAATGTAATCGGGAATGATCCTTCACACTGGCCCCTTCCAGCTCTTAAAGGGGAGGTTACATCATTGTGCAGATCCTCATTATCAGCAATGCTGGCTGTGAAGACGACCTGCAAACAACTGAATCCTCTGATGGTGATGGCTGATCCCACTCCCAGGGGGAGAGCTCGTCGTTTCACAGATGAAGCATTGGAGGCATTGGTCATGGGAGTGGAACAAAGGAGGGCAGTGCGGTTCCCAGGACACTGAAAGGAGGCCATTGCCCCAGGTCTTCAGGGCAATGTGGAGGGAAGTGGCCCAGGAGATCTCGGCCGGTAGTGTGGGTGAACACAGCCTGACACAGTGCCAGAAGAAATTCAACAACCTCACTCGGATGGTCAAGGTGAGTACATGCTTCAACAGGTCCTGCATACCAACATCTGACCCTCAGTCTGTACACACTGCACAAACCAGCACAACCCCACCACTCGCCCACCAAGCATCTGCACCTACTTAAACTCACATCCACATATCATGCCTTGCCTACAATCAGCGCTATTCAACTATCTCCCAAACACACAGCTGGACTCTAACACACATATTCCTTTCTCTTGCTGGCCAAGATGGCCCACAATAGGAGAGAGCAGCAGAGAACAGGCGGGGGTGATGTGCAGCTCCAGCAGCTCTCAGACCTGGAGGAGAGAGTTCTGCAACTCATTGGGCAGCAGGTGGTGGGCGCCGTGGCCCTCGGCAATGTCGACCCCCTTGGAGGCAACAATGGTATGTTCATCCCCTCTCCTTCTCTCATCCCACTTCCCCCTCACACCACAAGCCATTTCCAATTTCCAGCTTCTGATACTGTCTGCATTCCTTGCTCCATTCCTGCCCCCCTGCCCTCACCTTAAAGCGAGTCTTGTGCCTTTATGCTTTCAGAGAATCAGCAACCAGATGATCAGCCTGTCCCTCAGCCTGCCACTGAGAGTGAGGGAGGAGAAGAGAAGGAGGAGCGCAAAGCACCGCATCACTGCATCTTTCACCCGCAGGCACCACCTCAGATACTGGCACTACACGATCTTTAGAGGCAAGTTCAGTTGAGGGGACTGAAGAGATAGCAAAGTCTTTGATGGAAGAATGATGACCCATCGCTGATTAAGCACCGGAGTGCTTAGAAACAAAAGGATTTTAAAGATTGGTGGGAAAGATAGGGGTAGCCAGGCTCCTATAAAGATAGACTCTTTTCCACCATTCTTTCTCTCTCTCGCTCCCGCTCCACCAAGATCGACCTAACAAGAAGAAGTACCAGAGGAAGAAGCCGCTGAGCGAAGCGATCGAGACCGACCGTGTGTGGTGGTAAGCATAGTCTCGAGTGTCCCAAGCCGGTAACCAGATCCCAGGCGAGCTGGGTGAGGTGCTCAGGGTTTTCCTCAGAAGTGAAGTTTTTGGGCTATTCCGAGGGGGGGAGCTTCATTTGGTTCAGCCAGGCGAAGGGGCTTATGCAACTGGGTAATTCGTTGGTAGGGGTGGAGTTAGAGTCCACCATAGCAACAAGGGAATTACTGCTTGTTATAGTACCCAGTTGTGTACTGTATGTATGCTGTTTGTAACCTGGATTTTATTCTCCACAGAGAAAGTGATTTTGTTTAGTAGTGCATGTTTTAGCCAGTGTATGTTAAACCAAATAAATATAAGTACGATTTTTCACCGAAGCATTCCTGTCCGTGACTTATTCCATTTACACTCTGAGTAATAATTCCCGGGTATAGAACGTTAATAAGGTGGGGGCGATTCGAACCGTCCGTCTAACAATTGGGCTTGGATCAAAAACCGCTTACAGAGGGGTCTGCACTGGGTGGTGCACCGGGGACGAGTGGGCTGCAGCAAGGCCAGGAGGAAAGGCTAGCTGGGGAGCCAGCTTCCCGGAGGGCGAGTTTTGCTGTGCAAGACTCAGATGAGGACCTTGATGGGGAGGCGTTCACAAGGGCGATGAGCCTGCACACCCAGATGATGTGCAATGGTAAGGAGCGTGGAGGAGTCCGCCTCCAACATTGCACAGAGCTCTGTGCACAACATGGAGCCCATCCTTGGCAGTCTGCAAAGTATGGTGGACTCCCTGAGAGACCGTGGGGACCCAAACCTCATGTCGCATGTCATGGGTGATGTGGCAGCATCCATTGCAGCACAGGTGGAAGCTACGCAAAATCTTAGTGCTATAATGCAGTCAATGGTTGCTGCCATTGTGATGAAATAACTGTTGTGTGATATTTGTACTTGCACTTGTAATGTCTGGAATGTTCCACCAGGGGGAACCACTAATGCTCCTCCCTGGCCCCGCCCCTCTTCTGGTATATTCTACCAAGGGCTCGGTCGATGATGGACTCTGTTAACTCTGCCATGATTCTTATTTAATAAAAGGCTTCAGTCTTAAGCTTTAACTTCGGATTCGGGCAGTTATTTGGCACATCAGCCATCAAGTCTCAAACTGCTCTCATGCAGTCTCAGCTTGATGCCACAAAAGCTCTGACTGCTGACATCATCGCTGGGTCCACCACAGTCCACCGGGGATCTCACGGTGTCACAGCATCCCAGCAATCTGTGATGCAGCAGATTGGTAGGGATGCTGAGATGCTGCCCCGGGGAAGTGGCAGTGGGTTAGTGGAGCAGAAACCTGCTGTCCTCTCTCAGGATGACAGCATTCCTGCTCCCATCACTGCCACTTCGCCATTGCCCTTGCCGCTGCCTGTCATCCAGCCAGCCCAGACTGCTGCCGCCCATGCTGAGGTGGTGCAGTCTACAGCCGGGCCTTCCAGGCCCAGGGCTGGTCGAGGGCGTCCTGCAAGGCCATCTGAAGTCTCCCGCACAGACACTCAGCAGCCCTACTGCAGCCACTGGGCTGACACTTTGTAGGAGCACTAGAGTCAGCAAAGGCACAGTAATGATAGGCACTCAGGAATTGCACAAGGGTGAATAGTTAATATTTTTGGTGTAAGTATGTATTCACTGATTTTTAATAAATTTATTAATTCAGTTTGGATTCTCTTGTGGTGTGTCTCATTTCAGCTTTGCGCTGTGATATGGCCTGCGACAGGGATGGAATGATGTGGATGTGGTGAGCAACGGGGATCTGGGGTTTAATTTATTGGAATCGCAGTCTGATGAGACGGTTACGGACCGCCGTTCCGGAAGCCCGATTGAGTGGCTGCCTCCTCCCTTGCTCCTGTTCCTCCTCCTCGTCATCCTCCTCATCTTCCTCTTCCTCTTCCTCCTTGTCCTCCTCCTCCTCTTCCTCTTCCTGAGGTGGTCCCGCAATCCCTGGTGGCAAAGGCTGTGCCCTCATGATGGTCAAGTTGTGGAACATGCAGCAGACCATCATGAAATGGGACAGCCACTCAGCTTGTACTGGAGGGCTCCTCCAGTGCGGTCAAGGCAGCGGAATGGTCTGCCCAATGATGTTCCTGGTGGCAGCATGGCTCTCATTGTATGAGTGCTGGGCAGGAGTGTTGGGGTTGCGGAGGGGAGTCATGAGCCAGGTGGAGAGCGGATAACCCTTGTCTCCAAGCAGTCAGCCGTGAGCTTGACGTGGTGGCTGGAAGAGAGCTGGCACACTGGTCTGGCGCAGAATGAAGGCATCGTGACTGTAGCCAGGGTAGCGGGGATTGACTTTGAGGAGCTGCTGTCTGTGGTCGCAGACCAACATCACATTAAATGAACGGTAGCCTTTGTGGTTACGGAAGATCTCCAGATTGTTATGTGATGTCAATGGCGCCCTGCACTAGGGGGAATCTTGCTATCCTGGCAAAGCCATATGCACGCTCGTCCCACTTCTCTCTGGTGATGGAAAAGGAAGTGTCGTCTCTTCTACTGTAGAGATCCTCTGTGACCTCCCAGATACAGTGCTGGAGGGCGAACTGCAAGATGTTTGCTATGTCTCCTGTTGCAGATTGGAAGGATCTGCTGGCAAAGAAATTGAGGGTGATAGTGACCTTGACTGTCACTGAGAGCCATGGTCACCCTGATCTGAAGCTCGAGGTCTGGTTGCAGGAGTTGGCAGAGTTCTGTGACCACCTCCTTGGTGAAGTGGAGCCTTCTAATACACTGCTCCTGGCTTAATTGGAGGTAGGAGAATTGCTCTCGGAATGCCCTTGGAGGGTAAGGCCTCCTGTTGAGAGCCCCGATGGCCCTTCTCCTCCCTCTGGCCACATGTTCCAGTCTTTCTCGTTGCCTCTGCTCCCTCCGCCATAGCTCCTGGAGGGCGAGGTTGACTGCCAGCACAGCCCCCATTAATGTAACCAAGTGTAGCCGTTTGATTCTATGAAGAATAAATGTAGCTACTTTTTAGTTGCCACAAGACTCCTAATACAAAAGAACCTTGAAGTTACTGAATGAAACTGTTGGAGTATGTGAAACTGACGAGAAACTACTGAAACTACACTAACCTGACAGCAGCGAGGCATTACTGATGATCCCTTTAAGTAACATCTCTGGAGATGGCTTCCTGGTGCTTCACGCCAGCTGTCCCTGTCACTGTTTACTCCAGGCGCTAAGGTAGTTGGCGACAATCAATTTAGTCAGTGAGCATTGCACACTCACGGATTTCACGATCCACCTGGCGTTGATGATCCCGGCAATAATTCTTACTGGCGGTGCTACTGGGGAGCGGGATTTGGTGTGCGGCGCTGGATTCGCCTTGCCCCAGTGATACTGCTCTAGTGCCCCGTTAGCGCCATCTGTTGGCACTAACGGGAGGCGCTAAGGGTTAAATTTTTCCCCCTCGGAATTGGTAGATAGGTCCAAAAAGTAATTTAAAAAGCTAATGGAATGTTAGCCTTTATCTGAAAGGGGCTGGAATACAAATGGCTGGAAGTTCTGCTACAGTTTTATAGAGTTCTGGTTACACCACATCTGGAGTATTGCCTTCAGTTCTGGGCATTGCACCTCAGGAGGGATATATTGGTCTTAGAGGTGCTGCAGCATAGGATTACATAGGATATACAGCACAGAAACAGGCCATTCGGCCCAACCAGTCTATGCTGGTGTTTATGCTCCACTCGAGCCTCCTCCTGTCTTTCCTCCTCTAACCCTATCAGCATAACCCTCTATTCCGTTCTCCCTCATATGCTTATCTAACCACCCCTTAAATGCATCTATACTATTTGCTTCAACCATTCCCTGTGGTAGCGAGTTCCACATACTCACGACTCTTTGGGTAAAGAAGTTTCTTCTGAATTTCCTATTTGATTTTTTGATGACTATCGTATATCAATGGCCTGTAGTTATGCTCTTCCCCACAAGTGGAAACATTCCCTCTGTATCCACTCTATCAAAACCTTTCATGATTTTATAGACCTATATTAGGTCACCCCTCAGCCTTCTCTTTTCAAGAGAAAAGAGACCCAGCCTGTTCATCCTTTCCTGATAGGTGTACCCTCGCATTTCTGGTATCATCCTTGTAAATCTTTTTGTACTCTCTCCAGTGTCTCTATATCCTTTTTATAATATGGTGACCATAATTGTACACAGTACTCCAATTGTGGTCTAACCAAGGTTTAATACAAGTTTAGCATAACTTCACTACTTTTCAATTCTATCCCTCTAGAAATAGATTCGCTAGAATGATATCAGGGCCTGGAGAGTTAAATTATGAGGACATGTTGCGTAGACAAAGCTTGAGTACAGAAGATTAAGATGTGATCTAATTGAGGTGTTTAAGGTGATTAAAGGATATGATAGAGTAGATAGTGAGAAACTATTTCCTCTGATGAGGGTGTCCAGAACGAGGGGCATAACCTTAAAATTAGAGGTAAGCTGTCCTGAAGCACTTCTTTACACAAAGGGTAGTGAAAATCAGGAACTCTCTCCCCCAAAAAGCCACTGAAGCTATGTCAAGTGAAAATTTCAAAAATTAGCGTGATAGATCTACGTTAGATAGGTTGTAAAAGGGTATGGAACCAAGACGGGTGAATAGAATTAAGATCAGTTATGATCTAATTGAAAAGCAGAACAGGCTCGAGGGGCTGAATGGCCTTCACTTATTCCTGTGGGGATGAAATTCCCTATCTTATCACCACCTGTTTGCCCGCTATCTGGCTGATAAATGGCGGCGACCACTCTAAGGCCCTTCTCTAGTGCGAGACTCGGCGATGGCAATTTTGGTGAGGACCTTAGCGCAGCCAATAGCAGCGCCGGGCCTGGAGATATAGATGGGGAGAGTGTGACATTAGTCGGCATGCAAAGTGAACTTTGACCTTAGCGTTGAGTTTAGCGCTGGGACCTAAGCTCACTCTGTAAAGCGAGCGTTCAGCAGACTGACGGAGATGCTGTCAGCACTTCTTAAAGGGACGCACACATCTTTCAGTTAAGTTTGCATTTAAGCTTTTGGACTGGATTTTTTTTATTTTATTGAAGTAGTGGCTTGGTGCAATATATGTTAAAAGTTTTTAAGTGTGCAGGGCGTGCTGCTGGATACTTGCAAGGCCTCAGATGGTAAAGGAAGGCCTCTGAGAAGACAGAAAATGCTGCAGATACTCAGCAGGTCAGGCAGCATCCGTGGAGAGAGAAACAGAGTTCACATCTCAGGTTGAGATGGTACATGACCTGCTGAGTATTCCTAGTATTTTATGCTTTTATTTCAGATTTACAGCATCCCTCGTAGAGGGAAGAGGAAGACGCAGGAGAGTAGGAAGCAGAAGAGGAGGAAGCAGAAGGAAGGATGCAACCCAGACAGCCCCTTTCTGGCCAGGATATCCAGGATGGAATCATCTACCTGCTGTACCGGTGACCACAACCCCAATTCCCCTTTCAACATTTGTCCCATACCTTACCTTCCCTCTGTTAGTGACATCACAGCATCCTCTTGACCACAATGCTGAAATAAATGCCACCATAAAGCAAACTTTCCAATCGAACTTTATACACCAATCCATCCAATATGACATCAAGAAATCAATTCATCACCCTTGTGCATTCCCTTAATGACTGTCTTGTGTGTGCCTTTGCCTATCTTACTGATGTCACACAGTGCTACCCCAGTGGCTGCAGCATGGCTGGTGGAAGGCTGCTGACTTTCAATATGGGACACTGCAGATGGCTATTATGTCCGTGTATAATTGAGACACGGACTGCAGGAGTTGATTATAACAAGTCTTTACTGAATGGAGACAACCTGAAAACTGAAACTACAGAAGCCTGCTAGGGCCTTTTATACAGGGGTGGTCACTGCCGGTACTGCAGTCTGAGACCAGTTATTCGCTTAAAGGTACATACACAACAATTCCTCCTCTTTTAGATAAACAGTACATAACATTCATTTAACAACTAAATAATAACTAATTACAATTACAATTCCAGTTGCTAGATACATTGGTTGAAGTTAAGCAATTATAAGTTCAGCCTTTGAGGAGGCTTCCTGATTCTGTCTGGATAACGCCTCTTTGGGATATCAGGTTCTTCTGGCAAGGTTGAGTCGGGATCAATGTCGTTGTTTGGTTCGTCTGCTTCCAATATCACCGATTCTGCGGTAGATGCAATTGGTACTTCGGTTTCATCGCCAGGTGTATCAGATCGTGGTGTGGAGTTGACGTTTTCCAGTGACTCTAAAATCTGGTCAGCATGACGTCTTACAATGCTCTCTCCAACGTCCATGGTATACATTAGAGGTCCTTGCCGTGTACAGATCGTTCCTGGCTGCCATTTCTCTGTGCGGTAGTCCCGGGCCAAAACTGGTTGACCTATCTTAAAACTCCTGGTCGGCCTTTCATTCATATTCTGAAACTGCCTGTTCTCCACATCTCTTCGGACGTTTGGCTTAACCAAATCCAAGCGGCATCGTAGTCTTGGATTGAAGAACATCATGGCTGGAGTTTGGTTGGTAACCGCATGTGTCGCATTCCGGTAGGCAAACAAGAAGTTATCCACCTTGTGTTGTAGGGGTATATCTTCATTACACATTACCTTGATAGCCTTCTTGAATGTTTGAACAAACCTCTCGGCCAATCCATTAGTGGCTGGATGATATGGGGCGGATGTGTAATGCTTAAAACCATTGTTCTTTAAGAACCTCCGGAACTCTTCAGACACAAACAGTGGTCCATTGTCAGAGCAAATCTGTTCAGGCAGCCCATTCCTGGCGAATATGGTTCGTAAGACTGTGATAGTTTTTTCTGTGGTGGTTGAGGACTTTTATCGTTCACTATCGTTACACTATAGTTATCACTGTTGTATTGTTATCACTGTTCTCACTGTTGTATCACTATACGAGGTCGCCTCTTGTCGCGCTGTTATACCTGGGCTGACCACCTCCGACTCCGCCCATGGCTCCACCTACCTGCCCAGGTATAAAGGTAGTCGACTGGCTGGTATTCCTCCTTGTTGGACCCGATCACCCACGAGGGTGGGCTCTGTTATTTAGTCAATAAAAACCTTTAGTTACGTTCCTAACTCGTCGCTTTTTATTGGACGAATTGATAGGTATATCAATTTTATTGACTAAATTTTAAAGATGTCTACTACTGGCCAGCCAGAAGCCCTCCCAGAAGCACAGCCACAGCAGCTTTCAGACACCGGGCTACACCAGCCACACCAGCCGGCTTGGCTGCAAGCCCTCAAACCACCGTACCTGGATCTAAACCCACAGGCAGCAAACTCAGCCCTCAACTTCAAACACTGGCTGGGCTGCTTCGAATCCTACCTGGAAGAATCCGGCGTCCCTCAGAGATCCAAACTAAGAGTTCTGAACGCCCAAGCGAGCCCGAGAGTATACGCACTCATCCAGGACACGACTACATACGAGGCCGCTATCAACCTACTGAAACAGCAGTACCGGAGCCCGGTAAATTACATTTACACCAGGCACCTCCTAAGATCCCGCCCGCAACAGCCAGGAGAGTCTGTAGCTGAATTTTTACGGGCGCTAAGAGCACTCGGCAGGAACTGTGACTTTAAAGCGGTGACGGCTGTTGAAAATACGGAAGATAATATCCGCGATGCCTTTGTGAAAGGCCTATGGTCCGACCACTCACGGCAAAGACTGCTTGAAGCTAAAGACCTCGACCTGGACAAAGCTGAAGCCCTCGCGCTCTCCCTAGAGGTGGCCCATCAGGACCAGGAGGCGTTTTCCAGGTACTGCTCGCGACCCTGGGACTCGGGCCCTACCCCTACCGCAATACCCTTCGCAGCGCCGCCCCCGGGACCTACCTCAGCGTCGGCGTCCCGGACCCGACTGGGACCGCCACCCCCGGTACCGGCTCCGACATCGGGCACCCGCGATCGGGCCGCCGGCTGCTTCTTTTGCGGCCAGGAGAAGCACCCGAGGTCGCGCTGCCCAGCCAGGAACTCTACCTGCTCAACCTGCAGGAAGAAAGGCCACTTCTCTAAGGCCTGCAGGAGCGGATCTTCAGAGGCCAGCAGTGCCTCATGCGAACTGTGGGGGCGGCCATCTTCTTTCAAGGCAACTGAGGCCAGCATCCCCACACGTGAGTCATGGGGGCGGCCATCTTTGATCAAGGCAACCGACCCCAATAGTGCCTCATGTGAGTTATGGGAGCAGCCATCTTCTCCGCCATTTTGTCCTACCTCGTGGGAGACGCCATTTTACCCACCACGCCCGACGGCCTCCGGACCCGACGACCGCCTCGCCCGCAGACGACAACGACTCGCTTACCTACACACTAGCCTCCGTCACTCTGGATCAAGCCCGCCCACACCACCTGTCCAAGTCGATGATGGACATCAAAGTAAACGGCCACGCCACGACCTGCCTGTTCGACAGCGGAAGCACGGAGAGCTTCATCCACCCAGACACGGTGAGCCACTACTCCCTCCCTGTCCTGCCAACGCGCAACCGAATCTCGATGGCATCGAGGTCCCACGCCACGGACATTAGCGGCTACTGTGTTGTGACCTTGTCGGTTAAGGGTACGGAGTATAAAAATTTTAAACTCCTCGTCCTCCCCCAGCTCTGCGCTGCCGTCCTACTAGGGCTGGACTTCCAATCCCACCTCCAAAGTGTAACCCTAGCATACGGTGGACCCCTCCCCCCACTCACAGTCGACAACCAGCGAATGTTAAACCGCCCACCGCGTAACACCTGCAGCCTATCCACCCTCAAGGTGCCGCCACCTTCCCTGTTCGCTAACCTCACCCCCGACTGCAAACCCGTCGCTACCAAGAGCAGGCGGTACAGCGCTGGGGACAGAGCCTTCATTAGCTCTGAGGTGCGGCGCCTCCTGAAAGAGGGCATTATCGAGGGGAGCAACAGCCCCTGGCGTGCCCAGGTCGTGGTCGTTAAGACCGGCGATAAAAATCGCCTGGTCATCGACTACAGCCAGACCATAAACAGATACACCCAGCTGGACGCATACCCACTTCCCCGCATATCTGACATGGTCAATCAGATTGCACAATACCGCGTATTCTCGACCATCGACCTTAAGTCGGCCTACCACCAACTCCCTATCCACCCCGAGGACCGCCAGTACACCGCCTTCGAGGCGAATGGGCGCCTATACCACTTCCTTAGGGTCCCCTTCGGTGTCACCAACGGGGTCTCGGTCTTCCAAAGGGAGATGGACCGGATGGTTGACCAGAACGGACTGCAGGCCACATTCCCCTATCTAGATAACGTCACCATCTGCGGCCGCGACCGGCAGGACCATGACGTGAATCTGGAGAAATTCCTCCGTACGGCCCAACGGCTGAACCTCACCTACAATAAGGAGAAATGTGTGTTTAACACCTCGCGCCTTGCCATCCTTGGCTGTGTAGTAGAGAACGGACTCATCGGCCCCGACCCCGAAAGAATGCGCCCCCTCATGGAGCTACCCCTCCCCCACTGCCCTAAGGCACTTAAGAGAACCCTGGGGCTCTTCGCCTACTATGCCCAATGGGTGCCCAATTATGCGGACAAATCCAGACCCCTCATGAAGTCCACATCCTTCCCCCTCACGGAGGAAGCGTGCGCGGCCTTCTCCCTCATCAAGGGAGACATAGCCAAGGCCACAATGCACGCAGTGGATGAGTCCATCCCCTTCCAAGTGGAGAGCGATGCATCCGACTTCGCCCTAGCCGCTACCCTTAACCAGGAGGGGAGGCCGGTGGCCTTCTTCTCAAGGACCCTACAGGGCCCCGAGATCCGACACTCGTCGGTCGAGAAGGAAGCCCAGGCAATTGTGGAGGCGGTACGGCGCTGGAGGCATTACCTGGCAGGCAAACGATTTACCCTCCTCACCGACCAACGTTCGGTTGCTTTCATGTTTAATAACAAGCTGAGGGGCAAAATCAAGAATGGCAAGATCTTGAGGTGGAGAATCGAGCTATCCACCTACGATTATGATATCTTGTACCGGCCAGGTAAGCTGAACGAACCCCCTGATGCTCTTTCACGAATTACATGTGCCAGCGCGCATATTGATAGACTTCAGACCCTCCACAATGACCTCTGCCACCCCGGGGTCACCAGACTTTACCATTTCATTAAGGCCCGCAACTTGACCTACTCCATCGAGGAGGTCAGGACCATGACCAGGAACTGCCAGACCTGCGCCGAGTGCAAACCGCACTTCTTTAGGCCGGACAGAGCAAGCCTGATCAAGGCCACCCGCCCCTTCGAGCGCCTGAGCATCGACTTTAAGGGGCCTCTACCGTCATCTGACCGCAATGTGTACTTCCTCAACATCGTTGATGAGTACTCCCGTTTCCCTTTTGCCTTCCCCTGCCCAGACATGACCAGTACCACGGTCATCAAGTGCCTGAACGACCTCTTCGCCTTGTTCGGGTTCCCGAACTATATACATAGTGACCGGGGCTCCTCCTTCATGAGCGAGGAACTCCGTCAGTTCCTACTAGCGAGAGGTATTGCAGCAAGTAGGACCACCAGCTACAACCCCCGAGGGAACGGCCAGGTGGAAAGAGAGAACACGACGGTATGGAAGGCCGTCCTCTTAGCCTTAAAGTCTAAGGGCCTCCCAACCTCCCGCTGGCAGGAAGTCCTCCCGACAGCGCTGCACTCCATCCGGTCACTACTTTGCACTGCCGTTAACGCCACCCCCCATGAACGAATGTTTGTTTTCCCCAGGAAGTCGACTACGGGAACCACTCTACCAACCTGGCTGACCTCTCCGGGGCCCGTCTTGCTGCGAAAGCACGTGAGGGCCCATAAAACGGACCCCCTGGTCGAGAGGGTGAACCTCCTGCACGCCAACCCCCAGTACGCCTACGTGGCTTACCCAGACGGGCGGGAGGACACTGTCTCCTTACGAGACCTCGCACCCTCGGGCACTCCGGAGACACCACCTTTACCCCCCCCCACCACCCCCCCAATTCCAGCCCAGGTAGGCGGCATGCCGGAACCCCACGAGCCTTCGCCGACCACGCAGACACCAGCATTAACACCGGATAATGCAGCACCGCCGCTGCGACGATCGGAGAGGCTTACGAGGCCTCCGGACAGACTGACATACCAGAACTGGTAGTACACTTCACCCCGCCGGACTCAAATCTAAACAAGGGGTGAATGTGGTAAACCACTTTTATCGTTCACTATCGTTACACGATAGTTATCACTGTTGTATTGTTCTCACTGTTCTCACTGTTGTATCACTATACGAGGTCGCCTCTTGTCGCGCTGTTATACCTGGGCTGACCACTTCCGACTCCGCCCATGGCTCCACCTACCTGCCCAGGTATAAAGGTAGTCGACTGGCTGGTATTCCTCCTTGTTGGACCCGATCACCCACGAGGGTGGGCTCTGTTATTTAGTCAATAAAAACCTTTAGTTACGTTCCTAACTCGTCGCTTTTTATTGGACGAATTGATAGGTATATCAGGGTATATCTTCATTACACATTGCCTTGATAGCCTTCTTGAATGTTTGAACAAACCTCTCGGCCAATCCATTAGTGGCTGGATGATATGGGGCGGATGTGTAATGCTTAAAACCATTGTTCTTTAAGAACCTCCGGAACTCTTCAGACACAAACAGTGGTCCATTGTCAGAGCAAATCTGTTCAGGCAGCCCATTCCTGGCGAATATGGTTCGTAAGACTGTGATAGATTTTTCTGTGGTGGTTGAGGACATTTTTATTACCTCTGGCCACTTTGAATGTGCATCCACCGCAATTAAAAACATCGAGTCCATAAAGGGACCAGCAAAATCAATGTGCACCCTTTGCCATGGAGATGAGGGCCACTCCCATGGATGTAGAGGGGCTTGTGGTGGGGCGTTTTGGACCTTCTGGCATCCAGTACAGCTCTTGGTCATCTCTTCGATTTCTCTATCGATTCCCGGCCACCACACAAACGCTCTGGCTAAGTTCTTCATTTTTACCCCTCCCAGATGACCCTCATGAAGCTCATTGAGCACTCTATCCTTCAATTTGGGTGGAATTACTACTCTGGATCCACACATCAAGGTTCCTCTGCACACTGACAGCTGTTCTCTTCTCGGCGAGAATGCTGGCAGCAGTGGTTCGCCATGTGCTGGCCATCCCTTCACCGTTAAATCATAGACCCAGGAGAGTGTCGGGTCATTTCGTGTTTCCTTTTCTATGTTTGCATTCGTCACAGGGAGACATTCGACTATAGTCGAGTGGAATAACTCCACTGGATCCACTGCCAGTTCTTCTTCCACCGTCGGCAACGGTAGGCGCGACAATCCATCAGCATTCCCATGCTGTTTAGTTCCTTTGTACTCGATGTCATATTGGTGTGCCCCTAGGAACAGGGACCACCTCTGTAGCCGTTGTGCCGTCATTATCGGTACGCCCTTCTGAGGGTTGGAAATGGAGATGAGAGGTTGATGATCAGTTAGTAGAGTAAATTTCTGACCGTGCAGGTAGTGATTGAACTTCTTCACCCCCCACACCAGGCTGAGGGCCTCTCTGTCAATCTGGGCATAGTTACGCTCGGCTGAAGTTAACGAGCGTGGCGCAAAAGCTATCGGCCTCTCTGAACCATCAAGGAATTTATGTGACAGTACCGCCCCAATGCCGTAGGGAGACACATCACACGCCAGTCTTATCCGTAGTGATGGGTTGTAGTGAGCCAATACTTCTCTTGAAGTGATTAGGTCCTTACTCTTCTGAAAGGCCCGCTTACATTCATTGCTCCATTTTCATGCTACTCCCGTTCATAGTAGGGCAGAATTGTGGACAAATTCGGCAAAAACTTATGGTAGTAATTCACCAATCCGAGGAATGACCTCAGTTGCGACACATTTTCAGGCGCTGGAGCCTTAACTACTGCTTCAATTTTGCCAGGGGACTTATGCAGCCCCTCTTCATCAATCAGGTGGCCACAATACGATATCTGTTTCTTAAAAAACTCGCACTTGGGGCGATTGGCTCGTAGCCCATGTTCACGTAGTCTAGTGAGCACCTGCTCTAGGTTGGCAAGGTGTTCACTGTCATCTTCACCTGTCACTAGGATGTCGTCCAAGTAACACTGAGTCCCCGGAATCCCTTGCAGGACTTGTTCCATCGCTCTTTGCCATATCGCCGGAGCTGATGCTACTCCGAATACCAGTCGATTATACTGGTAAAGACCTTTGTGAGTGTTTATCGTGAGATACTTCCTAGAGGATTCTTCAACCTCCATCTGCAAATATGCTTGTGCTAGGTCAATTTTTGTAAAACGCTTCCCTCCAGATAGTGAGGCGAAGATATCTTCTATCCTTGGAAGAGGATATTGTACTGTGTGAAGGACTGGGTTCACCGTCACCTTGAAGTCCCCACAGATGCGAACCTTCCTTGGCTCCTCAGACTTATTGTTTAACGTTTTCTTCATGACAGGAACGATGGGTGTCGCCCACTCACTCCAGTCTACCTTAGATAACATGCCTGCATTCTCCAGATTCTCCAGCTCTGCCTCGACGGCTGGGCGAATTGCATATGGTACCGGTCTTGCTTTGACAAACTTGGGAATTGCATTCTCCTCTATTTTTATCGAGGCAGTTACGCCTTTAAGAGTGCCCAGTTCTTGTTGAAATACCTCTTTGGCGTCAGCTAAGATTGTTGACAATCGTCCAGGAGTGATGTCGTCATCCTTTTTACCAGCCACCGTCAGTGCCTGAATGGAGTGCCAGTCTAAACTTATCTTTCTGATCCATTCACGTCCCAATAACGGTGGTCCACCATCTTGCAGAATGTAGAGATACAATTTCCGTATTTTCTTGCCGTTGTATTCGACAGGCACCCTTATTTTTCCTCTGGGGTATACTTTTTGCCCCGTATACATCCTCAAGACAATGGATGTCTCTCTCAAGGGTATGTGTGAGAATAGCTGCTCGTAGTCTCGTCGATTCATGACGGTTAGAGCTGATCCTGTATCCAATTCCATTTTGACTTGGGACCCTGCTATCGTGAGGGTGACCCAAATGGTTCGGTGATCCTCTTTTGCGATTACGTTGTGAAGTTTGAGACAGCTTAGTCTCTTGTTCCCGGGTTCACTATCGCTCATCTGGTCTTCGGAACTACTGTCCGTCGTCTTTTTTACTTTCCTGTACGGTTCCTTAGTAGCCTTTTTGTTGTCGTTGGTCTTCTTCCCAGACCTGCAAACTCGTGCAATGTGTCCCATCTTTCCGCATTGCCTGCATATTTTGTCCTTGGACCAGCAGTCCTTCTGGTCATGGTTTGTTCTGCCGCAGCGATAACATTTTGCAAATTCCCATGTCATTTCGTGGGTGCCGTATTCCTGTGGCTTTTGTTGTATTTCCGCAGCTCCCCTTGCTGCTGCTTCATACGATACTGCCACGCTGAAAGCCTTATCTAGCGTCAGCTCTTTCTCTGAGAGTAACCTCTTCTGGGTTCCTTCACTCAGGAGTCCACAGACAAATTTGTCCCGTAACGTATCTGCCAGTCCTGCTCCGAACTGGCAGTGCTTTGATAGCTTGCATAGTTCCGTAAGATAATCAGCATTGCTCTCATTTTTATGCTGATTTCTCTTGTGGAATTTAAATCTTTCTGCTATCAGCAGCGGTGTAGGATTTAGGTGTTCCTGTAGGATAGCAACAATTTCGTTAAAACTCTTCGCCTTCGGTTTGGCTGGAGTAGTCAGGTCCCGCACGTTCTTGCGCCCATTAAATTTAGCAATACCGGTGCCTTTTTCTCATCGGCTATTTCGTTTGCCTCGCAATATACCTCGACTCTTTCCACATACGTGGTCCAGTCTTCTATTGCATTATCGAAGGCAGTGATATCGCCAGTCTTTGGCATCTTGAAAATCTAAGATGGCGCCTCCCGCGCTTTTCCTTCTTCCCCGCCGAGTTAAGATGGTGCCTCCCGCGCTTTCCCACCGCTGCCGCTGCTGCCAACGCTGTTGCTGGCGATTATATTTATTTTACTATCCTGTAATGGCGACGCCCTATGGTCTTCACGCCTCCCCGATCGCTGTTGCCAACGCCGCTCTCCGCGGTATTTTTATTTTTCTATCGCGCTTCAATATTTGCTCCGTTAATTGAAAAACCATTCCCGTCGTGGAGCGGACCCTCTGGGACACTTCGTTCCCTCTTCTTAGGTCCGATCGCTGCCCGGCTTCGAAGCACCGGCCGCGCCCTGTGTGCTCCACCCTCTCTCTCTCTCTCTTTGCTTCCCGACTCGCTGCCCGGCCCCATTGCAGAGCCACCCGATCGAGCTCTAGCCCGCCGCAGCCCAGGAAGGATCAGTGCACTACCTGCCACCAGCCCGATTAGCTGGGAAACCACAGACTGGGGAACAAAGCCTGGCTCTCGACAATCTCTCCTGCACTTTTCAATTCGATGATTTGGAGGGCGGTTGCCCACGGTCGACGCCCGTTTCTCGAGTTTCTTTGGATTATTATTATTTTTTTTTCTTTCTTCTGGCTTCGACCTTCAATAACGTCGTCTGAGGTGCTGCCGAGTTGCAGGTAAGTTCGTTTCTTAATCGCCGCCAGTATTATGTCCGTGTATAATTGAGACACGGACTGCAGGAGTTGATTATAACAAGTCTTTACTGAATGGAGCCAACCTGGAAACTGAAACTACAGAAGCCTGCTAGGGCCTTTTATACAGGGGTGGTCACTGCCGGTACTGCAGTCTGAGACCAGTTATTCCCTTAAAGGTACATACACAACAATGGCCTTTACTGGTCGAGCTTGAGGAGCTGGTGGCTGGGAGTGTGATTTCAAGTGACGGTGTTTCTTCTTCTTCTTCACTCTCCTTTCCTCTTCTTGGCCCATCACTGGCTGGGCAGGCTGCATTTCTTGGGTGTGTGAAATGAGGAAGGCACAAGGAATAGAGTTGTGAGGGGAGGGTGGGAAAACAAGAGGTGCATGCCAGAAGCAGAATAATGTATGAGAATACCAGCATCTTGTATCCTTTCAGCCACATAGCTGGCCAAGGGTTCAGCCAAACCCCTGCCAAGAATGACCAGTACCGCCTCCTCCTAGGGGGTGAGGTGAAGCTTGGAATGGGAGATGTGCCTCGTGTTTGGTACAGATTGTTGGTAAGTGAGTGATTGGGGTGGGGGGGGGGGAGTTGTGCATTGAGCAGTGTGTGAGGCTAGTGGTGCAGTTGGTATGAGACGGCTTTTGAAGATGCATTCACTGACCTTTGTTAAGTCCGTGAATGATTGAGACACGGACTAGCAGGAGAGAAACAAAGAGATCTTTACTGGTGAAAGGCATAAACGAAACTAAACAACAGAGGCTCTCTAGCGCCTTTTATATAGGGGTAGTCACTGCCGGTACTGCAGTCTGAGACCAGTTATTCTCTTAAAGGTACATACACAACAACCTTGACCACTGGTCTGAGGTCATGAAGCTTCTTTGGGCACTGGAGCCAGGGTGGGGGCGACACTGCCGGCAGTGTTGGCCTTGGTGATGTGATCACACCTCCTTCTTTCTGGAGGGCCTCCTTGCCCCTGTGGGTAGAGGATCTCTCTTGCAGTGTTGATCCCCTGCACAAAGCTGGAGTGCTGCGTGCAGGACCCTGGGTGCCCCTTCCCTGGCTTGCTGAACCATTTGTGTTTCTGCTGAAGCACTTTTCCCATTTTTTTAGGTGCAGAAGGCAATTCAGCTTTAAGAGCAGAAGACTCCCATTTGGGAATTCTTTTTAATGTTAATTTATTTTCAGAAGGTTGTTGAACTGTAAGAGTTAAAAGCTGCCTATTTTTATGTGATTTTTATTTTTTTCATTTTAGAAGACCCTTTAATATACTCAACTGCCTTCTGAAATGACAGCCTTGCTTTAAGAGAAGGCTGGTCTTGCTGCAATTAAGCTACGGCCGTGCAACATTGGCACCTCCTGCTGGGACAAATGCCACCAGAACGGCATAGCCAGTAAGTTTAGCGCTGCGCTAATGTTAATTATACACCAGTGCTAATTTACCAGTCCTGCCAGCACCACCATTTTCGGCAGCCGTTAACAATGGCCCACAGTGGCACCAGCATGTTTTTACCACTATTGAATTTCCAGGCCTAAGTTCCTAAGTTTATCAAGGGGTATGCATCAAAGGCAGGTAAATGTATTTGAGGTACATATCAGCCATCGTCTAATTAAATGGTGGAATGGGCTTGAGTGGCTGAATGGCCTACTCCTGTTGCTGTAAATGTGTACAACTACTTAACATCAGTGGTAGAAAGCAAATAATCCCATCGCCACCCACCACCCACGCACCCTGTTCTCTGGTTCATAACCACATGGAAACTTATTACTGCTTTCTAGTGCATAATGTCAGTTTAACCTAAATGAAGCCCAAGGGTTTGCCAAACACTTTCATCAAAGGGAGGCTGCTTTAACCGGACGGTCAAACCGTGACATCACAGAGCAAGCCTCACCCTCACACTGCGCATCACAGTGAGATCAGACATCACAATAGGTTTGTAAACTGGGTACATTTGAAGCAGGAGGCTGCGCAACCAGTTATTTGAGGGAAATGGAGGTGCACTGACTGACTGACTGACTAACTGGCTCATAGTTTAAGTGAATGTAGTTGGGTAGAAGGTTAGATTAGATGGATTAGGCAGAAGGTTGTGGACATTGTAAGCTTTGTCTTGTATCATTATTTGTGAAAGTCATAACGAGCAATATGAACAGTGTAACAGACTCAGTAATATAGATGTGCAGGCATGTGTAATGGTTCAATTTAATGTCATTAATAGATTTTCCATGGCATTGCTCATAGGTTGTCTTGGAGCCTGGTTACTGGTGGTTACTCAGCCCCAATCTCAGGTCCCTCACTGTTGTCCATTACTGATCACCTGCTGCCAGTTCTTGAGTTTGGTGCTTACTCGCTGTTGCTTTAAACTACTTAACATCATTTGTAGATCTCCCATGACATTTCTCTTAGTAGTCAAAGAAAGTCAGCGTGGCTTTGTGAAGGGCAGGTCATGTCTGACTAATCTAGTAAAAATGTTTGAGGAGATCTCTAGCATGGTGGCCAGGGAGTGTCTACGGCTGTTGTCTATATGGACTTCCAGAAGGCATTTGACGAGGTTCCACACAGGAGATTATTAACAAAAATGAGTGCACAGAATTGGAGATAAACTTGTGACATATGTTGGTAATTGGTTGGGAGACAGGAGATATAGGGGGCTAATTTGGGTACGGCCCGCAAACGGGCATGGGGCTCACGATGCGCGATCTGCCCATGCCCAATGAAAGTAATGCAGGCAGCATGCAAAATTCGTGCTGCCTGCTCATTAAGATGATTGCAGCACTGAGGCCAATGCTAAACACGCTGCTGGTTGGCTCAGCGCTCAACAGCAGGCCCAATATCGTGGGATATCTGCTCTGTATTTAAAGATTGCCTGCAGAGTGAAAGGCTGTCTGCAATTCTTAAAGAGGAGGTGCTTTGTGAGAGAAGTACCTCGATGGGGCAGTAATTCCTCCCCAAACGTGTGAGTACGGAAGGGGTACTCACGCGTCTGGCCGGAGGAAATGCCGGTTTTCAGCATGCACAGCGCATGCGCTGAAAACCGGCATTTCCTCTCCTCCAACCCAAGAGGTGAAGAGGCTAGCGCGTGCACTGTAGGGGGCAGCGCGTGCGTCTTGGATTTCCTCTGTTTTGGGGGATTTGCGCATGTGTAAAGGCCTCCGGTCTTTACGCTTGTAAAAAGCACACGTAAGTATTTATTTTTACAGGTAAGTGGTGTTTTAGTGCAATTTAGAATTTTTTTTTCCACAGGTTTATTATTTTTAAGAATCTACAATAAGGTAAGTTTAGTTTTAGACCCTTTTTATTAAAAATTTATTTTTTCAAAAAAAAAAATTATTGTTTAAATTATTTTTTAAAACTTATTTATACTTAATTTAATGATTGGGATGTTTTTTTAAATTTTATTTAAAGTTTAAGTAGTGTTTTGGTGTGCAGTACTTTTCATGAGTTTGACAGTTCTTACTCTCAAACTTATGAATGAAGTTTCCCCTCCCCTGATTGGCTGAACAGTGCTCACCTGATCCCAGCCGGCTCATCGCACTAACTACGCCGCTGGGTCAGGTTAGCACAGCGCGCCGACATCAGAACCGGGCCACTGGCAGGAAATCCACTGCGGGCCAGGTTTCAGATGTCGGCGCGCCGGGTAAGTGCACATCGGGGGCTTGCACGCGCGGCAAGTCCCTGACACCAAGTTCTGGGCCAATGTGATTGGAGCTGGAAGTTAGTAATGTCTCAGAGAAAGGGCAGCTTGGTTCTCTGATGCAGCACTTGGTGCAGGGGATCTATAGGAAAAGACAGGTTCTTTACAGGGGGTCAGGAGGCCTTCCAGACACACTGTTCGAAAGCAGTGGCAGGAGATCGCTGAAGTCATCAGTGTCACCAGCCTTTCCCCCTGGACATGGACCCAGTGCCGGAAGAAGATTAATGGCCTCACACAAGTGGTCAAGGTCAGTGAATGCATCTTCAAATGTCATATCCCACCAACTGCACCACTAGCCTCACACACTGCTCAATACACCACACCCCCATCACTCACCTACCAACAATCTCCAGCAATCGCCACTCATACCTCACAATAATAGCTTCACCTAACCTTCACACACTTACTGCTGTTGCAAGCCTCACACCCACATCTCACACCATGCACACAATGCCAGCTATTCAACCATGACAGGTACATCATCCAAATACATGACACCACACTCACTGACACACTTCACTTTCTCTTGCAGGCCAAGGTGGCACATAACTGATGCGAGCAGGAGCAAACAGGTGGGGGGGCAAGACTGGCTGCAGAACCTGACCCAGCTGGAGGAGACAGTTCTTGATATAATTGGAGGGGCTGTCTCTGAGGCCGTGGCGATCGGAGAGACTAATACCTAATCCTTCTTCTCACATTCCACTTCCCCCTCATCCCACAATCTTTTCTCACATACAAGCTGCTGAATATCTTGCTTTCCCCCCTTCCCTCACCACAACCCGACCCTTGTGCCTTTCTCTTTTCAGATACCAAGAATTGCTACAAGCCCATCCTGTGCAGGAAGAAGTAGAGGAGGAGAGTGATGGAGAAGAAGAGACACCATCATTTGAGCTGACACTCCCAGGCATGAGTTCAGAAAATGGCACTGCGCTAACTTTAGAGGGTATTATAGAGGTGGGATCTGCATGTGGTGAGTCACCGGGCACGAGTGGGCTGCAGCCAGGCCAGGGAAAAGGGTAGCGCAGGTACCAGCTTCCTGGAGGTCGAGGTCGCACATGGGTTCTGCTGTACAAGACTCAGATGGGGCGGCCTTCAGAAGAAGTGTGATGGGCATGCACACAGAATGCTTGGTGCAACAACAGGCCTGCCAGAGAGCCTCTTGTCACTGCCCAGGAGCATGGAGGAGTCCAGCTCCAACCTCGCACAGGGCCCTGCGCGGAGCTTAGAGCCCATGATTTCCAGGATGGAAGTGATAGGCAACTCCATTAAAGCACTTGTGGACCCAACCATGATGCTGGGTGTGTTGGACAATGTCGCAGCTTCCATTGCAGCACAAGCGGAAGTGACTCAACGTCTGAGTGCTGCAGTGGAAGCTTGCTGCCATGCAAGGTCAGACTGCTACCATTGTGGCTGGGTTTACGAGTGTGAAAGGGGCTTGCAGGGTGTCACAGCAGTCCAGCATACTGTCCCCCAAGAGGCTAGTGCTCCAGTTGGTGGGATATGGCATTTGAAAATGCATTCATTCACCTTGACCACTCATGTGAGGTCATTAATCTTCTGGCACTGCATCCATGTCCTGGGGGAAAGACTGGTGCCACTGACCGCTTCAGCAATCTCCTCCCACTGCCTTCAAACAGTGTGTCTGGAAAGCCTTCTGGCACCCTGAGCGTAGAGGATCTGTCTGCTTCTATAGAGCCCCTGCACCAAGGCCTCCAGTGCTGCATTTGCTGAGGTACCACCCAGGGGAAGTGGCAGTGGCCCTTTGGAGCAAGAAATGTGAGGCAGACTAAGATGGGTTTAGATAGAGTACGTGTGCATAAATGTACGGAACGTGGTAAATACGGTTGGTGAGCTGCAGGCACAAGTAGCAACATGGGATTATGATATTGTGTCAGTAATGGAGACCTGACTCAAACAAGTGGAGGAATGGGTACTTAGGGGGGAAATTTGGTTCCTTAGCACCTCCTGTTAGCGCCAGTAGATGGCAGTAATGGGGCGCTGACGCAGCAGTGCTAGGGCTATGCGAATCCAGCGCCGCACGGCAAATACGCCCCCCCTCCCCCATTGTGCCACCGGTACGAGGTACCACCGGGGACTTCAACACCAGACAGATCGTGACGTCAGTGAGCGAGCAACACTCACTGGCCGCTCGATCTGCGAAATTGATTGTTGCCACCTACCTTAGCGCTTTAACCAAACAGCGACAGGGAGAGCTGGCCTGAAGCACACCAGGAAGCCGGCTCCAGTGACGTTATTTAAAGGTATCATGAGTAATGAGTCGCAGCTGTCAGGTTAGTGGAGTTTCAGTGCTTTCTTGTCAATTTCATAATGTGCAACAGTTTAATTCCATAATTTAAAGGTTATTTTGTATAAGTAGTGTTGTGGGAACTAAAAAGTAACTACATTTATTCTTAAAAAAATCAAACCGCTATACTTGGCTTACATTAATGGGGGCTATACTGGCAGTCAACCTGGCCTTTCAGGATCTACATCAGAGGGAGCGGAGGCAGCGAGAAAGAGTGGAACATGTGGCCAGAGGGAGGAGGAGGGCAATCAGGGCTCTCAACAGGAGGCCTTACCCTCCGAGGACATTCTGAGAGCACTTCTCCTACCTCCAATTAAGTGAGGAGCAGTGTATTAGAAGGCTCCGCTTCACCAAGGAGGTGGTCACAGAAATCTGCCACCTCCTGCAACCAGACCTCCACCCTGAGATCAGGGAGACCATGGCTCTCTCAGTGGCAGTCAAGGTCATTGTGGCCCTCAATTTCTTCACCAATGGATCCTTCCAGTCTGCAACAGGAGACATAGCTAAAACCTCGCAGTTCGCCATCCATCGCTGCATCCGGGAGGTCACAGAGGATCTCTACAGTAGGAGAAGGGACTACATTTCCTTCCCCATCACCAGAGAGAAGCAGGATGACACTGTGCATGTGGCTTTGCCAGGATAGCGAGATTCCCCATGGTGCAGTATTCCATTGACTGCACCCACGTGGCTTTGCAGGCACTGCATAACAACCCAGAGATCTTCCGTAACCGCAAAGGCCACCACTCACTTAATGTGCAGTTGGTATGTGACCACAGACAGCGAATCCTCAATGTGAATGCTCGCTATCCTGGCAGCAGCCATGATGCCTTGATCCTGCATCAGACCGGTGTGCCAGCACTCTTCCAGCCACCATGTGAAGCTCACGGCTGGCTGCTTGGAGACAAGGGCTATCCGCTCTCCACCTGGTCATGACTTCCCTCCGCAACCCCAACACTCCTGCCCAGCACGCATATAATGACAGCCATGCTGCCAACAGGAACATCATCGAGCAGACCATCAGTCCGCTGAACCAACGGTTCCGCTGCCTTGACCGCTCGGGAGGAGCCCTCCAGTACTCGGCTGAGCGGGTGTCCCATTTCGTCGTGGTCTGCTGCATGCCCAACAACTTGGCCATCATGAGGGCCCAGCCCTTGCCACCAGGGATTGTGGGATCACCTCAGGAGGAGGAAGAGGGAGAGGAGAAGGAGGTGGAAGAAGAAGAGGAGGAGGAGGAGGTGTTGGAACAGGAGCGAGAGAGGATGCAGCCACTTAATCGATCTTCCGGAAGGGCAGTCCGTGACCACCTCATCAGACTGCGGTTCCAATAAATTAAACCCCAGATCCCCGTTGCTCACCACATCCTCATCATTCCATTCCTGTTGCAGGCCATATCTCAGCACAAAGCTGAAGTGAGACACGCCACAAAGGAATCCAAACTGCATTAATAAATTTATCAATAATCAGTGAACACATATTTATACCAAAATATTAACTATTCACCCTTGTGCAATCCCTTAGTGCCTGTCGTTACTCTGCCTTTGCCTACTCTAGTGCTCCTACGAAGTGTTGGCCCAGTGGCTGCAGCAGGGCTGGTGGATGGCTGCTGAGTGTCCATGTGGGAGACTTTAGATGACCTTGCAGGACATCCTTGACCAGCTCTGGACCTGGAAGGCCCGGCTGTAGACTGCACCACCTCAGCATGGGCGGCAGCAGTCTGGGCTGGCTGGATGATAGGCAGCGACAAGGGCAATGGCGGAGTGGCAGTGGTGGGAGCAGGAATGCTGTCATCCTGATAGAGGACAGCAGGTTCCTGCTCCACTGACCCACAGCCACTCCCATGGGACAGCACCTCAGCATTCCTAGCAATCTGTTGGAGCACAGATTGTTGGCCTGCTGTGACACCGTGAAAGCCATGGTCGATGGTAGTAGGCCCAACCACGATGGCAGCAGTCAGAACTTGCATGGCATCAAGCTGAGACTGCATGACAGCAGTCTGAGATTGGATGCCACCAAGCATAGACTCCATTACAGCATTAAGACGTTGCGTCGCTTCCACCTGTACTGCAATGGAAGCTGCCATATCACCCATCATACGCGGCATCAGGTCTGGGTTGCCACGGTCTCTCTGGGAGTCTACCATCCTTTATAGACTGGAAATGATGGGCTCCATGGTGTGCGCAGAGCCTTGTGTAATGTTGGAGGCGAACTCTTCCACACTCCTTATCATTGGAAGAGGCTCTCGGGCACCCTTGTCATTGCACCTATGATCTGTGTGTGTGTCCCTTCGTCTAAAGGCCTCACCAGTGCCCACATCTGAGTCCTGTGCAGCTGAACACGTACGAACTCACCATCTGGGGAGCTGGCCCCCGAGCTACCCTTTCCCCCTGGCCCTGCTGCAGCCCACTCATTCCTGGTGCCTCACCCTGTGCAGATCCTGCTACTATACATAGCCTCTAAAGAACGCTTAGTGCCAGTATCTGAGCTGGTGCCTGTGGGTGAGACCATGCAGTGACACAGAGTGTTCTTCTTCCTCATCGTCCTCCTCTTCTCCCCCCTTGCTCTCTGCCATGCCGTCAGGGACAGGCTGCTCAGGTGCTTGCTGATTATCTGAAAGCATAAAGGCACAAGAGTCGGGTTAACGTGAGGGGGGCGGTTGGCAGGAAGGGAGAAATGCATGCATACAGCATGATTAGCTGGAAAGTGCGAAATGCTTGTGGGGTGAGAGGGAACTGGGATGTGAGAAGAAGGAGTAGGATGAACATACCGTTGTTGTCCTCAAGGGGGTCAACATCGCCGGTGGTCACGGCGCCCACCACCTGGCGCCCAATGATCTCCAGCACTCTATTTTCCAGCGCAGACAGTGGTTGGGTGTCAGCTTGTTCCCTGCCTGCGCGCTCCTGCTCCCTCCTGTTGTGAGCCACCTTGGCCTGTAAGAGAAAGGAAAGTGTGTGAGTGAGTGCGGAGCAATGTGTTTGGGCGATGTGCTTGCCATAGTTGAATAGCTGTCATTGTGTGCAAGGTGTGAGCTGTGGGTGTGAGTGTTGGTAGGCAGAGATTGTTGGTGGGTGAGTGCTGGAGGTGTGGTGCTTTGGGCAGTGTGTGCTGACTGAGGTTCAGATGGTGGTATGTCGCATTTGTAGAAGCATTGACTCACCCTGACCACCCGAGTGAGGTTGTTAAATTTCTTCCTGCATTGTGTATGGGTCCTGGGGTCCACAGTGCTGCCCGAGAAATGCTGTGCTACTTCCCTCCACATGGGGCGGATGTCTTGCTGCGAGGGCCTCCTGCCACTTGCCAGTAGAGCACCGCCCTCTGTCTCTCCACAGAGAACACCAACGCTGCCAATGCTTGATCGCTGAACCTGCGGCCTCTCTCCTTGAGGCATGGATCTGCCATGAGTGCAGCTGCTTCAGTCCTCCGGCTCCTTCTCCTTGACCTGTTGTTGCTTGCTGAGGCAGCTGCACAGTCAGCAATGCTCAGAATGAGGCACTGCAGCATCGGCGAACCTCCCCTTTAAGAACTGGAAAAAGCCTGTGGCAATGATAACTTGCAATTAGACTGCACGCAATAATGGTCCACTCTTTGAGAGTAACACCAATGAACTTAAGCTTTAAGACTTGAATTAGCGCTCCAATCATTTCTTTGAGCATTGAGCATGAATTTTGCATGCCGTCTTATGCATTAGTGTCTGGCACTAATTCTCCAAGTTTTCTAATGGTACGACCCATTCCTGGCTATAATGAATAGCTTGGCTACAATGTATTCAGGAAAGATAGGGATGAGAAAAAAGGAAGGAGCCTGGCAGTATTGATAAAAGATACTGTTGCAGCACTGCAAAGGAATGATGTATTTGAGGGTTCAAAGACAGATTCTATTTGATTAGAATTAAGGAACAATAGAGGAGCGATTACACTGCTGGGTGTATACTTTCGGCCACCAAAAAATGGGAAGAAGATAGAGGAGCAAATTTGCAGGCAAATTGCAGAAAGATGCAAGAACTTTGAAATAGTGATAATGAGGGTCTTCAATTATCCTCACATAGACTGGGAAAGTAACAGTGTGAAGGTCAAAGGTGGCTGGGGGGTGATTGCTGAAATGCTTACAGGAGAACTTTCTTGATCAGTATAATTCCAGCCAAACGAGGAAGGGTTGGATTTAGTTCTGCGGAATGAAGTGGGTCAAGTAGAGCATGTTTCAGTGGGTGAGCATTTGGGAAGCAGTGATCACAATATCATTAGGTTTAGAGTAGTTATGGAAAAGGACAAGGAAAAATCAAATGTGAAAATATTTAACTGGAGGAGGGTTAATTTTAGTGAATTGAAAAGGGATCTGGCCCAGGTCAATTGGAATCAAAGATTGGCAGGTAAAACAATGAATGAGCAATGGTAGGCCTTCAAAAAGGCAATAGTTTGAGTACAGACTAGACATATTCCCACAAGGGAGAAAGGCGGGGCATCCAAAGCTCATGGTCCCTGGATGACGAAAGATATAGGCCTAGAAATTTAATAAGGCCCAAAAATGGGCGCAGGCACCACACAACGCGATGTGCCCGTGCTCATTCAAAGTGGTGCAGGCAGCACGCAAAATTCGTGTTGCTTGCTCATAATGATTGCAGCGCTGAGCTCAATGCTAAATGCACTGCTGATTGGCTTAGTGCTGCACAGGGGGGCCAATATTGGGTCTACTGGCCAATAAAGTTTGACCTAAGCGCTCTGCACTACTTAAAGAGGAGGTGCTTTGTTGCAGAAGCGCCTCATTGTCAGTGTGGACAGAGCCATGGCTCTGCAACCAAGGAAAGGGCAAGGTGATTTTTGGATGCGGCATTGGAGGCCTTGGTCCTGGGGATACAAAGACGCTGTGAAGTCCTCTACCCGCAGGGAAGGCAGAAGTCCTTCAAGGCTGAACACCAGAAGGGTGTGGGAGGAGATCGCTCAAGTCGTCACTGCGATGAGTGTTGTCCCCAAGACCTGGATCCTGTGCTGCAAAAAGTTTAATGACCTCACACACATGGTCAATGTGAGTGGATGGATCATCAATTGTTATATCCCACCAACTGCACCACAAGTCTCAAACACTGCTCAATGCACCACACCCCATCACTCACTTACCTACAATCTCTAGCAATCTCCACTCATACCTCACAATCATAGCTTCACTTCGCCCTCACACACTTACCACTGCTTCAAGACTCTCACCCACATCTCACGCCTTGCACACAGAGAGCTATTCAACTAGGGCAGGCACCTTGTCCCAAACACATTGCAGCACACTCACTGACAGAATTCCTTTTCTCTTGCAGGCAAAGGTGGCTCACAACTGCCGGGAGCAGCATCAGACAAGTGGAGGAAACAGTTCTCGACATAATTGGAGTGGCAGTCTCAGAGTCCGTGGTGTGCAGGGAAGTTGAAAGCATTGCTGATGATGAGATTATGCTCATACCTAATGCTTTTTCTCACATCCCACTTTGCCCTCATCCCACAATCTCTTCTCATTTACAAGCTGCTAATGGTGTATGCAAGAAATCTTGCTTTAGGGAATGGTAGCATAGTGGTAATGTTACTGGACTAATGATCCAGAGACATGAGTTCAAATCCCACCATAACAGCTGGGGAATTTAAATTCAGTTTAATAAATCTGGAATAAAAAGCTAGTATCAGCAATGGTGACCATGAAACTACCGGATTGTCATAAAGACCCATCTGGTTCGTTAAATTCCTTTCGGGAAGGAAATCTGCTGTCCTTATCTGGTCTGGCCTATATGTGACTCCAGTCCCACAGCAATGTGGTTGACTCTTAACTACCCTCTGAAATGGCCAAGCAAGGCACTCAGTTGTCAAGAAGGTGGCTCATCACCACCTTCTCAAGGGCAATTAGTGATGGACACTGAATGCTGGGTTTCCCAGCGGTGCCCACATCCTGTGAATGAATAAAACAAACAACCCAACAGTTTGTGCTTTTCTCCTTTCAGATACCTAAGAACTCCAACCTGGTCAGCCAGTTCACGTAATGATGGAGGAGGACAGTGATAGAGGAGCAGAAGACACACCGTCACTGAATCTGACACTCGCAGACACCAGCTCAGCAAATGGCACTACGCGTACTTTAGAGCATAGTATCAAGGTGGGATCTGCACATGGTGAGTCACCGGGCATGAGCAGGCTGCAGCCAGGGCAAGGGGAAAGGGTAGTGCAGGGGAAAGGGTAGTGCAGGTGCCAGCTCCCCAGAGGGCAGATTCACACACGAGTTTTGCTGCACAGGGCACAGATCATGACCTCGATGGGGACTTCCTTCAGAATGGGCATGCACACAGAAATGTTAGGTGCAATGGCAAGCCTGCCAGAGAGCCTCTTGTCACTGTCAAGGAGCATGGAGGAGTCTGACTCTAAAATTGCACGGGACTTTGCATGGAGCTCAGAGCCCATGATTTCCAGAATGGAAACGCAGCCATGTAGCTTAGCGAGAATGTTGATACTGCCAATGTCACAGTAAAGGAGGGGGTAGTAGAGAAATTGGAGAGGATAAAAATAGATAAAAAGGAGGTACTTAAAAGGTTGCCAGTGCTCAAAGTAGAAAAGTCATGCAGTCCAGATGGGATGCATCCTAGGTTGCTGAGGGAAGTAAGGATAGAAATTGGGGAGGCTCTGGTCATAATCGTCCAAACCTCCTTAGATATGAGGGTGGTGCCAGAGCACAGGAGGATTGCAAATGTTATGCCGCTGTTCAAAAAAGGGGAGAGGGATAAACTCAGCATCTACAAGCCAGTCAGTCTAACATCGGTGGTGGGGAAACTTTTAGAGACATTAATCTATGATTCATAGAATGATATAGCACAGAAGGAGGCTATTCAGCTCCTCCTGCCTGTGCCGGCTCTTTGAAAGAGCTATCTAATTAGTCCCACTCCCCTGCTCCTTCTGCATAACCCTGCAAAATTTTCCACTTCAAATATTTATCCAATTCCCTTTTGAAAGTTATTATTGAATCGGCTTCCACCACTTTTCAGGCAGTGCATTCCAGATCACAACAACTTGTTCCTTAAATGTTTCTCCTCATATTATATCTGGTTCTTTTGCCAATTACTTTAGTTTGGTTAACATCTTCTGCCACTGGAAACAGTTTCTCTTTATTTACAGTATCAATACTCTTCATGATTTTGAATACCGCAAATAAATCTCCCCTTAACCTTCTCTGCTCTAAGGAGAACACCCCCAGCTTCTCCAGTCTCTCCACTTAAGTGAATTCCCCCATTGTGATGAAATAACTCTGTTCTGATATTTGTACTTGTACTTGTAATGTCTGGAATGTTCCACCAGGGGGAACCACTAATGCTCCTCCCTGGCCCCGCCCCTCTTCTGGTATGTTCTACCAAGGGCCCGGTCGATGATGAACTCTGTTAACTCTGCCATGATTCTTACTTAATAAAAGCCCTCAGTCTTAAACTTTAACTTCACGGATTCGGGCAGTTATTTGGCACATCACCCATCCCTGGCCCTTCTAGTAAATCTCCTCTGCACCCTTTTCTATTGCCATGACATCCTTCCAGAATTTAACACAATACTCCAGCTGGGGCCTAACTAGTGATTTATAAAGGTTTAGCATAACCTCTTCGCTTTTGTACTCTATGCCACGGTTTATAAAGCCAGGGATATCGTATTCTTTTTTAACAGTCTTCTCAACTTTTTCTGCCACATCCAAAGATTTGTGTACGTACACCCCCAGGTCTCCCTGTTCCTGTATCACCTTCATAATTGTACCATTTAGTTTATATTGCTGCTCCTCATTCTTCCTATCAAAATGCATAATTTCACACTTTTCTGTGTTAAATTGCATCTGTCGGGTGTTTGCCCATTTCACCAGCCTACGTCCTCCTGAAGTCTGTTACTATCCTCATCACTGTTTACTGAGTTTCGTGTCATCTGCAAATTTTGAAATTATGTCCTCAATCAAGTTAGTTAAACATGATTTGCCTTTGACAAATCTGTGCTGCCTTTCCTTAATTAATCCACACTTGTCCAAGTGACTGTTAATTTTGCCCCAGACTATCATTTATAAAAGCTTCCCCACGGCTGAGGTTAAACTGACTGGTCTGCAGTTGATGGGTTTATCCTTACACCATTCTTTGAACAAGGGTGTCTTGTATACCCAAGTCCAGGTCATTTATATATATTATAATAATGCCCCCCAGGATCTGCACTGGAGCCTCAGCATTTCACTATATTTATCAGTGACTTAGATGAAGGAATAGAAAGCCATATATCCAAGTTTGCTGATGACAGTAAGTTAGGTGGCACAACAAGTAGTGTAGATGGGAGTGGAAAGTTGCAAGTGGACATTGATAGATTATGGGAGAGGGCAAAACTGTGGCAGATGAGGTTCAATGTGTGGAAGTGTGAGGTCATCCACTTTGGACATAAGAAAGATAGATCAGAATATTTCATAAATGGTGAGAAGCTAGGAACTGTAGTGGAGCATTAGGTGAACAGGTACAAAAATTAAATTAATAGGCTATTAAATGTTTTTTTTAATATAAAAGGGAATCCAAAAGTAGCTAACATAAAAGGGAATCCAAAAGTTTTCTATAAGCATATAAATAATAAACAGGTAGTAAGAAGAGGGGTGGGGCCAATTAGGGACCAAAAAGGAGACCTAGGCATGGAGGCAGAGAGCATAGCTGAGGTACTAAATGAATACTTTGCATCTGTCTTTACCAAGGAAGAAGATGCTGCCAAAGTCATCGTGAAAGAGGAGGTAGTTGAGACACTGGATGGGATAAAAAATTGATAAAGAGGAGGTACTAGAAAGGCTGGGGGTACTTATAAATCACCATGACCGGATGGGATGCATCCTAGGATGCTGAGGGAGGTAAGGGTGGAAATTGCAGAGCTACTGGCCATAATCTTCCAATCCTCCTTAGATATGGGGGTGGTGCCAGAGAACTGGAGAATTGCAAATGTTTACACCCTTGTTCAAAAAAGGGTGTAAGGGTAAATCCAGCAACTACAGACCAGTCAGTTTAACCTCGGTAGTAGGAAACGAGGCCCACAGCCCCGAGATCGGAGAAGCAGCGGACCTGCGCGGGAGCAGCCCGAGGCAGGAGAGCTTAAAGGCTTGAGAGGGAGCAGTCAGAGGCACCGAGGCCCACAGCCCCGAGACCGGAGAAGCAGCGGACCTGCGCGGGAGCAGCCCGAGGCGGGAGAGCTTAAAGGCTTGAGAGGGAGCAGTCAGAGGCACCGAGGCCCACAGCCCCGAGACCGGAGAAGCAGCGGACCTGCGCGGGAGCAGCCCGAGGCGGGAGAGCTTAAAGGCTTGAGAGGGAGCAGTCAGAGGCACCGACCAATCCAGGTTCCAGGAGAGAGGTAAAAAGTAATCCAAGTGTGACGTCACCAGGGAGCAGGTAAGTGATTGGTTGGTGAGTATTTCTCTCTTTTCAATACAAGCTTGAATTCTGTGGTGTTAAATTTCTGTGGTGTAGTGGGGACAGTTGGTAAATAAAGCGCCCTAGAGTATACCTGTAACTGGGGTATTGAATAAATTTTTTAATTAATTAAAGGAGTAAGTCATGGCAGGAGAGTTCAGACCCGTGTTCTGCTCCTCTTGCTCCATGTGGGAAGTCAGGGACGCTGCCAGTGTCCCTGACGACCATGTGTGCGGGAAATGCATCCAGCTGCAGCTACTTGTAGACCGCATTGCGGCGCTCGAGCTGCGGGTGGATGAATTTTGGAGCATGCGCGATGCTGAGAGGGTCGTGGATAGCACGTTTAGCGAGTTGTTCACGCCTCAGGGTAGGGCAGCACAGGGGGTGACCATCAGGCGGAGCAACAAAGTCAGGCAGGTAGTGCAGGGAACCCCTGCGGACATCCCCCTTTCAAACAGGTATACCAAGTTGGATACTGTTGAGGGGGATGACTCACCAGGGGAAGGCAGCAGCAGCCAGCTTCCTGGCACCAGGGACGCTTCTGCTGCTCAGGAAGGGAGGAAAAAGAGTGGGAGAGCAATAGTGGTAGGGGATTCTATCATAAGGGGAACAGATAGGCGTTTCTGTGGCCGCAAACGTGACTCCAGGATGGTTTGTTGCCTCCCTGGGGCCAGGGTCAGGGATGTCACTGAGCGGCTACAGGGCATTCTTAAGGGGGAGGGTGAGCAGGCAGAGGTCGTGGTCCACATTGGGACCAACGACATAGGTAGGAAGGGGGATGAGGTCCTGCATCAAGAATTTAGGGAGCTAGGTAACAGATTAAAGAGCAGGACCTCAAAGGTTGTAATCTCTGGATTACTCCCAGTGCCACGTGCTAGTGAGTATAGGAATGGGAGGATAGAGCAGATGAATGCGTGGCTAAAGAGTTGGTGTAGGGGGGAGGGTTTTACTTTCCTGGATCACTGGGCCTGCTTCTGGGAAAGGTGGGACTTGTACAAGTCAGACGGGTTGCACCTGAACCAGAGCGGGACAAATATCCTTGCGGGGAGGTTTGCTAGCACTGTTGGGGGGGGTTTAAACTAACTTGGCAGGGGGATGGGATACAGAGGGGAGCTGAAATAGGGGGTGATGTGCTGCCAATTATAGAGAAAAAAACAAGTCAGCTTGGTAGACAGGGCAAATATATAAGGGCAAGGCTGGATGGCATCTATTTTAATGCAAGGAGCCTTGCAAATAAGGTGGATGAACTGAAGGTGTTGATAAACACATGGGAGTATGATATTGTTGCTATCACGGAGACATGGTTGAGGGAGGGGCAAGACTGGCAGCTCAATATTCCGGGGTACAGAATCTTCAGGCGAGACAGAGGGGCAGGTATAAGAGGAGGGGGTGTCACAATATTAATTAAGGAGTCAATTACTGCAGTAAGGAGGGATGATATATTAGCAGGTTCCTCTAATGAGGCCATATGGGTGGAGCTTAAAAACAAAAAGGGGGCAAGCACTTTGCTGGGAGTGTACTATAGGCCTCCAAACAGTCAGGGGGAGATAGAGGAACAGATATGTAGGCAAATCTCAGAGAAATGTGCAAATAATAGGGTAATAATAATGGGGGATTTCAACTTCCCCAATATTAACTGGGATAGTCAGAGTGTGAAAGGCTCAGAGGGTGTAGAATTCTTAAAGTGCATCCAGGAGAGCTTTTTGAGCCAGCATGTAGAAAGTCCTACAAGAGAGGGGGCGGTACTGGACCTAATTCTAGGGAATGTGGCCGGCCAAGTGGAAAAAGTGCTAGTAGGTGAGCACTTTGGTGACAGTGACCATAATATGGTAAGATTTAAGGTGGTCATGGAAAAGGACAGGGATGGGCCGGAAATAAAGGTTCTAAATTGGGGGAAGGCCGATTTTAATAGGATAAGGCAGGATCTGGCCAAAATGGACTGGGATCAGCTACTTGTAGGAAAATCTGCATCAGAGCAATGGGAGGCTTTCAGAAGGGAGATTGGGATCATGCAATGGCAACATGTTCCCGTAAAGGTCAAGGGTGGTTCCAAAAACCACAGGGAACCTTGGATGTCAGGGGATATACGAGAATGGATTAGGAAAAAAAGGAGGGCTTTTGGCAGATACAAAAGGCTAAAGATGGAGGAAGCCCTAGAGGAGTACAAAAAGTGCAGGGGGATACTTAAAAAAGAAATTAGGAGATCAAGGAGGGGCCATGAAATAACACTGGCGAGCAAAATAAAGGAAAATCCTAAGATGTTTTATAAGTATATTAAGGGTAAGAGGATAACTAGGGAAAAAATAGGGCCCATTAGGGACAAAAGTGGCAATCTGTGTGTGGAGCCGGAAGATGTAGGAGGGGTTCTAAATGAATTTTTTGCATCTGTTTTCACTATGGAGAAGGACGATGTAGACATAGAAATAGGGCGGGGGGACTGTGATATGCTCGAACATATTCACATCGAGAAGGAGGAGGTATTGGCGGTTTTAGCTGGCCTAAAAATGGATAAATCCCCAGGCCCGGATGAAATGTATCCCAGGCTGCTGTGTGAGGCAAAGGAAGAGATTGCGGGGGCTCTAACACATATATTCAGGACCTCTCTGGCCACAGGGGATGTGCCAGAGGACTGGAGAACCGTTAATGTAGTACCATTATTCAAGAAGGGAAGTAGGGAAAAACCGGGGAACTACAGGCCAGTGAGCCTAACATCAGTGGTAGGAAAATTATTGGAAAAAGTTCTGAGGGACAAAATTTGTCTCCACTTGGAAAGGCAAGGATTAATCAGGGATAGTCAACATGGCTTTGTCAAGGGAAGATCATGTCTGACTAATTTGATTGAATTTTTTGAGGGGGTGACTAGGTGTGTGGATGAGGGTAACGCAGTGGATGTGGTATATATGGATTTCAGTAAGGCCTTCGATAAAGTCCCGCACAGGAGACTGGTCAAGAAGGTAAGAGCCCATGGAATCCAGGGTGCCTTGGCACATTGGATACAAAACTGGCTTAGTGACAGAAGCCATGGTGTGGAGATGCCGGAGTTGGACTGGGGTGGACAAATGTAAGAAGTCACACAACATCAGGTTATAGTCCAACAGCTTTATTTGAAATCACAAGCTTTCGGAGCGCTGCTCCTTCTTCAGGTGAAGTGGAGAAATGCATAAAGACACAGCTTATATAGTCAGAGAATCATGTCAGATGTTTACAGGTAACCTTTCCAACTGCCATTTATCACACCTCGGCAGAGAGATAATCACAGCAGTCAAAGGTGTGAATGGTGTCCAAACAGGTCAGTCAGGGAAACATTACATCAAAGAACAATGAGGTGGGGTCACAAGGGGTCAAATATTGCAGATGCTGGGGTCTGTATGAAAAACAAAAAAACAGACAAAAAACATTTTTTTTTGGCTGGAAATCACAGCAGGTCCAGCCGCATCTGTGTAGAGAGAACAAGCCAATGTCGACTCGAGTCTGGATGACCCTGCATCAGGTGGGGTTACATGTAGCGTGACATGAACCCAAGATCTCGGTTGAGGCCGTCCTCATGGGTGCGGAACTTGGCTATCAGTTTCTGCTCGACGATTTTGCGTTGTCGCGTGTCTCGAAGGCCGCCTTGGAGAATGCTTACCCGAAGATCGGAGGCTGAATGTCCTTGACTGCTGAAGTGTTCCCCGACTGGGAGGGAACACTCCTGCCTGGTGATTGTTGCGCGGTGTCAGTTCATCCGTTGTTGCAGTGTCTGCATGGTCTCGCCGATGTACCATGCTCCGGGGCATCCTTTCCTGCATCTCTGACTATATAAGCTGTGTCTTTATGCATTTCTCCACTTCACCTGAAGAAGGAGCAGCGCTCCGAAAGCTTGTGATTTCAAATAAAGCTGTTGGACTATAACCTGCTGTTGTGTGACTTCTTACATTAGTGACAGAAGGCAGAGGGTGATTGTCGAAGGTTGTTTTTGTGACTGGAAGCCTGTGGCCAGTGGGGTACCACAGGGATCGGTGCTGGGTCCCTTGCTGTTTGTGGTCTACATTAATGACTTGGATATGAATGTAAAAGGTATGATCAGTAAGTTCGCGGATGATACAAAAATTGGTAGGGTGGTAAATAGCGAGGAGGGTAGCCTCAGTCTGCAGGACGATATAGACGGGTTGGTCAGATGGGCGGAACAGTGGCAAATGGAATTTAACCCGGAAAAGTGCGAGGTGATGCACTTTGGGGGGACTAACAAGGCAAGGGAATACACAATGAATGGTAAGACCCTAGGCAAGACGGAGGGTCAGAGGGATCTGGGTGTGCAAGTACACAGATCCCTGAAGGCGGCGGAACAGGTGGATAAGGTGGTAAAAAAGGCATATGGGATACTTGCCTTCATTAGCCGAGGCATTGAATATAAGAGCAAGGAGGTTATGATGGAACTGTATAAAACACTGGTTAGGCCACAGCTGGAATACTGTGTGCAGTTCTGGTCGCCACACTACAGGAAGGATGTGATCGCGTTGGAGAGGGTGCAGAGGAGGTTCACCAGGATGTTACCGGGGCTGGAGCGCTTCAGCTATGAAGAGAGACTGGGCAGATTGGGTTTGTTTTCCTTGGAGCAGAGGAGGCTGAGGGGGGACATGATTGAGGTGTACAAAATTATGAGGGGCATAGATAGGATGGATGCTGAGGAGCTTTTTCCCTTAGTAGAGGGGTCAATAACTAGGGGGCATAGATTCAAGGTAAAGGGCGGGAGGTTTAGAGGGGATTTGAGAAAGAACTTTTTCACCCAGAGGGTGGTTGGAGTCTGGAACTCACTGCCTGAAAGGGTTGTGGAGGCAGGAACCCTCACAACATTTAAGAAGCATTTGGATGAGCACTTGAAATGCCATAGCATACAAGGCTACGGACCAAATGCTGGAATATGGGATTAGATCAGACAGGGCTTGATGGCCGGCGCGGACACGATGGGCCGAAGGGCCTCTATCCGTGCTGTATAACTCTATGACTCTATGACTTTTAGAAACGATAATCTGGGACAATATTAAAAGTCACTTGGGCAAGTGTGGATTAATTAAGGAAAGCTAGCACGGATTTGTCAAAGGCAAATCATGTTTAACTAACTTGAGTGAGTTTTTTGATCAGGTAACAGGGAGGGTTGATGAGGGCAATGCAGTTCATGTGGTGTACATGGACTTCTAAAAGACATTTGATAAAGTGCCACATAATAGGCTTGCCAGCAAAGTTGAAGCCCGTGGAATAAAAGGGACAGTGGCAGCATGGATACGAAATTGGCTAAATGATAGGAAACAAAGAGTAGTGGTAAATGGTTGTTTCTCGGACTGGAGGAAGGTACACAGTGGTGTTCCCCAGGGGCTGGTACGAGGACCACTGCTTTTCTTGATATATATGTTAATGACTTAGACTTGGGTGTACAGGGCACAATTTCAAAATTTGCAAATGACACAAAACTTGGAAGTATAGTGAACAGTGAGGAGGATCATGATAGACTCCAAGAGGGCATAAACAAGCTGGTGGAATGGGCAGACATGTGGCAGATGAAATTTAATGCAGAAAAGTACATTTTGGTAGGAAGAATGAGGAGAGCCAATATAAACTGAAGGGTACAATTCTAAAGTGGGTGCTTGAACAGAGAGACCGGGGGATATATATGCACAAATCATTGAAGGTGGCAGGGCAGGTTGAGAAAGCGGTTAAAAAAGTGTACGGGATCCTGGGCTTTATAGAGGCATAGAGTACAAAAGGAAGGAAGTTATGATGAACCTTTATAAAACACTGATTTGGCCTCAATTGGAGTATTGTGTCCAATTCTGTGCACCACACTTTAGGAAGGATATGAAGGCCTTAGAGAGGGTGCAGAAAAGAGTTACAAGAATTGTTCCAGGGACAGTGGACTTCAGTTACGTGGATAGACTGGAGAAGCTGGGGTTGTTCTCCTTAGAGCAGAGATGGTTTAGAGGAAATTTGATAGAGGTGTTCAGAATCATGAGGGGAGTAGATAGAGAGAAACTGTTCCCATCAGTGGAAGGGTCGAGAATCAGAGGACACAGATTTAAAGTGACTGGCAGAAGAACCAAAGGCTACATATGCAGCGAGTGGTTAGGATCTGGAATGTACTGCCTGAAACGATGCTGAAGGCAGATTCATTTGCGGCTTTCAAAGGGGAACTGGATAAGTACCTGAAGGAAAGAAATATGTAAGGCTACGGGGAAAGGGCGGGGAAGTGGGACTAGCTGAAGTGCTGTTGCAGAGAGCCAGCACGGGCTCAATGGGTTAAATGGCCTCCTTCTGTGCTGTAAGCATTCTATGATTCTATGAGTATCAGTAAAATCTGCTGTAGTGACCGTGCAGATATAAAGGCTCAAATCTTGGAAACTGAAATCAGTCTTTATAAAATGTGCAGGCTTTCCTGGTCAGTACACGTAGGTTTTACATAGGATTACATAGGATTTACGGCAGAGAAACAGGCCATTCGGCCCAACCAGTCCATGCTCCTCTCGAGCTTCCTCCCATCTTTCCTCATCTAAATATATCAGTATAACCCTCTATTCCCTTCTCCCTCATATGCTTGTCTAGCCTCCCCTTAAATGCATCTATACTTTTCGCTTCAACCACTCCCTATGGTAGCGAGTTCCATATTCTCACCATTCTTTGGGTAAAGAAGTTTCTTCCGAATTCCCTATTTGATTTTTTGGTGACTATCTTATATCAATGGCCTCTAGTTATGCTCTTCCCCACAAGTGGAAACACTCTCTCTGTATCCACTCTATCAAAGCCTTTCATGATTTTAAAGACCTCTATTAGGTCACCCCTCACCATTCTCTTTTCAAGAGAAAAGAGATCCAGTCTGTTCACCCTTTCCTGATAGGGACTAATTGGATATCTTTTTCAAAGAGCCACCACAAACACGAAGGGCCGAATGACGACCTCCTGTGCTGTATGATTCTGATATTCTAGGTGGAATTTCCTCGCTCGGCTAATTTAAATATCTGCGAAATGAAGGCTTGAGTTGGCAGAAGGCACAGATCAGGGTTGCAACAGCAGTGGAACCAGGACTCTACTTTGTAACTTGTGCAGGAAAACTGCAGTGGAAATGAAAATCACAATTCCACAGCTACAGCATCCCAGCCTGGCCACACAGTAGCCTCAACCAATTGTTCTGAGCTACAAAACGCAAAATTAATTTTCCTCATTGGCAAAACCATCTGTTCCACTAACACGATGTGAAGAATTTCTTCCACTTCCTCCCCTCCCCCACCCCCTTTAGAACATACCAAGCTAACAGAGTTGGAGAGAATAGGGGGGAAAAATTCAGTTGTTTTCACCTCCCGTTAGCGCTTTAAGAGGGCGCCAATTGGGGCGCAAAGCAACTAGAGGCCGGGCATGGTGATGTTTGTGCCGCTCGCGAAATTAACTAGACATTTTGCGGTGGCGCTAAGCACTACCGCCACAATCTCCTGTACCGGCAGATTGTGACGTCAGTCGAGTGCGCAACACCCCGTTAGCACCCCAGACCGGATATTGAGTGGCGCCCCCTGCCTTACCACCTGCCACTAGCAACGACAGGTTGAGGGGAGCGTTATGCTGTCAGAAAGGGACTAGGGGAGCGCTATTTAAAGGCGACCGCTTCCTGCCTTTTTTTGTCGGTGACATTTTGGCACCACGCATTCAGAGAGAGAGAGAGACTTCTGGAGAGATTCAACACTGTGTGAAGATGTTTTGAGTACTGAGCAGCACTTTGCAGGTTTATTTGGATTTGCCCTTCCTTGCTTCGCCAGCGCTCTGAGGTAGCGCCTCACTACTCGGCCTTTGCACCTTAAGACAGGTGTGAAGCACCTGATTTAGTGCTCCAATCACCTCCTGGGGTGATAAAAGCCATGTTTGTTGTCGGAGGCGATAATTAGCGCCAGGCGCTAAACTTTGCGCACTGCCAATAATGGCGCCCCATATGGGGCGATACTGAATTTTTCCCCCTAGAAGTCTTGGAAAGGAAGAGAAGATATTGACAGGGAAAGAGCTGGTGATAGGGTGTAGATACAGGGAAAGAGAAAAGAGAGACAGACACCGATTTCTTCAATTCTTTTGATGTGTAGACAATATCTGAAACAGAAAATACTGTATTCTGGGGGAGAAAGATTGGCCCAGAAATTCGGGTCTCCACAGGTGAGTACGCACGGGATACTCACCCGTAAGTCCAACAGAAGTGCCGGTTATGTGCATGCATGGGAAACCGGAACTTCCGTTCCCTTAAAGGAAGGGGTTCAGAGGTCTAACGTGTACCCTGGAAAGGCAGCGCGTGCGCATGGAACTTACGTTTTTTTTGCAGCTTTCTCCGGGAGGGTAAGTCTCCAGGAGTTACACATGTAAAAAGCAGGCGCAAGGCCTGCTTTTAACAAGGTAGGTGGTGAATTAACTAAAATTAAAACATTTTTACCACAGGTTTATTATTTTTAAATACATTTGTAATACCCACTGGAAATGTTATGTACGCTAAGTATGCTTATCAATCTTTAACTTAGACACTGTATTATCATTGTTATAAATCCCTGGGTTAAAGTTGCCCATGTGAAGGTACGGCAAGAACTTTTAAGGACACAATGTGACTAAGAGCAGACTTTCCATAATTCTGCACCAGTATCAACTGTTGCAGACAGTGAGGCTGCGCAGTCTCCAGGCAGAAACCCCAGGAGGAAGGGGTGGAGTCGGGTTTTTCGAGCGGGAAGAAAGGAGCGACTGGAAGAGAAGAGGGCAGGAGCTCTGAAAAGAGGGCTCAGGAGGCAAATGGCTGCCGCATCCCGTCCCGGGCTTCCAAACTCGGCCGCCGCCCTTCGTATTAGTAGCTCTGCATCCAGAACTCAAAGTGGGATTCAGTGATCGTGAAGAGAATTCAACGAAGGGGTTCGGAGTCGTAAGTCTTGCAGACATTATACATACCATGAGCTCCAACTTAAGCGCGCCAACGAAAGAGTGCACTCGAATGTGGACACAGGGACAGATTCTCCTTTGAATCCATATAAATGGAGAATGTATGTTTATTATGTCTAGATTCATTCTAATGTATGCAAATGTCTGATTTAGTTCATTGACCTGTAATCTTCTTATACTGTCTGACGTTAAAACTATAAAGTAAGATAATTAGAATTAAGCCATTGTAGTAGTGATCTCCTTACTGGACTATAGAATACTGTCTACAACAGAGACCACATCTCACATATATCTAGAGAACCGTGAAGGGGTTACACATTAAAGAAAGGTAAGTTTATTTTTAGCCCCATTAGAAAATGTAATTAATTTTTAAAAAAATTTAAATTATTGTTTAAAATAGTTATTTCATGTACTTTATAGTTATTTTAAAAATGTGATTTAAAAAAAATTTATTTGAAGTTTTAGTGATGTTTTGAGGCTTATAGTATTTATAGTTTTGACAGCTCTTCCTGTCAATTTTATGAATGGGCATTTCCCTGCTACCATTGGCTTTCCATGGCCCACGTGATCCCAGGGGATGCATCGAACTAACTGCGCCCCTGGGATACGCAAGCACTGCGCGCCGGCAGTTGAGCAGGCCCAGGATCGGAATCACACGCGGGCCCACAGCTCAACGGCCGGCGCGCTATGTAACTGCAGGTCGGAGGCTTGCACCCGCGGGAAGCCTCCAACCCGAATTTCTGGGCCAATGGCTGGTTTAAAGAAAAAATGGATAAAACAGCCACTATCTCACCCACCCCCCACTCCCAGAATACAGTGGCCTAGAGATTGGGTGGTTTAGCGTTGGCCGTTAAGGCCCGTTCTGCTGAAAAAAATGGCGGCCGCCTCACTTCTGCCCACTTCCAACGGGTTTTGCAGCGGCCGCCATTTTCGGCAGGTTGGCAGCGCTGCTGTTGCCTGTGCTCGCCACAAATACTTTAATTAGCAGGAGTCTGACGTCAATCAGCGTGCAACGGCAAATTGACACAGACTCATCCATTTTGGAGCTCACCGCTCCTCTTACCACCCTCTCCAAAACACGCCCATGCGTGCAGCCATTGACAGTGCAGAGAGCTGGGAGAAAGCGGCGGTGAGCTATAACCCATAGAGTAAACAGCTGCTGAGATAACTGGTAACTGTGGAGAACTCAGACTACGTAATTGAAGTGAAAACCGCTTTCAAAACCGCATCAAATCTACCCCTGGTCAGTCAAACATTACAGGAGGTAAATACTTTTAAAATAAACTGTACTGTACTCCAGTTGTAAGAATCTCAGGAAAAAAAATCCTTAAATTTTATACATTGGGTTTTCTAGTTTAGGAACTGATAAAATAAGATGCAAAGTTCGGAAGTCTGCTTTTAAAAGGCTTCGCACTATATTCTCACCAAGAGTTCTTCAAAATTCTGCTGTTGTTAAAAATGTAATTAAACTCTCTTCTGCACCATTTACACTAGTAAACTCCTGACCAAAAGGTTTATGTTCCCCTTTTTTTATCATTGGAGGGGCAGTGACCGAGGGCATGGCAATGGGAGAAATTGAAGCCCTTGCTGACAATGACGGTCTGGTCATTCCTAATCCTTCTTCTCACTTCCCACTTCCCCCTCATCCCACAATCTCTTCTCACTTACAAGCTGCTGGTGCTGTATGCAGGGATATCTTGCTTTCCCCCCCGTCCCCTCACCACAACCCGACTCTTATGCCTTTCTGCTTTCAGATACCCAAGCACTGCCAGCAGGCCAGCCTGTCCCTCATGTTGTGGAGGAAAGTGATGGAGGAGAAGAAGGAGACACACCGGGCTGGATTTTGTCACTGGGGCAGGCTGGGGTCGTGTAATCCGCTTTTTGTGTCAGCCACCCGATTCTAAATCGATGTGGGAGAATGACGCGATTTTAACTTAAGTGGGAAATTGAGTTCCAGCGTGTGGGAACCCATGGACCAATACGTTTTTTCAGTCTGAAACTCGCCTCCGATGACATCATCATTGCTGCTGCATTTAAGGTCTGCAACAAGCCTTGCTTCTTTTGCAGACTGCCAACCTTTTGGCCTTTCATGTTAGAGGGACCTGTAGGCAGAATGACCAGCGAGAGACCTAGGTCTGCTTCCAGGTTTGATGACGTTGCCCTGCAAGCTTTAGTGGAGGGAGCAAGAGCCAATAAAAAGGTGCTCTCCCTTCTTCAGGGAGGAAGAAGCCTCCCCAGTAGACAAAGGCTGTGTGGATCCAGCTGGCCCAGGAGGTCAACTCTTTGGCGATAACCCGCAGAACCTGACTTCAGTGCAGGAAGAGGTTTCATGACCTTCTGTGCACTGGAAAAGTGAGTATGACTTTCCCATCACCCTCAATCTGATCCCCATTGCCTCTCCTCACCAGCACTCAGCTTTAGCAACCTCTTCCTCCACATCCCACTTGACACTGACATCCCTGCACCCTTACCCATTCCCTCTCTCTCTCTATGGTCACGTTCACCTAACTGTTCGACTATGCAGCCCTCACACTTCCTATCACTGTGATGCTATGAAAACAACTGACAACACACAGGGAGGGCCCTTGGTCTTGCAACTCACTCCATCTTTGTCTCCTTCTAAGCATCTATGCTATGGATTCTCTACACTCAAACCTTCATTCTCACTCAAACTCCACTTGTCTCCCTCATTGCAGGAAAAGAGAGCTCACAATGAGTGGGAAAGAGCGAGAACAGGAGGAGGGCCACCCTCAGTAGCCCAGCTCACCCCCTGGGAGGATGCGGTCCTGGAGATCGTGGGAGTGGAGGACGATGCGTAAGTGGGGGACGGACAGACGGGTGCATCACAGCAAGCTGGTGACAGAATAGTTTTCCATCTCTCTCATTGACATTGCATGAGTCACTGATAATGATTCTGAAGCTCTAACAGATGGACTTATGATCATCTGCAATATGCAATGTGCATGTAACCTTGGCATCACATCTCTGACTCTTTCCTTCACTCCCCCACAGGACCATCTCAAGCACCCGTCCCCACTAGCCAGGAGGAAGAGCCTGAGCATCCAGACTCCTCAGAGGAAGCTGCAACCTCAGAGGGTGCAGCGTCAGCGGAATTCAGCGCACCCAGCACTAACGCAGACACTCACATCTCGGTGGTACCTTCGCAAGATAGTGCAGTGTTGTCACCTGGTGTATCACAGCTCACAAATGAGCATCAGCAGATTGTGGAGACAGGGACAGCAGTGGAGAGTCCTAGTTGGAGGGCGCAGGACTCTGCCAGCTCGGCTCAGCTGTATGTCGACCCTTTGCCTCTGGGTCCATCCACAAGATCAGCGGTGCTGGAACTCCAGGAACAGATGCAGGAGTCTCTGGCTTGTTTTGTCTCCAGGGTCGCTGCGAGTGTGGAGCGAATGGAAGAGTCCATTGCGAACATGAGCAGAGCCTTTGTCGAGTCATTGGCGCATAAACACATCACCATGGAAAGGATGGCAACCTCCATGGAGGTGGTAAGTTGCCAGAGTGCAGAAAACATGGTGAGTGTTCTGAATAGAATGACATCTCTGGAGGAGCGATGGTCACCTATTGAACAGAGAAACCAGACCTTCATGGAAGTCCTTCTGAGTAGGACTGCCAGTGCAGATACGGGTCCCCATGGCCCCCCTGATGTGCAGCAAGGTGCTCTCAAGCCACTTGCAAACGCTGAGGGGGACCTGACCCATGAGAGGGAAGTTGGTGGCAGACATCGAGGAAGTGGGGGCTCCTCTCCAAGTGCTCACACTTCCACGCCACTGCAGAGCCCTCGGTCAGAGCTCCACCAGAGTCTCCACCCAACTGAGATCGACGTCTCAACCCCTGCACAGCCGCAGGAGCAGCAGACTGTTGGCGAGCCCTCACAGGTTTGCAACCCCAGAGGACGCCCGCCAAAGGTGTCGAGACAGGAGCAGCAAGAAACTGAACAAGGGGCCTCCACATCTGCTGAAGCCACAGGGGAAGCACCACATAGGAGCACGCGTAAGAGAAAGATACTGCACAACTAATGACAAGGGTAGTCACTTGGGTGAAATTTGATGTTTAATGTTAAAAAGCCATCAGAAGGTTACTGTAAATAAAAAATCTGATGGCTACTGCTGCAGTTGTGGCGTGTGTCATTTTGCTAATGGGACTTCCACATTGAGGGCTTAGGATTACTTGCAATTGTCAGTATGGTGGTCAAATTGTTAGGAATCTGCTGGGTCTTGGCCATTGTTGAAGCTCTGGTAAGGAGCAGTGAGGCAAAAGTGCTTGATTGGCTAGGCTAAGCAAATCTGGCCAAGATGAGTGCGTTCCTTGCATCCCGGGCAGCAATGTTCTCGCGTACTGCTGCCGCTGGTTGATGGGCCTCTGCAAGATGTTCGTTTTCGCTCTCCTCCACCCCCTCCTCCACTTCCTCCTCCTCCTCCTCCTCCTCATCTGAGGAGGATATGTGAGGAGCCACTTGTTCCTCAGTAATCTGCAAGCCACGACGCTGTGCCATGTTGTGAAGTGCACAGCAAACCATGACGATTCTGGAGACCCTGGCTGCTGAGTACTGCAGGGCTCCATCTGATCTATCCAGGCATCTGAAGCGCATCTTCAGCAAACCGATGGTTTGCCCAATTATGGATCTGGTGGAAATGTGGCTGGAGTTGTAGCTCTCCTCAGCTTCATTGAATGGGCTCCTCAACGGCATCATTAGCCACGTCTTCAGGGGATAGCCCTTGTCTCCAAGTAGCCATCCGTTAAGTTGGTCTGGCGGACTGAATAGCAGAGGCACACTAGACTGGCGCAGTATGAAGGAGTCATGGCAACTTCCAGGGTACTTGGCACAAACATGCAAAATTTCCTTTTTGTGGTCACACACCAGCTGAACGTTGAGGGAGTGGAAGCCCTTGCGGTTGACAAAATTACCTGGATTGCGATGGGGTGCCTTAAGGGCCACATGTGTGCAGTCAACGATGCCCTGTACCATTGGAAAGCCTGCCCGATTAGCTAATCCAACCACACGCGCCGTGACACTTGCTTGATCCTTGGTGAAATGGATGTGATTGTGCGCGATGGCAAAGAGTGCATCGGTTACCTGCGTGATGCAAGTGTGTGCGGCCGCCTGGGAGATGCTGATGTCTGCTGCTGATCCCTGGAATGAGCCTGAAGCAAAAAAGTTGAGTGCGGTGGTGACTTTGACGGCCACTGGTAAGGGCTGTCCACCTGATCCTCTGGGCTCCAAGTCTTGTTGCAGCATTGTGCAGATGTCACCCACTACCTCTCGCGAAAATCGGAGCTGCCTTTGGCACTGCTGCTCAGACATGTTGAGGTAGCTGACCCTGTGTCTGTAGACCCTGTTTGGGGGGTATCTCCTGCGCCGACGGGCTTCCATGCACTCGCCCCTTCTGGCCTGTGCAGCTTCAGGTGGGTGAGCAGCAGCTTGGCACTCCTGTTGTTGGTGCTGCTGTTGGTGCTGCTGTTGTTCATGGTTCTGCTGGTGCTGCGGCTGGTCTTCGTCCTCATCTGATGTCCAGAAGGGAAGGAAATAAATGGCTCCCATGCTTCTGGTATATGCTTCAGTTGAGGAAGCGCTCAGTGAAGGTGGCGAGAGGGGTTTCCCAGGTGCTCACACTGGAGATGGGTATCAGGCTCCAAACTTCCACAGCTGTGGTTATGCCTTCTAAAAGTTCCCCAGACCTGAGACAACAAAATCCTGTAACCTGCAAATGATGGCTGATCAAATATCCTATTTAATGGTGGAGCTGCAGCTGGTAGTCAGCAATCCAATTGTGCTCCCGCCAGGTTTCACCGTCGTGTTTCAGAGCAGGCATGCTTCACGTGGGAAAAGGGTTAAAATCACCAAGGCCTTTCAAAATGGGATAATAGAGGCAATTTAGTGCTTGTTAAGGGCCTTAAGGGTCTATCCCGCCTCTTGGAGGTGGGACGGAGACGGGAGCAGTAAACACGATTTCTTGAAAATTGCATGGAGGCGGGATGGAGGTGGGGTTGGGCCCGCCCACCACTTTTTGCAATTTTAACACCCCACACGCCTCCATTCCTGCCTCCACGGCCCTGGGAAATTTGAGCCCACTGTCACTGCATCTGACACTCTCAGACATCAGCTCAGAAAATGGCACTGCGCGGAATGTAGAGAGTAGTATAGCGGTGGGATCTGCACATAATGAGGCACTGTCCCAAGTGGGCTGCAGCAAGGCCGGGGGAAAGGGTAGCTCGGGCCAGCTCCCCAGAGAACGAGTTCATTCACGAGTTCTACTGCACACTCGATGGTGCGGCCTTCAGAAGAAGGGTGATGGCCATGCATAGGTGCAATGGAAAGTCTGCCAGAGAGCCTCTTGTCAATGTTGTAGTGTATGTACCTTTAAGAGGAGAACTACTTTTTACAGCTCCTGTATACTGTAGTACCGACAGTGACCACAACTGTATATAAACCCTGAGTAGGGATCTGTACAGTTAGTTTTTAGAGTAACCCTCATCCAGTAAACACCTGTTGATTGTTCCCTGCAGTCTCTTGTCTAATTATTGAAGAACACACAACATCAAGATACACGGATCTAACATTGGCGACGAGAAGATTCAAACCTACCTGCAACTCTGCATCACCTCCCAGGGATTCGCTCCTGGAGAACAGTGAAAGAAGAAGGCCGAGTTCAGAAGCACAGGCGTTGACCATCCAGCGGAGACTTGAGCATCGCAGGGGAGGCTGTTGAGAGCTGGGCTTGGTTCTCCAGTCACGGTGGTCCAGCGAAACGGGCTGGCAACAGGTACGGCGCAGACCCTTCCCGGACAGCGGCGGCTAGAGCCGACCGACGGCACAGAAAAAGGCCGAGCAGCGTTGACGGGAGAAGAGAGAGGGTAGAGCGCACAGGGCGCAGCCGGTGTTCAGGACCGAGCGGCGTCGATGGGAGAAGAGAGAGGGTAGAGCGCACAGGGCACAGCCAGTGTTCAGGACCGAGCGGTGTCAACGAGAGAGAGCAGAGCGTAGCTGGTGTTCAAGGGCCGAGCAGCGTCAACAAGAGAGAGAGGCGCGCAGGAAAACGCGCAGAGCGCAGCCGGTATTCAAGGGCCGAGCAGCATCAGCGGGGAAGAAAGGAAAGCGCGGGAGACGCCATTTTGAGCCACAGCGGAGAAGAAGGGAGAGCGCGGGAGACACCATTTTGAGCCAGTCTAACCACACCCAGGGATGCCGAAGAGTGGCAGTGTCACAGCGTTCGACAATGAAGTCGAAGATTGGACGACATATGTTGAACGCATAGAAGTGTACTGCAAGGCGAATGAAGTGCCAGATGACAGGAAAGCACTGGTATTGTTGAATTCAATGGGTGCAAAAATGTATGGCTTGCTGCGAAACCTAGTAACCCCAGAGAAGCCAGTGGAAAAGGATTTTGAAAACATAGTGTCAATCCTACAGGACCACTTAGACCCCACACCGCTGCTGATAGCGGAAAGATTTAAGTTTCACAAAAGGAACCAGCATAAAAATGAAAGTAATGCTGAGTTTTTAACGGAACTGCGCAAGCTATCGAAACACTGCCAGTTTGGAACGGGACTAGCAGATACTTTAAGGGACAAGTTTGTGTGTGGGCTTCAAAGTGAAGGAACCCAGAAACGGCTTCTATCAGAAAAGGATCTTATGCTGGACAAGGCTTTCAACATGGCAGTATCACACGAAGCAGCAGCACAGGGCACGGCAGAGATACAACGGAGACCGCAAAAATGTGGCACAAATGAAATGTCATACGGAACAGTGGAGTGCTATCGCTGCGGCAGAACAACACACGACCATAAGGATTGCTGGTTCAAGGACCAAGTGTGCAGACAGTGTGGAAAAGTAGGACACATAGCAAGAGTCTGCAGGTCGGAAAAGAAAACCAGCAGCAAGAAATCCCCACAGGAGAAGTACAAGAAGGTACATAAGGTGACGGAGAGTAGTGCAGACGAACAGAAAAGTGATACAGACTCTGGAAGCAAGGAGCTGGGTTGTCTGAAACTACATAATGTGATCAAAACGGAGGACCACCAAACTATCTGGGTCATGCTCAAGATAGCTGGAGTCCAAGTGAAACTGGAATTGGACACAGGATCAGCCCTAACAGTCATAAACCGAAAGGACTACAAGCGGCTATTCTCACATATACCCTTGAGAGATACAGAGATTGTCTTGAAGGCGTACACGGGGCAAAAAGTCTACCGCAAAGGGAAAACAAGGGTGAACGTTATATATAACGGCAAGGAAATACCAAAAATGGACCTATATGTATTGCCAGATGGAGGACCACCACTACTAGGACGTGAATGGATCCGGAAGATACAGCTAGATTGGCATTCCATACAAGCACTGACTGTAGATGCCAAAAAGGATGACGACGTCACACCTGGATGACTGTCAAAAATGCTAACTGACACAGAAGAAGTGTTCCAGGAGGGACTCGGAACACTAAAAGGCATAACAGCGATGATCAAAATAGAGGAAAATGCAAGCCCAAAGTTTTTTAAGGCCAGACCGGTACCTTATGCGATCCGCCCAGCCGTCGAAGCAGAGCTGGAAGGTTTGGAATGTTCAGGAGTACTGTCCAAAGTGGACTGGAGCGAGTGGGCTACACCCATCATTCCTGTAATGAAGAGGTCATTGAGTAATACGCCTGGGGAACCAAAGAAGGTTCGCATCTGTGGGGACTTTAAGGTGACAGTGAACCCAGTCCTTCACACTGTACAACATCCGCTTCCGCGGATTGAAGATATTTTCGCCTCACTATCTGGAGGGAAACGCTTCACTAAGATTGATCTGGCCCAGGCGTACCTGCAAATGGAGGTAGATGAAGCCTCGAAACAGTATCTCACGATCAACACTCATAAAGGCCTCTACCAATACAACCGGCTGGTGTTCGGGGTAGCATCAGCTCCGGCTATTTGGCAAAGGGCAATGGATCAAGTCCTGCAAGGGATTCCAGGGACCCAGTGTTATTTGGACGACATCCTGGTCACGGGTGAAAATGACAGTGATCGCCTCGCCAAGCTGGAGCAGGTGCTCACTAGATTGAAGGAATATGGGCTCCGAGCTAATCGCCACAAATACGAGTTTTTCCAGAAGCAGATCTCGTATTGTGGCCACGTTATTGATGAAGAGGGGTTACATAAGTCCCCTGACAAGATTGAAGCAGTAGTCAAGGCTCCAGCACCGGAAAATGTGTCACAACTGAGGTCGTTTCTCGGGCTGGTGAACTACTACCATAAGTTCTTGCTGAATTTGTCTACAGTACTACACCCACTGAACACCCTACTGCAAACTGGGGTACCATGGAAGTGGAATGACGAATGTAAACGAGCTTTCCAGAAGTGCAAAGAATTGATCACATCAAAAGAGGTGTTGGCTCATTTCAACCCAGCACTACCAATTCGGTTGGCATGTGATGCATCACCCTATGGCATTGGAGCGGTGCAGTCGCACAAATTCCCGGACGGCTCAGAGAGGCCAGTAGCCGTTGCGTCTCGGTCACTAACCTCAGCCGAGCGTAACTACGCCCAGATTGACAGGGAGGCCCTCAGCCTAGTGTGGGGAGTGAAAAAGTTCAACCACTATCTGCACGGGCAGAAGTTTACCTTGCTGACTGACCACCAACCACTTGTCTCCATCTTTAATCCAAAGAAGGGCGTTCCGGTGATGACTGCGCAATGGCTACAAAGCTGGTCCCTTTTTCTAGGGGCGAACCAATATGAAATCGAGTATAAGGGCACGAAACAGCATGGAAACGCTGATGGGCTATCACGCCTGCCACTGCCTACTGTGGCAGCAGTGGACCCTGTCGAAATATTTTATTCGACTTTAATTGAACGCTTGCCAGTAACTAACGCTGATATAGAGAAGGAGACCCGAAATGACCCGACACTGTCTCGGGTATATGACTTGACGGTGAAGGAATGGCCAACACATGGCGACTCACTGTTGCCAGCATTCTCATCCAGAAGAGAACAGCTGTCAGTATGCCAGGGGACCTTGATGTGTGGATCCCGAGTGGTAATTCCACCCAAGTTAAGGGAGAGGGTGCTCAATGAGCTTCACGAAGGCCATCTGGGAGGGGTGAAAATGAAAAGCCTTGCTAGGGCTTATGTGTGGTGGCCAGGGATCGATCAGCAAATCGAGGACCTGACAAAGAACTGCTCAGGATGCCAGAAGGTCCAAAATGCACCACCACATGCCCCTCTACACCCATGGGAGTGGCCCTCATCTCCATGGCAACGGGTGCATATTGATTTTGCTGGTCCATTTATGGACTCAATGTTTTTAATAGCCGTGGATGCGCACTCGAAATGGCCTGAGGTGATCAAAATGTCCTCCACCACCACGGAGAAAACTATTGCAGTCCTACAGACCATATTTGCCAGGAACGGCTTGCCAGAGCAGATTTGCTCTGATAACGGACCACAGTTTGTGTCCGAAGAGTTTCGAAGATTTATGAAAAGGAATGGGGTAAGGCATTACACATCCGCCCCCTATCATCCAGCCACAAATGGATTGGCTGAGAGGTTCGTACAAACCTTTAAAAAAGCAGTAAGGGCCATGTGCGATGACGACATTCCACTGCAGCATAAGGTGGACAATTTCCTGTTAGCCTACAGAAATGCGACACATGCAGTCACTAACCAGACCCCGGCCATGATGTTCTTTAACCGACGGTTGAGATCTCGTCTGGATTTGCTCAGACCAAATGTACGAAGAGGTGTTGAGAATAAGCAATTCCAGCACATCAATGAGAAGCCGACAAGGAGCTTCAATGTAGGGCAACCAGTCTTGGCCCGCGACTACCGAACAGAGAAATGGCAACCAGGAACGATATGCACACGGCAGGGGCCACCAATGTACACAGTGGATGTTGGGGAGAACATTGTGAGACGCCATGTTGACCAGATCCTAGAGTCACAGGAACGAGTCAACCCCATGTCTCGCGTACCTGGTGATGAGCCTAACATACAGGTAGCATCTACCCCAGAAACAGTAGCATCGGAAGCTGATGAACCAACCGACGACAGGGGGCCAGAATCGCCTCCGCACCAAGAGCAAGACACTCAGGAAAGGCGCTATCCAGAAAGGATCAGGAAGCCTCCCCAAGACTGAATTTATAAATAGACTATTTTCAGTTAATGTTGCATGTTAAAAGTGTTAATTGTAATTAGTTGATATTTAATTCTTAAATGAATGTTATGGTACTATTAATCTAAAAGGGGAGGAATTGTAGTGTATGTACCTTTAAGGGGAGAACGACTTTTTACAGCTCCTGTATACTGTAGTACCGGCAGTGACCACACCTGTATATAAACCCTGAGTAGGGATCTGTACAGTTAGTTTTTAGAGTAACCCTCATCCAGTAAACACCTGTTGATTGTTCCCTGCAGTCTCTTGTCTAATTATTGAAGGATTTACAACATCAAGAAACACGGATCTAACAAATGTCAAGGAGCATGGAGGAGTCTGGCTCCAAAATTGTACAGGGCCTTGTGCAGAGCTTGGAGCCCATGATTTCCTGGATGGAAATGATGCATAACCCCAGGAGAGCCTTGTGGACCCAACTTTGCTGCTGCATGTGCTGGACGATGTTGCGGCTTCCATTGCAGCACAGTCGGAAGTGAACCAACGTCTCAGTGCTGCAGTGGAAGTGCAGGCTGCTCTCCTGCAAGCTCAGGCTGCTGCAATCATTGTTGTGTTTACGAGCGTCGAAAGGGGCTTGCAGGGCATCGCAGCAGTCCAACAATTTGCCCTCCAACAGATTACTAAGAATGCCGAAGCACCGCCCCGGTGGAGTGGCAGTGGGTCTGTGGAGCAAGAACCCGCTGTCCTCTCTCAGGATTTCCAGCCAAAAAAAATGTTTTTTGTCTTTTTTTGTTTTTCATACAGACCCCAGCATCTGCAATATTTGACCCCTTGTGACCCCACCTCATTGTTCTTTGATGTAATGTTTCCCTGACTGACCTGTTTGGACACCATTCACACCTTTGACTGCTGTGATTATCTCTCTGCCGAGGTGTGATAAATGGCAGTTGGAAAGGTTACCTGTAAACATCTGACATGATTCTCTGACTATATAAGCTGTGTCTTTATGCATATCTCCACTTCACCTGAAGAAGGAGCAGCGCTCCGAAAGCTTGTGATTTCAAATAAAGCTGTTGGACTATAATCTGGTGTTGTGTGACTTCTTACATTTGTCCACCCCAGTCCAACTCCGGCATCTCCACACCATGACTACTATCGACACCACAAACTGCCGGCTCAAAGTGGAGAGGATCTCCAAGAAGATCGCGCATATTGACACAGACATCAAGTTTCTACAGAGATGCAAGAAAGCAGACAAGATCCCGAAAGGACTACAGATCACTAACCCACTCAAGTCGACCTACAACACAGACTACGCTGAGAGACTCTGCCGTCGTACCTCTCACACACTCCTCAACCATCTCGTACACCAGCTCTACAGCAGACGCCGCAACCTCGAAACCGAGATGGAGTCCATGTTCTCAGCCTGTGCTCAGGATGCAGCAGACCAGCTACGAGACATCGCCAAACAAACAAAGCAATGGAACTACGCTACCTACATGCACACCAAGAACAGGAAGCTTGAGAAACTTGGCATCACCAGCAGCAGCAACCAAGCCTCCCCCGGTACCACGGTTAAACCACAGGGAAATCCATCGTCAACCTGTCCGACCACACACTTCAACCAGACGAAATTGAAGTTCTCAGCCGAGGGCTCAATTTCTGCCCCACCACCAAAATGGACCCCATCGGTCTCGCGGCAGACTCAGAGGAATTCATCAGGAGAATGAGGCTCCGGGAATTCTTCCACAAATCCCAAGATGTCAGCAGCGAACCCAATGAGACAATCAATGATCTGGAACAGCAGACAGAGGGATCCGCAGTGCAGCTACCGATGAAGAAAGAGTCAAATTGGACCCCTCCGGAGGGTCGCTGCCCTAAGCTTGACATGTATGCTCAAGCTGTCAGGAGATGCATCAACGCCAGATTCATCAGCCGCACTCACAAGACAGTCCAGAATGTCACCCGAGCACAACGCAACGCCATCCATGCTCTCAAGACCAACCGCAACATCGTCATCAAACCAGCAGACAAAGGAGGTGCCATCGTCATACAGAACAGAACGGACTATTGCAAAGAAGTATACCGACAACTGGACAACCAGGAACACTACAGACAGTTACCCGCAGATCCGACCAAAGAACACACCCGCCAACTCAACAGACTGATCAAAACCTTCGATCCAGACCTTCAAAGCATCCTACATGCTCTCATCCCACGTACTCCCCGCGTGGGAGACTTCTACTGCCTCCCAAAGATACACAAAGCCAACACACCTGGACGTCCTATCGCATCAGGCAACGGAACCCTGTGTGAGAACCTCTCTGGATATGTCGAGGGCATCCTGAAACCCATCGTACAGGGAACCCCCAGCTTCTGTCGCGACACTACAGACTTCTTACAGAAATTCAGCACCCACGGACCAGTTGAACCAGGAACACTCCTCGCCACGATGGACGTCTCGGCACTCTACACCAGTATCCCCCACGATGACGGCATCGCTGCGACAGCCTCAGTACTCAACACCAACAACAGCCAATCTCCAGACGCCATCCTACAACTCATCCGCTTCATCCTTGACCACAATGTCTTCACCTTCGACAACCAGTTCTTTACCCAAACACACGGAACAGCCATGGGGACCAAATTCGCACCACAATACGCAAACATCTTCATGCACAAGTTCGAGCAAGACTTCTTCGCTGCACAGGATCTCCAACCAACGCTATACACCAGATACATCGACGACATTTTCTTCCTATGGACCCACGGCGAAGAATCACTGAAAAGACTACACGATAACATCAACAAGTTCCATCCCACCATCAAACTCACCATGGACTACTCCTCAGAATCGGTCTCATTCCTGGACACACAAATCTCCATCAAAGATGGACACCTCAGCACTTCACTCTACCGCAAGCCCACGGACAACCTCACGATGCTTCACTTCTCCAGCTTCCACCCTAACCACGTTAAAGAAGCCATCCCCTATGGACAAGCCCTGCGAATACACAGGATCTGCTCAGACGAGGAGGAACGCGATGGACACCTACAGACACTGAAAGACGCCCTTGTAAGAACGGGATATGACGCTCGACTCGTCGATCGACAGTTCCGACGGGCCACAGCGAAAAATCGCATAGACCTCCTCAGAAGACAAACACGGGACACAACCAACAGAGTACCCTTCGTCGTCCAGTACTTCCCCGGAGCGGAGAAACTACGCCATGTTCTTCGCAGCCTTCAACATGTCATCGATGACGACGAACACCTCGCTAAGGCCATCCCCACGCCTCCACTACTCGCTTTCAAACAGCCGCCTAACCTCAAACAGACCATCGTTCGCAGCAAATTACCCAGCTTTCAGGAGAACAGCGACCACGACACCACACAACCCTGCCACAGCAACCTCTGCAAGACATGCCAGATCATCAACACAGATACCATCATCACACGTGAGGACACCACCCACCAGGTACATGGTACATACTCATGTGACTCGGCCAACGTTGTCTACCTCATACGTTGCAGGAAAGGATGCCCCGGAGCATGGTACATCGGCGAGACCATGCAGACACTGCGACAATGGATGAACGGACACCGCGCAACAATCACCAGGCAGGAGTGTTCCCTCCCAGTCGGGGAACACTTCAGCAGTCAAGGACATTCAGCCTCCGATCTTCGGGTAAGCATTCTCCAAGGCGGCCTTCGAGACACACGACAACGCAAAATCGTCGAGCAGAAACTGATAGCCAAGTTCCGCACCCATGAGGACGGCCTCAACAGTGACTTCTTACACCTCTCTCAGGATGACAGCATTCCTATTCCCACCACTGCCACTTCACCATTGCCCTTGCTCTGCCTAACAGCCAGCCAGCCCAGACTGCAGCCACCCATGCCGAGGCAGTGCAGTCTACAGCCGGGTCTTTTAAGCCTACAGCTGGTCGAGGTCATCCTGCAAGGCCATCTGTAGTCTCCCCCACTGAGAGTCCACAGCCTTTGTAGGAGCACTAGAGTAGGAAAAGGCACACGATTGACAGGCACTATGGGATTGTGCAAGGGTGAATAGTTGATATTGTAATGTTGATTGGATTGTGATGAATTTATTAATTTTGTTTGGAATATTTGTTTTGTGGTGTCTCTCATTTCAGCTTTGTGCCCAGGAGGACACTATGATATTCCGTGACAGAGGGAAGGTATAATGGGGAGTGGTGAGCAATGGGCTTTTCATTCACTGGAATCTGCGTCTGATGAGGCATTCATGGACAGCACGTCCATAACGGGGATCTGCTGCCTGCCTCCTCCCTTCCTCCTCATCCTCGTCCTCCTTCTCTCCCTCTGCAATCCCTGGTGGCAAGGGCTGCACCCTCATGATGGTCAAGTTGTGAAGCACTCAGCAGACCACCACGAAATGGGACACCAGCTCTGGCGAGTACTGGAAGGCTTCTCCCGAGTTGTCAAGGCAGCGGAACCGATGCTTGAGCATCCCAATGGTCTGCTTGATGATGTTCCTGGTGGTAGCATGGCTGTCATTATGAGTGCTGGGAAGGAGTGGTGGGGTTGCGGAGGGGAGTCATCGGTCTGCTGCAAAGCAAATAGCCCTCGTCTCCGAGCAGCCACCCTTGGGTTTGACATGGTGGCTGGAAGATTGCTGGCACACTGGGCTAGTGCAGGATGAAGGCATCATGACTGCTGCCAGAATAGTGGGCATTCACTATCATGATACGCTGGACGTGGTCACACAACAACTGCACATTAAGTGAGTGGTAGCCTTTGCGGTTACAGAACATCTCAGGATTGGTATGCTCGCAAAGCCACGAGGGTGCAGCTGATGGCGCCCTGCACCATGGGGAAGCCCACTACCCTGGCAAAGCCACATGCGTACTCCTCCTGCTTCTCTCTGTTCATAGAGAACACAACACAGTCCCTTCTCCTGGTATAGAGAGCCTCTGTGACTTCCTGAATGCAGCGATGGACAGTGAACTGGGAGATGTTAGCTATATCTCCTGCTGCAGACCGGAAGGATCTGCTGGTGAAGAAATTGAAGGCCACGGTGATCTTGAGGGCTACTGGAAGAGCCATCACCCTGCTCTCAAGCTGTAGGTCTGGTTGCAGGAGGTGGAAGAGTTCTGTGACCACCTCCTTGGTGATGCGGAGCCTCCTAATACACTGCTCCTCGCTTAAGTAGAGGAAGGAGAAGAGCCAGGAGGGCTCTCAACAGGAGGCCTTAATCACCTAGTGTCTTCCGAGAGCACTTCTCCTCCCTCTGTGTGCACCTTCTTCTCTTCTTCGCTGCCTCCAACCTCTCCTGAAGATACTCAAGTGCAAGGGGGACTGCAAGTAGAGCCCCAATGACTGTGAGCAAGTGTTGTGAGCAGAAGCCTTTAAGTGAGAATGAAGGTGTACTCCACTTGCAGCAACACTCCCTGTCACCTCGGGAACTTGAAACAAGTTTAGAAAGCTGCAAGAGTTGCAGAAAGTTACGCAGAGCCAGTCAAACTGAGAAACCATGACAGCTACAAGTTGTGGATGATGGTCCCTTTAAATAGCACTGTTGGAGGCTCCTTCCTGCTACTGAACGCTTGGTCAGCTGGTCGTGATTCAGACAGGTCGGTAAGTGGTGTGGCAACGATGAAAATGGCATTTTGGCCGTCAAGTGAGCGTTGCACACACATTGACGTCATGATCTGCCTAACTAAATACCTGTAGCGAGCGCAGGCATTGGCAGCACTGCCGACCAGGTGCAGATGGAAGCGAGGCAGCCGCCATTTTTCCTTCAAAACGGCCCTTAACGGCCGGTGCTAAACCCCAGAATTTCTAGGCATTTTTTATTTCTTAATTGAACTCTGCATTGGCACTTCTTAACAATTAAAAAATTTAAATTCAGGTGTTTGGGATTCGCATCAAACAATGATACTGAAGGATTCCGAAAGAAACTATTGGCCCAGATGTTACTGGTTTCATCTGGCCTTGCCAATCCCTGGGCCCTTGCCAAGGACTTCCAGGTCAGCTGGCTCAGGTACTGCCATCTAAAGCACTCCGATAGTGTCAGACAGCTCCTCTTGTGCCAGTGATCCTGGTTCACCTGTTGGTGTTGCAGCCATTCTGGACCGTCTCTCTGATTCTGAAGAAGGTATCAATTGTCCAACTCCAGACTGGTAGAATCTTCTTTCTTTAATATTCAGGTGGCATCAGAATCTGTGGCCAGTGACAAGAAAAGAAACAAGTCATTAATTTTTACACCCAGAATCTGTATTAGGTATTTACAGGTTAAATGGTTTACTATGTGATGGGAGCTATAAAATCCCTATAGTTGCTCTTGTAGCAATCCAGTATTTTTGTGTGTAATCTCACGTGGTTGGTATCAGGATGAGCGAGAGGAAGTGAGGATTTTTATCAAACTACCCACAGACTAAAGTTGTGAGGAACTGGCTCATTGATTCTGATGATTTTAGCAAAGAAAGTGTGTAAGAGTCATGAAAGTTTAAGAAAGAAAATACTTTAAAATATTGGCTAAATAGTATAATACAGTTAATTTACCTGACTGACTTATTGTATTGAGAAACCCCCTATTTTCTTGTTCCAGTAGTATAGTCTGAGATACCCCCTTTATTCTTGCTACAATGGTACAGTCCTTAAGATTGTCACATGGTATCCAGCCATTTTACAGTTCAAGCTGCACGAGGCTGGAGAGAAGGTAAAGGCTTTTGAGGGCTGGAGCAATACAGTTTTTGACCGTGTTCGTTTAAACGTGTTTTGCTTTGTAATTCTGTTTGTAAGGTGTTACAGTAAACAGTTTAAAGACAAAGTTACGTTTTGGAACGTTTTATTTCGACACGCGTCTACTCGTTGTTAAAAGCCTCAAAGCTCAGTGGCTGCATGTTTGGAAATTACGAAGCGCCACTACATTAGTCAAAAACTAGCTCCCTAAGAAGGAAAGGACGGAATTGTCGGTGAACCTATACATGAATGGTCACGGAGCCAGACGACAATATAAGAAAGCGAAGGAACAGTGACTGTTACTTGCCTTGTTCATTCTATTGAGAAGCTAAATAAGAGCTGCGGGTAAAATGGCCGAGGCCTTACGGAGCCGTGAGGAGCTTCCCCCAGCCAGAAGGATTGTTGGCCAAAAGAGGGAAGTAAAGCTCACCCCAAAGGCAATGGAAGAGAAGTTACATAGAAGAATAGGTGCAAGGAGGGCTAAATTAGCTCAGATAACTGGAAAAATGAAGATAATTGATTGTCTCATGGAAGATAATGCTAATATTAAGAAAGCTGAAGACATAATGCATTATGATTTCTCCAAGTTGCATGAAGAATTTAATGTACTCAATGAAGATGTATTAGCACTTCTGTCTGAAGAAGAGGGAAACGCTGATCAGCACAACTGGTTTGATCTTAAATCATCCAGCATTAAGGACTATGTCAAGGCCACAGAACAGTGGATGTTAAAGATTCGTCAAGATGCTGATACAGCAGAGAAAGATAAAGATGACGATGAAGTCAGACCAGATGATAGCATTTCAGAGACTTCAGCCAGACTGAGCAAAAATTGAAAAGAAGGTAGCTCTGTTTCTGGACACAGGTCAGTCGCTTCTACCACACGCTCGTCACGACACATGAGAGAGGAGGTTGAACGGGCAGCGTTGATGGCGCGCACAGCATCTTTAGTGGAGAAGCAAGCTCTTGAACAGGAAGAGGCCCAACTGCAGGCCCAATTGCAGGTCCAACAGGCCCAACTGCAGGCCCAACAGGCCCAAGTGCAGGCAAAGAAAGAACAGCTGGAGATAAAAACAGCTATTGCGGTCTCAGATGCCAGGTTGAGTGTGTATGAAGATTATGAAGGCTCACAGGATGGCATGAACGAATACTGCCAGTCAATGTTGTCACACAGAGTTGGATCCAGGGCACCTTCAAGAGTTAAAAGAGAGTCTGAAGGCCATCTCCTGGCATTACAGCATGGAAGAGAGGCCTCTCCACTAACAGGAGCACGTGATGCTACCCCAGACGTCAGATGGTCTAGACTAGACCCTGCTGATGACCACCAGAGGCCTGAAGACACAGGGAGAAGCCTATACCGAGTGATGCAACGTCAGAACGAAATTACAGAGATGCTTGTAAAACAACAGAATCTGTTTCGACTCCCTCAAAGAGACATACCAGTGTTCCAAGGTGACCCACTCAAGTATAAGCCCTTCATCAGATCCTTTGAACAAGCCATTGACTCCAAGACAGAGAGCAGCAGTGATAAGTTGTACTACCTGGGACAGTACACCAGTGGTAAACCACAAGACCTGTTCAGAAGCTGTGAACACATGAGACCGGACCGGGGATACATAGAAGCCAGGAAGTTGCTGCAGGAGCACTATGGTAACGAGCTGAAGATAGCCACTGCATATATCGAAAAGGCTACCAAGTGGCCACAGATCAGATTGGAAGACGGAGAGGCATTGAACGCACATGTTCTCTTCCTCATAGGATGTCGCAACACCATGGAGGATGTTGAATTCATGGAAGAGATGGACAATCCTACGACTGAGAATCGTCATCTCTAAGCTTCCTTACAGGATGAGAGAACAATGGAGAAGAACAGCCTTTGAGATAATGGAGAGACGGAAAAGTAGAGCCAGGTTTGCAGACTTAGTGAATTTCATAGACAAACAGGCTAAAATTGCTAGGGACCCATTGTTTGGAAACATCCAGGATGTCAGCCTGACTACTGATGGAAGAGTGAAAGCCAAGCCTGCTGAATCAAAGACTCTCAGGAAAGGTGGTTCCAGGGGAAGCAGCTTTGCAACTATCGTCACTCAGGCTGGAGAAGAAAGGTCTCAGAACTCATCTCCCAAAAAGAGCAGCACAGTGACGCCTGCTAATGCCTTTCAGAAGCCATGTTTATTCTGCCAGAAGAATCATACATTGGATTTCTGCAGTGACATCAAAGCACAGCCACATAAGGACAGAATCGAATTTCTGAAGTACAACGGCCTATGTTTTGGATGTCTCTCTCAGGGGCACCTGAGTAGAAACTGTAAGCAAAGAACAACATGCAGAGAGTGCACTCGGAAACATCCCAGTCTGCTGCATATCCACAAAGAAGAACAAGTCTCTAAGAAGAGTGAAGAAAACAATACCGATGAGAAGGTTGTTTCAAGTGCTCTGGTGTCGCTAGAACCAGAGACTTGTGGATTCACTGGATCCGGTGACAGTGATTGTATTCTTGCCATCGTACCTGTAAAGAACAATTCTAAGAGGAGTGAGAAGTTTGTGGAGACTTACGCCTTCATGGATCCAGGTAGTTCAGCAATGTTCTGCACAGAATCACTCATGCGACAGCTGAACGTTAGAGGCAGAAGAACAGAAATCCTATTACGCACCATGGGTCATGAGAAGTCAATGCAAAGTTATATCCTGTCAGACTTGGAAGTGTGTGGACTTGAAGAGAAGGACTTCATAGACCTGACTAATGTTTTCACACACAGGCAGATTCCTGTTAAAATAGGAAACTTAGCCCTGCAGAAGGATGTGGAGAGATGGCCTTACCTGGAAAAGGTGCATCTCCCATATATTGAAGCAGAAATTGGCCTATTAATTGGAACCAATGCCTACAAAGCTATAGAGGCATGGCAGGTGATAAACAGCAAGGATGACGGACCCTACGCAGTCAGGACAGCCCTTGGATGGGTAGTCAATGGACCGGTAAGGAGAGATGATGGCAACAAGTCGAACAAGGAGCAACGACAAAATGTAACAGTTAATTGTATCTCTATCGCAAGCATCGAAGAGCTGTTGATACAGCAGCTCAACGCAGACTTTTCAGAACGCAGCTGTGAGGAAAAGACAGAGATGTCACAAGAAGACCATCAGTTCATGGATTTGATGACAAGGTCTACACAGTTCATTGATGGCCACTATCACATTGGTTTGCCACTGAGAAGACAGACCGCAAAGATGCCGAACAATCGCTGCATAGCAGAGCAGCGCACCATCAGTCTAAAGAGAAAGCTGAACAAGAACCCCGACTTTCACAAAGACTACAAAGGCTTCATGAGAAACATCATAGCGAAAGGCTATGCTGTAAAAGTGCTCGAGGCACAGTTGAACAGAGATGATAGAAGGGTCTGGTACCTTCCTCATCATGGTGTGTATCACCCAAAGAAGAAAAAGATCCGTGTAGTGTTTGAGTGCGCCACCTCATTCAGAGGAACTTCACTGAATGACCAGCTGCTTCAAGGTCCTGATCTTACTAATACCCTCATTGGCGTCTTGACTAGGTTTAGACAAGAGCTCGTTGCCATGATGGCAGACATAGAATCAATGTTCTACCAAGTCAGAATCCCTGATGAAGATGCTGATCTTCTGCGTTTCCTTTGGTGGCCAGATGGCGACGTTAGTGAAGCGATGGTGGAATGTAGAATGGCTGTACACTTGTTCGGAGCCACATCATCTCCCAACTGTGCAAGCTACGCTCTCAGAAAAACTGCAGAAGATGGCAAAGGCAAAGCACCATCAGAGGCTGTGGAGACAATCTTCAGAGACTTTTATGTCGATGACTGTCTGAAGTCCGTGTCAACAGAAGACGATGCCATTGCACCGTCAAGAGACCTTAGGACTCTGTGTTCGAATGGAGGATTCCATCTGACTAAGTGGATAAGCAACAGCAGAGCAGTTCTAGCTTCTATCCCAGAAAAGGAAAGAGTCACTGAAGTCAAAGATCTGGACCTGAGCCACGATGTCCTTCCTATTGAGAGAGCTCTTGGTGTACAATGGTGCATTGAGTCAGACACGTTCAACTTCAGAATAATGGTGAACGAAAGACCATCCACAAGACGAGGGATTCTCTCCGTGGTCAGTTCCATCTATGACCCTCTTGGATTCCTGGCACCACTCATTCTGCCGGTGAAGCTGATCCTACGAGAGCTGTGTAGAGACAAGAGAGGATGGGATGAAGATATCCCTGAAGGTCAAGCTCAGAGTGTAATGATATCAGCAAATAGTGATGGTATTTGCCTGTTTGATTATTTATGCCTTACCAGCATATTTGCCTGATTTCTTATTTATGCCTGACCAGCAGAGGGCATGTGAGAGACAAGCAGTTTAGTTTTAGTTTCGGTTTTAGATGGATCTCTAAGATGGTGTCTCCTGTAATGCTGTTAACTGAGTTGAACATACTTTAGATTAAAAGACATTCTCTTTCATGAATGTCGTCATTGAACCCACATACAAACCGATACATGGTGTCAGAAGTGATTGAAAGAGATGAAGAGGAAAAATCTGAAGTTAAATCAGCACTCCACATATTAGCAAGCCAAAAGAGAACATCGTTACTTACCATTGGAGAATAGCTAACGAAGTGAAAAATGGAAGGTTTACACCCACCGGCGAAGTTTCAGTTGACAGGTAATGTGGCTGAAAATTGGAGGAGATTCAAACAACGTTTGGAGTTGTATTTAGCGGCAATCGGAGCTGACAAGAAAAGTGATAAAATGAAAGCATCAGTGTTCTTACATGTCGTGGGTGATGAAGCGCTGGAAGTGTATAATAACTTCACATTCGCTGCTGATGGAGACAAAATGAAGTTGGATAAAATAATGGAACAGTTTGAGGCCTACTGCATACCTAAACGTAACGTGACGTTTGAGAGGCACAGATTTTCACATGTGTACAGAAAACGGGAGAGACTATTGATCAGTATGTGACTGAACTGAGAAACAGAAGCAAATCATGTGAATTTGGGGGACTGACAGACTCGCTGATAAAGGACAGACTGGTGTGTGGTATTCCAGATAATGGTCTAAGGGAAAGACTGCTAAGAGAGCAAGATCTAGACCTGGGAAAAGCCATAGCACTGTGTAGGGCTACAGAGACTGTTAAGTTGCAGGCAAAGGAGCTGTTCAGTGACAGTAGTTGCAACGTGGATGCAGTGAGAAAGAACGGACACAAACCGTTTAACAAAAAGAGCGCCAATGTGAAAAAAGAGGCGTGGCCAGCGAACAAAAATGAAAGGGGCAATCGAAAGTCATGTAGTCGATGCGGTGCACAGCATCCACCAAAAAAGTGTCCAGCATATGGTAAAAAATGCAACAGTTGCAACAAAAACAACCATTATGCCCGTTGCTGTAAGAACCAAGCGCAACAAAGCAAGGTCCATGCAGTAGATGAAAGCGAGATAGAGGAGTTCTATGTAGATGTTGTGTCTGAAAAGAAAAAAGAGACTGGATGTTGACACTAAAAGTGAATGACATACACATTCCATTTAAATTGGATACTGGAGCATAAGTTAATGTGATATCAGAGACTGATTTTAAGAAAATTAGATCCAGACCAAAGATACATGGAATAAAAGTGAAAGTGACAGGGTACTCAGGTACTGATATACCAGTGAAAGGAAGATGCATTGTCAAAGTGACACACAAGGACAGAGAGCACACGTTAGCATTAATCGTGGTGCCAAAGGATGTGCAAGCCATACTAGGTTTAATAGCCTGTGAGAGACTGAACCTGGTAAAGAGAGTCCTCGTTGTGGAAAGCGAAGGAGAGACAGTCTATGATGAACTCATGAAAGAGTACAAAGACCTATTTCAGGGTCTAGGCTGCCTTCCAGGAGAACACACAATCAGAGTAGATAAAAGTATGCCAACGGTCATACATCCATGCAGAAAAGTTCCATTTGCTCTTCAAAAGCAACTGAAGGCAGAGTTGGACAGGATGGAAAGCCTGAACGTGATTCAGAAGATAGATGAGCCAACTGAGTGGGTGAGTTCCCTCGTCGTTGTGGACAAAAAGAATGGAAAGCTCAGAATTTGCCTGGATCCAAGAGATCTAAACAGAGCAATAAAGAGAGAGCACTTCAAGCTTCCTACACGTGAGGAAATCATGTCACAGTTTGCAAATGCAAAGTATTTCAGCAAGTTAGATGCATCATCAGGATTTTGGCAGATGAAACTGGACGAGGCAAGTTCAAGACTGTGCATGTTCAACAGTCCATTTGGCAGATACAGATTCCTAAGGTTACCATTTGGCATTGCCTCAGCTGCTGAAGTGTATCACAAAACTATCCATATGATCTATGAGCACCTGGAGGGAGTTGATACATCGATGGATGACATCATAGTATGGGGAACCACGAGAACTGAGCATGACGAGAGACTGAAAAAAGTGCTGGAAGCAACAAGGAAAACAAACCTGAAGCTGAGTAGAGAGAAATGCCAGCTTGGGGTGACAGAACTGACATTCGTGGGAGATGTCCTTAGCAGTGAGGGCATCAGACCAGATCCCAGAAAGGTGTCCGCCATTGAGAATATGCCAAAGCCACAATGCAAAAAGGACGTGCAGAGGTTTAATGGAATGATCAACTACATGGGTAAATTCATATCCAACCTCTCAGAAAAGATGGCGCCACTGAGAAGATTAACTGAAAAGAACATAGAATGGGAATGGAATCATGAGCATGAGAAGTCATGGAGCGATCTAAAGAAACTGCTCACAGAGGAACCAGTTCTGAGGTTTTATGACCCAGCGAGACCCATCAAGATATCATCAGATGCATCACAGAGTGGGCTCGGTGCCGTTCTTCTGCAAAAATATGACTGCTGGCAACCTATTGCATATGCATCGCGCTCAATGACAGACGCGGAGACGTGATATGCTCAAATAGAAAAGGAGCTGCTCAGCATCACATACGCCTGTGAAAGATTTCACCAGTTTGTGTCAGGACAAGCAATCAGTGTAGAGACTGACCATAAGCCCTTGATTGCATTGTTCCAAAAGCTACTAAATAGCTGTCCGCTTAGAATACAAAGAATGATGCTCAGGCTGCAACGCGATACACTGAATGTTACGTACACACCGGGTAAGCTGATGTATACAGCAGACACATTGTCCAGAGCTGTTGACCCAAGTGAGCCCGCAAACACCAAAATGGATGAAAAAGTGAACGCCTACGTGGACATGATCACAAGTGCACTGCCCATAGCAGATGCCAAAATGGAGCTCATAAAGACGGAGACAAACAAAGATGAAACAATGAGACGACTGAGGAAAAGCATCTTGGATGGATGGCCCAACATGAAGCAAGACTGCTCACCTGACATGGCAGAGTACTGGAACTGCAGGGCGGAACTATCAGTGGTCGAAGACATCATCTACAAAGGAAGTAAAATAGTTATCCCAAAGAGTCTAAGAAAAGAGATGCTAAAAAGGATCCATGGAGGACACCTGGGAATCGAAAAGTGTAAGAAAAGAGCACGAGAGGTGATGTACTGGCCACGAATCAACCAAGATGTGACAAATGAGGTGTCAAACTGCACAATATGCCTGAAATATCGAGCAAGCAATCCGGTAGAACCACTAAAGCCACACCCAGCGCCAGACAGACCTTACCAGAAGGTAGGCGCGGACCTATTCGTATGTCAAGGGAAGGACTATCTTGTAGTCACAGACTATTACTCCCTGTATCCAGAGGTGTGTAGACTGTACACCACCACTGCAGATGCTGTGATAAGATGTATGAAAGCCATATTCTCCAGACATGGCGTGGCAAGTGAGGTCTTCACAGACAATGGACCCCAGTTTTACAATGCAAGTTTCCGACACTTTGCCAAAGAGTGGGACTTTGTCCACACAATGTCAAATCCTCACTTTCCACAGTCCAATGGACTAGTGGAAAAATCAGTCCAGACAGTGAAAAGACTGATGTACAAGGCAAAAGACAGTGGAACTGACTTCTACCAGAGCATGCTTGTATACCGCACAACGCCGCTCGAGTGTGGTATGTCACCAGCCCAACTCCTTATGGGACGTCTGCTAAGGTCAAACCTACCCATCCCAGAGAACCTCCTGAAAACAAAAGAGGGGGAGAAAGTGAGGAAGTTCAAAGAACAACAGAAAGAAAAGCAAAAGTACTACGATGACAGAGGAACACAAAACCTACCTGAACTCCACACTGGTGACCAAGTAATGTTCAAAGACAAAACAAACATATGGACTCAGAAGGGAACTGTCCTGAGTGAAGTTCAACCAAGATCATACACCATTCAGACAGATGAGGGTGCTGTTCTGCGAAGAAATCGTCGAGATCTTCTCATGGGACCAGCCACAGCAGGTCAAAAGACTGATACTGTTGAACAACCTGATCACACAGCAGGTCAAAAGACTGATACTGTTGAACAACCTGATCACACAGCAGGTCAAAAGACTGATACTGTTGAACAACCTGATCACACAGCTGAGAAACCATCATCTGAGGCAACAACTCAGATTCAAGGACAATCAATCAGAAAATCCTCAAGACATGTGAAGCCTCCTGAGAGACTCATTGAGCAAATTTAAGGACTCTTGTTATAGAAGGAAGTAATGTTATCTTATTCTTTCTTCAAGTTCTAGTGTATTTACATATTTCAAGTGAACACACAAAACAAGGTTAAAAAACCTTGATCATGATAATGATAATGTAAGTTCATTAAGTGTTACAGTTAAAATGCAGAGTAATACAAAGAAAACATGTTGTTAGATAAAAGTAAAATACTTTTGTTTTAAGAAAGGGAGATGTAATGATATCAGCAAATAGTGATGGTATTTGCCTGTTTGATTATTTATGCCTTACCAGCATATTTGCCTGATTTCTTATTTATGCCTGACCAGCAGAGGGCATGTGAGAGACAAGCAGTTTAGTTTTAGTTTCGGTTTTAGATGGATCTCTAAGATGGTGTCTCCTGTAATGCTGTTAACTGAGTTGAACATACTTTAGATTAAAAGACATTCTCTTTCATGAATGTGTTGTCATTGAACCCAAATACAAATCAATACACAGAGATGGCTCAGATGGTTGACAGATTTGCAACAACTTTCTAGCTTCAATGTCAGTAGATGCATCAAGCCTGTGAGTTTTGGAGTTAAAAAGATGGCTCAACTACATCATTTCTCGGACGCCAGTGAGGACGGCTATGGCACGGCTACTTACCTCTTGCTGACAAATCAACAGGGCCAGAAACATTGTGCCTTCCTCATGGGGAAATCCAGGGTGGCTCCGCTGAAGCAGGTCACCATCCCGAGACTGGAGTTGACGGCAGCGGTTGTTGCAGTTAAAGTTGACCAGGTGATGCGGAAAGAGTTACAGCTCCCATTAGAATAATCTGTCTTCTGGACGGATAGCACAACGGTGCTGAAGTATATAGAGAATGAGAAGATACGCTTCAAGACCTTCGTAGCAAACAGAATCTCATCCATTAGAGAAGCTACACAACCATCTCAATGGAGGTATGTAAACACCTCATTAAACCCAGCAGATCAAGCCTCGCGGGGATTGAAGGCTGAAATCTTCATGAGGAGTGAAACTTGGATACAAGGCCCAAGTTATCTGCTGGAAACAGAGAGATCATGGCCAGAAAGACCAGATATGCCAAGTCAGGTTGCTGAAGACGACGTCGAAGTCAAGAGATCAGTCACAGTAAATCTCATAACTACGAAAGAGAACTTTGACACAGTGAACAAGCTTGTTAACCATTTCTCAGGATGGCACCAGTTGAGGAAAGCAGTTGCATGGTTTCTAAGGTTGAAAGAGTTGCTGCTACACCTGAGCGGTAAGAGAAAAGAGTATCGAGCCACTATCCATCAGTCTGAAAGTAACCCTGATAAGCAGAGAATGCTTCTACAGCAATATATGCACCAGCACAAGACCACATTGGGTAAGAATTCATTGACTGTGGCGGATTTGGCCAAGGTTGAGATGGAGATAGTTTGCTTCAGTCAAAGACAAAGATATCCAGAAGAAATCGAAGCTTTACAGCGAAATACTCCAATCAAGAAAGGTAGTCATATTTACAAGCTGGACCCTACACTGCAAGATGGAGTACTGAGGGTGGGAGGGCGACTAAACAAATCTGCTATGCCAGAGGAGGCCAAGCATTCTGCTATTCTTTCTAAGGACCTCCGGGTTGCTACTCTCATTCTTCAGCATATACACCAGAGTATTGGACACAGTGGGAGGAATCACGTGCTTGCGAAGCTAAGACAAAGATACTGGATTCCAGGAGCTAATTCTGTAATAAGAAAAATACTCTATGAATGCATTGTTTGCAGACGGTTACATGCTAGAGCTGGGGAGCAGAAAATGGCAGACCTGCCTGAAGACCGTTTGTTACCAGACAAGCCCCCATTTACAAACGTAGGGGTGGACTATTTCAGGCCTTTCGAGGTAAAGCGAGGACGGAGCCTTGTCAAGAGATATGGTGTGCTTTTCACTTGTTTGACCATCAGAGCAGTTCATATTGAGGTGGCACACACGCTTGACACTGATTCCTGTATTAACGCCCTGTGGCGCTTTGTCTGTAGAAGAGGACAGGTGTCCATTATGCGTTCTGATAATGGCACTAATTTTGTCGGAGCGGAGAGAGAACTACGGGAAGCTATTGAAGGTTGGAATCAGCTTAAAATACAGGAAGCCATGATGCAAACAGGAATTAAGTGGATCTTCAATCCACCGGCTGCATCCCACCATGGAGGTGTCTGGGAAAGACAGATACGCACCGTAAGAAAACTACTCAGTTCTGTACTGAAGCTGCAAGTGCTTGACGATGAGGGACTTCAAACCGTTCTGTGTGAGGTTGAAGCCATCATTAATGACCGACCAATAACTAAGACATCAGATGATCCCAATGACCTCGAAGCCCTGACTCCGAACCACCTGTTGTTGTTGAAAACACAGCCAGTCATGCCCCCGGGAGTCTTCAAAAAGGAAGATCTGTATGCCCGTCGGAAGTGAAGGCAAGTTCAGTATATGTCAGACCTTTTCTGGACCAGATGGACAAGAGAATACTTACCTCTGCTACAGGAGCGTCAAAAATGGTCCAAAATAAAGAGGAACTTCATTGTCGGAGACATCGTCTTAATCATGGATGATTCAGCCCCGAGAAATTCTTGGTTGATGGGAAAAATAATTAAGACCATGCCAGACTCCAGAGGCATTGTTCGTCGCGTTTGTTTGCAAACCAAGACCAGTACCCTGGAAAGACCGATCACAAAGCTCTGCCTGCTACAAGAAGCAGCGTGAAAGGTTCCTGAACAAAAAAAGTGGACATTTATATTGTAAATATGTTGAACTCATTAGTTTATGACTCTTAAGAATGTTTGAGTAATTGATATGAAAGTCATGAAGTCATAAGAGTCATGAAAGTTTAAGAAAGAAAATACTTTAAAATATTGGCTAAATAGTATAATACAGTTAATTTACCTGACTGACTTATTGGCCTAGAAATTGAGTTTGCGCTGCGCCAGGGCTTTAGCGCCGGAAGTTAGCGCCGGCGCTAAGTCTCTTTGCGCGCGCCAAAAATTCAGTAGTGCCGCGTCCAATCGGCTGCCGGCGCTACTGAAGGGTTTTAGCGCCTGAAAACTGGCGCAACGCGCCGCATTGCGGCGCTATTCCGGCGCTGCGGCGCCCGCTGCGGTGCGGCAGGCTCGGGAAGTGCAGGCCTCCTCCTTCCGTTAAGGAGGAGCTGCCTGCACCCGGCCGCGGCCCGCGCAAATCTCTTCAAAAATGAGCCCGGCGCCTCGGACAAGTGCCGGGCTTGCATCTGTTCCGGGGGGGGGGGGGGGAGAAGCCCGGGGAGGGAGCTGCGGGCAGACGGCCGGCGGGAAAGCGGCCGGCCGCCGCGCCTCCTTAAAGCGCCGGCGCAGACTCTGGCAACACTCGTTTGCCGGAGTCTTAGTTGCGGCTGCCACTGGCGAGGCGGCCGCAACTGAATATCGGCTTGGGGCCGGGTTACCACGGCAACCGGGACGCCGCGCACACTGATGACGTCATCGGTGCCGGCGCAGCGCTAGCGGTCTACCGCCGCGGAAGGGCCCCAGGCAATTTAGGAACCGGCGCCAATTGCAGCGCTAGGCCCTCTAGCGCCGCAAAATCGGTGCTAAGGGCACTGAATTTCTAGGCCATTGTATTGAGAAACCCCCTATTTTCTTGTTCCAGTAGTATAGTCTGAGATACCCCCTTTATCCTTGCTACAATGGTACAGTCCTTAAGATTGTCACATGGTATCCAGCCATTTTACAGCTCAAGCTGCACGAGGCTGGAGAGAAGGTAAAGGCTTTTGAGGGCTGGAGCAATACAGTTTTTGACCGTGTTCGTTTAAACGTGTTTTGCTTTGTAATTCTGTTTATAAGGTGTTACAGTAAACAGTTTAAAGACAAAGTTACGTTTTGGAACGTTTTATTTCGACACGCGTCTACTCGTTGTTAAAAGCCTCAAAGCTCAGTGGCTGCATGTTTGGAAATTACGAAGCGCCACTACAAAGTGCATAGAGAGAAACTTTGCCCCTTCCTTGATTGGTTGTGCCTCATCCACAGGCCCATCCCCCAATCTCATCTGGTTGTCAGTGCTACGGGTTTTGATAAAGTGAATAGGGAAATATTATTTCCTCTGGTTGAGGAGTCATTGAAGGGGAGGCCAACAATTTTAAATGATCACTGAGAGTGAGAAGAGAGGTTGGGAGAAATGTTTTTAGAATCGTTTGGATCATGGAATGCTTTGCCACAGGGACTCTTTTGAGGGAAAGTTGTATACATATTTGAAGCAGAGGAAGACACTTGTTTGCCAGATTGCAGGGGCTCACAGAGGCTGCCTATAGTCTGTGGGTCATAGTTTGGACACTAAGGTCAACAGGTCTGTCATTCATACCTTCTTCGCCATGACTTATTTTCTGTCATCTATTTGTATTAATTTAAATTTTTTACTGTTACCTCCCGCCCCCGCCCCCCCACCTGGGCTGGTCCTTCATGTTCAGCCCTCATGTTCCTGCATCGGCATCAAGCATCGGCCCTGCTCCAACACCCAGCTCAGTTCAGCACTGCTCGGGATTAACTACACTGGCAATGATTAGGGTTCAGTCCATACAGTCATCTCTGACTGATGTCGGCTAGAGTTCCGCCTTGTAGCGTTCTCAAAATTCCCACATTCCCCAAAGCTATGGATAAAGGAACCCTGTATGGACAAGTTATGAAAAAGGCAGGGTACCCAAAATGGCTTCTGCAACCTCATGACCAAAAGTACAGGATTTTAAAAGCAAGGCTCTGCAAACAGGCAAGCACCTTTTTCAAACCTGAAACGAAACTTAAAATGTATAAATCTGCGAAGAGACATTGTGGAGCCAGACAGCTAAAAGCAAACACAGAATATGCATTCCATTCGCCTTGAAACCAATCAGGTTAGAATGGGCCTCAATCAAGGCCATTAGGTTTCTGCATATTTAATCGGTAACAGCTCACAGAAGCCATCAAGTCAGGAAACCCGATTAAGCTTCATATATAACCAACAGCCAGGACATCAAAACCATTAAAACACAGAGACAGCCATTCCAGGAGTCATTAAAGTAAATGGCTGTAATCATTTTAAAGGAGCCCGCCAAAAGTTAGACAAAGGACTGACCTGATTTGGCGCGCAGGTAAGGAATGAAGAATCGGGTATAATTGTAGGCCCATCGGTAGTGATCGCTCTCTTGCTCTGGCCCCTTATTGTTTGGCTTTTGGCCTGCTGCCTCTCGTTCTCATGCCCTGGCCTCGTGGCGGGCTCTCTTCTCGCTCCCTGCGCCGCTCAACACCAAGGACGCCCATTACTACACCGAGGGCCCAACGCGGGAGGAGAACAAGAACCGAGTTCGAAACCACGTAGGACACACAGGCCACAAACGGGCAGACGAGACGAGACGAAGAATACAGTAAACCGATAAAGGCAGAGAAGGGCAGCAGAAAGATACGTTGGGGAACAAACGCCTAGTTATAAGCTGGCGTTTGGTGAATAAGTTGGCGTTACATGCATGGACAGTAAAACCCCAATTTAAGAATATGCTGGTGTTTGAAGAATGGGTAGCAAAATCAAGACAAACGGCCTAGTTATAAACTGGCGTTTGTCACATGGACAGTAATAGCCCAGTTGAAGAATAAGCTGGTGTTCGAAGCTTGGATAGCAAAATCATTAAACGGTAAAGACCGCCAACCGACCCCCGACCACAGCAATACCGTCGGCGACCGCCCGAAGGAGAAGATGGCCCATCGCGATGAAGTACTTGACGAAGACGTTAACAGAGAAAAGGCAGGGTGCCTCGCACAAACAACTTCAGCGCCGCGCCCTGTGACCACGTGGCGACGAATTACCCCAAAGGACAGAAAGAGCAGACCTCAAAACCCCACCATCTAAAGCAACAGGTTTTGAATTGGTGAGCATGAATTCCTGGCCCCTCATAGCTTAATCTAGTTAGGTATGGGGGTGGGATAAGGATAAGGGGATTTTTAATGTATTTGTTTCCCTCGATGTGCCCTGTGTTCCCCATTCCCATATAAGTGTATTAACTGTTTTATGCCTGTAACTATACCAGTAATTCTCAGTAGTATTGTGTTTTATTCAGCCTTTTAATAAAATTTGGTTTTCTTGCACCAAACCACTTGTCTACTCGATTTTCTGTATCGCCGCCTGTACCTAAGTCCAGTGTCTAGAACCCAGGGGGTGTGGAGCGATTCAAACTGCTCAGAGACAGTCAGGGGCAGAGCTGACTGGGCACACAGCAAAACCCCCTACAGAAATGGCGACCGCGGCAGGACTCCGGCAACAGGGGTGCGATACAGTAGTCAATGGTTCGGATGAGCAAACCATGATGGAGGAAACGATTTCTGATTATGTGTTTAGTAAGGTGAATGTCACAAAGAAGTGGATCACCACTCTGTTAAGGGCTGGGCGTCCGGTAGATGCAGCAGCTAAGTGGACAGAAGGGAGGGAGCACAAGAAATCCCTAGAGAAGGCAGTCTGGCTGATGTGTTTCAAAAAGCAGGTCGAGCTTCTGGACAGGCTCGTTGCAGCACAGGCAGCCGAGTTAAAGGAGTCAGCCCTGGAGATCCAGGACAAGGCTCTAGCAGGGGAGAAGTTACTGGTAGCATTGCAGGCCCTGAATCAGGAAAGGGTACATTTAATGGGAGAACATAAGGCCAAGTTGGAATACCTACAGTGCCAAGTCACTGAAGGAAAGGGTAATGAGTTGAGGTTGCAGGAAAAGAACGCCCGCCTAGCAAGACAAGTTGGAGAACAGGAGGAGAAAATAAAAGAGATAAAGGCAGCTTACAAGCTAGTGAGCGAACGGGGGTTTTAAGATGCAGATCATGGCCCCTGCAAGGAACAGATAGAAAATCTGAGCCTGGCCCTGAGGAAGGCAAAAGGCATGGTGTGCCTCATAAGCCCAAAGGCAGGCCAGGTGGATTTTATAGGGAACGAGGGGAGAATGGTTCAAACATCACTGGTAGTGCCCAGGGACGACCCGGTTGAGGAACAGGAGGTCTCACGACCGCCACCCATAGCGCCAGGTTTTAGCGAGGTCTGGCAGCAAGGGGGGGTGGAGTCAGAGGTGGGAGCGGAGGTGGAACAGCCCCCGCGAGAGAGGCCGGAGCCGGGTCCGATGTGCCCAGCCCGGCATCGGAGGTTCGGCCCACCCGTTAATGGCGAGGACGAGGGACCCCTCCTAAACCAGTTCGTATTACCCTATAGCGCCCAACAGCTTAGGGCTATGGTGAGCCATATCCCAAAGCTCTCCCGAAAAAGGGGACCCCTCGATCCACTTCAGGGAAGTAGAGCAGGCAGCCAGCGTCAACGACTGCAATGGTGCTGAGCAGGCCAAAATACTGCTATTCTCCATGGAGAGTAGGCTCCTCCAATCCCTCTCTGAGGAGTGTAAGAAGGGGCAGTGCAGGTATGAGGAGCTCGGGGATGAGGTTCTGGAGGCCATGGGGATGAATGAGCGAAGTCCTTTCTCCCGTGTGGAGAAGACCGTCCAGCTCACAGGGGAAACCCCGCAGGCTTTTGCGGACAGGTTATGGCCGGTTTATAGGAGCGCCTGTCCTGGGGCACCTAATCGGGCATTCCTGAACAAGTGTCAGCTTGCCTATTGGCTCCGTTACCTGGTGGCAAACAGCTTGCCACAGGCCCGGGCCAAGGCGGAAGTCTGATTCGACCCCAAGAATCCCCAGACCACCGAACTTACGGTGATCAGACAGTTGACCCTAGCCTATAAAAACAGTAGGGGGACTGATGCACACCCACCTAAGGGGAAGGTGCATGAGGTAAAACCCGGACAGGGTAGGAAGGAGTGGCATCAGGAAGGGAATAGCCATTCTAGCACTAAGATGAATTGTTACGGGTGTGGGAAGGACAGACACTGGAGGAAGGATTGTAAAAACCCTTGGAAAGATAACAAGGGAAAGAATTCCACAGCCCCAGCCCAAAAGGTAGAGGCAGGAATCCCTCCCACCGCGGTCGAGTCATTTTTGAACACTATGAGGTCCTTATTGACTAGCCACGGGAGAGTAGCAGCCGCTACTGGTGCTCTGACCCCATCAGCCCCATCCAACCCACAGCCATGACTAGAGCCAGCGCAGCCTGTTTACCTGTGTTCCCTTCGATACGATGAATGGAAGAGACCCCTCGTGGAGATGGAGGTAGAAAAGGTGAAGGGGACCTACCTGTTGGACACGGGGGCATCATGCAACATGGTCCATTCAGATAACCCCACTACCTCGCCTCTATCTAATGGGGTCCCATACAGTCTGTCGGGATTCACAGGCAAAGAACAGGCCGGCTCGTTTTCCATTCCGCTCGCCATTCGGTTAGGACCACTTCACTCCAAGTGGACCTGTGTCCTGATGAGAGGGGAAGTGGAGGGTGGAAGAGGGGTCCTGGGAGCCGACTTTATTGTAGGCCACGGGATCCTGGTAGATTTAAGGAATCATTGCCTAAAGGGGGCAAGTACAGGAAAGGACAGCGAGGTAGTAGTCATCCCAGGGAAAGAAGGGAAGGGGACCCTGTGCAGCATGAAACCCAAAGAGGGTTATAACCTCGAGCTCATGATCAGTAACACCCCAAAAGAGTTCCAAGCATTTGTGCGCGCGCAACTAGCCACATTTGCCACGCACAAACATGACTGCGGGAGGGTGAACGCGTTTGAAGTCAGCGTAGATGGGGACCCCATGGCCCAACCACAGAAACAGTATAACTTCCCCAGGGAAGCGGAGCCAGACATGGAAGCAGCCATGTCCTCCTTAGCGCAGCAGGGAGTCTTGAGACCGATAGCCACCCACGTAAACTCTCCACTCTGGCCGGTTAGAAAGCCGGACAATTCCTGGAGAGCCACGGTGGACTATCGGGTGCTCAACAGCAACATCCCAGCCTGTGCACCCACAGTAGCAGCAGTTGCCGACCTGATAGGAAGTATCCCAGCATCTGCAACCACGTTCACGGTGCTGGATATTTCCAACGGGTTTTGGTCCATCCCTTTAAGGAGGGAGGATCAGTACAAGTTTGCCTTTACGTTTAAAGGGCAACAGTACACGTGGAACTGTTTGGCCCAGGGCTTCCACAACAGCCCCAGCATCTTCCACCAGTGCATGGCGAACAGTTTAAAGGGTTTCAGCCAGCCCAGACAGTTGGTGCAGTACGTGGATGACCTGCTCCTGTTCACGGATTTGAGAGAAGAGCATGGCCCACTACTGGCCGAACTACTGGAGCTGCTCAGGCAGCAGGGTTTTAAAGTAAACCCAAAGAAAGCGCAGATCGGCCAGCAGGAGGTGAAATTCCTGGGCCTGACCGTACGCGCTGGGGAAAGGGCCATAGATAGGGCTAGGAGGGAGGTGGTACAGGAGTTACCCGTCCCCAACACAGTCATGGCGTGTGTGCTGTGAGGAGGATGCTGAGAAACTCCAGGATGATTTGGACAGGTTGGGTGATTGGGCAAAAGCATGGCAGATGCAATATAATGTGGATAAATGTGAGGTTATCCACTTTGGTGGCAAAAACAGGAAGGCAATAGATTGGGAGAAGGAGAAGTGCAATGAGACCTGGGTGTCCTTGTGCACCAGTCGCTGAAGGTAAGCATGCAGGTGCAGCAGGCGGTTAAGAAGGCAAATGGTATGTTGGCCTTCGTAGCGAGAGGGTTTGAGTACAGGAACAGGGATGTCTTGCTGCAGTTTTACAGGGCCTTGGTGAGACCACATCTTGAGTATTGTGTGCAGTATTGGTCGCCTTATCTGAAGAAGGATGTTCTTGCCATGGAAGGAGTTCAGCGAAGATTCACCAGGCTGATACCTGGGATGGCAGGAATGACGTATGAGGAGAGAGTGGCACGATTGGGCTTGTACTCGCTGGAGTTTAGAAGAATGAGAGGGGATCTCATTGAAACTTATAAAATTCTGACAGGACTGGACAGACTAGATGCAGGAAGGATGTTCCTGATGGTCGGGGAGTTCAGAACCAGGGGTCACAGTCTAAGGATAAGGGGTAGGCCATTTAGGACAGAAATCGGGAGGAATTTCTTCACCCAGAGAGTGGTGAACCTGTGGAATTCTCGACCACAGAAGGCAGTAGAAGCCAATTCATTAAATATATTCAAGAAGGAGTTAGATATATTTCTTAAGGCTAAAGGGATCCAGGGATATGGGGAGAAGGCAGGGACAGGGTACTGAAATTGGATGATCAGCCATGATCGCATTGAATGGTGGAGCAGGCTCGAGGGGCCAAATGGCCTACTCCTGCTCCTATCTTCTATGTTTCTATGTGAGGTCATTTTTAGGGCTAACCAGGTTCTGCAGAGACTTCATTGAAGACTATGCAACCACAGCAGCCCCTCTGCTCCGACTCCTACACAAGGGAGTGGAGTGGGTTTGGGATGAGGGTTGCCAGGCAGCATTTGTCAGGCTCAAGGAGGATCTGCAGACCGCACCAGCTCTCGGGGCCATAGATGGGGGAAAAGAGTTCTTCCTGGAGGTAGCAGCCAGCGGGGATAGCCTGAGTGCTGTGCTGCTCCAAGAGCGGCATGGCAGGCTAAGGCCGGTGGTCTACTCCTCCAGGATACTCACAGATGTGGAGAGGAGCTACTCCAACTGTGAGCGGCACCTCCTGGCCACACATTGTGCTGTGAAAAGATCGCTAATCTTCACAGGCACCTCTCCCATCACCCTCCTCACCCATCACACATCCACCCAGATGCTTCTGGATGGGAGGATTAAGGATGGGACGGTGAGCAGTGTCCGCATTGCTCGCTGGAACCTGCTCCTCTCACAGATGGACCTTAAAGTGAAGGGTCTCTGCGAGCCAAAGCTCGCAGCCAACCTGGTATATCCTGGAACAGCCCATAGAAGGGGTTTGGGAAGTGGACATAGGTTTACGGGCGGGATACACCCCACAGGCCGCGAAATCTATGTGGATGGCTGCAGCACGGTATCTGCTGGTGAGCGACTCACTGGGTTTGGAGTTTATGACCCAGCGGCAAACATTGCCCTGGCAATAACGCTCCCCAGCATCATGAGCGCCCAGCAGGCTGAACTGTCCGTGGTAGTGTACGTCGTTACACACCCAGAAATCTTCCCCACCCCATACACGATTTGCTCGGACAGCATGTTTACATGCAACTCGTATACAGGGTACCTGGCCATCTGATCCCGCCGCGGATACAACTCTGCCGATGGGAGACCCCTGCTGGAGAAAATCCTGGTGGCGGTGGGGGAGGAAGGGACGTCTTCATCCACAAGGTGAGGGCCCATTCCTCCACAGAACCCTGTAGTCAGGGTAATCAGCAGGCTGACATGCTTGCTAAGGAGGTTGCCCGCACAGGCACTTTTTGGGACCCATATGGGTCCAGACCCATAGCAGTAGTCAGAGGTAGGGACGGGACAAGGGAGGGCAGGAGTAGCTTTAGCCCCGGACCTTAAGACAGTCCAAGCCCAAGACCGCGTCCTCAAAGCCGTCCTCAGTGCAGTGATTGAGGGAAAAAGGGTAGAGGGCCCTTATGGCGCAGCAGCCCTCTCCATAAAAGAAGGCATGCTGTTGTAAGATTTTTGCAATAATTTCGAAATTTCCTACAGTTCCGAAGATTGATTTTTGATTAAAAGAATACCTGGGTAATATACCTTTAATAATCCAGGGATCAAAATGGCCATCAGACCTCATGGCAGAAGACAAAAGACATTGAAAAGGCAGCTTGTGTGTGTCTGTGGAAAAGGGGTAATCAAAGATGGCTGCCCGACCTCGTGTCAGGACACAGACTGTGGACATATGAAAAGGGAAGATCAAAGATGGCTGACTAAACTGCCAATCAAAAGCAGTTCAGGGAGTTCCCCTCCCTGCAGAGACAATTGACAGAAACTGCTACTATGTTTACACAAAGGATTAACCACTTGAGACTGCAGTTTCAGTTTGGCCACAGGACAATGACTTTTGTTTACATTAACTTCCAAAGCTGTTTGCTCAGCAATTATAGAAAGACATGCTTTTTTTCAAACCAAGACTGCTCCATTCAAACTCAGTATGATGAATGGTAATACATTCACAAACCCATCACGATAAATGGGTAATTCATCCAAACCCATCAGAGACAATGGGGACAGTTCGGATCCCTTTTGTTCAGCCCAGATGCACCTGGATCTGGGCGGGAAGGTTTCGGCCCCAAATGGGGTATAAGATAGTTTCTCAAGAAGCCATCTCTCTCTCTCTCTCTCTGCCGCCTCGCCTCCGTGCTCTGCCTACAGAAGAACAGCTCAGAAGCCTGCCTGAAGGAGTGGAATACCAGCAGTTTACTTTTAAATACTGGGGTATTTTCTACTTCGGGGCAGTGAAGATCATAGACTGCAGGGGGCACGGAGCAGGCATTTTCATTGGTGAGCATACCTTTTCTGGCCCATTACAAGGCAACTTAGAATAGGTATAGGGGTGGGAATTAAGGGGAATTTTGTTAGAACTGTAATTTTAGTTGCTTTTCCCTCGTTGTGTCCATTCTCTCCTCCCCTATTTAAGTAACAGTGTTGCACTAGCAGAGAAGTGCTGTAGTGAACACTGAGTTCTGTATTAAAAGTGCTGTATTTAAATAAAAGTGCTGCACTAAGCAGGGAAGTGCTGTAGTGAACATTAAGTGATTTGTAAGAAGTAAAGTGCTATATTTAAGTAACCATGTTGCACTAGCAGAGAAGTGCTGTAGTGAACACTGAGTTCTGTATTGAAAGTGCTGTATTTGAATAAAAGTGTTGCACTAAGCAGGGAAGTGCTGTAGTGACCATTAAGTGATCTGTAAGAAGTAAAGTGCTGTATTTGAGTAACAGTGTTGCGCTAAGCAGAAAGGTGCTTCAGTGGACACTAAGCAGCTGCATTAAGGTGCTGTATTTAAGTAAAAGCCACTAAGCAGAGGTGCTGTAGTGAGCAAAGTATACTGTATTAAAGGTGTGTATTTAAGTAAAGCCACTAAGCAAAAGAATGCTGCAGTAAACGATTAGTGAACTGTGTTAAGCAAAAGTGCTGTACCAGGCATAGGTGTGTTGTATCGATTATTTTTAAGTTGTTTCTTTCTTTTGTTTCAATAAATACTGGTCTGTTTTGCACCCGAACCATGAGTCATGTTTTTTTTCTGTCTACATCGCTACCGAATAAGTCCGGCAGTCAGAACCAGGAATAGGGGAACGCTTCGAAACCGCACGGGGGTCCCTGGAGCAGCTCAGAGGCTTCTGACTGGCCAGAGACAATAACCATAACCCCAACACTGCTTGTGTTAATTCCTACAAAATGGCGACCGCGGCAGGACCCTCAGCAATGGTGTGCGATGTGGCAGACAGTGGTTTGGGTCTGGAAAGAGCAGCAGTTATTGGGTTCCTTTTTATCCCACTGGTTTGTTTGTGGTTAGGTTCCCGCAGGCTTGGGGAAGTCACCCGCAGGCTTAGGGAAGCCAAAGCAGAGAGTTGGGATAGGGAAAGGGAGGTTGAAGAATACCAGGCCAAGGTAGAGTGCCTGGTGGTTCAGTTTAGTGAGGGCAAAAGCCACAAGTCAGAGTACCTGAAGTGCCTAGTTGCAGAGGCCAAGAGAAATGAGATGAGGGTGCGGGAGGAGAACGCTCGCCTCATACAAGAAATAGAAGAGCAGGAGGAAAAGGTTAGGGAGGTAAGGGCAGCATATAAGCTGGCCTGCGAGCAAGGGTTTGAGGAAGCAGATCATGGCCCCTGTACAGCAGAGATCGAAAGCTTGAATATGGCTTTAAAAAGAGCAAAGGGGATGATATGTCTGATCAGCCCGAAGGCAGGTCAGCCGGATTTTACTGGCAGCCCAAGTAAAACCGTCCCACAGGCAACACCCAGGGAAAGGTTGGTCAGGGAATCAGAGGTCCCACGACTGCCACCCACAGCTCCGAGAAATAGGAGGGGTATCGAGATGCCCCAACCCAAGGGAAAAGTCCATGAGGTTAAACCTGGGAGCCAGAGTAAGAGAGAGTGGCACCAGGAGGGGAACCGGCCCTCTCAGGCTAGGTTAAATTGCTACAGGTGCGGGAAAGGCGGTCGCTGGAGAAAAGACTGTAAAAATTCTTGGAAGGACAAGGAAAAGAATCCCACAGGCCACCAGTCTCTGATGCTTTTTCATCTATTCAACACAAGTGTGACTCAATGTCTGAAATTATCGCTTCCAGAAGTCTTTACTTGGGGTCTTGCAAAGGCCTCAGGCATTAACCTTTTCTGGATTCATCCTACCAATCTCCAGGCCAGTTTGGGTGTACTTGATAAGTACCCTCCGGTTATGGCCAAGGTAGACAGTGCCCATAGTGCCTCTGCCATCTTATTTCACACTTTTCAGTTCGGTGATCCAGCTAGTGAACTTCAGTTGTGAAAGCATCAGAAGGAAGGTTAATGCCCAGAAAATTAGTCCTGTTCCATCCGCCAGAATCCAAATGGTGAGACATTTGGGATCTAGCGGATCTTCCTGCAGAGTTTGATGTATATTCGTCTTCCTTGCCACCAAATCCACTGGGCTGGCTTTTCTTATCAGGAGGCTGATGCCTCGCAGGGGAAGTTGAGGGATCAATCCCCGCAAGAGAGTGAGGCCCACCTTCAGAGAGCATCACTGCAATAGCAGGCTGTGTGGGTGCCCTCAATGCAGGAGCAGGGTCAATCATCCAGTGGATATTGCATCAACACTTAGCTTGGCTGAGCACCTTGGGGTTCCTTCCGTATCAGCCGTGGCTCACTTGGTAGCACTCTCGGCTCTGAGTGCAGGCTGCGTTGCGGGTTGCCATCCCGAAGTTTTTAACAGCACATTCTGCACTGTGTTTTTAACTCAATTACATCAACTGAAAGCGTCATTCGGGTTTCCCGGCCCAATTAAATGGAGCGGGTCTGCTGATGTCACCGATGACTCGTTTTCAGCGTGGATATTTAAAGCAGCCTTGTACACATCCCAGTTGAAGGTTGTTGTAGGAGAGATAAAGGTGCTTGGGAAAGCTAGATATTCCATTTGTGTGGGTCATGGAGTCACACAGACAGAAGGCTGCACCAAGATTCCCAGATGCCTCCCTGGAAATGCTGGTCCAGGGAGTCAGAACATGCAGGGAGGTCTTCTTCCCAACGGATGGGCGCAAAAGACCAGCCAGAGACACCAAGATGGCATGGCTGGAGATCGTGGAGGAGGTCAGCAGCAGGAATGTCATAAGGCGGTCCTGGATACAGTGCCAGAAAAGATTTAATGATCTCATGAGGTCAGGAAAGGTGAGTGCAATGCCACATTCAACTACATCCTGATGTGCGTGTCATCCCAACCCCATCACTCTGCCTTCTCAAGCCTACTCCTGCACCTCACTCCTCACACCAACCTATCTTGCAGGTGCACCCATCCCTCACTGTCTATGCATCTACTTACATCCCCATCTGACTAACCACCACTGACACTCACCCTCATCCAATCATAGGAAGTAACACCACAGAAGGGGGTCATTTGGCATTGGCACCACATTCCCTCATAGTCACCCCCTGCAGATGTAACCCATCTATTCCTTACACTTATTCCATCGCTCTCACTCAAAGTTCTCTTCTTTCCCTCCTTGCAGGAGAAGAGAGCCCAGAACAACAGGGAGAGGCAGAGGACCAGAGGTGGCCCTCCAATATTCACCAATTTGACTCCAGCAGAGGAGGAGGAGCTTGAAATCTCTGGAGTTGCAGAGCTGCTGACGGTGGGAGATGGAGAGAGGGGGACCTCTCAGCGACCTGGTGACAGAATTAAATCTCAAAGAGCCACATGGTATACAGCAATCACTCATGGTGATTTGATGTCAGCAGCCAGTGAAATGTCATCATGTGCATAATGGTAATTGACATGAATCGGTCATTCATGGAAAGAAAGACTTGTGAAGTGGTGCTGAGCGACCTGTGGGTGGCGCTGTCCAGGGAGAGTATAAATACTCGGGCACGGGCCCAGCTTGTGCAGGGACATTCTTAACCAGAACTAGTGAAGGACACAACTAGACCTCCTTGTTGTAAAACAGTTGATTAAAGCTTTGTTTAACACTTAGATCAAGTGCCTAGTAGTTTTCTTAAGTCAATTTAATCAACTGAAACTTGCTCCATGCTCTGAGTGATTTTGAGAACAGACGGCTATGACTCAAACGGTACAAGGGAACCAGACGTAGTAATCAATCCATCATGGAGAAACTACTCAGACCCACCCATCTTGACCTGGACCCAAATTCACCTACAACTGCTAAGGTACGGAAACACTGGTATCGTACCTTCAGCAATTTCCTCGGGGCATGTGGTGAGAATGTTCCTGATAAGTTACAAATGCTTGCCAATTATGTATCTCCTCATGTGTTGACTATATTGAAGACTGTGTAGACTATGACTCCGTTATCCAAATACTGCAGCAACTATATGTTAAGGCCCCAAACAAAATTTTTGCTCGGCACTTACTGGCCACAACTCGACAACAACCCGGGGTATCATTTGATGAATTCCTTCAAAAGCTTCGCAGGCTCAACAAAGACTGTAATCTCAAAGCTGTCTCAGCTGAGCAGTACTAGGAGGAATTAATTTGTGATTCTTTTATTAATGGAATTGCGTCTCCCTTCATACACCAGCGTCTGTTGGAGAATAAAACCCTTGAGTTCCAAGCTGCCTATGACCAGGCATATTCTCTGGACTTATCAAAAAAAATGCAGATGCCTATCTTTTACCATGTGCACGGACTGCCGCTAACACTTTTAATGACTCCTCCGATAAGCCTCAGGCAGAAGCCCTCACTGATGATGACTCTATCCTAGCTGATGACGACCCTACCCTAGTGGCATCTTGGCAATCTAAAAAGAAGTGTTTCTTCTGTGGAGGTGCATTTCACTATAGGAAATTTTGTCCCGCTCGTAATGCAAACTGCAATCATTGCAGTAAGAAAGGTCACTTTTCTAAAGTATGTCAGTCAAAAGCCTCTGCTAATGTTACAGCTGTCATCTATAAAACTGCTCCTCCCCCAAGAGCCACTACTAATGTTACAGCTGTCAAGTATAAAACTGCCCCTCCTCCCTTCACAGCTGTTTTTCCCCAAAACTTGTCCCATGCAGCCACGAAGGTTTCGGTAAATGGACATATATTGAGTGCACTAATCAACTCATGTAGCTCTGACAGCTTCATCAGTGAGCAGGTTGTCAGTAAGTTAAAACTGCGTATTTACCCCTCGGACAGGGAAATTGCAATGGCTCTGACACACCATATCATCCTATTGGAAATGGGCAGTTTGAGCGATACAATGCTATAATTTGGAACGCTGTTTGTCTTGCACTGAGTTCACGCAACCTACCAGACCAGCAGTGGGAAAATATGCTCCCTGACGCGTTGCATTCCATCAGGTCTCTCCTTTCTACATCCACCAATGTTACTCCTCACGAACAATTCTTTGGGTTCCAGCATCGCTCCACTCATGGGATGTCCCTACCATCATGGTTGGCAGCTCCTGGCCCCATGCTGCTCCGAAGATTCGTCCGATCCTCCAAAAGTGATCCCCTCATCGACGAAGTGGAACTAACGGATGTCAATCCTACATACGCGTAAGTACGGTACCCTGATGGCTGGGAGTCCACAGTTTCACTTCGGGATCTGGCTCCCTGCCCAACCTGTCCCATGGACCCAATCGATAGAGGGATCCATATTAACGATGCTGATACTCTGCACTCCTCCGAGGATGATGCCCTACCCGGGACGTCAAGGGATCTGCCAGTCACTCCACCGGATCAACCCGGGGAACAGAGCGCTCCCTGCGGGATGACCACCTGAAGTCAGGACGCTGGTCAATCACCGACTACTCTGCGCCTGTGGGGACCCGCACCCGGAGTCACAATCTCCCCAGTCCCCCTCAGGTCGATCATGGCGACACGGGCTCTGCCAGCCCGCCGGTATGAACCAAGCGACCCAGGGACCAAGACACGATCCGAGGAGACGTGTCTTCCAGCTACAAATGGAGATCCAAACGACTGCGGCTATTCATAGTCCAATTAATCCAATAGAAGGAAGTTGCCAGACTACCAATCCTTCAGGGGGGAAGAATGACATGAATCGGTCATTCATGGAAAGAAAGATTTGTGAAGTGATATTGAGTGGCCTGCGGGTGGCGCTGTCCAGGGAGAGTATAAATACTCGGGCACGGGCCCAGCTTGCGCATGGACATTCTTAACAGGAACTAGTGAAGAACACAACTAGACTTCCATGTTGTGAAACAGTTGATTAAAGCTTTGTTTAATGCTTAGATCAAGTGCCTAGTAGTTGTAGGGGGCATCCTTTACCTGGTTTACAGTAATTTACCTGGTCAAGCAGCCTTTTTTTTCCACTGCACTGTGACCAATACCAATCGGCGGTTTCAAATCGCTAAACCCACCCTTCCAGTTCTGACTGGAGGAACTTATAATTAATGATATATTAAAAACGGACAAATGGTTTGGATGCAAGAAAGTCAAACGTTATTAACTAAATAAACTACACCAGATGATCAATGTAATCACGGTAAAATTGCTTAGATAGGGGAGGAAAAACGGGCATAACGAGGGAAAATGACTACAATGACAATTCTAACAAAATCCCACTTTACTCCCCACCCCTATGCATATCCTAAGTTGCCTTGTGGAAGGTCAGAAAAATATATGCTCACCACTATAATGCTAGCTCCGTGTCCCATGAGATCTTCATTGTCCTGAAGTAAAGAAACACCCCAGTGTTTTAAAAGTAAACTGCTGGTGTTCTTACTTCTTCAGACAGACTCCCACGCTGTAGAGGGCACATGGAGGCAAGCCAGAGAGAGAGAGAGAGAGAGAGAGAGGCCTCCGAGAAGCTATCTCTATATACCCCAATTTTGGGGCCGAAATGTTCCCGCCCACATCCGGAGTTTTCTGGGCTAACAAAAGTGATACAACTGTCCCCATTGTCTAGTAATGGGTGATTCAAACCCATTCATTTTTAAACTGTTCCTTTTCTTAGTCTAAAAAGTCTCTTCCATAGTTTAGGTGTGTTTCATTGTGCGTGATGGGTTTTGAATGGAGTTGGATTACTATGTAAACAGAAACCCATTCTCTTGTGGTCATTGAAACCGCAGTCAAGTGGTTTTAATCCCTTGTGCAAACATCCTTGTAAATAAACATTGATTGTCTCTGGAGGGAGGGGGAAACTCCCCTTTTGATTGACAGAATTTGACTGCCAACTTTGATCCTCCCCTTTTCACAGACATACACGAGCTGCTTCCAAGCCCTTTGTCCTTGGCCATGCTTTTCTGACGGCCATTTTTATCCCTGGGCAATTTACCAAACTCAAGGGTACAATTTTTAATAAAAATGTACTGTCTTAAGGTGTGCGATTTTTTTAGAGTTCTTTGATTCCGGTGTTGTCCAAGTGCTGCTTAGCTCCCGGGCTCCTTAACGCAGTCTTTTGCGGTTCTGGGCATGTTTTAAAACAATGGGCCAAAAATTCGGGTTGGGGGCTTCCCGCGGGTGCAAGCCCCCGATCTGCACTCACCCTGCACGCTGACATCTGAAGCCCGGGCCTGCTTGCATTTCCTGTCACAGGCCCGGTTCAGATGTCAGCGCGCAGTGCTTACCTGATCCAGCGGTGTAGTTAGTGCGATGTGCCGGCTGGGATCAGGTGAGCACTGTACAACCAATCAGGGGAGGGGAAGGTTCATTCATGAGTTTGAGAGTAAGAACTGTCAAACTCATGAAAACTACGGGGGCCCAAAACACTATTTAAACTTTAAATAAAAATTTAAAAAACATCCCAATCATTAAATTAAGTATAAGTAAGTTAAAAAAAATAATTTAAACAATTTTTTTTTGAAAAAAATAAATTTTAATAAAAAGGGTCTAAAACTAAACTTACCTTACTGTAGATTCTTTAAAATAATAAACCTGTGGGGAAAAAAATTCTAAATTACACTAAAACACCACTTAACTGTAAAAATAAATACTTACGTGTGCTTTTTACAAGCGTAAAGACCGGAGGCCTTTACACATGCGCAAATCCCCCAAAACAGAGGAAATCCAAGACGCACGCGCTGCCCCCTACAGCGCACGCGCTAACCTCTTCAACTCTTGGGTTGGAGGAGAGGAAATGCCGGTTTTCAGCGCATGTGCTGTGCATGCTGAAAACCGGCATTTCCTCCGGCCAGACGCGTGAGTACCCCTTCCGTACTCACGCGTTTTGGGAGGAATTTCTGCCCCATTGTCCAACCCAGAGACAATTTAAATCACACAAAGTCTTTGTCCACGATGTGGATTAATATTTCCCGATCTTCGGGGGCTGAGGGGATTTTGCGAACCCCTACATAGTTTTCTTACATCAGTAATGTTACACATTCTCATCATAAGACTTCAAATTCATCTCTTTACTCTCCCACAGGTCCATCAAGTGCCCCTGCCACTGTCAAGCTGGAGGAGGAAGATGACTCCTCAGAGGAAGCTCCAGTCTCTGAGGGTGCACCGTCAACAGACCCATGCACACCCAGCACCAGCACAGATATGCACACCTCGGTGGGTCCCACACGAGATAGAGTAGTGTTGTCACCTGGTGTCTCACAACTCACAAGTGAGCAAGAGCAGATGGTGGAGACAGGGACAGCAGTGGAGAGTCCTCGTTGGAGGGCGCAGGATGCTCCAAGCTCTGCCGAGCTGCATGCAAAGGCTGAAGCTCGGGGCCATCGAGAAATAGGGTGACATTGGAGGAGCAGCAACAAATGCGCAAGGCTCTGGCAGCTTTTGCAGCCGAGATGTGTTGTTCCATGGTGGATGGCCACCTTTATGGAGCAGCAAATGTGTCAGTCCAACGTGTGCTGTGAACAACAGATTGCAGACACTCATTGACCTCATCTCGAGGAAGTATAGCAATATAGACTTGGGCGTTCATCACCCCACTGCTGTGCAGCAAGGTGGTCTCCAGCACCTTGCTAGCAGGGAAGTGCGGGTGGCCCATGAGAGGGATAATGGTGAGTGTTAGATCCGTGGTTCAGTGGATAAATAATTACACGGATACTGTACATAAACAAATAACAGGTCTTTACTGGAGGAGGGTAATTTCTCGACTTGGGTACAGAGGCATGCGCACAGCTTATATACCGGTGTGGTCACTGCCGGTACTACAATATACAGGAGCTGTAAAAAGTAGTTCTGACTTAAAGCACATACACTACAATTCCTCCCTTTTTAGATTAATAATACCCCCTTAATATTCAAATAACAATTACATTTTTACATGTACATTCAATAACAAAAGTCCATTTATAGATTCAGTCTTTGGGGCGGCTTCCTGACCCTTTCGGGATAGCGCCTTTCCGGAGGTTCTTGTCCTTGGTGCAGAGGCGATTCTGACCCCTTTTCATCGAGTAGTTCATCGGGTTCCACTGCTACTGGGTCTGAAGTAGATGCTACCGGTATGTCAGGTTCATCCCCAGGTACTCGAGACATGGGGTTGACGCCTTCCTGTGACGCTAAGATCTGATCGACGTGGCGTCTCACAATGTTCTCCCTGACATCCACTGTGTACATTAATGGCCCCTGCCTTGTACATATCGTTCCGGGTTGCCACTTCTCTGTTCGATAGTCACGGGCCAAGACTGGTTGCCCTACATTGAAGCTCCTTGTCGGCTTCTCGTTGATGTGCTGGAATTGTTTGTCCTCAACATTTCTTCGCACATTTGGTCTGAGCAAGTCCAGACGAGATCTCAACCTTCGGTTAAAGAACATCATGGCCGGGGTCTGGTTGGTAACTGCATGTGTCGCGTTTCGATAGGCTAATAAGAAATTGTCCATCTTATGCTGTAGTGGAATTTCCTCGTCGCACATGGCCTTTATCGCCTTCTTAAAGGTTTGTACGAACCTCTCAGCCAATCCATTGGTGGCTGGATGATACAGGGCGGATGTGTAATGCCTTTCCCCATTCCTTTTCATGAATTTTTGGAACTCGTCGGACACAAACTGTGGTCCATTATCAGAGCAGATCTGCTCTGGCAAACCGTTTCTTGCAAATATGGTCTGTAGGACTGCAATCGTTTTCGCTGTAGTGGTTGAAGATATCTTTATCACCTCAGGCCACTTTGAATGAGCATCGACTGCTATTAAGAACATTGAGTCCATGAATGGACCAGCGAAATCAATGTGCACCCGTTGCCATGGAGAGGAGGGCCACTCCCATGGGTGTAGAGGGGCATGTGGTGGTGCATTTTGGACCTTCTGGCATCCTAAGCAGCTCTTAGTTAGGTCTTCGATTTGTTGATCGATTCCCGGCCACCACACATAAGCCCTAGCAAGGCTTTTCATTTTCACTCCCCCCAGATGACCTTGATGTAGCTCATTTAGCACTCTCTCCCTTAACTTGGGTGGAATCACCACTCTGGATCCACACATCACTGTCCTCTGGCATACTGATAGCTGTTCTCTTCTGGATGAGAATGCTGGCAACAGTGAGTCGCCATGTGTTGGCCATCCCCTCACCGTCAATTCATATACCCGTGACAGCGTCGGATCATTGCGGGTCTCCTTCTCTATGTCCGCGTTTGTTACTGGCAATCGTTCAATTATCGACGAATAAAATATCTCGATAGGGTCCACTGCTGGTGCTTCCTCCACCACAGGCAGTGGCAAGTGCGATAGCCCATCAGCGTTCCCATGCTGTTTCGTGCCTTTATATTCTATTTCATATTGATTCGCCCCTAGAAACAGGGACCATCTTTGTAACCACTGTGCAGTCATTACTGGCATGCCCTTCTTAGGATTAAAGATGGAGACAAGGGTTGGTGGTCAGTCAGCAAGGTGAACTTCTGCCAATGCAGATAATGGTTGAATTTTTTTACTCCCCATACTAGGCTGAGGGCCTCCCTGTCAATCTGGGTGTAGTTGCGCTCGGCGGAGTTTAGTGACCGAGACGCAAAGGCTACTGGCCTTTCCAACCCGTCTGGGAATTTGTGCGACAGCAGCGCTCCAATGCCGTAGGGTGATGCATCACATGCCAAACGAATTGGTAGTGCTGGGTTGAAATGGGCCAACACCTCTTTTGATGTGATCAATTCTTTACACTTCTGGAAAGCTCGTCTACGTTCGTCATCCCACTTCCATGGTACCCCTGTTTGCAGTAGGGTGTTCAGCGGGTGTAATACCGTAGACAAATTTGGTAAGAACTGTGGTAATAGTTTACCAGCCCGAGGAACGACCTCAGTTGTGACACATTTTCCGGTGCTAGAGCCTTGACTACTGCCTCAATCTTGTCAGGGGACTTATGTAACCCCTCTTCATCGATGACGTGGCCGCAATACGAGATCTGTTTCTGGAAAAACTCGCACTTGTGGCGATTAGCTCGTAGCCCATATTCCTTTAATCTGGCGAGCACCTTCTCCAAGTTAGCGAGGTGATCACCGTCATTTTCGCCCGTGACCAAGATGTCGTCCAAATAACACTGGGTCCCTGGAATCCCTTGCAGGACCTGATCCATCGCCCTTTGCCAGATAGCCGGAGCTGAGGCTACTCCAAACACCAGCCGGTTGTATTGATAGAGACCTTTATGGGTGTTGATCGTAAGGTAATGTTTCAAAGTTTCTTCTACCTCCAGTTGCAGGTACGCCTGGGCTTGATCAATTTTGGTGAAGTGTTTACCACCACATAGCGAGGCGAAAATATCCTCAATTCGTGGAAGCGGATATTGCACCATGTGAAGGACTGGGTTCACTGTCACCTTAAAATCCCCACAGGTGCAGACCTTCTTTGGTTCCCCAGGCGTATTACTCAACGACCTCTTCATTACAGGAAGGATGGGTGTAGCCCACTCACTCCAGTCCACTTTGGACAGTACTCCTGAACGTTCCAACCCTTCCAGCTCTGCTTCAACCGCTGGTCTGATCGCATAAGGCACTGGTCTGGCCTTCAGAAACTTTGGGCTTGCATTATCCTCTATTTTAATTGTTGCTGTTATTCCTTTTAGTGTTCCTAGTCCCTCCTGGAACACTTCTTTTGCGTCAGTTAGCATTTTTGACAGTCGTCCAGGTGTGACGTTGTCATCCTTTTTGGCCTCCACCTTCAGTGCCTGCATGGAATGCCAATCTAAATGTATCTTCTGGCTCCATTCACGTCCTAGCAGTGGTGGTCCTCCATTTGACAATACATATATATCCATTTTAGGTCTCTCCTGACCTTTATATGTCACTTTCACCCTTATTTTTCCTTTGGGGTAGACTTTTTGCCCCGTATACGTCTTCAAGACAATCTCTGTAGCTTTCAAGGGTATGTGTGAAAATAGCCACTTGTAGTCTCTTTGATTTATGACTGTTAGAGCTGACCCTGTGTCAAATTCCATTTCCACTTGGACTCCGTCTATCTTGAGTGTAACCCAGATAGTCTGGTGATCCTCCATTTCGGTTACATTATGTAGTTTCAGACAACCCAGCTCCTTGCTTCCAGAGTCTGTGTCACTTTTCTGTTCGTCTGAACCACTATCCATCACCTGGTGTACCTTTTTGTACTTCTCCTGTGGAGATTTCTTACTGTTGGTTTTCTTCCCAGACCTGCAGACTCTTGCTATGTGTCCTGCTTTCCCACACTGTCTGCACACTTGGTCCTTGAACCAACAATCTTTCTGGTCATGTGTTGTTCTGCCGCTGCAATAGCACTTCCCTGTTCCATAGGTCATTTCGTTGGTGCCGTATTCTTGCGGTCTCTGTTGTATCTCTGCAGCACCCCTTGCGGCTGCTTCGTGTGATACTACCATATTGAAAGCTTTGTCCAGCGTAAGGTCCTTTTCTGATAGAAGCCGTTTCTGGGTTCCTTCACTTTGTAGCCCACACACAAACTTGTCCCTTAACGTGTCTGTTGTCCCGTTCCAAACTGGCAGTATTTCGATAGCTTGCGCAGTTCCGTTAGGTACTCAGCATTGCTTTCGTCTTTGTGTTGGTTCCTTTTATGGAACTTAAATCGTTCTGCTATCAGCAGCGGTGTGGGGTTTAAGTGGTCCTGTAGGGTTTCTACTATGCTTTCAAAATTCTTGTTTACCGGCTTCTCTGGGGTTATTAGATTTCGCAGTAACCCATACGTTTTTGCACCCATGGAATTTAACAGAACCAGTGCTTTATTAGCATCTGGCACTTCATTCACCCTGCAGTACACCTCAATACATTCCACATATGTCGCCCAACCTTCGACTTCATTGTCGAACGTAGAGATACTGCCACTCTTCGGCATCCTTGGTTGTGCGTTAACTATCCCCAATGGTGCCTCCCGCGCTTCCCCTTCTTCTCCGCTGGCACAAAATGGCGTCTCCCGCGCTTTTCTTCCTTCCCGCGCTCGCCCGTCTTCTCTGCTGCGGCTTTGCAAAATGGTGTCTCCCACGCTCTTCCTTCTTCTCCGTGGCTCAATGGCGCCTCCCACGCTCTCCCTGCTTCTCCGCGGCTCAATGGCACCTCCCGCGCTCTCCCTGCTTCTCCGCTGCTCAATGGCATCTCCCCTTGCTTGGCCCGCGGACCCTGATCAGCCCGTGGTCCCTGGCTGTGCTCTGTGCGTTCTTCTCTTGATATTTGTCGACGCCGCTCAGTCTAGAACCCGGCTGTTTCTTACCCTCTCTCTCTCCGGTTTGCAGTATTTTTCCTCGACGCCGCTCGGTGATCAACCCCCGGCTGCGCCCTGCACTCTTCACCCTCTTTCTTACCCCTTCGATGCTGCCTGGCTCTCTCTTTCTGCCGTCGGTCGGCGCCAGCCGCCACTGCTCGGGAAGGGTCTGCTCTGGACCTGTCGTCGGTCTCTTCCTGTTCGTTGTGGCTGGGGAACCAAGCCCGGCTCTCCACAGCCTCCCCAGCGAAGTTGGATCTCTGCCTGACTGCTGGGCGGTTGCTCGCGGTCGACGCCCGTGTTCCTGGACTCGACTTTTTTTTTATGTTGCAGGTAGATTTGCACCAACACTCGTCGCCACTGTTAGATCCGTGGTTCAGTGGATAAATAATTACACGGATGCTGTACATAAACAAATAACAGGTCTTTACTGGAGGAGGGTAATTTCTAGACTGGGGTACAGAGGCATGCGCACAGCTTATATACCGGTGTGGTTACTGCCGGTACTACAGTATACAGGAGCTGTAAAAAGTAGTTCTGACTTAAAGCGCATACACTACAGTGAGAGGGCACATGGAAGTGGGGGCTCTTCTCAAAGCACTCCCACTTCTCCTCCTTTGTATCCCGTTGGAGTATAATGTGGGGAAATGTGAGGTTATTCACTTCAGTAGAAAGAATATAAAAACAGAATATTTTTTAAACGGTGAGAAACTTTCAAATGTTGGAGTTCAAAGAGATTTAGGTGTCCTCATACAGGAATCACAGAAAGTTAACATGCAGGTACAGCAAGCAATTAGGAAAGCAAATGGCATGTTGACCTTTATTGCAAAAGGTTTGGAGTACAAGAGTAAGGAAGTCTTGCAACAATTGTACAGGGCTTTGGTGAGACCATATCTGGAGTACTGTGCATAGTTTTGGTCTCCTTAACTGAGAAAGGACAGACATGCCTTCGAGGCAGTGCAACCAAGGCTCACTAGATTGATCCCTGGGATGAGAGGGTTGTCCTATGAGGAGAGATTGTGTAGAATGGGCCTATACTCTCTGGAGTTTAGATGAATGAGAGGTGATTTCATTGAAACATACAGGATTCTGAGGGGGATTGACCAGGTAGATGCTGAGAGGTTGTTTCCCCTGGCTGGAGAGTCTAGAACTAGGGGGCATAGTCTCAGGAGAAGGGGACAGCCATTTAAGAATGAGATGAGGAGGAATTTCTTCACTCAGAGGGTTGTGAATCTTTGGAATTCTTTATCCCAAAGGGCTTTGGATGCTGAATTGTTGAGTATATTCAAGGCTGAGATAGCTAGATTTTTAGACTCTAGGGGAATCAAGGGATACGGGCGGAAAATTGGAGTTGAGATCAAAGATTAGCCATGATCTTAATGAATGGTGGAACAGGCTGAAAGGGCTGTATAGCCAACTCCTGCTCCTAATTCTTATGTTCTCCACTCAGTCAGAGCCCTCATGCTGCCTCGGATCCCGATGGCTGAGTCTGCCCCTGCACAGTTGCAGGAGGAGCAGTCTTTGGGGGTCCCTCACAGGCTCCAAAACCCAGAGGAAGTCTGCCAAAAGTGTCAATGCAGTGGCCGAAGGGAAGTGAGCAGTCTGCCTCTACCTCTGCTGAAGCCACAGGGGTTGCACCTTGTAGAAACATGCAGAAATGAAAAAAGACACAATCGTAGATGCAGAAGTGTATGCACATGGATGTCTGACCAGATGTTATATTTCTGACACACATAAATTTATTTCTTTGCACAACTTTCCCGTCTTGTCCATTTTTGCTGCTACCTGGGAAATGGCTTTGTCACTTGGAGTGAATGGTGAGACATTACTTAACCTCGAGCAGTATGGGTTTGGCTGACTTGAATGGCTTGGTCACTGTAGGACTGCATTGTGGTGTTGTGGGGGTGGGGAGGGGGGAGCTGGTACAGCATCTGGGAGCCACATGGGTGCATTGGTGCAAGTTAACTAAATTGGGCCATTATGAGGCCATCCCGGCAGGCAGGGTAGAGGCTGGGACAGTCATTCATTCTTTTGTTTCTAGATTCTGTTACTCAGGTTTGCCTGATCTCCAGGATGCTACAGAAACTTGCAGCAGAAGGTGGTTATATTTAATCCTTTACTGGTCTCACAAAATGTGCTTCTCAAACACCCCCATGTTGAATACTGACTTCAGGAGCCCACGGGAGAACGACAAGTCATTTGAAGAGTAAAAACGACCCTTTTTTTTTAGAGAATCTTTATTTTCATTTTGACCTCCTCCACGTACTGGTACTCAGAGTGAGAAGGGCAGGCCCTGCAAGGGAACAGATTCTGGCTCCCTGGACAAATAGATCAAAGTGAGTGTTATTCACGGGTGCTAGACCCAAACTGTAAGATGTGTGCTGCTGCTGGTCTCATCTCCACCTCAGGTTCCTCCTCTTCCTCCTCCTCCTCCTCATGTTCCTCCTGCTCCTCCTCCTCCTCTGAAGAGGCTGTGTGCTCTGCGCTTTGATCCTCCTGCAGCTCCAATTCTCGCTGCTGCACTATATTATGCAGACGCAGCATACGCCAATGAATCCGGAGACCCTGGCTGGTGCATACTGAAGAGCTCCTCCAGATCTGTCAAGGCATCTGAAGTACATCTTCATCATGCCAATTGCTAGCTCTATGACACATCTGGTGGACATATGGCTGTCTTTATAGCACTCCTCAGCCTCATTGCTTGGCCTTCTCAATGATGTCATCAACCACATCTTCAGTGGATAGCCGTTATCTCCAAAGAGCCAGCCGATAAGTCTGTTTGGAGGTGCGATGAGCTGATGGAAGGTGGACTGGTGCAGCACGAATGTGTCATGACAGCTGCTAGGGAATCAGGCGCGCACACACATACATGATCATCTTATTATGGTTGCAGACCAGCTGCACATTGAGGGAGTGGAAGTCTTTGTGGTTCACAAACAATCCTGGGTGATGTGGAGGTGTCTTGATGGCCACATGTGTGCAGTCGATGACGCCCTGCACCTGTGGGAAACCAGCCAGAGCAGCAAAGCTGAGCGTCCGCTCAGTAACACTGGCTTCATCAGTGACAAAGTTGATATAATTGGCCAACTTGTGAAACATGGCATCAGTCACCTGGGTGACGCATCTGTGGGCGGCCGACAGCGAGATCCTGTAATTGTCTGCTGCAGATCCCTGGCAGGAGCCTGAGGCGAAGAAGTTGAGGGCAGTGGTGACTTTGACAGCCACTGGTAAGGCGAGTCCACCAGGTCCTCTGGGCAGCAGGTCTTGTTCCAGCAAGCTACAAATGTCTGCGATGACCTGGCACGGTAGCCTGAGCTTGCTGAAGCACTGCTACTCAGTCATGTTGAGGAAGCTCATCCTCTGTCTGTATACCTTGTGTTGAGGGTATTGCCTCCGGTGCGGTGCCCCCCTGTACTGACCCCCTTTCTCCTGTGGAGCAGCAGTCATTGAGGAGAAGGCTGCTGTTGTGGTTGCTGCTGCTGGTGTTGTTGCTGGTGTGGCTGGTGTTATTGGTGCTGGGGTTCGCCTTGGTCTGATTCTGAGGTCCAAGGTGAGACAACATAAGCGGCACCCATCTAATAGATGCTGGGTAAAGTAGAAATCAGAGGCACAATCCTTCAATGTTGTGACAGTGACTAGCAATGTGGTGAAAGTGGATTCCGAGGTTGCAGAAATGACCTGCAAACTTCTGAAAGCTAAATCCCAGCACAAAATGGTGTCAGCAAGAGCCTCTCCCTTAGCCAAGGAAGTAGGTGTAATGTGGGAGTATTTATGTGCTTTTTCCAGCTGTCACTTAATGGACTCGCAAAATAGCCACTGAGCTTCTGCCTCCCTTTCACAGGCGAGGTTCACGAGGGGTCTGAATCTTGTGTGCAACCAGTTAAAGTTCAAACTTGACGTTAAAAAGGCAGTTAAAGATCTGTAAATGAGCAGTTAAGTACCTTAATGAGGTTATCCACCTCTCCCAAACAAGTCCATGGCGCACTTCGAAATGCGCCCGAGTTAAAGGCGGAAGTCGGCAGAGTTATGGAGGGTTCCTGACCCGATGTCAATTTCCCGCGCTTTTAACTGGCGACCAACGCCCAAACCCATACACCCAACAATAGGAAAATTCCAGCCCCTGTCTGCTCTCTCAGGTGGACGTAAAAGATCACAGGGCACTATTTCGAAGAAGAGCAGGGGAGTTTTCCCCGATGTCCTGGCTAATATGACAGGCCATTGTCGGGAGCGGTGAGAGCGGAGTTTCAGTGAGTATTTAAACTCACTTTCGCAAGCTTTTTTTCACAGGCTTACCAATCTCACAGACCGGCGGCGGCGTTCCAGAGCCACGTCACGATTCAAAACGTGACGCGGGCAGGAGGAAGCAGCTTATTGGGTAAGTATGGCCAGGTGAGTATTTATACTACTCTATAGTTTGACAGTTAAGGTTCATAGTTTATAAAGCTTAGAAGGTCTTAATTTTGTGGTTATAGTTTCTAAGGTCTCTGTTGTGTAGTGGGGTGTGCTAGGAAACAAGGGCCCTTGAGTATATAATTTAATTGTAGTATAATTGGTGGTATTGATTTAATTTAAATTAATTAAAGGGTAAGTCATGGCAGCAAAGCTCGGCCCCATGGCATGCTCCTCCTGCACTATGTGGGAAATCAGGGACACTGCCTATGTCCCTGATGACCATGTGTGCAGGAAGTGTATCCAGCTGCAGCTACTGGCAGACTGCATTGCGGCACTGAAGCTGTGAATGGATACATACTGGAGCATTCACGATGCTGAGGACATCATGGATATCATGTTTAATCAGTTGGTCACACCACAGGTAAAGGCTGCACAGGCAGGAAGGGAATTGGTGACCACCAGGCACAGTAGTAGGCGCAGGCAGGTAGTGCAGGGGTCCCCTGTGGCCATCCCCCTTCAAACAGATATTCCGCTTGGTATATTGTTGGGGAGGATGGTTTATCGGGGGAAGGCAGCAGCAACCAACTTCCTGGCACCATGGGTGGTTCTGCTGCACGGGATGGGAGGAAAAAGAGTGGGAGAGCTATAGAGATAGGGGATTCTATTGTAAGGGGAATAGATAGGTGTTTCTGTGGCCGCAAATGAGACTCCAGGATGGTATGTTGCCTCCCTGGTGCAAGGGTCAAGGTTGTCTTGGAGCGGCTGCAGGGCATTCTGGAGGGGGAGGGTGAACAGCCAGTTGTCGTGGTGCATATAGGTACCAACGACATAGGTAAAAAATGGGATGAGGTCCTAAAAGCTGAATATAGGGAGTTAGGAGGTAAATTAAAAATAGGACCTCAAAGGTAGTAATCTCAGGATTGCTACCAGTGCCACGTGCTAGTCAGAGTAGAAATAGAAGGATATTTCAGATGAGTATGTGGCTAGAAGAATGATGCAAGGGGGAGGTATTCAAATTCCTGGGACATTGGAACCGGTTCTGGGGGAGGTGGGACCAGTCAAACTGGGTGGTTTGCACCTGGGCAGGACCGGGACCGATGTCCTAGGGGGAGTGTTTGCTAGTGCTGTTGGTGAGGGTTTAAACTAAAATGGCAGGGGGTTGGGAACCTGTGCAGGGAGACAGAGGAAAGGGAAACAAGGATAGAAGCAAAAGACAGGAAGGAGAAAAGCAAAAGTGGCAGTACAGAAATCAAGGGAGTAAATCAAACATGGCCGCAGTAAACAATAATTCCAAAAGTTCTAAGAGTGTTAAAAAAACAAGCCTGAAGGCTTTGTGTCTTAATGCGAGGAGCATTCATAATAAGGTGGATGAATTAGTTGCGCAAATAGATGTAAACAGATATGATATAATTGAGATTACGGAGACATGGCTCCAGGGTGACCAAGGCTGGGACTTCAACGTCCAGGGGTATTCAATATTCAGGAAGGACAGGCAAAAAGGAAAAGGCGGTGGGATAGCATTACTAGTTAAAGAGGAGATTAGCACAATAGTAAAGAAGGATATTAGCTCTGATGATGTGGAATCTGTATGGGTAGAGCTGAGAAATACCATGGGGCAGAAAACGTTAGTGGGAGTTGTATACAGACCCCCAAGCTGTAATGCTGAGGTTGGGGATGGCATTAAACCAGAAATTAGAGATGCGTGCAATAAGAGCACAGCAGCTATCATGTGTAGGATTCGCAAAATTGAACATTGTCCTATAAGGGTCTATTGGCAGAAAAGGCCTTAATTTTAAAGACTGTTTTAAAAGAAGCCCAGGAAAAGGGGCACACAAAATGGCCGCCAGACCCCGTGACCAGCTTTTTGGGAGATTTTAAAATGGTTCCTGCAGTCCACAGATAGCTTTTGTGGATTCAGCCCACAGTAAGTTCTGGAATGCAATTTCAGAGAATGCGAAACCAGACAGAACCCCATACATATGGATTGGATGCAGATCCAATCAGATCGGCCTGTAGATAAAGGCCATCAAAATGTTTACCCAGACAAAGGGAAACAGCCTCAAGTTCAAAGGGGGACAGCAAGACCCATTAAAGACAATACAAGGTCATTCCAGACCAGAGATGGCAGTTGCCGGCCATCCTGAAAGTACTTTAAACACAATGACTACCCCTCTGTGCTACAAGCTCACCAAAATTTAAACAAAGACTAACCTTGATATGGCGGGAGATAAGGGCCTCCATGAGAAGTATAACTGGAGCCCTGGGGTAGCCATTAGGAGTTCGGAGAGAGAGCAGTGTGGAAGAGCAAGAAGAGCATTGTAGAGATCATTTTTGAGAGATCGTTCGGGGGTCCGAAGAAGGTGCAGTTCGGTAAGGAGTTCGGGATCGGTAGAGAGGCCGCTCAGACTCGGAAGAAGAAGATGATTCGGTAGACGATTGGGATCGGAGACGTTTTGAAGACTCAGGGTAGCCATTGGTGGTTCAGGTTGAGTCAGTGTCCAGACCCGGGGTAGCTATCGGGAGATCATCGACAAACCCCGGGCCATTGACGAGACGAGAAGACGACGACCCTCCAAGAGGAAACCTTATGAACATGGTCAAACAGATGGGCTCTCTCCACGCCAACGTCCAGGCATGCTAACCTCCAGCCTGTCCGTGTCCATTACCTCGAGGGAGAAAAGAATGTGTCGCAGCCCGTTGCGTTCCGCTGACCACGTGGAGACAGGACGACTGAGAGGACCAAAACGCAGACTTCAAAACCTCTATTTTCTAACTGGGACTGGTGAGCATGTTTCTGGCCCCTCATAATCTAATCTAGCTAGGTTTAGGGGGTGGGCATTTTAGGGGATAATTAACAATGAGTTGTTGTCCCTCGATGTTCCGTGTGTTTCCCTATTTCATGGTGAACCTTGTAAAGTATAATATGCCTGTGGATATATTGGTTAGTACTGTATTATGATTTGTTATTCCCTCCCATGTACCTTATTGGCTGACATTCAATTTTTCTTTTATGCAATAAAATTTCACTTTGTTTCATTAAACTTGGTCTACAGAGTATTCTCTGCATTGTAGTTCCTGCCTCAAAGTCCAGTGTACAGAACCTAAGGGGTGAGTGGGTCGAACCACTCGATAAATTACTGTGCAAAAGTGAGAGAGGTCTCACCAGAGAGAGAGAGACCTAGCAAAAAAACCTTACACATGGGCGACTTTAATCTACATATCGATTGGTCTAACCAAACTAGTAACAATACTGTAGAAGAGGAATTCCTAGAGTGTATACGGGATGGTTTCCTGGACCAATATGTTGAGGAACCAACTAGAGATCAGGCCATCTTAGACTGGGTATTATGTAATGAGAAAGGATTAATTAGCAATCTTGTTGTGCGAGGCCCCTTGGGGCGGAGCGATCAGAATATGATAGAATTCTTCATTAAGATGGAGAGTGAAGTAGTTGATTCAGAGACTTGGGTACTGAATTTGGGAAGGAAAGTAGTGAGTGAGGAGGACATAAAAAACCTGCAAGGGGACATAGACAGGCTAAGTAAGTGGGCAGAGATTTGGCTGATGGAATACAATACTGGAAAGTGTGAGGTTATGCACTTTGGCAGGAAAAATCGTAGAGCAAGTTATTATCTTAATGGCAAGAAACTGGAAAGTACTGAAGTACAAAGGGATCTGGGGGTCCTGGTGCACGAAACTCAAAAGGTTAGTATGCAGGTGCAGCAAGTGATTAAGAAGGCCAATGGAATGTTGGCTTTCATTGCTAGGGGGATAGAATATAAAAATAAGGAGCTATTGCTTCAGTTGTACAAGGTATTGGTGAGACCGCACCTGGAATACTGCATACAGTTTTGGTGTCCATACTTAAGAAAAGACATACTTGCTCTCGAGTCAGTACAAAGAAGGTTCACTCGGTTAATCCTGGGGATGAGGGGATGGACATATGAGGAGAGGTTGAGTAGATTGGGACTCTACTCATTGGAGTTCAGAAGAATGAGAGGCGATCTTATTGAAACATATAAGATTGTGAAGGGGTTGGATCGGGTGGATGCGGGGAGGATGTTCCCGATGATGGGTGAAACTAGAACTAGGGGGCATAGTCTTAGAATAAGGGGCTGCTCTTTCAAAACTGAGATGAGGAGGAACTACTTCACTCAGAGGGTGGTAGGTCCATGGAATATGCTGCCCCAAAAAGCTGTAGAAGCTACATCATTACATAAATTTAAAACAGAAATAGAGAGTTTCCTAGAAGTAAAGGGAATAAAGGGTTATGGGGAGCAGGCAGGAATTTGGACATGAGTCTAGGTTCGGATCGGTCATGGCCCTGTGGGTAGCGGAGCGGGCCCAGGGGCCGTGTAGCCTGATCCTGCTCCTAATTCTGTTAGATTCAGGAGATGGTTCTGTGATAGTAGATTGGCGGTTAGGATCAGATCAGCCATGATCTTATTGAATGGCGGAGCAGGCTCGAGGGGCCGATTGGCCTACTCCTGCTCCTATTTCTTATGTTCTTATGAATTTAAATAAAGGAAACTATGATGGTATGAGGCGTGAGTTGGCTAGGATGGATTGGGGAATGTTACTTAAATGGTTGACGGTGAATAGGCAATGGCAAACATTTAAAGATCGCATGGATGAACTACAGAATTTGTTCATCCCTGTTTGGCATAAAAATAAAAAATGAAAGGTGACTCAACATTGGCTAACAAGGGAAATTAGGGATAGCATACGATCCAAGGAGTGGACATATAAATTGGCCAGAAAAAGCAGCAAACCTGAGAATTGGGAGCAGTTTAGGATTCAGCAAAGGAGGACAAAGTGATTAATTGAGAGGGGGAAAATAGAATATGAGAGTAAGCTTTCAGGGAACATAAAACTGACTGTAAAAGCTTCTATAGATATGTGAAGAGAAAAAGATTGGTGAAGTCAAGCATAGGTCCCGTGCAGTCAGAATCAGGCGAATTTATAATGGGGAACAAAGAAATGTCAGCCCAATTAAATAAATACTTTGGTTCTGTCTTCACAAAGGAGGACACAAATAACCTCCCAGAGATGTCGGGGAACATAGGGTCTAATGAGAGGGAGGAACTGAATGAAATCAGTATTTGTAGGGAAATGGTGTTAGGGAAATTGATGGGATTGAAGGCCGATAAATCCCCAGGACCTGATAATCTACATCCTAGGGTACATAAGGAAGTGGCCCTAGAAATAATAAATGCATTGCTGGTCATCTTCCAAAATTCTATAGACTCTGGAACAGTTCCCTTGGATTGGAGGGTAGCTAATGTAACCCCACTATTTAAAAAAGGTGATAGAGAAAAAATGGGGAATTATAGACCGGTAAGCCTGACATCGGCAGTGGGGAAAATGCTAGAGTCCATTATAAAAGATGTAATAGCAGAGCACTTGGAAAACAGTGACAGGATCGGACAAAGTCAACATGGATTTACAAAAGGTAAATCATGCTTGACTAATCTACTGGAATTTTTTGAGGATGTAACTGGTAGAATAGATAAGGGAGCACCAGTGGATGTGGTGTATTTGGACTTTCGGAAGGCTTTCGATAAGGTCCCGCATAAGAGGCTAGCGTGCAAAGTTAAAGCACATGGGATTGGGGATAAGGTACTGACTTGGATAGAAAACTGGTTGGCAGACAGGAAGCAAAGAGTTGGAATAAATGTGTCTTTATCCGAGTGGAAGGCAGTGGCTAGTGGGGTACCGCAGGGATCGGTGCTAGGTCCCCAGTTATTCACAATATGTATTAATGATCTTGACGAGGGAACTAGATGTAATATCCCCAAGTTTGCAGATGACACAAAGCTGGGTGGGCATGTGTACTGTGAGGAGGATGCAGAGAAACTCCAGTACGATTTGGACAGATTGGGCAGATGCATGGCAGATGCAGTATAATGTGGATAAATATGAGGTTATCCACTTTGGTGGCAAAAACAGGATGGCAGATTATTATCTGAACGGCAATAGATTGGGAAAAGGGGAAGTGCAACGAGACCTGGGTGTCCTTGTGCACCAGTTGCTGAAGGTAAGCATGCAGGTGCAGCAGGCGGTTAAGAAGGCAAATGGTATGTTGGCCTTCATAGCGAGAGGATTCGAGTACAGGAGCAAGGATGTCTTGCTGCAGTTGTACAGGGCCTTGGTGAGACCACACCTTGAGTATTGTGTGCAGTTTTGGTCGCCTTATCTCAGGAAGGATGTTCTTGCCATGGAGGGAGTGCAGCGAAGATTCACCAGACTGATACCTGGGATGGCAGGAATGACATATGAAGAGAGATTGGGTCGATTAGGCTTATATTCGCTAGCGTTTAGAAGAATGAGAGGGAATCTCATTGAAACTTATAAAATTCTAACAGGACTAGACAGACTAGATGCAGGAAGGCTGTTCCCAATGGCGGGGGAGTCCAGAACCAGGGATCACAGGCTAATGATAAGGGGTAAGCCATTTAGGACTGAGATGAGGAGGAATTTCTTTACCCAGAGAGTGGTGAACCTGCGAAATTCTCTACCACAGAAGACAGTTGATGCCAATTCATTAAATATATTCAAGAAGGAGTTAGATATATTTCTTAAGGCTAAGGGGTTCAAGGGATATGGGGAGAATGCAGGGACAGGGTACTGAATTTGGATGATCAGCCATGATCGCATTGAATGGCGGAGCAGGCTCGAGGGGCCAAATGGCCTACTCATGCTCCTATCTTCTATGATTCTATATTTGTCCCTCCCTTAAAATGCTGCTGTCTGTAGGAGCTTGCTCTGCGCAAATTGGCTGCTGCGTTTCCTACATTACAACACTTCAAAAGTACCTCATTGGCTGTAAAGCACTTTGGGATGGCCTGAGGTAATGAAAGGCTCTATATAAAAGCAAGTCTTTCTTTCTTTTCCTTCAGGGACTGCAGCAGCAACTACTGCAGATTTTCTTTGATGCTGAGGGCTTCTTTGGCAAGCAAGTGGACAGCAGCCATTTCAAGGCTTTAACCAGACCACAATGTCCTTGTACCATGCCAGTCCATCATTACAGATTAGGACCTAGAAAGCAGGGAGTTGGCAACAAGTAACCTTCAACACCCTGTCCACACAGCTCCACCTCCCCAAGCAGTGATCCTGTCTTGATATCCCACAACAGATTTGGATGGGTGGACCATTTCCCATACTTCCATGTGGAAGTGGATCACTCTGGACGCTGGGGCCCATGAGACTAGAGGTAGTCAGTATCCTTTGCATTTGCAGCTTAAGCCTGTACGTTTTCACAACATAGTTTGGTTTGACCATCAGAGGAATCATCAACTAGTAGCCATGCTGGTAGGTGACATCAGCATCTTCTACCATCCACACTGAGAGCGAGCGAGTGAGTGACAGTCACAGTCAGCTTCTTCATCCAGAAGGCTCAACTGTTTGGGATATATCTCCAGTTGAGCTTTGCTCCCCCAATAGTGTTTCCACAGGTCACCTTTGTCACAGCATCTGAAATAGAACTGGCGGTCCTGGGAGTATAGTGTTCTCCAGGGGTTGATGCTACAGCCATCAGGCTTTTTAGCTAATGCTACAACATGAATGGGCTTCTCGGCCAGTGGCATAGATGAGTTCACTCGGCATTTCAACAGGCTCGAGGTGTGAATGGTACAATAGGACATTATCCACTTTCAAAATCAGTGTGGGGTAAGTCAGTGTGTCTCCAGACTGACAATATGACAGTATGTCTACAAACAGCGTGTGACCCACTCTGTCAAGGTGACACATTGCTTCCCATTGGTACTTGAACCATGGGGTGACACTCTTGGTGCCACATTTGGCTGGGATGGACAATACAACATTTGGCACACTCAGCTGCTCTGGAGTCCACCCTGACGAGTCGATGATCCACACTGAGGTAATCCAGAATATCTTCAGGACTTGGTGGGGGTTACCAATTTGATCGACTGGCTCGCATCACTGGACAATTTCCAATCTGCTCGAGGGCCTCAGGCAGTCAGTGTAGAGACTGGGACAGTCATTCATTCTTTTGTTTCTAGATTCTGTTACTCAGGTTTGCCTGATCTCCAGGATGCTATAGAAAATTGCAGCAGAATGTGGTTCTGGTTAATCGTTTACTAGTCTCACAAAATGTGCTTCTCAAACACTCCCGTTTTGAATACTGACTTCAGGATCCCACGGGAGAACATCAAGTCATTTGGAGAGTAAAGACGACCCTACTTTTTTTTAGGGAGGCTTTATTTTCATTCTGACATCTTCCACGTACTGCTGGACAGTATTCAACTGGCACCTAGTGTGAGAAGGGCAGGCCCTGCAAGGGAACAGACTCCGGCTCCCTGGACAAACAGATCAAAGTGAGTGTTATTCACGGGCGCTAGATCCAAACTGTAAGATGAAGCGTCAGGATCAGGATCTGGATCCTGCCAGCTTCTAATTGACGGCCTGGCTGTTGAGATGGAATGCCAATCAGATTAGCCCTGCCTCCAGCCAAGTCGTTCCAGTACAGCTGCAACAGTGGCATCTACCAGACAATGTGGAAAACTGCCCAGGTATGTCCTGTCCACAAAAGCAGGACAAATCCAATCCAGCCAATTACCGCCCCATTAGTCTACTCTCAATTATCAGCAAAGTAATGGAAGGAGTCGTCGACAGCGCTATCAAGCGGCACTCACTCACCAATAACCTGCTCACCGATGCTCAGTTTGGTTCCGCCAGGACCACTTGGCTCCAGACCTCATTACAGCCTTGGGCCAAACATGAACAAAAGAGCTGAATTCCAGAGGTGAGGTGAGAGTGACTGGCCTTGACATCAAGGCAGCATTTGACCGAGTGTGGCATCAAGGAGCCCTAGTAAAATTGCAGTCAATGGGAATCGGGGGGAAAACTCTCCACTGGCTCGAGTCATATCTAGCACAAAGGAAGATGGTTGTGGTTGTTGGACACCAATGACCTTCCCTCCATCATAAGATCAGAAGTAGGGATGTTCGCTGATGATTGCACAGTGTTCAGTTCCATTTGTAACTCCTCAGATAATGAAGCAGTCCATGCCCACCATGTAGCAAGACCTGGATGACATCGAAGTTGGGCTGATAAGTGGCAAGTAATATATGCACCATACAAGTGCCAGGCAATGACTATCTCCAACAAGAGTATAGTAATCTGGGATGTAATGTTTAAGTTATCCACCAGATGGAGACAAATATTAAGGGATCATATTTACCAGTATTAAGATAATGTCCTGGCACACCACTTATTAAGGTAGTGGCATTGCATTCTGGGTATGACTCAGAGGTTGATCCTCCATCTTTGTGATCGCACAGTAAGAAAATCTGTATCTTGCTGGCAGCCTGTAAAGCTATGTTCTCTGCTACATATGTATAATTAACAGTTAAAGTTTTGGTTCCTGAAGTCTGGCTTATCTCAGTTTCTGACCTTACCACTCGGATATCACATTTGGCGACGAGGCTGAACAGATCTTGTTGTGTCTGTGTATAATAAGACACAGACTGCAGGAGAATGGTACAACAGGTGTTTACTCAACGTGGCTCACACTGGAACTGATCTGTGCAGATTACTACTCAGTACTATATACAGGTGTGGTCACTGCCGGTACTGCAGTATACATGAGCTGTAAAAGATAGTTCCCCCTTAAAGGTATATACATTACAATTCCTCCCCTTTTAGATTAACAGTACCATAACACTCATTTAACAATTAAATATCAAACTAATTACAATTAACACTTTTAACATGCAACATTAGCTGAAAATAGTCTATTTATATATTCAGTCTTTGGGGAGGCTTCCTGATCCTTTCTGGATAGCGCCTTTCCCGAGTGTCTTGCTCTTGGTGCGGAGGCGATTGTGGCCCCCTTTCGTCGGTTGGTTCATCAGCTTCTGATGATACTGTTTCTGGGGTAGATGCGACCTGTATGTCGGGATCCTCACCAGGTACGTATGGGCGAGGCATGGGGTTGACTTGTTCCTGTGACTCTAGGATCTGGTCAGCATGGCGTCTCACGATGCTCTCCCAAACGTCCACTGTGTACATTAGTGGGCCCTGCCGTGTGCATATCGTTCCTGGCTGCCATTTTCCTGTTCGTTAGTCGCGGGCCAAGACTGGTTGCCCTAAATTGAAGCTCCTTGTTGGCTTCTCATGGATGTGCTGCAATTGCTTACTCTCAACATCTCTTCGTACGTTTGGTCTGAGCAAATCCAGGTGAGATCTTAACCTTCGGTTAAAGAACATCATGGCTGGGGCCTGGTTGGTGACTGCATGTGTCGCATTCCGGTAGGCGAACAGGAAATTGTCCACCTTGTGCTGCAGCGGAATGTTGTCATTGTACATAGCCTTTATTGCCTACTTAAAGGTTTGTACGAACCTCTCAGCCAATCCATTTGTGGCTGGATGATACGGGGCGGATGGGTAATGCCTTACCCCATTCTTTTTCAAGAACCTCCGGAACTCTTCGGACACAAACTGCGGTCCGTTGTCGGAGCAAATGTGTTCTGGCAAGCCATTCCTGGCAAAAATGGTCCGTAGGACTGCAATAGTTTTCTCCGTGGTGGTGGAGGACATTTTGATGACCTCAGGCCATTTCGAGTGCGCATCCACGGCTATTAAAAACATTGAGTCCATGAATGGACCAGCAAAATCAATATGCACCCGTTGCCATGGAGATGAGGGCCACTCCCATGGGTGTAGAAGGTCTGTGGTGGTGCATTTTGGACTTTCTGGCATCCTGAGCAGCTCTTGGTCAGGTCCTCGATTTGTTTATCGATTCCCGGCCACCACACATAAGCCCTGGCTAGGCTTTTCATTTTTACCCCTCCCAGATCACCCTCATGAAGCTCATTGAGCACTCTCTCCCTTAACTTGGGTGGAATTACCACTCAGGATCCACACATCAAGGTCCCCCGGCACACTGACAGCTGTTCTCTCCTTGTTGAGAATGCTGGCAACAGTGAGTCGCCATGTGCTGACCATCCCTTCACCGTCAAATCATATACCCGAGACAGTGTCGGGTCATTTTGGGTTTCCTTTTCGATACAAGCGTTAGTTACCGGTAGGTATTCAACTATAGTCGAATGGAATATTTCGACAGGATCCACTGCTGGTGCTTCCTCCGCAGTAGGCAGTGCCAGGCGTGATAGCCCATAAGCATTTCCATGCTGTTTCGTGCCCTTATATTCAATCTCATAGTGGTGCGCCCCTAGAAAAAGTGACCATCTTTGTAGTCGTTGCGCAGTCATCACCGGAACGCCCTTCTTCGGATTAAAAATGGAGACAAGAGGCTGGTGATCAGTCAGCAAGGTGAATTTCTGCCCGTGCAGATAGTGATTGAACGTTTTCACTCCCCACACTAGGCTGAGGGCCTCCCTGTCAATCTGGGCGTAGTTACGCTCGGCTGAGGTTAGTGATTGTGACGCAAAGGCTATTGGCCTCTCTGAGCCATCCAAGAATTTGTGCGACAGCACCGCTCCAATGCCGTAGTGTGACGGATCACATGCCAACCGAATTGGTAATGCCGGGTTGTAATGGGCCAATACCTCTTTCGATGTGATTAGTGTTTTGCTCTTCTGGAAATCTCGTCTACATTCGTCACTCCACTTCCATGGCACCCCAGTTTGCAGTAGGGTGTTCAGTGGGTGTAGTATTGTAGACAAATTTGGCAAGAACTTATGGTAGTGGTTTACCAGCCCGAGGAACGACCTCAGTTGTGACACATTTTCCGGTGCTGGAGCCTTGACTACTGCCTCAATCTTCTCTGGGGACTTATGTAACCCCTCTTTATCGATAACGTGGCCACAATACGAGATCTGTTTTATAAAAAACTCGCATTTAACTGGCGGTTAGCTCGGAGCCCATATTCCTGCAATCGAGTGAGCACCTGCTCCAGGTTGACAAGATGATCACTGTCATTTTCGCCCGTGACCAGGATGTCGTCCAAATAACACTGGGTCCCTGGGATCCCTTGCAGGACTTGTTCCATTGCCCTCTGCCAAATAGCCGGAGCTGATGCTACCCCGAATACCAGCCGGTTGTATTGGTAGAGACCTTTATGGGTGTTGATTGTGAGGTTTTTTTTGATGCTTCTTCTCCCTCCATTTGCAGATACGCCTGGGCCAGATCAATCTTAGTGAAGCGTTTCCCTCCAGATAGCGAGGCGAAAATATCTTCAATCCGCGGAAGTGGATATTGTACGGTGTGAAGGACCAGGTTCACGGTTACCTTAAAGTCCCCACAGATGCGAACCTTCCTTGGTTCCCCAGGTGTGCTGCTCAACGACTTTTTCATCACAGGGACGATGGGTGTAGCCCACTAGCTCCAGTCTACCTTGGACAGTACACCTAAACGTTCCAGACTCTCCAGCTCTGCTTTGACGGCTGGGCGGATCGCATAAGGTACCGGTCTGGCCTTAAAAAATTTTGGGCTTGCGTTTTCTTCAATTTTAATCATCGCTGTCATGCCTTTTAGTGTTCCGAATCCTTGCTGGAACACTTCTTTCGCATCAGTTAGGATCTTTGACAGTCGCCCAGGTGTGACGTCGTCATCCTTTTTGTCAGCCACAGTCAGTGCCTGTATGGAATGCCAATCCAGTTGTATTTTCCGGATCCATTCACGTCCCAGTAATGGTGGTCCTCCATCTTGCAATACATACAGGTCTAGTTTTGGTGTTTCCTTACCGTTATATATAACGGTCACCCGTATTTTTCCTTTGGGGTAGACTTTTTGGCCCGTGTACATCTTCAAAATATTTTTTGTGTCTCTCAAGGGTATGTGTGAGAATAGCCGCTCATTGTCCCATCGGTTTATGACTGTTAGGGCTGATCCTGTGTCCAATTCTATCTTTACCTGGACTCCTGCTATCTTGAGAGTGACCCAAATGGTTCGGTGATCCTCTGTTGTGATCACATTGTGTAGTTTCAGACAACTCAGTTCCCTGCTTTCGGAGTCGTTATCACTCTTTTGTTCGTCTGAACTATTCTCCGTCATCTTATGTACTTTCTTGTACTTTTCATTGCTAGGTTTCTTATTGCTGGTTTTCTTTCCCGACCTGCAGACTCGTGCTATGTGTCCTACTTTTCCACACTGTCTGCACACTTTGTCTTTGAACCAGCAATCATTCTCGTCATGTGTTGTTCTGCCACAGCAATAGCACTTCTCTGTTCTATATGACATTTCGTTTGTGCCATATTCTTGCGGTCTCTGTTGTATCTCTGCAGCGCCCCGTGCTGCTGCTTCATATGATACCGCAATGCTGAAAGCCTTTTCCAGCGTAAGGTCCTTTTCAGATAAAAGCCATTTCTGGGTTCCTTCACTTTGAAGCCCACACACAAACTTGTCTCTTAAGGTATCTGCCAGTCCCGCTCCAAACTGGCAGTGTTTCGATAGTTTGCGCAGTTCTGTTAAATAATCAGCATTGCTTTCATCCTTATGCTGGTTCCGTTTGTGAAACTTGAATCTTTCTGCTATCAGCAGTGGTGTGGGGTTTAAATGTTCCTGTAGTATCGTTACTATGTCTTCAAAACTCTTTTCCATTTACTTCGTTGGGGTTACTAGATTTCGTAATAAACCATACGTCTTTGCACCCATTAAATTTAACAATACCGACGCTTTCTTGTCATCTGACACCTCATTTACCTTGCAGTATACCTCTATTCGTTTGACATATGTAGTCCAATCTTCGACTTCATTGTCAAATGCGGTGATACTGCCACTCTTCGGCATTTTGGGTGTGGCTTAAAATGGCATCTCCCGCGCTTTCCTTCCTCCCCCGCTGCTGCCAATGCCGCTCCCGGCGGTTCTCGTGGCAATTGCCGCGCCCTGTAGGTTTCATGCGCTTCTCCTGCGCTGCTGCCAACGCCGCTCTCGGCGGTCCTCGTGGCAATGGCGATGCCTCGCGGGTTTCTGCACGTCTCTCTCTCCCTCTCTTTGATGCTGCTCAGCCCCTGAACACCAGCTGTGCCCTGTGCGCTCTGCCCTCTCTTTCTCTCCCCCGTCGACGCTGCTCGGCCCTTTGCTGTGCCGGTCCGTCAGGCTCTAGCCCGCCGCTGTCCAGGAAGGGTCTGCGCACTACCTGTTGCCAACCCGTTTCGCTGGACCACCTCGACTGGAAAGCCAAGCCTGGCTCTCGACAGCCTCCCCCGCAATTCTCGAGTCTCTGCTGGATGACTGGGCGGTTGCCCGTGGTCGACGCCCGAGTCTCTGGCCTTGACCTCCAATCCACTGATCTCCAGGAATGAATCCCCGGGAGGTGATGCAGAGTTGCAGGTAGGTTCGAACTTGCCTTGTCGCCAATGTTGTGTCTGTGTATAATCAGACACAGACTGCAGGAGAACGGTACAACAGGTGTTTACACAACGTGGCTCACACTGGAACTGATCTGTACAGATTACTACTCAGTACTATATACAGGTGTGGTCATTGCCGGTACTGCAGTATACATGAGCTGTAAAAGATAGTTCCCCCCTTAAAGGTATATACATTACAGATCTCATCTTGAAGAAGGAAAAAGAAAAGAAAAGCACTGAATCAAGGAATCATGGCTGCTATGGTAGGACAGCTCTCTGCTTTTGATGTTCAGTCGCAGAATTGGAATGAATACTGTAAGTTGCTGGAGCATTTCTTTGTAGCAAATGATATAGTTGATGTTGGAAAAAGGAGAGCTATTTTGCTCACTTCCATGGGAAGTCAGACGTATAGTTTGATAAGAAACTTATGCAGTCCTGAAAAGCCTGGAGATGTACCATTTGCTAACTTAGTGGACTTGCTAAAGGAACATTTCAATCCCAGACCGAGTGAGATTGTACAGCGTTTCAAATTTAATTCACGGAACAGGAAACCGGGAGAGACTGTATTGGATTATGTAGCGGTGTTGAGAAAACTGGCACGCGATTGCAATTATGGGAACAGTTTGAAAGACATGCTGAGAGATAGGCTTGTTTGTGGGATAATGGATGCTCAAATGCAGAGGAGATTATTGTCCGAGACTGGGCTTACGTATGAAAAAGCGTTGGAACTTGCTCAAGCCGTAGAGACAGCTAACTGAGATGTAAAAGAAATACAAGGTTCAGACTGGGCTACTACGAGACAAGTTACAGGTCCGGTTGTGCACAAGTTAAATATGAGTCGGAAACCACAACATGAGCAGGTAAAGGCATGTTATAGATGCACTGGAGATCACCTGGCGAGGGGATGAAGGTTTCTGGAGGAAAAGTGCCACAAGTGTGGGAAAAAAGGACATATAAAACGTGCATGCCGAATAAAAGCTACCCTGGAGGTATACAAACCTAAAGGGGGAGAAAAGCAAAACCTAGTAAGAGAAGTGAAAAAACAGGGAGCACATCACATCAGCGGAGAAGCTGAGAAAGAAGATGACATGTTCATATTGCATAGTATGGTAGAGGACATTCCAAAAGTGAATCCTATCACTTTGCAACTGATAGTAAATGACTCTAAGGTGAACTTTGAGGTGGATACCAGATGTGGCGTTACCATAATGAACAGGGAAGAGTACTCAAAATTGTGGAACCGTGCAAAAGTTCCAGAGTTAAAGTTTTGCTCTATGCAGCTTAAAACATATACCGGTGAACGAGTGGTGACATTGGGTACAGCTACTGTAACTGTGAAACACAGGGACACCGTGGAACAGCTACCTGTAGTTGTAGTATCGGGTTCTGGGCCAAACTTGTTAGGTCGGGGCTGGATACGAGAACTTAAATTAGATTGGGGAGCAATAAATCAACTAGAGGGAGGCAAACAATTGTCTTTGCAAGACGTGTTGATTGAACATGAGAACGTGTTCAAGGAAGAACTTGGAACATTTAATGGGCCCCCAGCTAAGATTTATGTCGACAAGGAGGCACCGCCAAGGTTTTTTAAACAATGACCTGTGCCGTATGCCATGAAACCGAAGGTAGAGGCTGAGCTTGACCGTCTTTTGAGAGAGAACATTCTGGAACCCGTGAAATGTTCAGAATGGGCAGCTCCCATTGTACCTGTTTTAAAACCAGACAATTCGGTAAGAATCTGTGGAGATTATAAATTGACAGTAAATAGGGTGTCTAAACTTGAACAGTATCCTATTCCTAAAACTGAGGATCTTTTTGCAAACCTGGCTGGAGGGAAGAAATTCACGAAGCTGGATATGAGTCATGCATACTTGCAGATTACACTAGATGAGGAATCCAAGAAGTATGTAACCATAAATACACACAAGGGTTTGTTTACCTATAACCGCTTGCCATTCGGTGTCTCATCTAGTCCAGCTATCTTCCAGAGGACTATCGAGGGTGTACTGCAAGGGATTCCACATGTTTCAATCTATCTGGATGACATTCTGGTGATGGGAAGAACCGACCAGGAGCATCTGAGCACTCTGAGAGAGGTACTACAAAGATTGGATAAGGCTAGGTTACGGCTCAAGAGGAGTAAGTGCACTTTCCTGGGGAATGAGGCCGTGTTCCTGGGACATAGAGTGGATGCCACCGGGCTCCATCCAATCAAGGAGAAGGTACAAGCACTGCAGGAGGCCCCAGCTCCTACAAATGTGACTGAGTTAAAAGCTTACCTGGGACTGCTAAACTATTATAACCAGTTTTTACCAAACTTGGCAACAGTGTTAGCACCTCTTCACAAACTTCTGCGCAAGGAGACACTGTGGCAGTGGGAAGAGGAATAGAGGGTTTCATTTGAACAGTCCAAGAAACTGATACTGTCCTCGGATGTGTTGGTTCACTACAATGCAGAGAAAGACATCATTCTCTCTTGTGATGCTTCACCTTACAGGGTGGGGGCAGTTCTTTCACACAGCTTGGAAGATGGAACAGAAAGACCGATAGGGTTTATGTCTCGAACTCTGACCCCGGCGGTAAAAAACTATTCCCAGTTAGATAAAGAGGGATTAGCAGTAATGTTTGGGTTACAGACGTTTCACAAGTACATATATGGCAGGAAATTCACCATATGCATCGATCATAAACCTCTTCTATCTCTTTTTAATGAGATGAAAGCAGTACCACAGATGGTGTCTCCCCGGATCCAGAGGTGGGCAGCGACGTTGAGGGCGTATGAGTATGTCATCATTTACAAGGTGGGCAAGTACCATGGGAAGGCAGATGTCTTGAGCCATCTTCCACTGCCAGGTACACCTATCCGTGCAGCTCCAGAGGACCGAGTTTTGATGTTGGAGGACACGGACACGGCAATTATGACCGCTGAACAAGTAAGGACATGGACCGGTAAAGATCCAGTACTGTCTAGAGTCCGAGATTATGTGAGGAGGGGTTGGCCACAGTATCCGGAAGGGACTAATTTCATACCTTACAGTGTCAGGAAGACAGAGCTGAGTGTGCAGGATGGCTGCGTGTTGTGGGGAGCTCGAGTGATTATTCCACAGCCAGCATGACAGTCTATCCTAGGGCAACTACATCAGTGTCATCCTGGAGTTTCGCATATGAAAGCCTTGGCAAGGAGTTACTTGTGGTGGCCAAAGCTAGATGAGTAGATAGAAAATCTAGTCAAGACATGCAGCACTTGTCAAGTACACAGGAAGGCACCAGCTGCGGCTCCTCTCCACCCCTGGGAGTGGCCGGATAAACCATGGAGAAGATTACATGTAGATTATGTGGGTCCATTCATGGGGAAGATGTTCCTCAAAATCATTGATGCACATTCCAAATGGATGGATGTGTATCCTATAAATTCTGCTTCATCTACTGTTACTATAGACTGCCTGCGTAGGAGTTTTAGTAATCAAGGGCTACCGGAGATCGTAGTAAGTGACAATGCCACGTGTTTTGTGAGTACAGAAACAAAAGAGTTCATGAGAAACAATGGCATAGTGCACGTGACTTCAGCTCCATATCATCCGTCTTCAAATGGACTTGCAGAGAGAGCCATACAAACATTTAAGGAGATGATGAAAAAAAGTGCGGAAGGGAGTTTGGCAGCAAAAGTGTCACGAGTTCTGTTCAGCTACAGAATAACACCTCAATCTACCACAGGACTCTCGCCTGCTGAGTTGTTGTTAGGACGTCGACTACGCTCCACTCTTGACCTAGTTCACCCAGATCTAAAAAGGAAGGTGGAAAACCGACAAATCAAACAAAAGGAGAACCATGACAGAAGGACAAGGAGCTGCAGTTTTGGAGAAGGAGATGGGGTCCTTACCAGGAATTTCAGTTATGGTCCAAAATGGATTCCTGGCATCATAGACTCAATGACCGGTCCAGTTTCATATACGGTCATGGTGGGAACTGGTCAGGTAGTACGCAGACATGTGGATCAGATACTGACCAGACAAAGGGAAATCGAACTGGAGATTCCAGAGGAACTGTTGGAGGACAAGTTGGTCCCCAGTTATCCAAATGCATTGGTGGTACCACCACCATGAACAGAGCCAGTTATACCTGGACCCCTTCGTCATGAGGAAACCATCATAGCAGAGTCAGATACTCTGAGTACTGCTCAGGAGCAGCAGGTGGCTACACCACAACCAAGCAGGGACTTGACTGTAAGACATTCACCAAGGACTCACAAGCCGCCAGAGAGATTGATCATGACCTGCTAGATTCATTCAGTATGGACTATCGTTAAAGGAGTTTCCTTATGGACTTTTTAAGAATGTTGTTAAGAAATTATTGTAAACATAAGAGGGGGGGGGGAATATAGTAATCTGGGATGTAATGCTTAAGTTATCCACCAGATGGAGACAAATATTAAGGTATCATATTTACCAGTATTAAGGTAATGTCCTGGCACACCACTTATTAAGGTAGTGGCATTGCATTCTGGGTATGACTCAGAGGTTGATCCTCCATCTTTGTGATTGCACAGTAAGAAAATCTGTATCTTGCTGGCAGCCTGTAAAGCTATGTTCTCTGCTACATATGTATAATTAAACAGTTAAAGTTTTGGTTCCTGAAGTCTGGCTTATCTCAGTTTCTGACCTTACCACTCGGATATCACAAAGAGAGAGCCCAACCACCACTCCTTGACATTAACATGGCTGAATCCCCCACCATCCTGGGGATCACCATTGACCAGAAACTTAACTGGACCAGCCACATAAATACTGTGGTTACAAGAGCAGATCAGAGGCTGGGTATTCTCTGGTGAGTGTTCCACCTCCTGACTCGCCAAAGCTTTTCCACCATCTAAAAGGCACAAGTCAGGAGTGTGATGGAATACTAAATAACAACAGAAAATGCTGAAAAACTCAGCAGGCCAGGCAACATCCATGGAGAGAAATTATAGTTGACGTTTCGGGTCTAACCCTTTTTCAAAACTGGAAAGGAAATGAAATAGATCGAAGGCAGGGCTGCGATAGAACAAAAGAAGTAAAGAGACATTAAGAGGTATTCAAAACCAGACGAGATGGTAATAGGACAGTGGAGACAAAAGATGGCTCAGATTAGGTGTGAAATGTACTGGCAGGATGAGAGACAGCTGCCATGTGGGAGAGAGAAAAAAAAGGAAAGGGGGGGGGGAAGGTAAAACCCAAAACAAAGGGGTGGAAAAAAAATTTAAGTAAAAATGTAATAGGGGCCGAGGTCATGATCTGAAATTGTTGAACTCGATATTGAGTCCGGAAGGCTGCAAAGTGCCTAATCGGAAGATGAGGTGCTGTTCCTTGAGTTTACATTGAGCTTCCGTGGAACAATGCAAGAGGCCAAGGATGGTGAGGTCCGAGTGGGAATGGAGCGGTGAATTAAAATGACAGGCGACCGGAAGCTCGGGGTCACCCTTACGGACTGAATGGAGGTGTTCCGCAAAGCGGTCACCCAATCTGCGTTTGGTCTCCCCAATGTAGAGGAGACCGCATCGTGAGCAGCGAATACAGTATACTAGATTGCAAGAAGTACAAGTAAATCGCTGTTTCACCTGGAAGGGGTGTTTGGGGCCCTGGACAGTGGGAAGGGGGGAGGTATAGGGGCAGGTGTTACATTTCCTGCGCTTGCACGGGAAGGTGCCAGGTGAAGGGGAAGGGCTGTTGGGGGTGATAGTGGAGTGGACTAGGGTATCTCGGAGGGAGCAGTCCCTACGGAATGCTGAAAGGGGAGGGGAAGATGCGTTTGGTGGTGGGATCACTTTGGAGGTAGCAGAAATGGCGGAGGATGATCCGTTGAATGTGGAGGCTGGTGGGGTGAAAGGTGAGGACAAGGGGAACCCTATCGTGGTTCCGGGAGGGAGGGGCAGGGGTGAGGGCAGATGTGCGGGAGATGGAATGGACATGGTCGAGGGCTGTGTCAACCACGGTAGAGGGGAATCCTCGGTTGAGGAAAAAGGAAGACATGTCGGAAGCACTGGTGTGGAAGGTGGCATCATCGGAGCAGATACGGCGGAGATGGAGAAACTGGGAGAATGGAAAAGAGTCCTTACAGGAGGCGGGGTGGGAGGAAGTGTAGTCCATTTATTGGTCGATAACCTATACCCAGAGATGGAGACGGAGAAGTCGAGGAAGGGAAGGGATGAGTCAGAGATGGACCATGTGAAGGTGATGGAATACTCTCCACTTGCCTGGATGAGTGCAGCTCCAACAAAACTCAAGAAGCTCGACACCATCCAGGACCAAGCAGCCCGCTTGATTGGCACCCCATCCACCACCTTAAACATTCACTCCCTCCACCACCGGCATGAAGGGATAATTACAGTCCTAGCCCTTTTGGGCTACCCCAGATCAGGCGTATTCACCAGACGTTCACCTTCAACTTAAGTTAGAGATAGCCGAATTGCATAAGACGCTTAAATGGGCCTAAAGGTTCAGGCTATCTCTCCCTAAAGGAAAGGAATGACTAAAGATGTTACCATCCTCCGGGGAATACTTTTAATAAGTTGAACTAGACAGGAACCATCCGGATATTATAAGGGTCCGGAATACCCCCCAGAATTCTGCAACTCCTTACAAAAGAGTGTACAGAATTTGTGGGTTCGCGAGTCTATGCAGAATTACACTTTGAGACAATCCTAAAAATATATAGTTTTATTTAAGAGCCGACATTCAGTTGACATCTGTTGAATCAGTCACAACATTAACAATCAAAATACAATTAGCTTATATTCCTTATTTCTCAGAGATCCTTATTTTCAAATCTTTACTTCGTTACATTTCTTATTTCTCACTTATTTCTAAATCCAGAACATCCACCAAAATCAATCTGACTTCCCGAGACTCATAGTTAAAGACTTACAGAGATGCCTCTGGAAAGTTGAGAAACACCCTGCCCATTCAACGTGTTCTGACTTCTGTTATAAAGGTCTTATTTTTATACCCTTTTGGCATTGGTTTCTTCTTTGATGTTCTCTGCTGATGTCAGCTAATTGTCTTTATTGATATCTCTTTTGAATGCTTTCTATTCTTACTGTCAATTCAACTATTACATGCACAATTATTTCTCTACCTTTAAGTGTTCCAAAAACCATCATAAAAACAATGACAGCTATGGTTTTTGTTTGATGTCATTCTTATCGAAGATTCTTCATTCAATTCTTAATATTGGCTTTACTGCTTTTAACAGACGCTGAGTCTCCGTGGTGGTCCACGTTTAACACAAACACAATGCAATTGCTTGGTGCCTCTATTGAAGTTATATCTTCAAAGCCTTCTTGTTGGTGTGGTTTTTACTATATCTAAATTGAAAACACTTTAACTCAGTGTTTATGCATTTCTTATTTACTTCAGTTGGTTGCATATTTAATTGTGTTCCTGACTTATTTGATGTTATATTATGAAGGCATATGGTTGTTTAATATTCTAAGTTTCTGTTTGCATCAGTGTTAGCTTTTAACACTTTAAACTGGGTGATTCCATTGTGTTGGTTGCAAACCATAGACTCTCTGGAATCGCCAAACTGCTATTTCAATCTTTCATTGTTTTAGTACATTTATCTAATTCCCATTTCAAAGCTTGTTTACAACTTTGTTATCGACTGATCTTTATCTCAGAAGCCTGTATTCTGTTTACAGCCTTGTCTGCTGAGACTTGTGTCTTTTATTAATAATATTAGAAATCTGTTCATAGTATCGTGTATTTCTCTGAATCATGGCTATTCCTTCACAGGCGCACCGTGGCTGCAGTGTGTACCATCTACAAGATGCACTACAGCAACTCTCCAAGGATTGTTCAACAGCACCTCTCAAACACGCGACCTCTGCCACCTAGAAGGAGAAGAGAAGCAAGTGCATGGGAACACCATCACCTCCAAGTTCCCCTCCAAGTCACACACCATCCTGACTTGGAAATATAGTGCCATTCCTTCACTGTCGCTGGATCAAAATTCTGGAACTCCCTAACAGCACTGTGGGTGTACCCTCAACACACAGACTGCAGCAGTTGAAGAAGACGGCTCACCACCACCTTCTCAAGGGAAATTATGGATGGGCAATAAATGCTGCCCTTGCCAGTGATGCCCACATCCCAAGAATGAATAATAAAAGAAAGATTAGGGCATACCAGCAGAGCAGTGTGAAGGTGGACACACCTTCAAATTGGAGTCACTCTCATATCTCCACCAGACATCACTGTTAAGACTGGAATTCCTGGATAATGTTCACTTAATCATATCTGTCCTGATTACTTAAGTCGCAGTTCCCATACAAGCACCTCCATCCTCCTTGTCCTCAGTACTACTTTGTTAGTCCCCAGCAGTTTGTGCAGACGCCTGAATGAAGATCAGCTCCCTTGTAAGCTGATCCCTTGTAAGTTCTTCTTCATTCTACAAGTAACGCGACATTTTCCACTCACTTGGTTGTCTCTTGGGCCTTGTGCTGAATGTTTGGTATGTTTCTTTTCCTCATTCTGGGTTGCCTTTGGGTGTCAACAAACTGAGTTCTGAGGTGTGTTAAATGTTAACACTGCCCAAAAGCTGGGCATGTTGGGGAAAAACATGCGAGAGTGCCCACCAAAGTCAGGACATCTAAAAAATAAATATCTTTAAAAGGAGGTTACGCCTTAAGAGATTTTCCCCAGTTAAATTGTGCCGATGCATCCCGATGATTAGGTTCATATTCTGCCCCCTACATTCCGTCAATATATTGGAGCTGATGTTTCATCCAATCACTGCTGGCTCAGTAACTGAACACAAAGGTTTAAAGGATGGAACAGATCCCAGTGAATTAAAAGAAAAGCATCAACTCCCAGTGAATTAAGGAATAGCATCAACTCCCAGTGAATTAAGGAATGGGATGAGATCCTAGTGAATTAAAGGAATGGGATCAGCTTCCAGTGAATTAAGGAAAGGGAGATCAGATCCTAGTGAATTAAAGGAATGGGTTCAGCTTCCAGTGAATTAAGGAATGTGAGATCAGATCCTAGTGAATTAAATGAATGGGATCAGATCCCAGTGAATTAAAGGAATGGCATCAGATCTCAGTGAATTAAAGGAATGAACACATGGCCTCGGAGTCTGGTCTCTGGGAAATTCCTTTCTCAGCCCCTGAGGCTCCAGGAGAGACACATCACGATCTAAACTAACCACCAACTCACTTTAACTGGCAATGTTTTCTCTGTAATGACTCCACACTCACCACATTTTGTGTATGTATGTTCCAGAGGGTGATGGCTCTGTGACAAGTCATACCATCTGGTATCTATAGGCACAGCCTCCAGCCCTACCATCCCTTACATTTCAAATAACTGCATTGCACCCAATCCCTTCAGCATTTTAAAAACATCAGTCATATTCCCTCTAAGCCTATGCTTCACCAAAGTAAATAACCCCAACTCTCACAGCCTATCCTCATAACTAAGAGCTTGAAGATTTAGTATCATTCTGTTACCCCTTCTGCATGCTCTCCAATACCTCATTATCCTTCAACAAATGTGGGGCCCAAAACTGTTCACAATGCTCCAAGTGCAGATGTACCAAAGCCTTATGTAGCCTAAGTATAGTATTTGTCATTTGCCATCAGTGGTCCTACTAAAACAATAACAACTTGCATTTATATAGCGTCTTTAATGTAGTAAAATGTTCCAAGGTCTTTCACAGGCACGTTATCAAACAAAATTTGACACTGAGCCACATAAGGAGATAATGGCCCAGATTTTCCTGTCAAAATAACGGCAAGGTTAATAGCGCTGTTAATTATGCGCAAATGCTACAGTAACTTGAGGCGAGCAGCAGGTGCGTGGTTAAACTCAAACATTGCTGTCCGAGTTGCTCCGCTCCACTGGCATCTTGCTGTCTGGGTCACCATTGAAATGAATTGAATGGCGTGAAGATGCTGTATTTGAGCAGTAGATACAAATTAAACTCGCCACAGAAAGTTAAGTCTTGTCCATTCCAGTCTAAGTATCAGTTTAATGATGTGATACCTATTAATTACTTCTAATCAACCTTTCAGGCTCTGAAGATTGACTATTACAAGTGTGGGGTCTCATTCCTTCAGGTTTTAATTGTTGGAGATTTTAAAAATATCAAATTTGTAGGGAAAATCTGTTTTAAACATCCCGAACAACAACAAGAACTGTAATACAAAAGAGAACTTTAATGATGGCTAAACCACATTAAACTGCAAGCTGAGAAACAGGAATATAGAGGAACATTTAACAAACATTATGTCAGACAAAGCCAGCTTGTAACCAAGGACAAATCTGGGGTTGCCATGGGACCAGCAGAACCGACTGGTACTGTCTTGTGATAAGACCCCCATTAAACTTCATGCATTATGAGGTAACCTCAATAAACTTTGAACCAGCCATGAACAACAAGGGGAATAGGAAACAATCATTGAGATGTGCATGTGAAAATTACGAGGCAAGTGTGCACACAAAGAATATAAGAACTTAACAATACCTAGCTCCTTTACTGGAGTCAGCTAGGTCAGATGTGTCCTGGTCTAAAGATTTCAACAGACTTCGAGTGATCGTCGGTTTGGCCAACCGGGTGCTTGAAGACTCCAGGACAGGTCTAGTTGTGTTTCTTATTTAATCCATGTGTTAGTGGTTAAATAGAAGATCTCTGTGAGAGAGATAGTGTATTTGTATGTTTCTGTTAAGACGGATTCAGGTCTACGAACTCTACTCTAACACCCAACGTGGGAGGTATGAAAGTCATAAATAATTCCTACAAATTTAAAATTAATTTTTTTTTTACTTTTCCTTTCCCTCTTTTTTTCTCTCTCTTAATCCAGTCTTACTTTCCCTTTCTTTATTTCTCTTTCTGTACCTGATTTGACATTAAATTCACCCACTCTAATTCAGCCCCCTTCTCAGTCCTTCTGCTGTTGTTTTCCCAATCCTTAAATCTCATTGGTTAAGGAGATACCTTGGTGGTTGCCCTGTTCACTCAAGTCCCAGGTGCCCTACGCCATTATCATCTTGCACTTTCCGCAACTGAGTAGCAAAAACATTTGGGGGGAGAAATTCAGTATCGTCCCATTTGGGGTGCAATTATCGGCCGGGTGCAACGATTAGCGCCTGGCACTAATTATCGCCTCCGACTGCAAACTTGGCTTTTATTGCCCCTGGAGGTGGTTGGAGCGCTAAATCAGGCACTACACACCTGTCTTAAGACGCAAAGGCCGAGGAGCGAGGCGCTACCTCAGAGCGCTGGCGCTATATAAGTGATGTCAGTCAACAATGGAACACAGACACAATGGCGCCGGCCAGTTCTTAAAGGGGAGGGTTGATCTTGCTCTCCATCCACATCCTGCTCATGCAGCCTTGAATCTCGGCCTGGAGAGACTTGTACATCAAATCTGCTGGAAAGAACAATGGAGAGGCCCAGGGAAATAGCTCAGAGTGCAGCCCCCACGGTCTCTTCTAAGTCGATACAAGGAAGAGCAAATCAAAATGAACCTGCAAAGTACTGCTCAGTACCCAAAACTCCTTCACACAACGTTGAATCTCTCCAGAAGTCTCTCTCTCTCTCTCAGAATGCGTGGTGCAAAAATGTCACCAACAAAAAAAGGCAGGAAGCAGTCACCTTTAAATAGCGCTCCCCAGTCCCTTCCTGACTGCAAAACATTCCCCTCAACCTGTCGTTGCTAGCGGCAGGCAGTAAGGCAGGGGGCGCCACTCAATATCCGGTCTGGGGCGCTACTGGGGCATTGCACACTCGACTGCTGTCACGATCTGCCGGCGCAGGAGATCGTGGTGGTGGTATTTAGCACCGCCGCAAAATGTCTAGTTAATTTTGTGAGCGGCGCAAACATCGCCGCGCACGGGCGCTAGTTGCTTTGCGCCCCATTAGCGCCCTCTTAAGGCGCTAATGGGAGGCGCAAACCAAACAAATTTTTCCCCCTTGGACTTGAATGGTACAGGGGCAAGTCTAACTAATGGCAGATGCTGTTAGATGTACTGCTGGAGCAAAATCTGGCCCATTCTGTTTTTAGTGGTGTTGAATGAGGGATAAATATTGGCCAAAAAATGTATTTTGTGGCTGCTAATAGTTAGGATAGCATAACAGTTGCCTAAAAATATGGTTTATTTGTAATACTTAACCATTTCTAAACCTGCATTGGTAATGCTATTGTAGGAATTGTTACCAACTTATTATTGTGTCTCTATTTTACATAATGATCTTGCAAGCACTCTGTGTACAACGCAGAGATATTAGGATATTTTTCTCACTCTCCTCCACATTCCGTTAAGGTTTAATCTTTAATTATTTTAATGTTTATTGCAACGTTATAGTGAATGACCATGATTTATTATTTTCAATTTACTCCTTCAAAAAGAAGTGTACAGGTATCTAGTTAGGAATAGGACTGTAGGTTAGACAGATAAATATAGACAGAGACAATCAAATGCATCATTGAATATGATGGTTGCAATGCTACAGTGAACAAACACTGTGGCCAGAATTTTCCCGCTGCCGTGCATGCGGGATTTGAGGTGGGTCGGGAGAAAAAATGGATATAAATCGCAGTGCGTTGGAAAACCGCCGTTAATCCGCATCCTCGTGCCTTTAACTCAGGTGCGTTTGCCAGCACGGCATTGACCCAAACGGCAGAGGTGGGCGACCTAATTGAGATCATTATTACCTTGTTGTCAGACCCTAAACTGTCTTTTTAACCAGAACTTTTGAATTTCACTGCATGGCCATGGGAATCACGCAGCTCGGCAACCGTGTCTGTCAACCTGAGGTGGAAATTCAGTGGCCATTGAGCGAGGTCATTATTGCAGAGCATGGAGAGCACAACAACTACTGCCACATGAAACCTGCTTACTTTCCTAAGGGAATGGCTGTTGCTGAGTGCATTTTCAGGTCTTTTCTGTAAATTCGGAAACCACACTCACCTCATTGCTACGACCTATCACACCATTGACAGATTGCTTCACTGATCTCTACTTTACTTGCCATCTACTACATCAGCATGGGTGCCATTTATACTGGTCTCACCTTGGTCCTCAGAATCGGATCACAATGAGCCCCAACACCAGCACCAGGCACACCAGCAGCAGCAACAACAACACCACCAATCTTCTCCACAACTATCTGATGCTGGACAGGACAGAGGGCATCAGTGCAGGGTGGCACCATGCAGTAGGAGATGCCCCCAACACAGGATATACAGGCAGAGGATGACCTTCCTCAACATGACTGAGCACCAGTGCCAAAGGAGGCGCAGGCTATCGCGCCAGGTCATCGCAGACATTTGCACATTGCTGGAGCAAGACCTGCAGCCCAGTGGAGCAGGTGGACACGCCTTACCGGCGGCTGTCAAAGTCACCAGTGCCCTCAACATCTTTGCCTCAGGCTCCTTCCAGGGATCTGCATCAGGCAGTTGCATCATCTCACAATCAGCTGCCCACTGATGCATCACACAGGTCACCGATGCCCTGTTTGACAAGTCAGCCAATTATATCAACTTTGCCACTGATGAAGTAGTGTTACTGAGCGGGCGCTTGGCTTTGCGGCTCTGGCTGGCTTCCCACGGGTGCAGGGCATCATCGACTGCACACATGTGGCCATCAGGGCACCCCACCATCAACCAGGAGTGTTTGTGAACCAAAAGGACTTCTACTCCCTCAATGTGCAGCTCATCTGCAACTATAAAAAGATCATCATGCAGGTGTGCGCCAAATTCCCTAGCAACTGCCATGACTCTTTCGTCATGTGCCAGTCCACCCTCCCTCAGCTCTTCACACCTCCAAACAGACTTTCCGACTGGGTGCTTGGAGACAAGGGCTACCCACTGAAGATGTGGCTCATGACAACCTTGAGGATGCCAGGAGCGCTATAATAAAACCCACATGTCCACCAGATGTGTCATAAAGCAAATAATAGGCATGCTGAAGATACGCTTCAGTTGCCTTGACAGATCTGGAGGAGCCCTTCAGTACGCACCAGCCAGGGTCTCCAGAATCATCGTCGTCTGCTGCGCCCTGCACAGCATAGTGCAACAGCGAGGATTGAAGCTGCAGGAGGAGCAAGGCTCTGAGTGCACAGCCTCTTAGGAGGAGGAGGAGAAGGAGCATCATCTGAAAGACGAGGAGGAGGAGCAGGAGTAACCTGAGGTCCAGATGCCAGCAGCACCTGGCCAGGGAGGGCCTTATCGTGGCCAGGTTTACTTAACTTCCTGCATTACATCCATATAGCTGCCACATGCTGTGCCAGGTTCACCACACCCCCACCCAACAACACCATAAAGCATCCTTACAATGACCAAGTCATTCCTTTCACACTGACCCCCATTGATAGAGGTAACGTTATGTCTCACCATTCACTGCAACTCACTAAGCCACTTCCAAAGTAACAGACAAAATTGGGCCTGACCGGAAAGTGGTGAAAATAAATAGTTTTACATGTGACATAAGAGTAATGGAACCTTAGAAACATAGAAGATAGGAGCAGGAGTAGGTCATTCGGCCCCTCGAGCCTGTTCCGCCTTTTAATGAGATCATGGCCGATCATCCAAATTCAGTACCCTGTCCCTGCTTTCGCCCCATTTCCCTTGATCCCTTTAGCCTTAAGAAATATATCTAACTCCTTATTGAATATATTTAATGAATTGGCCTCAACTGCCTTGTGTGGTAGAGAATTCCACAGGTTCACCATTCTCTGAGTGAAGAAATTCCTCCTCATCTCAGTCCTAAATGGCTTACCCCTTATCCTTAGACTGTGACCCCTGGTTCTGGACTCCCCCGCCATCGGGAACATCCTTCCTGCATCTAGTCTGTCTGGTCCTGTTAGAATTTTATAAGTTTCAATGAGATCCCCTCTCATTCTTCTAAACTCTAGCGAATATAAGCCTAATCGACCCAATCTCTCCTCATACGTCATTCCTGCCATCCCAGGTATTAGTCTGGTGAATATTCGCTGCACTCTCTCCATGGCAAGAACATCCTTCCTCAGATAAGGTGACCAAAACTTCACACAATACTCAAGGTGTGGTCTCACCAAGGCCCTGTACAACTGCAGCAAGACATCCTTGCTCCTGTACTCGAATCCTCTCGCTATGAAGGCCAACATACCATTTACCTTCTTAACCGTCTGCTGTACCTGCATGCTTACCTTCAGCAACTGGTGCACAAGGACACCCAGGTCATTGCACTTCCCCTTTTCCCAATCTATTGCCGTTCAGATAATAATCTGTCTTCCTGGTTTTGCCTCCGAAGTGGATAACCTTGCATTTATCCACATTATACTGCTTTTGCCATGAATCTGCCCAATCACCCAACCTGTCCAAATCATAATGGAGTTTCTCTGCATCCTCCTCACAGCACACACACCCACCCAGCTTTGTGTCATCTGCAAACTTGGGGATATTACATCTAGTTCCCTCGTCTAGATCATTAATATATATTGTGAATAGCTGGGGTCCTAGCACCAATCCCTGCGGTACCCCACTAGTCACTGCCTGCCACTTGGAAAAAGACCCATTTTTTCCAACTCTTTACTTCCTGTCTGCCAACCAGTTCTCAATCGAAGACAGTACCTTACCCCCAATCCCGTGTGCTTTAACTTTGCACGCTAATCTCTTATGCGGGACCTTATCGAAAGTCTTCTGAAAGTTCAAATACACCACATCCACTGGTTCTCCCTTATCTATTCTACTAGTTACATCCTCAAAAAATTCCAGTAGATTAGTCAAGCATGATTTACCTTTTGTAAATCCCGTTGACTTTGTCCGATCCTGTCACTGTTTTCCAAGTGCTCTGCTATTACATCTTTTATAATGGACTCTAGCATTTTCCCCACTACCGATGTCAGGCTTACCCAGTTTTCTCTCTTAACAGAAACATTACTTTAAACACTCATATGGTTACCCTTGTACATTTACTAACGTATCATTTTTCGCTTATGCGTGCTTCTACGAAGTGCAACCCCTGTGGTTTCAACAGAGGTAGAGGCAGCCTGCTCACTTCCCTGGTGTGACTGCAAAAACACTTTTGCAGACATCCTCTGGGTTTTGGAGCCTCTGATGGCTCTGCCAAAGTCTGCTCCTCCTGCGGCTGTGCAGGGCAGACTCGGCCATCGCAATCCCAGGAGGCATATGGGGCTCTGACTGAGGAGGAGATAACGGGGGAGAAGAGTAAGCATTTTGAGAGAAGCCCCCACTTCCATGTCCTCTCTCACAATCATCCCTCTCATGGGCCATCCACACTTCCCTGCTAGCAAGGAGCTATAGAGCACCTTGCTGCACAGCAGTGGGGTCATGAAGGCCCAAGTCTACATTGACATCCCTCCTAGAGAGGAGGTCTTTGAGCCTCTGCCATCTGTTCTCCATAGATAGCATGCGCTCATGTGAGTGGCGCATTAGCTGTTCCATGCAGGTGGCCATTCTTTCCATGGAAGAGCCTACAGTCGCCATCGTCTGTGACACAGTGGTGTTCATGTTGGAGATTGTCTCCTCCATTCTCTGCACATTTTCAGACATCATGACTGCGATTTCACCTACCGAGGTGGGACCGGGGCGACCGGTATCGGTGGCGAGGTGCGACCCCACTGCTGGCTCCATCCCGCTCTGTGAAAAGACTTTATGTTGATTGGGCTTGTTAAGCCCGCCCAGCGCGTTTCCCGGCCAATTGAAGGAAACGGGTCTGATGACGTCATTTGATGACACGTCATCAGCTAGTTTCCTTAAAAGGACCATGCGCAAATTGATTTTGACAGTTGTGCTGTCAGTGTTCTACAGCATTGAGGTGCACCCAGGATCTCCTATGACTCCCTCCATATGCTTATGGAGGGAGTCACAGCACACAGGGAGGTCCCCTTCCCTTCCCATGGGTGGAGAAGACCTCCCCAGGAGATCAACGCAGCCTGGTTGCACATTACACAGGAGGTCACAAGCAAGGATGTCGTTAGGAGGACCAGGCTGTAGTAGCGCAAATCTTTCAATGATCCCAGTAGATCACGAAACGTTAGTACAAAGCCACACTCAACATCATCCTGCTGTGCCACTCATCACATCTCCATCACTCTGCCTTCCCTACCCTACTCCTGCACATCCTTACTCACACCAACTTACCTTGCACCTCCACCCATCCCTCTCTATCTACATTATCACTTCCCCATCTCACTAGCCACCCCTCACACTCACCCTCATCCTAGTCCAATCATACCAACTAACAACACACAAGGGTAGGCACTTTGGAGTTTTAGCCAATGTTCATGTGAGGTTTCTGTTAATGTGTATTTTCAATACTTTGCGTTCTTGGACAGATTTGTGTGCACCTTTGGGAGTGGCTTAGTGAGTTGCAGTGAATGGTGACCCCCACAATGGCGATGAATGTGAAAGGAATGGCTTGGGCATTGTAGGGATGCTTTATGGTGCTGGTGTGGGGTGGTGCCAACCTGGCGCATCATGTGGCAGCCAGGGTGTACAGCGTCAAATGAAGTAAATCTGGCCATGGTGAGGCCACCCCTGGCGTCCCAGGCAGCAATGTGGTCAGGTGCTGATGCCCTCTCTCCTGTGCAGCATCAGTTGATTGCGGAGAAGGTTGGTGTTGTTGTTGGTGCTGCTGGTGTGCCTGATGCTGCTGGAGTTGGGGCTGATCATGGTGGGATTTTGAGGACCAAGGTAAGATAGTTTCAAGGGCACCGATGCTGATGTCGTAAATGGCAGGTGAACTTGAGATGACAGAAGCGAACTGTCATTGGTGAGAGAGGTAGTTCCAATGAGGTGACACTGGAGATAGAGTTTGCTCCAAACAGTTGCAACCTGCATAAAGCTCAATCTCTCTTCCTAATGCAGTAAGCAACACCTTCTGAGCTTGGAAAGTGAACAGCTCTGAGATGGGAACTTTGAAAGCACATTTGCAGCTGTCAAGTAATGATATGATCCCATGGTCATTCAACTCCTGACCTACTTATCTGACGTGATCCCCAAGCCGCGTGGACCTCATTTGCGACCTCAAAAAATGGTAAGGTAAGCTCAAAATACTTTTTAATGGGCTGTTAACAAGGTCAAAATAACCTGAATTGCCTCCCCTGCCGCTGCATGTCGGGTCTGCTCAGCTGTGAAGACAGGCACAAAATATTTGTTTAACGTCTCTGCAATTTTCTTATTCCCCATTATAATTTCTCCTGTCTCAGCCTCTAAGGGACCAACATTTACTTTTGCTGCTCTCTTCCTTTTTACATACTTTTAGAAGCTCTTACAATCTGTTTTTATATTTCCTGCTAGTTTACTCTCATATTCTATTGTTTCCCTTTTTATGAACTTTTTGGTAATCTTTTGCTGGTTTCTAAATGCTCCCAATCCTCAGGCATACTACTATTCTTTGCAATATTATCAGCCTCTTCTTTTAATCTAATACTATCCTTAACTTCTTTAGTTAGCAATGGATGGATCATTTTTCCTGTGGAGTTTATATTTCTTAATGGAATGTATATTTGTTGAGAATTTTGGAATATTTCTTTAAATTTTTGCCACTGCTTATCTACTGTCATACCTTTTAATCTATTTTTACAATCTACCTTAGCAAACTTGACCCTCATACCTATATAATTGGCTTTATTTAAGTTTAAGATTATAGTTTCAGACTTAATGTGAAAGACTTAATATGAAATTATATCATATTATGATCACTCTGCCCCAGAGGATCCTTTACTGTGAGATTACTAATTGACCCTGTCTCTTTACACAATACAAGATCTAAAATAAACTGTTCCCTGGTTGGTTCCATGACGTATTGTTCTAGGAAACTGTCCCGAATGCTTTCCATGGACTCGCCCTCCAGACTACCTTTGCCAATTTGATTTGTCCAGTCTATATGAAGATTAAAGTCCCTCACAGTTATTGCATTACCTTTGTGACAAGATCCTATTATTTTTTGATTAATACTCTGTCCAACGGTATATGACATCCTTTGTAACTGTGACAAAGGTAAACTATCCCTCATCGTCCTTCTCAACCTGTCTGCAGCCTTTGACACGGTTGACCACTCCATCATCCTTCAATGCCTCTCCACCATCGTTCAGCTGGGTGGGACTGCACTCACCTGGTTCCATTCTTATTGATCGAATTGTAGACAGAAACTCACCTGCAATGGCTTTTCTTCCTGCACCCGCATCATTACCTCTGGTGTCCCCCAAGGATCTATCCTTGGCTCCCTCCTATTTCTCATCTACATGCTGCCCCTTGGTGACATCATCTGAAAACACGGCATCAGTTTCCACATGTACGCTGATGACACCCAGCTCTACCTCACCACCACTTCTCTCGACCCCTCCACGGTCTCTAAGTTGTCAGACTGCTTGTCTGATATCCAGTTCTGGATGAACAGAAATTTTCTTCAATTAATTATTGGGAAGACCGCAGCCATTGTTTTCGGTCCCCGTTCCCTAACCACTGACTCCATCCCTCTCCCTAACATCTGTCTGAGGCTTAACCACACTGTTTGCAATCTTGGTGTCATATTTGATCCTGAAATGAGTTTCTAACCACATACCCACGGCATAACTAAAACTGCCTATTTCCACCTCCGTAACATTGCCCGTCTCCGCCCCTGTCTCAGCTCATCCGCTGCTGAAACCCTCATCCATGCCTTTGTTAACTCAAGACTTGACGATTCCAACGCACTCCTGGCTGGCCTCCCACATTCTACCCTACGTAAACTTGAGGTCATCCAAAACTCGGCTGCCCATGTCCTAACTCGCACCAAGTCCTGTTCGCCCATCACCCCTGTGCTCGCTGACCTACATTGGCTCCCGGTTAAGCAGCGCCTCGATTTCAAAATTCTCATCCTTGTTTTCAAATCCCTCCATGGCCTCGCCCCTTCCTATCTCTGTAATCTCCTTCAGCCCCCCCACCCCCAACGAGATATCTGCGCTCCTCTAATTCTGCCCTCTTGAAAATCCCTGATTTTAATTGCTCCACCATTGGTGGCCGTGCCTTCAGCTGCCTAGGCCCTAAGCTCTGGAATCCCCTCCCTAAATCTCTCCATCTCTCTACCTCTCTTTGTAAAGTCTGTGGGTTGTTTAGTTAATTAATACACAGACTCCAAGAGTAACTTAAAACAGGACTTTACTATTCGAAGGTCAGGGCGAATCTGCTCAATACTTCCTGACACAGCACTTATATACCGGTGTGGTCACCGTCGGTATTACAGTATACAGAAGCCAACAAAGTAGTGCAACACCTAAAGTAGTTCTCTTAAAGGTGGACGGTTACATACAATAGTTCTCTTAAAGGTAGATGGGTACATACACTACAATCCTCCCTTTTTAGCTTACAACATACTGATTCCCCATTAAACATACATTATAACATATATACAACTTTATGCAAGACAGTTCACAGATTCAGTCTCTCTGGAGGTTTCTGGACTCTGTCCGGATAACGCCTCGGTGGTGTCGTAACTTCCGGCGGGGTAGTAGGTGCTTCTGGCAAGGTCGATTCGGCTTGAAGGACAGTGTCAGGTTCATCTGATTCCAGTATTACCAGATCGGAGGTAGGTGTTCTGGGTATCTCTGTCTCAACATTAACCGTGTAAGGTTGTGGAGTAGGTTGGCCATTTGTGGCTGACCCTATGATCTGGTCAACATGGCACCTTATTATACTGTCCCCAATGTCCACCGTATACATCAACAGCCCTAGCCTTTTTCCGATAGTTCCAGGCTGCCATTTCTCGGTACGGTAGGCCCGGGCCAAAACTTGTTGACCTATCTGAAAAGATCTAGTTGGCCTTTCATTCATGCCCTGGAATTGCCGGTTCTCTACGTCCCTTCTGACGTTTGGCTTAAGCAAATCCAGCCGGCATCTTAGTCGTCTATTAAAAAACATCATGGCGGGAGTTTGATTTGTGACCGCATGTGTTGCATTCCTGTACGCCAACAAGAAGCTATCCACCTTATGTTGTAAGTTAATGGCTTCATTACCCATGGCCTTTATGGCCTTCTTGAAGGTCTGGACAAACCTTTCAGCCAATCCATTGGAGGCGGGATGGTATGGGGCTGACGTGTAGTGCTTAACCCCATTGCTCTTTAAGAATTTCTTGAATTCTTCGGACACAAATTGCGGTCCATTATCAGAACAGATCTGTTCCGGCAGCCCATTCCTAGCAAACATGGTCCTTAACACTGTGATGGTTTTTTCCGTGGTGGTGGTGGACATCCTTATTACCTCCGGCCACTTGGAATGTGCATCCACCGCTATTAGAAACATTGAGTCCATAAATGGACCAGCAAAGTCGATATGTACCCTTTGCCAAGGAGATGAGGGCCACTCCCATGGATGCAGAGGAGACTGTGGTGGCGCGTTTTGGACCTCCTGGCATCCTAGACAGCTCTTAGTGATTTCTTCGATGTCCCCATCAATGCCTGGCCACCACACAAACGCTCTTGCTAGGTTCTTCATTTTCACTCCACCCAGATGTCCCTCGTGCAGCTCCTTTAACACCTTCTGTTGAAGTTTGGGTGGAATCACCACTCTAGATCCACACATCAGGGTTCCTCGACACACTGACAGCTGTTCTTTTCTCTGCGAAAATGCTGGCAGCGTTGGTTCGCCCTGTGCTGGCCATCCCTCCACCGTTAAATCATAGACTCGTGAGAGAGTCGGGTCATTTCTTGTTTCGTTTTCGATCATTGAATTTGTTACTGGTAGACATTCCACTATGGATGAGTGGAACATCTCTACCGGGTCCACTGTAGTCGCTTCTTCTACTATCGGCAATGGCAAGCGCGATAACCCATCAGCATTTCCATGCTGTTTGGACCTTTTGTATTCGATGTCATATTGGTGTGCCCCAAGTAACACGGACCACCTCTGTAACCTTTGCGCTGTCATGGTGGAAACAGCCTTGTTAGGGTTGAATATGGACACCAACGGCTGGTGGTCTGTCAGTAATGTGAACTTCTTGCCCTGCAGATAATGATTGAATTTCCTTACGCCCCACACAAGGCTGAGGGCCTCCCTATCTATTTGAGCATAATTTCGCTCCGCGGAGGTCAATGATCGGGACGCGAATGCCACTGGCCTTTCCGAGCCATTTGGTAACTTGTGTGAAAGTACTGCTCCAATTCCATAGGGGGAAGCATCACAAGCTAGACGAAGAGGTAACGTTGGGTTGAAATGAGCCAACACTTCTTCAGAGGTAATCAACGCCTTGCTTCTGCGAAAGGCCTTTTAACATTCCTCACTCCACTTCCATGGTACTTCTTTCCGCAACAGAGCATTCAGCGGATGCAGCACCGTGGATAGATTCGGCAGAAACTTGTGATAATAATTAATCAACCCCAAGAATGATCTTAACTGTGATACGTTTTCCGGAGCGGGGGCCTTCACGACAGCTTCTATCTTGTCAGGTGACTTGTGCAGCCCCTCTCGGTCAATGACATGACCGCAGTACGAGATCCGTTTTTGGAAGAACTCACATTTCTTGCGATTAACTCGAAGGCCATATTCCTTCAACCTAGTGAGCACCAGTTTCAAATTTGTGAGGTGTTCTTCCTCGTCTTCTCCCGTAATCAGGATATCATCTAAGTAACACTGCGTGCTTGGAATTCCTTGTAATACCTGCTCCATGGCCCTCTGCCAAATTGCTGGAGCCGAAGCTACCCCAAAAACCAGTCTATTATAACGATACAAGCCTCTGTGTGTGTTGATGGTGAGGTACTGACGCGACTCTTCCTCGACTTCCATTTGTAAGTATGCCTGTGCCAGGTCTATCTTGGTGAAGTGTTTCCCTCCAGCCAACGAAGCAAAGATATCTTCAATCCGCGGAAGCGGGTATTGTACCGTGTGAAGCACCGGATTCACTGTGATCTTGAAGTCTCCGCAGATGCGGACCTTCCCCGGTCCCCCTGGCTTGTTACTTGGTGAAGACTTCATGACGGGAACAATGGGCGTGGCCCACTCACTCCAGTCCACTTTTGACAGTACCCCTGATCGTTCAAGTTCTTCCAGTTCTGCCTCCACAGCAGGTCGTATTGCGTAAGGTACCGATCTGGCTTTGAAAAATTTTGGGCTTGCATGTTCTGCAATCTTAACCTTTGCTTTAATTCCTCGCAGTGTTCCCAGTCCTTGCTGGAATACCTCTTTAGCTTCGTCTAATTTTCTGGACAACCGCTCAGGTTTGACATCTTCCTTTCTGGAATCTACCGTCATGGTGTTTAGTGAATGCCAGTCTATCTTTATTTTCCTGATCCACTCCCGTCCCAGAAGTGGTGGACCTCCCTCAGGCAACACATACAGGTCCATCCTTTGGTGCTCTTTGTCCTTGTATCTCACCTTGACTTCTATCTTTCCGATGGGGTATACTTTGTGCCCCGTGTATGTCTTCAATACTAGTTCCGTATCCCGTAGGGGAATATGCTTGAATAACTTTTTATAATCATGCTTATTCATGACCGTCAACGCCGATCCGGTGTCCACTTCCATTTTCACTTGGACTTTTGCAATCTGTAGTGTGATCCAGATAGCTTGTCGGTCAGCTTCATTACTCACATTGTGAATTCTCAGACTATCCAGTTCCTTGCAGTTGGAGTGTGAGTCCGAATTCTGTTCTTCCGGACTCTTCCTAGTCACCTCATGTACCTTCCTGTACCTCTTTTGTGGTGACTCATTATTGTTGGTCTTCTTCCCTGACCGGCATACCTTAGCTATGTGACCGAGCTTGCCACATTTCCTACATTCCTGGTTTTTAAACCAGCATTGGTTCTGGTCGTGTGTTGTCTTCCCACAACGATAGCATTTCGTTGTACCCGAAGTAATTTGCTGCACCCTGAGTGCCGCTGCCTTTAGCTGCATTTCCGCCGTTCCTTTCGCTGCGGCTTCGTTCAATGCAGCAATAAGGACAGCCTTCTCAAGTGTAAGATCGTTCTCTTCGAGCAGTCGTTTTTGTGTTTCTTCCTTCGACATTCTGCACACAAATTTGTCTCGCAACGCCTCTGTCAGATTCCCTCCAAACTGGCAGTGTTTCGCTAGTCTACGCAGTTCGACCAAGTATTCTGCGTTGCTTTCGTCTTTCCTTTGCGTTCTCGCATAGAATTTGAATCGTTCCGCCAACATCAACGGTGTGGGGTTCAAGTGATCCTTCAGAACAGTCACAATATCATCGAAAGTCTGATCCGCCAGTTTAGCTGATGCTCGTAGATGCTTCAAGAGCTCGTATGTCTTCGCGCCCATCGAGTTTAGCAAGGTTATAGCTTTGTCATCTTCTTCTATTTTATTGGCCTCACAATAGATCTCAATGCGTTCCACATACGTGGCCCAGTCTTCTACCTCGGAATTAAAATCATTGATGTTACCACGCTTAGGCATCTTCCTCTCTTCCTGATAACACCACGAATTATTTCTTTAAATTTTTTTTTTTTCCAAGATGGCGGTTCCCGCAAAAATGGCGGTTTCCCGCGCTTATCTTCTCTCCCCGCCCACTTCAATGGCGGTTCCCCGCTTCTGTCTTCTTCTCTGCCTAATGGCGGCTTCCCGCGTTTCTTCCCCTGGCGGGAGGGGTACACTTTCCCCACGGGCGACGGCCGCTGGCTTTCAGGTTCACAGCCTGCGCGTCGGCTTCAGTGCTTTCCCTTTTCTCGGCAGGGCAACCGGCGCTGGGTACACCCCGTTGACGGCGAACAGTTTCAGCCGCTGGGCTGGCTCTCGCTCAGTTCCCCTTGCTCGGGCTCTGTCTCTCTCCCGCTCGCTCGGCTCTACCGGCGCTGGGCACACCCCGTTGACGGAGAACAGTTTCAGCCGCTGGACTGGCTCTCGCGCAGTCTCCCTTGGTCGGCTCTGCCTCTCCCGCTCGCTCGGCTCCCAACGCCTCTCCCAGCCGTCTCGCAGTCCGGTGCTTCCCTCCCCGGCTGCGGCTGAGTTTTTATATCTTCCCGCGCCTACGCCCCCGGTCGCAGCGCTTCGTGGCTTCGGTTGCTGCCCGGCCTTTTTCACCGGTCGCGGTCTAGCTGTCTCACGATGCCGTTGCGTCCCCAGCCTGTCTGTACCGCGGCTTCCTTGCTCCACGCTGCCCCAGTCTCAGCGCCTCTGGGCCCGACTTCTGTCCGGCTCCTTTCCCCCTCGACCGTGGTCGAGTGCACCGCCCTTATCCTCCGGTTATTCTTTTTACTTTTCCCTTACTCACAGTCACCGTGGCCGCCTTGCTTCTCGTGCTGATCGGCTCACTCCTCACCGTGGCAGAAGGGACAGTCAGTGCCTGTTGCTGATGGAAGTCTTTGTCTCTGAATTCTTCCTCCTTTCCAGCTCTGCAGACTCGAGTTTTCTCCCAGCAGAATGACGAGGGAGGTTGCCTCTTCTCGACGCTCGTTAACTGCTTCGGAATTATTGTTGCCGCAGGGTACGATCGGACTCGTCGCCACTGTAAAGTCTGTGGGTTGTTTAGTTCATTAATACACAGACTCCAAGAGTAACTTAAAACAGGACTTTACTATTCGAAGGTCAGGGCGAATCTGCTCAATACTTCCTGACACAGCACTTATATACCGGTGTGGTCACCGTCGGTATTACAGTACACAGAAGCCAACAAAGTAGTGCAACACCTAAAGTAGTTCTCTTAAAGGTGCACGGTTACATACAATAGTTCTCTTAAAGGTAGACGGGTACATACACTACACTCTTTCCTCCTTCAAGATATCCTTAAAACCTACCTCTTTAACCAAGGTTTTGGTCATCTGCCCTAATTTCTCCTTATATGGCTCGTTATCAAATTTTGTTTTATATCATGTCTATGAAGCACCTTGGGATGTTTTACTACATTAAAGGCACTATATAAATAGTGCTTGTTGTTTTTGTGGTTGTATTTCCAGCATTTTCTGTTTTTAGTCCTATACCCTCAATCTCTTTACTTCCTCCCCCTGATTACCATCACCTTCCTATCCTTTACCCTCAAAGATGCTTTGTTTCCTTTCAAAATTTAACATTCTCGTTTTTTTAAAAATAAGTCAAATGAGGATGAAGAAAGACCACAGGGGTGCCTTTTCTGGCAAAGCAATGAAAAAGCAAGCCATGTTCATGCCCAGATCTCAATTTCCATCCCTCTGCCCCCACCTGGTTGGACATCAGCACCTTCTTCCATGCCTGCTGCATGTAAATGCCAATAGTGAGGTGAGTCCTGGCATGCTATCTTATTTTCTTGCTTAACGCCGATATGTCTGCCAGCCCCAGTGACTGCCTGCAGAAAGCTGTCAGTAGTCTTTGGGCAAGCAGTGGCAATGACATGTGGGTATGGAGAGGGCCTAGAAGTAGCCTTCTCTACCTCCATGTAGGCCCTATACAAATACCTTCTTAGGCCTTAGTTTCAGTCATGGCCTAAGAAAAAGAATCATCATTCCCCTTCCATACCCCTTAGATCCTCACTGCCTCTTTGGGTGCTGCAACGGTGGTAGAAAGAAAAATGGTTCAGGGATACAATGGAGTCAAACGTCTGTCCCAGCCACTACTCCACCAACATCAGGGAAAATCCACCCCACTATTCCTGTCTGCCCTCCCCTTTCTCACTGGTGTCAGCAACTGGAATGTTTACTTTTTCTGTCAACAAAACACAGTTGAGAGATTTAGAGGCTTTTTATCAGTGGTATATCTGGCAGGATTTTTAGGGTAGCCTGAACATCCCCATATATGTCCCCAAATTGCAGTCAGGAAGTAGGGTGGGCTGTAGTGGCTGCCCCCGCAATCAACATTTTCTGCTGCTTTGTGAGCAGGGCAGTAACCCAGACATCCTGGATCCGCCTCAAATTAAGGACCTTTCGGCCGACTCTTTGTTAAAATTCTGCCCCGATAGGAATGGAATTTCTGGGCTTTTCTGTTTGCTTTAAAATTCAATTTGTGCCTTTTTTTGGGGGGAAATTAAATTAACCAATATTAGGATGAAGAAAGACACTCAAGGCTGGATTTCCCTACTGGTGGTGGTGGTGGTGGTGGTGGTGGGGGGGGGGGGGGAGGTGGGGTTTGCTGCCAGGAGCGGTTTGGGCAGGATTTCCATCTACAGCTCCAACCCCACAATGAACACAACTCATTTTCCTGGGTCAGAGCTCACTACAGATGCAGAGTGGACTTCGTCTAGAGAGTCCACCATGGCCACGGAGCGAAACTTAGCAGCACTGCAGCAGGGCAGCCACTAGAGCACTAGAAAAAGAAGGAGGTCTCATTTAAAGTGTGTGTGTGGGTGGGCAGAAGCAAAAAGAGTTTGAATTCAAATCAAAGTCTTACCTGGCACTGGAACTTGGCTGCCTTCACTGGATGAGTTTTACCAATTCTTTGTTCGGCCACTAAGTGGAGCACTGAACCAACCGCAAACCATAGAAGTACACTTCCTGCTGTGAATGGAGGAGGAGCTGAAGAAGGAAGAATTTTGGTGGAAAGTAGTCATGGGAATCTTAATGTAGGAAATCAGATTAGGGAAGATTATTCAGAAGCCAAAGTAAGAAACTGTAATGGTCCTTTTGTTTTCTGAAAAATCATATCCACATGATAAATATTACATGATATTGTAATAGCTGATTTTATAACTGTTACTCTTTAGACAGGGGTGTATTCCTTTTCAAATTAACCTGTTTTTCAATTCATAAATTAAAATTTGAAGACTGTTCTGTCACATCTGGTGTATACATTAATAAATAGGATCCAGAGGAACATGCAATCTGCTCTTAAAAGACCAACTAAAATTACTTATTAAAATCCGGACGCAGTAGTGAACCTCAACTGAAGTTGATTGACCAGGTTTGTACTTACAGTTTCAGAACTATAAACCAGGAACACAAAATATGAGTTCATAGTCCAGTAAAGAATAGAAGAACCTCGAGAAACTGCTTGAGTTAGAAGCTGATATTACTACAATGTTAAAGATCAGTCACCCTAAATTGATGCATGCTCCTGCGGGTCCTCCTCTTCTATGGGTTAGACCACTGATCTGCACAAGAATTCTGAAAGATAAACTGGAAAATTCCTTGCGGCTGCTCCCGCTTTTCCACCGTAACCTCACTGACAGTGCAGCGGAAACCTCCTTTATGTGTGCAAAGGGGGTTTCCGCTGCACTTTCGGTAAAGTTATGGAGGCAGAGCTGGAACAGCTCTGAGGAAATTCCCAGCCAAAGTATGAGATTCTGTGGTACTTGTACTGAGATATCAAAATTGATCTTTTTTGCCTCACTGTTACAATTAAGCAGAAATGGTTAGAACCAGGCTGGATACATAAGGAGGGATATACTTGCATTGGAGGCAGTTCAGAGAAGTTCATAAGGTTGATTCCTGAGATGAGGGGGTTGTCTTATGAGGAAAGGTTGAGTAGGTTGGACCTATACTCATTGGAATTTAGAAGAATGAGAGGTGATCTTATTGAAATTCTGAGGGGGCTTGACAGGGTAGATGCAGAGAGGATGTTTCCCCTCATGGCAGAATCTAGAACTAGGGGGCACAGTTTCAGAATAAGGGGTCGCCCATTTAAAACGGAGATGAGGAGGAATTTCTTCTCTCAGAGGGTCGTGAATCTATGGAATTCTCTTCCCCAGAGAGCCGTGGAGGCTGGGTCATTGAATATATTTAAGGTGGAGATTGACAGATTTTTGAACAATAAGGGAGTTGAGGGTTATGGGGAGCGGGCAGGAAAGTGGAGTTGTGGCCAAGATCAGAACAGCCATGATCTTATTTAATGGTGGAGCAGGCTCGAGGGGCCAAATGGCCTACTCCTGCTCCTATTTCTTATGTTCTTATGTTCTTATAAGTCGTATCTGTCATTTGGATGTTGTATGCAAAAGTTGAACTGCTGAACATTGAGTGAATGTAAAGTTGTTTTCAACTATAATAATTCTAGCTGCTATTTCCTTATTATTTGAGCTGAAGCCTAACAACGTATGAGGACTGCCTTTAATGAAGCTATCAAGATCTTAATGCCAAGGATGCTGTTCATACATGACATTTCAGTTGACCTTCAGTGACAGATCAGAGCTCAATATCACTGCCATCGCTAACAATAACAACATGATCAAATAGCCTGCTGACACTCACTGTCTAGGCTCACACTTGAGGATAATTTTATGAAAATAGCCTCTGGTTTGTGAGCCCAAACATTAAACTGAATGGATTGAACATTGTGGGGTTATGCACCCAAGTTCCTGTGTAACCTCTGGTTCTCTGGTGGGCAAAGCTCACACTGGGAGCAAAATGTGACCCCCCCCTGGCCCTGAACACGGGGGCCCCACAAGGATGTGTGCTGAGCCCCCTCCTCTACTCCCTCTTCACCCACGACTGTGTGGCTGTTAATGGTTCCAACACCATCATCAAGTTTGCAGATGACACCACGGTAGTAGGCCAGATCACCAACAACGATGAGTCAGCCTACAGGGAGGAGGTCCAGCATCTCGTGAAGTGGTGCGCCGACAACAACCTGGCCCTTAACACCAAGAAAACAAAGAAAATAATCGTGGACTTCAGGAAGTCCAAAGGCGGAAGTCACACCCCCATCCACATCAATGGGGCGGAGGTGGAAAGGGTGGCCAGCTTTAAGTTCCTCGGAGCCCACATCACGGAAGACCTCTCCTGGTCCCCCAACACCTCCTCTCTGGTGAAGAAGGCCCAGCAGCGCCTATATTTCTTGAGGAGGCTGAAGGGATGTAATCTGTCACCCCCGATCCTCTCTAACTTCTACCGCTGCACTATAGAGAGCATCCTGACAAACTGTATCACGGTATGGTACGGCAGCTGTAGCTCCCATGACCGGAAAGCCCTGCAGCGGGTAGTCAAAACTGCCCAACGCATTACCGGCACCCGGCTACCGACCATAGAACATATATATCAGAAACGCTGCCTACGGAGGGCACGGTCCATCATCAAAGACCCTACCCACCCCAGCCACAGTCTGTTCGCCCTCCTACCATCTGGAAGACGCTACAGATGCATTCGCACCTGTACGACCAGATTTAGGAACAGCTTTTTTCCCAGGGCTGTCATCCTACTGAACTCCACAAATAAACACTAAAGCCTGCACATCTGCCGATGCACTTTATTATGGTCATATTTATGCTAATATATATGTACAAATGTATGTTGAAATGTTTAAGTGTCCTAATCTAAATTGTACACTCTCGGGAGCCGCAAGCCTACATTTCGTTGTACTGCACTTGTGCACTAACAATGACAATAAAAGTTGATTTGATTTGATTTGATGCTGTAAAATTACCTATACTGTATGAAGAATGGCAACTGAGGTAGCAGTGCTGTAGGGCTGCCAGTGTAGTTCAGCAATGCACCTGTCGAAAACTGATATAAACAGACTCTTTGATTGCGTAGCAATCTAGAAACTCAATAAGAACTGTGGATCAAATTCCGATTCATTTAATTTGCAGATCAACATGCAGAAACTGTCCTGCAACTCAGAGGCAGGTTCTGTGGGTTAATTCCTCACACAGGAGCTCAAAGAGCACAAAGAAATCCATCTGAACATCTATGTGATCAACCATTATCACATCATTCTCGAGACCTCATTTTCAGGCAAAATCACCAACGTAATGTGGAACAGCTGTTTCTGGCTGAGATTATTTATCAGCACCAGATCTGTGGGGCTGGGCGTATCTAAAGAAGCATGGTGAGGAACCCATTAACATCAAAGTGTTCTGCAAGTGTACGCATGGGGGGGGAGGTGATGCAGGGAAATAACAAACTCTTTTCCAACAACAGCAACAACTTCCATTTATATAGCGCCTTCAACGTAGTAAAACTTCTACCTTAAATATGGCACAAAATTGATTAATAATAACAATACATTTGACATTTGTTAAATGTATCTAATAAAACGGCTTACAATTGCGCTAGGTGATATCAGCAACAAATGTTTCACTATTTTAATGAAAACATTAACCTGTTTAATTTAAATAGGTTAACACCTTCATTAAAATAGTGGACATAGGAATTCCATTTGAACAGGTTAATGAATTTGTTATTAATAGCACCCACTGGTTTTCAATCTCAAACAACATGGGAAATAGAATAATGTGGAAAACTAAACGTGCACCATAGTCATAGCTTCTTGTTATTCATTCTAGGGGTGTGTTGGCTAAGCTTACAGACTAATACCAAATTGTTTTGACATAAATGGACATAAACTCTCCTCTTTTGCATGAGTAAATTGCCTTGGCATGAGAAAGTAAGTTTTAACCTTTGGTTTGAAAGCTATGTAGAGGATATGATTTGTAACATAGACAGCCTTGGCAGAAGGCATGAGTCTGCATCGGTTAAACACTTGGAAAATCTTTTGATTACCTACAGGTCATTAAAACTACACCGGCACTGAACAGAAGCACACTGTATGCACAAAACTGGTGTCCATTTTTGCACACTTTATAACAATTGTACAAGATAAAAAAGATCGAAAACTGTATTCCAGTTTGTATAGTCTGAAAAAGATTTATATTACTGGGATTTTCCGTTTACTCACTCCATGTCCATGGTTTTCCAAGCTTTAGAATTAATGGTTGGAAAATCATGGGCAGGGAATGGGGAATTTATGATTGGTGCTCTGGTTGGTTTCAGCAGCACTGAACAGGAAAATCTTGATATATATATAAAAACTTATATCTGCATGCACTTCTTGTCAGTGCCAAATGACTTACTGTTTTTGCATTTTTTGTGTCAACTTTTTCCAATATAAATTCCTATATCTGCATTTGTAAGATGGGTATAATCTAATTTTCATAACCCTGATATTTTAACTTCTAGTACCTTACTTGTTACATTCTTATTAACATCTGTGTATAAAATTATGAGGGGCCTAGATAGAGTGGACAGAAAGGACCTATTTCCCTTAGCAGAGAGATCAATAACCAGGGGGCATAGATTTAAAGTAATTGATAGAAGGATGAGAGGGGAGTTGAGGAGAACTTCTTTTACCCAGAGGGTGGTGGGGGTCTGAAATTCAGTGCCTGAAAGGGTGGTAGAGGCAGAAACACTCATCGCATTTAAAAAGTACTTGGATATGCACTTGAAGTGCCATAACTTACAAGGCTACAGACCAAGAGCTGGAAAGTGGGATTAGGCTGGATAGCTCTTTTTCGGCCAGCACAGATACGATGGGCCGAATGGCCTCCTTCTGTGCTGTAAATTTCTATGATTCTATGATTTGTTTGTGTGTCAGTACAGCAATTTTTGCATGTATATATTTTACTACACAACTTTCCCTCATAGCCATCTATAGGTTGTGCTGCTGCTTTGCAGTAATCTTTATGTCTTACCTTTGTGTTCTTCTTTTAATACTTGTGTCTTTTGGATTCCATGCACATCCTTAAAGCTGTAAAGACAGTGTTGAAGTTGTATGGAGAATGTCCTTTCCCACTAATAATATATTATTGTGTTTTGGACCATGTTGCTAAGTCAGCCTTTTTGTTATTTTTGCCTGGAATGAGGCACTCCAGGGGAATTCCCAGACTTTTGATATTGATATGAGTCCAGTGATTTGTTAGCTACTTCAGAAAATGTGAAATGATCATTATTGCAGGTGAATCATGATTGATTGGGTTTTTTCTGTTGCCACTGTTGAAATTGCACTTCTTACCATTAACATTTAAGAATGCACCATGCTTCCACAGTTTTGTTTATCTTTTATTCAAAACTCTTTCCTTGATTCAAACAGAAAAATATTGAGACAAAAGCAAAATACTGCAGATGCTGGAAATCTGAAATGAAAACAGAAAATGTTGGAAATCCTCAGCAGGTCAGGCAGCATCTGTGGAGAGAGAAACAGAGTTAACGTTTCAGGTTGATGACCTTTCATCAGAACTGGAAGAAGTTAGAGATGTAACAGATTTTAAGCAAGTGCAGGGGCAAGAAAGGGGGGAAGCGAGGAAAAAACAAAAGAAAAGGGCTGTAAGAGGGTGGAAGGCAGTTCTTTCCTCTCACCCCCTCCCATGCCCCCCTTTCCCTGCCCCTGCACTTGCTTAAAATCTGTTACATCTCTAACTTCGTCCAGTTCTAATGAAAGGTCATCGACCTGAAACATTGGGCTCGAATTTCATCGGGCCATTGAGGTGGGATTGGAGGCGTGTGGGGTGTTAAAATCGCGAAATCGGGGGGCACAAACCCACCCCACCCCCAAGCCGCCTCCATGCCCGTTTCCCAGGAGGCGCGTACCCGACCTGTGCTGGGAGCCGTCTCCCCCAGGCGGGAAGGGGATTAGTGTCAATTAACTGCCTGTTAACAGGTAGTTAACAGGCAGTTTTTAGCCTAATCCCTATTTTTATCCCTGAAGTGTGGGCTTCCTGACGGCTCCAAACCACGGTAAGTTAGCGAGGTGGACCGTCGGGCTGAAGGGCTTGGAGGGTTCGAGATGTCCGGTGTTCAGGTGAGTAATGGGTGCATGAGTGCAGAGGTAAGTGTGTTTGGTGTGTGTAAAGTGTTTAAAGAAGTTTTACTAACCTTTACTTAATAATGCAGCTTTCCTTCCTTCAGGTCTCAGGAGTCCCTCATCTCTCCGGCACAGAAAGCAGAATGGCCGCGAGCTGTCAAAATCTGCAGCCTCTGCTTTCTGTTCTGGAGAGATCTCTAAATCAGCCTGAGAGGAAGGAATTAACTTAGAGTACAGATTGTCAGTGTTTGACAGCTTCAAAGAGCTGTCAAATGCTGATATTTCATCTGTCTAAAGCTCTTGACAGATGAAATGTCAATCTGTGACGTCACCTGTTGCCGGGTGGTCCTTAATTGGCTGCTGAGCCCGCTGGGCGGGTTCAACAAGGTCAATCAGGGGAAAATCGAGTGGGTTGGCCACAACTTGATGGAGGCGGGACTACAACCCCAAAAGTGGGAGTCCCGCCTCCTACATGCCTCCATTGATAAAATCCAGCCCATTAACTCTGTTTCTCTCTCCACAGATGCTGTCTGACCTGCTTAGGATTTCCAGCATTTTCTGTTTTTATTATAGAAGAATATTGATTCCAGAGTAGAAATTTGGCCAATGTATGTTGAATTGTACCACAATCTGTAACCTCATGGCCCAGCATAGCCCTCATTCTACCATTACCATCAAGCCAGGTGAACAACACTGGTTCAATGAGGAGTATAGAAGAGCATGCTAGGAGGTGTACCTGAAAATGAGGTACCAACCTAGTGAAGCTACAACACACGACTACATGCATGCTAAACAGCGGAAGAAACATGCTATAGATAGAGCCAAGCAATCCCACAACCAATGGATCAGATCAAAGCTCTGCAGTCTTGCCATATCCAGTCATGAGTGTCGGTGGACAATTAAACAACTAACAGGAGGAGGAGGCTCCATGAACATCACCATCCTTAACAATGGAGGAGCCCAGCACGTGAGTACTAAAGACAAGGCTGAAGCGTTTGCAATCTTCTTTAGCCAGAAGTGCTGAGTGGATGATCCATCTCAACCTCCTCCTGAGGTCCCCATCATCACAAATGCCAGTCTTCAGCCAATTCGATTCACTCCGCGTGATATCAAGAAATGGCTGAGAAAAGGCTACGGGCCCCAACAACATCGCGGCTGTAGTGCTGAAGACTTGTATTCCAGAACTAGCTGTACATCTAACCAAGCTGTTCTAGTACAGCAACAACACTGGTATCTACCCGACAAAGTGGAAAATTGCATATCCTATCCACAAAAAGTGGGACAAATGCAATCCAGCCAATTACAACCCCATCAGCCTATTCTCAATCATCAGCAAAGTGATGGAATATGTGTCGTTGACAGTGCTATCAAGCAGCATTTACTCACCTATACCCTGCTTACTGATGCTCAGTTTGAGTTCCACCAGGACCACTCAGCTCCAGACCTCATTACAGCCTTGGTCCAAACATGGACAGAAGAGCTGAATTCCAGAGGTAAGGTGAGAGTGACTACCCTTGACATCAAGGCAGCATTTGACTGAGTGTGGCACCAAGGAGCCCTAGTAAAATTGAAGGCAATGAGATTCAGGGGGAAAAGTCTCCACTTGCTGGAGTCATACCTAGCACAAAGGAAGATGGTTGTGGTTGTTGGAGGCCAATCATCTCAGCTCCAGGATATCACGGCAGGAGTTCTTCAGGGCAGAGTCCTAGGCTCAACCATCTTCAGTTACTTCATCAATGACCTTCCCTCCATCATATAGTCAGAAGTGGGGATGTTCGCTGATGATTTCACAGTGTTCAGTTCCATTCGCAATTCCTCAGATAATGAAACAGTATGTGCCCGCATGCAGGAAGACCTGGACAACATCCAGGCTTAAGCTGATAAATGGGAGGTAACAATTGCGCCAAACAATTGCCAGGCAATGATCATCTCCAACAAGAGAGAGTCTAACCACCTCCCTTGACATTTAATTAGCATTGCCGAATCCCCCACCATCAACATCTTGGGGTCACCATTGACCAGAAACTTAATTGGACTAGCCATATAAATACTGTGCCTACAAGAGAAGGTCAGTGGCTGGGTATTCTGCAGTGAGTGATTCGCCTCCTGACTCCCCAAAGACTTTCTACCACCTACAAGGCACAAGTGATAGAGAGATGGCAGAAATATTGAATAATTACTTTGCCTCAGTCTTTACCAGTGAGATAGAACAGGTGGACATGACATTGGATCATGAGATTATTAATGCAATAACTGCACTTAAAATAAAAAGAGGAGATATATTAAATAAACGAATCAAACTCAAAGCGGAAAAAATCCTGTTACAGATGGATTACATCCGCGCATTTTAAAAGAATCTAGGGAAGAGATAGCAGAGGCATTACTACACATATTTAATAATTCATTAGAAAAAGGTTTAGTGCCAGAGGACTAGCGGGTAGCTAACATAATACCTATATTTAAGCAGGGAGTTAGAACATGTCCCGGGAACTATAGACCAGTCAGCTTAAAATCAGTGGTAGGAAAAATAATGGAATCTCTGCTAAAGGAGAAAATAGAAGAACATCTAGAAGCTAAAAATATAATAATGAATAGTCAGCATGGATTTCAAAAGGGAAAGTCTCGCTTGACCAACCTCATTGAATTTGTTGAAGAGGTAACAGCGAATAGAACAGGGTAGTGCAGCAGATGTAATTTACCTAGATTTTCAAAAAGCTTTCGATAAGGTACCACATATGAACAATGACTAATGAACAAGGTCAGAGAATGTGGATTCAGGGGACAAGTGGCAGAATGGATAGCTAGGTGCCTTCAAGACAGAAAACAGAAAGTAGGGGTTAAAGGTAGCTATTCACAGTGGCAGAAGGTGGTTAGTGGTGTTTCACAAGGATCAGTGCTGGGACCACAATTGTTCACAATTTATATTAACGATTTAGATTTTGGAATCAAAAATACAATTTCTAAATTTGCGGATGACACCAAGTTGGGGGAGGGGATAGTTAATATGAGGAGGACTGCAACAAATTACAGGAAGACATTAATAAACTTGCAGAATGGGTATATAATTGGCAAATGAAATTCAACACAGATAAATGTGAGGTATTACATTTTGGTAGGAAGAATAGGGAGGTCACTTATTACTTGGAGGGTGTGAGTCTGGGTGGGGTAGAGGAGCAAAGGGATCTCGGAGTACAAATGCACAACTCACTATAAGTAGCAACACAGGTTAACAAGGCCATAAATGATGTAGCGCCACCTCCGGTTCTCTCCCTCTCCCTCTTATTGTGGGCTCTCTTTTCCTACAAGGAGGGAAAGAAGAGACAGTTGACTGAGAGTGAAGGAATGAGTGTAACGAATGGATGGGTTACATCTTTAGAGGGTGGCTATGATGGAGTGGGGTGCCAATGCCAAGTGGCCGCCTTGTGTGTTGTTAGTTGGTATGATTACATTAGGGTGATGGTGAGTGTGAGGGGTGGTTAGTCAGATGGGGATGTAATAATATAGATAGAGAGGGATGGGTGGACGTGCAAGATATGTTGGTGTGAGTAAGGATGTGCAGGAGTAGGATTGGGAAGGCAGAGTGATGGGGATGTGATGAGAGACACAGCAGGATGAAGTTAAATGTGGCTTTGCACTCATCTTTCCTGATCTAATGAAATCATTGAACTAGGTTCTTCTGACAACATCCCTACTGTTGACCTCCTCTGCTATTTGGAGCCAAGCTCCTTTGGTCTGTTGGAGAGGTCTCTTCCGCCCATCAGAAGGGAAGAGGGTCTCCTTACGTGCTCTCACTCCCTCCACAGGCATAGGGAGGGAGCCATGGGAGAGCCTGGGTGCAGCCCTCTGTCCCTGTGTAGTCACGGTTAAAATTCTTTGTAACACTCCAATGGTGCAGTGTAGAGCCTGCACTATCCTAGATGAACCTTCAAATGCAATGTGGCCATGGCTCCTTTAAATATCCCAGCTGAAGACGCATCATCGATGATGTCATCAGAACCGCACCATTTAATAGGGCCGTGTAATGTGCAGGGCTGACTTAGTAGGTGCCATTAACAGAAAGTCGATCTCAGGAGCAGGATGGAATGAAGAATGGGGTCACGGCCCGCCACGGTGACCGCCCACACCTGACCCACCCAGGTACAGAAAATTCTGACCTTAGAATCATAGAATGGCTACAGCAGAGAAGGAGGCCATTCGGCCTGTCAAGCACATGCCGGCTCTCTACAAGAGCACTTCAGCTAGCCCCACTCCCCAGCCACTTCCCCGTAGCCCTGCAAATGTTTTCCTTCATGTACATATCCAATTCTCTTTTAAAGCCACAATTGAATCTGCCTCCACCACCCTCTTAGGCAGTGCATTCCAGATCCTAACCACTCACTGCGTAAAAAAGCTTTTCCCCATGTCGCCTTTGGTTCTCATGCCCATCACCTTAAATTTGTGTCCTCTGGTTCTCGACTCTTCCGCCAATGGGAACAGGGAACAATCTTTCTACCTACTCCATCCAGACCCCTCATGATTTTGAAAACCTCTATCAAATCCCCTTTCAATCTTTTCTGCTCTAAGGAGAACAACCCCAGCTTCTCCAGTCTATCCACGTAACTGAAGTCCCTCATCCCTGGAACCATTCTTGTAAATCTTTTCTGCACCCTCTCTAAGGCTTTCACATCTGTAAGGTTCTCAAAATTCCCACATTCCCCCAAGGTTATTAATAAAAGGGACCCTGTATGGACAATTTAAAAAGTGTACCCAAAAAGATGGCGTCCGCACCTCGTGACCAAAAGCCTGTAAGATTTTAAAAGCATGGACTCTGCAGCACAAGCAGGCAGCTTTGGGAAATCAAAACTTAAAATGCATTTCTGTGAAAAGGACTTTGTGTTTGAAAAGCCAGACAGCTAGGCAAACATTGAATATGCATTGTGTCAGATCGAAACAGATCAGCCCAGTTAGGCCTAAGCATCAGGCCATTAGTTTGTCCACATAAATAATCGGAAACAGCTCAAGGGAGCCACCAAGGCTGGACAGGCCGATTAAAATGCATTAATGACAATACAACCCGGACATCGGGGCCATCAGTTGTGATAAACAGTCATCTAAAGCCAGTTAACTTAGATTGGTATAATTATATTAACGAGCCCACCTAAATTGGACAATAGACTGACCTGATTTGGCGCGCAGATAAGGGCTTTCAACGGGAGTATAATTATAGGCCCATTGGTAGCCACGTTGCTCTCTTTTCCTCCTGCGCTTGCTACCTGGCCACTGCCTGTGTCTTCCCCAAATCCATCAGGGATGCACGGCACAGCACCAGGCGAACACGGGCAGACCAGGCCGGACGAGACGAGACGAGACGAGATGAGATGAATTGAGACGAGATGATTTGGAAGAAGATTGAAGAACGCTTCGAATAATCAGGCCTTCAATCCAGCTTACCTGCGACGATCTTCATGCAAAATTCAACTGCCACCCGAAGAAGAAGAACCATCATCCCTGCGAGGTAAAGTACCAAGCAAAGACTTTAATCTCGGGGTACTTTACTGGGACAACGCCCTTGCAGTGCCCTGAGACCACGTGACGATGGCAGGCCCCAGAGAGTAAAAAGAGTGAACCCCAAACCCCACAACCATTACAACTCAGCAGATTTTGACTTGGTGAGCATGAATTCCTGGCCCCTCTTAGATTAATCTAGTTAGGTATTATAGGTGGGATAAGGGTTAAGGGATTTTATTAATGTGTATTGTTGCCTCGATGTGCCATGTGTTCCCCATTCCCATTTGAGTGTATTCTTTTGATAAGCCTGTAACTACATTGTGACTTTTCAGTATTTGTAATTTTTATTTCTGTTTTAATAAAATCTTGGTCTTCTTACACCAAACCACTTGTCTACTTGTTTTCTGTATCACCGCCTGTACCTAAGTCCGGTGTCGAGAACCCGGGGTGTGGGAGTGATTCGAACCGCTTACAGGCAGTCAGGGGCATAACTGACTGGGCACATGCCACCCCCTACAGAAAATGGCGACCGCGGAAGGACACTGGCAACAGGATTGCTATACTGTAGACAATGATGAGCAAACCATGATGGAGGAAAGGATTTCTGATTATGTGTTTAGCAAGGTGAATATCACTAAGAAGTGGATCACCACTCTGTTAAGTGCTGGGCATCCGGAAGATGCAGCAGCTAAGTGGATAGAGGGGAAGGAACACAAGAAGTCCTTAGAGAAGGCAGTCTGGCTGATGTGTTTCAAAAAGCAGGTCCAGCTTTTGGACAGGCTCGTTGCAGCACAGGCAGCTGAGTTAAAGGAGTCAGCTCTGGAGATCCAGGATAAGGCTCTATCAGGGGAGAAGTTAATGGTAGCATTGCAGGCCCTGAATCAGGAGAGATTGTATTTAATGGGAGAACACAAGGCCCAGTTGGAATACCTACAGTGCCAAGTCACCGAAGCCAAGGAAAATGAGTTAAGGTTGTGGGAAAAGAACGCCCGCTTGGCAAGGCAAGTTAGGGAACAGGAAGAGAAAGTACAGGAGGCAAAGGCAGCTTATAAGCTAGCGAGCGAACAGGGGTTTGAGGAGGCGGACCACGGCCCCTGCAAGGAGCGGATAGAAAGTCTGAGCCGGGCCCTCAGGAAGGCAAAAGGCATGGTATGCCTTATAAGCCTGAAGGCAGGTCAGGCGGATTTTATGGGGTACGAGGGGAGGACAGTTCAAACATCACCGGTAGTGCACAATCCCAGCCTCTGCACCCACAGCAGCAGCAGTTGCCGAATGATACGAAGTATCCCAGCGTCCACGACCACGTTCACGGTGCTGGATATTTCCAACGGGTTTTGGTCCATCCCTTTAAGGAGGGAGGATCAGTACAAGTTTGCCTTTACGTTTAAAGGGCAACAGTACACGTGGAATTGCTTGCTGCAGGGCTTCCACAACAGCCCCAGCATTTTCCATCAGTGCATGGCAAACAGTTTAAAGGATTTTAGCCAGCCCAGACAGTAGGTCCAATATGTGGATGACCTGCTCCTGTTCACTGATTCGAGAGAGGAGCATGGCCCACAATTGGCCAAACTGCTGGAGCTGCTCAGGCAGAAGGGCTTCAAGGTAAACCCCAAGAAAGCGCAGATCGGCCAGCAGGAGGTGAAATTCCTAGGTCTGATCGTACACGCTGGAGAAAGGGCCATAGATAAGGCGAGGAGGGAGGCGGTACAAGAGTTACCGGTCCCCAACACAGTAACGGGTGTGAGGTCATTTCTAGGGATAACCGGGTACTGCAGAGACTTTATTGAGGACTATGCAGCCACCGCAGCCCCTCTGCTCCGACTCCTACACAAGGGAGTGGAGTGGCTTTGGGATGAGGGTTGCCAGGCAACATTCGTCAGGATCAAGAAGGACTTGCAGACCGCACCAGCTTTAGGGGCCATAGATGGGGGGAAAGAGTTTTTCCTGGAGGTAGCAGCCAGCGGGGATAGCCTGAGTGCTGTGCTGCACCAAGAGCGGCATGGCAGGCTAAGGCCAGTGGGCTACTCCTCCAGGATACTCACAGATGTGGAGAGGAGCCACTCCAATTGTGAGAGGCACCTTTTGGCCACACATTGGGCTGTGAAGAGATCACTGATCTTCACAGGCACCTCTCCTGTAGTGTATGTACCTTTAAGGGGAGAACTACTTTTTACAGCTCCTGTATACTGTAGTACCGGCAGTGACCACACCTGTATATAACCCTGAGTAGGGATTTGTACAGTTAGTTTTTAGAGTAACCCTCATCCAGTAAACACCTGTTGATTGTTCTCTGCAGTCTCTTATCTAGTTATTGAAGGACACACAACATCAAGATACACAGATTTAACATTGGTGACGAGCAGATTCGAACCTGCCTGCAACTCTGCAGAAGAAGGTCGATTCCAGAAGCACGGGCGTCGACCATCCAATGGAGACTCCAGCGAAACGGGCTGGCAACAGGTACGGCGCAGATCCTTCCTGCACAGCGGCGGCTAGAGCCGACCGACGGCACAGGAAAAGGCCGAGTAGCGTCGACGGGAGCAGAGAGAGGGTAGAGCGCACAGGGTGCAGCCGGTGTCCAGGACCGAGCAGCGTCGACGGGAAAAGAGAGAGGGTAGAGCGCACAGGGTGCAGCCGCTGTTCAGGACCGAGCGGTGTCGATGCGAGAAGAGAGAGGGTAGAGCGCACAGGGCGCAGCTGCTGTTCAGGACCGAGCGGCGTCAACGAGAGAGAGAGGCGGTGTTCAGGGGGCGAGCAGCATCAGCGGGGAAGAAAGGAAAGCGTGGGAGACGCCATTTTGAGCCGCAGCGGAGAAGAAGGGAGAGCGCGGGAGACGCCATTTTGAGCCACAGTGGAGAAGAAGGGAGAGCGCGGGAGATGCCATTTTGAGCCAGTCTAACCACACCCAGGGATGCAGAAGAGTGGCAGTGTCACAGCATTCGACAATGAAGTCGAAGATTGGACGACATATGTCGAACGCATAGAAGTGTACTGCAAGGCGAATGAAGTGCCAGATGACAGGAAAGCGCTTGTATTGTTGAATTCAATGGGTGCAAAAATGTATGGCTTACTGCGAAACCTAGTAACCCCAGCGAAGCCAGTGGAAAAGAATTTTGAAAACATAGTGTCAATCCTACAGGACCACTTAGACCCCACACCGCTGCTGATAGCGGAAAGATTTAAGTTTCACAAAAGGAACCAGCATAAAGATGAAAGTAATGCTGAGTTTTTAACGGAACTGCGCAAGCTTTTGAAACACTGCCAGTTTGGAATGGGACTAGCAGATGCTTTAAGGGACAAGTTTGTGTGTGGGCTTCAAAGTGAAGGAACCCAGAAACGGCTTCTATCAGAAAAGGATCTTACGCTGGACAAGGCTTTCAGCATTGCAGTATCACACGAAGCAGCAGCACGGGGCGCGGCAGAGATACAACGGAGACCGCAAGAATATGGTACAAATGAAATGTCATACGGAACAGTGAAGTGATATCGCTGTGGCAGAACAACACATGACCATAAGGATTGCTGGTTCAAGGACCAAGTGTGCAGACAGTGTGGAAAAGTAGGACACATAGCAAGAGTCTGCAGGTCAGAAAAGAAAACCAGCAGCAAGAAATCCCCACAGGAGAAGTACAAGAATGTACATAAGGTGACGGAGAGTAGTGCAGACGAACAGAAAAGTGATACAGACTCTGGAAGCAAGGAGCAGTGTTGTCTGAAACTACATAATGTGATCAAAACGGAGGATCACCAAACTATCTGGGTCACGCTCAAGGTAGCCGGAGTCCAAGTGAAAATGGAATTGGGCACAGGATCAGCCCTAACAGTCATAAACCGAAGCCACTACAAGCGGCTATTCTCACATATACCCTTGAGAGATACAAAGATTGTCTTGAAGACGTACACGGGGCAAAAAGTCTACCCCAAAGGAAAAATAAGGGTGAACGTTATATATAACGGCAAGGAAACACCAAAAATGGACCTATATGTATTGCCAGATGGAGGACCACCACTACTAGGACGTGAATGGATCCGGAAGATACAGCTAGATTGGCATTCCATACAAGCACTGACTGTAGATGCCAAAAAGGATGACGACGTCACACCTGGACGACTGTCAAAAATGCTAACTGATGCACAAGAAGTGTTCCAGGAGGGACTCGGAACACTAAAAGGCATAACAGCGATGATCAAAATAGAGGAAAATGCAAGCCCAAAGTTTTTTAAGGCCAGACCGGTATCTTATGCGATCCGCCCAGCCGTCGAAGCAGAGCTGGAAGGTTTGGAACATTCAGGAGTACTGTCCAAAGTGGACTGGAGCAAGTGGGCTACACCCAACGTTCCTGTAATGAAGAGGTCGTTGAGTAATACGCCTGGGGAACCAAAGAAGGTTCGCATCTGTCGGGACTTTAAGGTGACAGTGAACCCAATCCCTCACACTGTACAATATCTGCTTCCGCAGATTGAAGATATTTTCGCCTCGCTATCTGGAGGGAAACGCTTCACTAAGATTGATCTGGCCCAGGCGTACCTGCAAATGGAGGTAGAAGAAGCCTCGAAACAGTACCTCACGATCAACACTCATAAAGGTCTCTACCAATACAACCGGCTGGTGTTCGGGGTAGCATCAGCTCCGGCTATTTGGCAAAGGGCAATGGATCAAGTCCTGCAAGGGATTCCAGGGACCCAGTGTTATTTGGACGACATCCTGGTCACGGGCGAAAATGACAGTGATCATCTCGCCAACCTGGAGCAGGTGCTCACTAGATTGAAGGAATATGGGCTCCGAGCTAATCTCCACAAATGCGAGTTTTTCCAGAAGCAGATTTCGTATTGTGGCCACGTTATTGATGAAGAGGGGTTACATAAGTCCCCTGAAAAGATTGAGGCAGTAGTCAAGGCTCCAGCACCAGAAAATGTGTCACAACTGTGGTCATTCCTCGGGCTGGTGAACTACTACCATAAGTTCTTGCCGAATTTGTCTACAGTACTACACCCACTGAAAACCCTACTGCAAATGGGGGTACCATGGAAGTGGAATGACAAATGTAAACGAGCTTTCCAGAAGTGCAAAGAATTGATTACATCAAAAGAGGTGTTGGCTCATTTCAACCCAGCACTACCAATTCGGTTGGCGTGTGATGCATCACCCTATGGCATTGGAGAGGGGCTGTCGCACAAATTCCCGGACGGCTCGGAGAGGCCAGTAGCCTTTGCGTCTCGGTCACTAAACTCAGCCAAGTTTAACTACACCCAGATTGACAGGGAGGCCCTCAGCCTAGTGTGGGGAGTAAAAAAGTTCAACCACTATCTGCACGGGCAGAAGTTCACCTTGCTGACTGACCACCAACCACTTGTCTCCATCTTTAATCCAAAGAAGGGCGTTCCAGTGATGACTGCGCAACGGCTACAAAGATGGTCCCTTTTTCTAGGGGTGAACCAATATGAAATAGAGTATAAGGGCATGAAACAGCATGGAAACGCTAATGGGCTATCACGCCTGCCACTGCCTACTGCGGAGGAAGCACCAGCAGTGGACCCTGTCGAAATATTTTATTCGACTATAATTGAACGCTTGCCAGTAACTAACGCTGATATAGAGAAGGAGACCCGAAATGACCCGACACTGTCTCGGGTATATGACTTGACGCTGAAGGGATGGCCAACACATGGCGACTCACTGTTGCCAGCATTCTCATCCAGAAGAGAACAGCTGTCAGTATGCCAGGGGACCTTGATGTGTGGATCCCGAGTGGTAATTCCACCCAAGTTAAGGGAGAGAGTGCTCATTGTGCTTCACGAAGGCCATCTGGGAGGGGTGAAAATGAAAAGCCTTGCTAGGGCTTATACGTGGTGGCCGGGGATCGATCAGCAAATCGAGGACCTGACAAAGAGCTGCTCAGGATGCCAGAAGTTCCAGAATGCACCACCACATGCCCCTCTACACCCATGGGAGTGGCCCTCATCTCCATGGCAACAGGTGCATATTGATTTTGCTGGTCCATTCATGGACTCAATCTTTTTAGTAGCCGTGGATGCACACTCGAAATGGCCTGAGGTGATCAAAATGTCCTCCACCACCACGGAGAAAACTATTGCAGTCCTATGGACCATATTTGCCAGGAACGGCTTGCCAGAGCAGATTTGCTCTGATAACGGACCACAGTTTGTGTCCGAAGAGTTTCGAAGATTTATGAAAAGGAATGGGGTAAGGCATTATACATCCGCCCCGTATCATCCAGCCACAAATGGATTGGCTGAGAGGTTCATACAAACCTTTAAAATAGCAGTAAGGGCCATGTGCGATGACGACATTCCACTGCAGCATAAGGTGGACAATTTCCTGTTAGCCTACAGAAATGCGACACATGCAGTCACCAACCAGACCCCGGCCATGATGTTCTTTAACCGAAGGTTGAGATCTCGTCTGGATTTGCTCAGACCAAATGTACTAAGAGATGTTGAGAATAAACAATTCCAGCACATCAATGAGAAGCCGACAAGGAGCTTCAATGTAGGGCAACCAGTCTTGGCCCGCGACTACCGAACAGAGAAATGGCAACCAGGAACGATATGCACACGGCAGGGGCCACTAATGTACGCAGTGGATGTTGGGGAGAACATTGTGAGATGCCATGTTGACCAGATCCTAGAGTCACAGGAAAGAGTCAACCCCATGTCTCGCGTACCTGGTGATGAACCCGACATACAGGTAGCATCTACCCCAGAAACAGTAGCATCGGAAGCAGATGAACCAACCGACGACAGGGGGCCAGAATCGCCTCCGCACCAAGAGCAAGACACTCGGGAAAGGCGCTATCCAGAAAGGATCAGGAAGCCTCCCCAAAGACTGAATTTATAAATAGACTATTTTCAGTTAATGTTGCATGTTATAAGTGTTAATTGTAATTAGTTGATGTTTAATTGTTAAATGAATGTTATGGCACTGTTAATCTAAAAGGGGAGGAATTGTAGTGTATGTACCTTTAAGGGGAGAACTACTTTTTACAGCTCCTGTATACTGTAGTACCGGCAGTGACCACACCTGTATATAACCCTGAGTAGGGATCTGTACACTTAGCTTTTAGAGTAACCCTCATCCAGTAAACACCTGTTGATTGTTCTCTGCAGTCTCTTGTCTAGTTATTGAAGGACACACAACATCAAGATACACAGATTTAACATCTCCCATCACCCTCTTCATGCATCACACACCCACCCAGATGCTTCTGGATGGGAGGATCAAAGATGGAACAGTGAGCAGTGCCCGCTGGACCCTGCTCCTCTCACAGATGGATCTTAAGGTGAAGGGTCTCTGCGAGCCAAAGCTCGCAGCCAACCTGGTATATCCTGGAACAACCCACCGGTGTTCCATTGAAGGGGTTTGGGAAGTGAACATAGGTTTACGGGCCAGGATACAGCCCACGGGCTGCGAGGTCTATGTAGACGGTTCCAGCACGGTATCTGCTGGCGAGCGTCTCACGGGGTGTGGAGTTTATGACCCAGTGGCAAACATTGCCCTGGCAATTAAGCTCCCCAGCACCATGAGTGCCCAGCAGGCTGAACTCTCCGCGGTGGTGTACGTCGTTACACACCTCGAAATCTTCCCTACCCCATACATGATTTGCTTGGACAGCATGTTTACATAAAATTCGTGTACGGAGTACCTGGCCATCTGGTCCCGCCGCAGATACACCTCCGCCGACAGGAGACCCCTCACAGTAAAACCCCTGCTGGAAAAGATCCTAGCAGCAGTGGGGGAGGAAGGGGAAGTTTTCATCCACAAGGTGAAGGCCCATTCCTCCACAGAACCCCGCAGTCAAGGCAACCAGCAGGCTGACATGCTCGCCAAGGAGGGTGCCTGCACCGGCACTTTCTGGGACCCGTATGGGTCCAGACCCATGGCGGCGGTCAGAGGTAGGGACGGGACCCAAGGAAGTGCAGGGGTAGCTTTAGCCCCAGACCTTAAGACGGTTCAAGCCCAAGACCCCGTCCTCAAGGCGGTCCTCAGTGCGGTGACTGAGGGAAAAGTGGTAGAGGGTCCGTACAGCACAGCAACCCTCTCCGTCAAAGAGGGCATGCTGTTCCGGGGGGAACAGTGGGTTGTGCCACAGCAGCACCGGCGGGAATTCCTTCAACTGGCTCATGAGGGGCCAGGACCGGGACACCCCGGGCCTGAGACCACCTGGCAGCGGGTGGAACAGGCAGGATGGTGGCCAGGACTCAGGGAAGATGTCCGCGAGTTCTGTGCAGGCTGTCTTGTGTGCGCTGCGAATAACCCTGACCCCCACAAAAGGAAGGTACCCATGGGACACATCAGGAGGGTAGAAGGACCATGGCAGTTGATACAGGTCGACTACATCGGGCCCCTGCCCACCGCCCAGGGAGGCTATAAGTACTGCCTTGTCCTGGTGGATGTGTTCACCAAATGGGTAGAGGCCTTCCCCTGCAGAACAGCCACAGCTCTGGGTACTGCCAGGATCCTGGTCCGGGAAGTGTTCTCGCGGTGGGGACTACCACAGTATGTGGAGTCCGACCAAGGGAGTCACTTCACTGGACAGGTGATGCAGAACACCCTCATGCTGTTAGGCATTGAAGGGAAATGGCACATGGCCCACAACCCCCAGTCATCAGGGATTGTGGAAAGAATGAATAGGACCTTAAAAGAAAGATTGAGGAAGGAGACGGTGGACTTGCCCCGTAAATGGGCCGAGGTCCTACCGTTGGTTTTGATGGGGATCCGGGCCAGCCAGTCGAAAGGCACGGGGTACTCCCCATACGAGCTGATGACTAACCCCGGTGCTCATGGAGGGTCAGCTCAGGGAGGTAAACAGGGACAGGTTCGCCTGAAACCTTTTTGAGCACCTTAAACATGTCCACGAGCAGACGGCTGGGAACATGGGAAGACAGCATCGGAGTAACCGATTGCTGCTCAAACCCCGTAAGCACCACGAGTGTGAGGTAGGAGATCAGGTCATGGTGAGGAACTATGCCCGAGTAGGAAGTTTGGAACCATTGTACATGGGGCCCTACAGCATTGTAGACAAAGCCAGCCCCATGGTATACGCCGTTAAGATGCCTCGGCGCACCAGATGGTTCCATATTAACCAGTGCAAACTGTTTCAACCTGAGAGGAGAAAACAGCCAGTTGGGGTAGGGTCTGAGGATAAAAATCCTCAGCCTGCAGAAGGAGCAAGTTCACAGACTGCACAGGCAGGCGCTGTGGCTTGTTTAAGGGGAGGGGCCATCCCGCCCACCGATTGGGACACGCCCCCCTCTTCTGGGATCCAGATGAGGAGGAACCCGAGGGTGAAGACCCCGCCCCTAACCCAGGTATAGAGGAGGAGGGACCTGAGGGTGAAGACCCCGCACCGGACCCAGTTTTGAGTCCTGAGGGTGGAGATTCTCAGCCTACAGCAACAGGCTGCGAAGAGTTATCTGCCCCTAGCCCAGGTTCGGGAGAGGTCAAGCCTAAGGGGGAAGATCCCCAGCCAGCGGTAGTGATAAGCCCACAGGCCGCACCGGAGGGGACAGCGGTTCGGGGTAAAGGCCCATCGGACAAGATAACCCCACCCGCCAAAGCCCCTAGAAGGTCCCCACGGACGCCCCAGCCAAGAAAACCCTGGTCACCGGCTCACCAGTTCAAAGGGACAGCCTCCCAAGTCAGGGGTAAGTCAAAGGACAAAGGTCCCCAGCCAGCAGCCACGGGTGGCGAGGGACCAACAGTGCAGGACAGTGCGGCCACACCGGAGGGAGCGGTGTACTGCAGCCCAACCAGGAATTAGCCTGACCGCCTGGAGACGGGCGGCGGATGTACATAGTATAGGTAATCTAAGTTTTGGTTATTGTTAAGTTTAGGTATTTAGCTTAAGTTTGGGTGTTTAGCTTAAGTTTAAGTAAGGTGATGGGTAGTTTTAATTAAGGAGTAATCTGCTAAGAGTGTGTGGCCTAGAAATTGAGTGGGGTTAGCGCCCAATTAGCGGCGCTGGAGGGCATTGCGCTGGAATTATAGCCGTTTCTGAAATTGACTTGGGCCTTACCATCGGCGTTAGCCGGTAGCGCTGCGCCGGCACCGATGACGTCGTCGGTGTGCGCAGCGTCCCGGTTGCCGTGGTAACCCGGCCCCAAGCCCAAATTCAGTTGCGCCCGCCTCGCCCGTGGCAGGCGCAACCAACGATTGTGGAAAGGGTTCTTACACGCCATGGCGCCGGCGCATAAAGGTGGAGCGGCGGCCGGCCGCATTCCCGGCGGCCGCCTGCCCGCACCTCCCTTCCTGGACTCCTGCATCACCCCCCCCGCGGCCCTGATGTGTGTGTGCTGCGAGCCCGGCACTTCCCCGAGGTGCCGGGCTCAGATGTCGGGGGAATCCGCCGGTCAGTTGTCGGCTGCAGGCAGCTCCTCCTTAACAGAAGGAGGAGGCCTGCAGTTCCCCAGCCTGCCGCACCGCATCGGGTGCCGCAGCGGGGGATTAGCGCCGGAAAACCCAATTGAACGCCCGTTTTGAGGCGCTAAAACCCTCCTTTAGCGCCCGCCGCCGTCTGGGCCCGGCGCAACCGAATTTTCGTCGGGCGCTGCCACATTAACGCTGGCGCAAAATTTCTGGCGCTATAGCCCTGGCGAACCCACAACCCAATTTCTAGGCCTGTATATTTGAGTCGAGGTCGCGAGACCCGACTATGCTTCACCCAAGCCAGAGAATCTCTTGGGGACCTGGCTGTATGTTTTTGTATCTGTTGCAGAAAGACTTTCGGGATGAAGGGGAGCGTAATCCTACTCGCCCTGATAGGACTGAGCCTTGGAAGGAGGGGCGACGTGGAGGACTCTCACATCTGTGGGTGCTCAGGAGACAGGGCACCTATAGCAAGACGGAAGCAGCGAACGGGATGTGGAGGAGACCTCTGTTTACCTCCATGAGGGAAGGTGGCCAGGGTGGCTGGGGTTCAATTCGTCTCAGTACTCCAGCCAGACCGGGTTCACGTACGGGGAGGCCTCCCTCCTGTGCCCCAGGGTACGGGTCGTTACCACAAGGGTCAGCGTCACCGTAGGGAAGCATGTATGTTTAACGTGCAAGGGACACATTCCTCTGGATAGGTGATGGTGGCTCAGAAAGCTCAGTAAAGATATGAGAACCCCCGCAGCCGAGTGGGAACGGTTGGGGAACAACACCCACCGGGCGATTACAGGGACTCACGGAGGATTAAGTGTGTGTTGGGACAAGTGGTGGGAACCGGATCAAGGGATTTATATCTGTATGTCGGGGTCAGAGAGGGTCTGCCCCGCAGGCATATCTATGATTTTCCACCGGCAGTGGCAAGACGCCGGGGAAGGGATGAAGTGGGATACCAGCCTGAAGGCGTACGCGGTCCCATTCTCCCCAATCCCAGTCAATGCCACTGAGCTTGCAACCGACCCCCATAAGCCCCCACCCACGACGCAGGCGGCGAGGTTACCCAGGGAAGTGTGCCCCACCACCACCAAGGGACCAGGGAATGAGCTGGTACTAGTGCCTATAGATCAGGTACTGTACCAAGGGGTGCACTACGTGGTAGCCTCCGTGATTTTAAATCTCACCAAGGTACATTTACCGGAGTGGTGTCCCAAAGAAACAGAGCAGCTATACCAGGCCCTATTAAAGGACATGTTCAGGAAGTTTTATGAGCTCGATTTCGCCAATGTCGACAAAACCGAACTGTACACCACACACCACGAGCTTTTGGGTAATGCAGGGAGACAAAGAAGGGGAGTATTATTATGTCCGTGTATAATTGAGACACGGACTGCAGGAGTTGATTATAACAGGTCTTTACTGAGTGGAGACAACCTGGAACTACTATGCAAAAGTTACTACACAGGCTTATATACAGGGGTGGTCACTACTGGTACTGCAGTATACAGGGGCTGCAGAATATAGTTCCTTCTGCAAAGTACATACACTACAATTCCTCCCCTTTTAGCTAAACAGTACATAACATTCGATTAATAATTAAATAACATATTTACAATTACACTTGCTAGATACATTAGTTGAAGTTAAGCAATTATAAGTTCAGTCTTTGAGGAGGCTTCCTGATTCTGTCTGGATAACGCCTCTTTTGGGTATCAGGTTCTTCTGACAAAGTTGATTCGGGATCAACGTCGTTGTTTGGTTCTTCTGCTTCCAATATCACCGATTCTGAGGTAGATGCAATTGGTACTTCGGTTTCATCGCCAGGTGTATCGGATCGTGGTGTGGAATTGACGTTTTCCAGTGACTCTAGAATCTGGTCAGCATGGCGTCTTACAATGCTCTCTCCAACGTCCACGGTATACATTAGAGGTCCTTGCCGTGTACAGATCGTTCCTGGCTGCCATTTCTCTGTGCGGTAGTCCCGGGCCAAAACTGGTTGACCTATCTTAAAACTTCTGGTCGGCCTTTCATTCATATTCTTAAACTGCCTGTTCTCCACATCTCTTCTGATGTTTGGCTTAACCAAATCCAAGCAGCATCGTAGTCTTCGATTGAAGAACATCATGGCTGGAGTTTGGTTGGTAACCGCATGTGTCGCATTTCGGTAGGCAAACAAGAAGTTATCCACCTTGTGTTGTAGGGGTATGTCTTCATTACACATTGCCTTGATAGCATTCTTGAATGTTTGAACGACCTCTCAGCCAACCCATTGGTGGCTGGATGATATGGGGCGGATGTGTAATGCTTAACACCATTGTTCTTTAAGAACCTCCGGAAATCTTCAAACACAAACTGTGGTCCATTGTCGGAGCAAATCTGTTCAGGCAGCCCATTCCTGGCGAATATGGTTCGTAAGACTGTGATAGTTTTTTCTGTGGTGGTTGAGGACATTTTTATTACCTCTGGCCACTTTGAATGTGCATCCACCGCAATTAAAAACATCGAGTCCATAAATGGACCAGCAAAATCAATGTGCACCCTTTGCCATGGAGATGAGGGCCACTCCCATGGATGTAGAGGGGCTTGTGGTGGGGCGTTTTGGACCTTCTGGCATCCTGTACAGCTCTTGGTCATCTCTTCGATTTCTCGATCGATTCCCAGCCACCACACAAACGCTCTGGCTAAGTTTTTCATTTTTACCCCTCCCAGATGACCCTCATGAAGCTCATTGAGCACTCTATCCTTCAATTTGGGTGGAATTACTACTCTGGATCCACACATCAAGGTTCCTCTGCACACTGACAGCTGTTCTCTTCTCGGCGAGAATGCTGGCAGCAGTGGTTCGCCATGTGCTGGCCATCCCTTCACCGTTAAGTCCTAGACCGAGGAGAGTGTCGGGTCATTTCGTGTTTCCTTTTCTATGTTTGCATTCGTCACAGGGAGACATTCGACTATGGTCGAGTGGAATATCTCCACTGGATCCACTGCAGGTGCTTCTTCCACCGTCGGCAACGGTAGGCGCGACAATCCATCAGCATTCCCATGTTGTTTAGTTCCTTTGTACTTGATGTCATATTGGTGTGCCCCTAGGAAAAGGGACCACCTCTGTAGCCGTTGTGCTGTCATTATCAGGGCGCCCTTCTGAGGGTTGAAAATGGAGACAAGAGGTTGATGATCAGTTAGTAGTGTAAATTTCTGACCGTGCAGGTAGTGATTGAACTTCTTCACCCACCACATCAGGCTGAGGGCCTCTGTGTCAATCTGGGCGTAGTTACGCTCGGCTGAAGTTAACGAGCGTGACGCAAAAGCTATCGGCCTCTCTGAACCATCAAGGAATTTATGTGACAGTACCGCTCCAATGCTGTAGGGAGACGCATCACACGCCAATCTTATCGGTAGTGATGGGTTGCAGTGAGCCAATACTTCTCTTGAAGTGATTAGGTCCTTACTGTGCTGAAAGGCCCGCTTACATTCATCGCTCCATTTCCATGCTACTCCAGTTTGTAGTAGGGCGTTCAGTGGGTGCAGAATTGTGGACAAATTCGGCAAAAACTTATGGTAGTAATTCACCAATCCGAGGAATGACCTCAGTTGCGACACATTTTCAGGCGCTGGAGCCTTAACTACCGCTTCAATTTTGTCAGGGGACTTATGTAACCCCTCTTCATCAATCACGTGGCCACAATACGATATCTGTTTCTTAAAAAACTCGCACTTGGGGCGATTGGCTCGTAGCCCATGTTCTCTTAGTCTAGTGAGCACCTGCTCTAGGTTGGCAAGGTTTTCACTGTCATCTTCACCTGTCACTAGGATGTCGTCCAAGTAACACTGAGTCCCCGGAATCCCTTGCAGGACTTGTTCCATTGCTCTTTGCCATATCGCCAGAGCTGATGCTACTCCGAATACCAGTCGATTATACTGGTAAAGACCTTTGTGAGTGTTTATCGTGAGATACTTCCTAGAGGATTCTTCAACCTCCATCTGCAAATATGCTTGTGCTAGGTCAATTTTTGTAAACTGCTTCCCTCCAGATAGTGAGGCGAAAATATCCTCTATCCTCGGAAGAGGATATTGTACTGTGTGAAGGAGAGGGTTCACCGTCACCTTGAAGACCCCACAGATGCGAACCTTCCTTGGCTCCTCAGACTTATTGTTTAACGTTTTCTTCATGACAGGAACGATGGGTGTCACCCACTCGCTCCAGTCTACCTTAGATAACATGCCTGCGTTCTCCAGATTCTCCAGCTCTGCCTCGACGGCTGGGCGAATTGCATATGGCACCGGTCTTGCTTTGAAAAACTTGGGAATTGCATTCTCTTCTATTTTTTTAGAGGCGGTTACGCCTTTAAGAGTTCCCAGTTCTTGTTGAAATACCTCTTTGGCGTTAGCTAAGGTTGTTGACAATCGTCCAGGAGTGACATCGTCATCCTTTTTACCAGCCACCGTCAGTGTCTGAATGGAGTGCCAGTCTAAACTTATCTTTCTGATCCATTCACGTCCCAATAACGGTGGTCCACCATCTTGCAGCATGTACAGATACAATGTCTGTATTTCCTTGCCGTTGTATTCGACAGGCACCCTTATTTTTCCTCTGGGGTATACTTTTTGCCCCATATACGCCTTCAAGACAATGGATGTCTCTTTCAAGGGTATGTGTGAGAATAGCCGCTCGTAGTCTCGTCGATTCATGACGGTCAGAGCTGATCCTGTATCCAATTCCATTTTGACTTGGGACCCTGCTATCGTGAGGGTGACCCAAATGGTTCGGTGATCCTCTTTTGCGATTACGTTGTGAAGTTTGAGACAGCTTAGTCTCTTGTTCCCGGATTCACTATCGCTCATCTGGTCTTCGGAACTACGGTCTGTCATCTTTTGTACTTTCCTGTACTGTTCCTTAGTAGCCTTTTTGTTGTCGTTAGTCTTCTTCCCAGACCTGCAAACTCGTGCAATGTGTCCCATCTTTCTGCATTGCCTGCATATTTTGTCCTTGGACCAGCAGTCCTTCTGGTCATGGGTTGTTCTGCCACAGCGATAACATTTTCCAAATCCCCGTGTCATTTCATGGGTGCCGTATTCCTGTGGCTTTTGCTGTATTTCCGCAGCTCCCCTTGCTGCTGCTTCGTACGATACTGCCACGCTGAAAGCCTTATCTAGCTTCAGCTCTTTCTCTGAGAGTAACCTCTTCTGGGTTCCTTCACTCAGGAGTCCACAGACAAATTTGTCCCGTAGGGTATCTGCCAGTCCTGCTCCGAACTGGCAGTGCTTTGATAGCTTGCGTAGTTCCGTAAGGTACTCAGCATTGCTCTCATCTTTATGCTGATTTCTCCTGTGGAATTTAAATCTTTCTGCTATCAGCAGCGGTGTAGGATTTAGGTGCTCCTGTAGGATATCAACAATTTTGTTAAAACCCTTCGCCTTCGGTTTGGCTGGAGTAATCAGGTTCTGCAATAGGCCGTACATTCTTGCGCCCATTAAGTTTAGTAGTACCGATGCCTTTTTCTCATCGGCTACTTCATTTGCCTCGCAATATACCTCGACTCTTTCCACATACGTGGTCCAGTCTTCTATTGCATTATCGAAGGCTGTGATATTGCCAGTCTTCGGCATCTTGGAAATCTAAGATGGCGCCTCCCGCGCTTTGCCTTCTTCCCCGATTTAACAAAATGGCACCTCCTGCGCTTTGCCTTCTTCCCCGCTGGATTAAGATGGCGCCTCCCGCGCTTTCTGTCTCCTCCGCTGCTGCTAGCGCTGTTGCTGGCATTTTATGCCTTGATGGCGACGCCCTATGGTCTTCGCGCACTTCCCCCCGTGCCGCTGCTAACGCCGCTCTCCGCAGTTCCCATGGCAAACTGCAGCTCCTCGCGGCTTTCTGCGCTTCTAATTTTTATTATTTCCCCGTCGTCGGAGCAACCCTGCGGGACACTTGCCTCCCTCTTCTCGGGTCTGTACGCTACCCTCTCTCTCTCTCCTCTTCCCGACAACGCTGCTCGGCCCCGTTGAAAAGCCACCTGATCGAGCTATAGCCCGCCGCAGCCCAGGAAGGATCAGTGTACTACCTGCCACCAGCCCGATTAGCTGAATCACCATCGACAGGATAACCAAGCCCCGCTATCGACAGCCTTTCCTGCAAATCACAGAATCACAGAAACCCCACAGTGCAGATAGAGGCCATTTCGGCCCATCGAGCCTGCACCGACACATATCCCACCCTATCCCCGTAACCCCACGTATTTAATCCCCCTAACACTAAGGGTCAATTTAGCATCGCAAATCAACCTAACCCGCACATCTTTGGACTGTGGGAGGAAACCGGAGCACCCGGAGGAAACCCACGCAAACACGGGGAGAATGTGCAAACTCCACACAGACAGTCGCCCGAGGCCAGATTCGAACCCGGGTCCCTGGCGCTGTGAGGCAACAGTGCTAACCACTATGCCACCGTGCTGCCCACAAATCTTCAACTCCGATGAATCAGAGGCGGATGCCCACGGTCGACGCCCATTTCTTCTGTTCGTTTTATTTTTTTTTTTCTTTCTTCCTTCTGGCCTCGACCTCTGATAACTTCGCTTCAGGGATGGATCCCCATGAGGTGGTGCAGACTGTAGGTAAGTTCGGATCTGCTCGTCGCCACTATTATGTCCATGTATAATTGAGACATGGACTGCAGGAGTTGGTTATAACAGGTCTTTACTGAGTGGAGACAACCTGGAACTACTATGCAAAAGTTACTGCACAGGCTTATATACAGGGGTGGTCACTACTGGTGCTGCAGTATACAGGGGCTGCAGAATATAGTTCCTTCTGCAAAGTACATACACTACAAGTATAGAATGATGTTTTTACTGCGTTTAATACTGGGTTACCTGTCATCAACAGTTTGGATGACATAGAGCTGCAGACCCAGGTAAACGGTTTAAAAACACAGTTAAGGAAGATATTAATGGATGAGAACAAAGTAGTGGGCTCGGAGTTACATGAGGACCAGGCCATGACGGTCCATTTAAAGGAGATTATAGCGGAGTTGGAGAAGCACGCAAAGACGGTAAATGCCCTCATCAGGGAGGACAGGAATGCTTCTGGACAGGCTGTGCAGAACGAGGTGTGTGTGCTGTATGGGGCGTGGTTGCTGGGCGAGGGCCGCAGTAATCTGGTGGATTTAAAACAGGGTTTAGTCCCCTCCTGGATCAGCAACAAGCACCTCGCAGCCCTCCATCCATTTGGGAACGCATTAAGCCCGTGCCAACTCCGGCTAGCTTCCCAGGCCTACCCAGTCCCAGTGGATTGTGGACGGTCTAACCACATGATCATGGGAATAGTAGCTAGAATGCCGGTCATGGGTAGGACAGCCCGACCCGCACCGGTATACAGGGTTGAGAACATTGGAGTCATTCAAGGGGGTGCACGCATTTGTTTCACAGCGGTCCCACCTTACGTCATAAAGTGGGAGCACACTATGACAAGTACTGAACCCTCAGGGTGCCGGAGCCAGGGAGCACACATAATCCTGTGTACCCAGCACTTGAATGCCTATTCAAAACCACAGTGCGGGTTCAGAGCTGCTGGCGCGAAACCTATAAATTGTACCATGGAGGCAATGGCACAAGGCCATGCTACCCCGCAGGTAGCATATATAGGAGGTGGGACATATTGTGTCACCACAGGAGCGCCCCACTACCAGCATGGACAGCATAGCTGGTGTCCGGTTAGTGACAGCAGTTTCTGTTTTAAACCTGAGGCAGAAGTTCAAGTGACCCAGAAGAGAATTGTCCCCATTCCTGAACCCTCCACTGTTCACCTCACTGTAAAGGAGAATTTTACCAACTTGCAGAAGTATGTAGCGCATTTTGGCTACGAAATTCCCCATCTCCCAGAACACCTTACCAAAATACTCAAAGCCGTTATAGTTTCACAGAAACATTTTTACACTCTAGAGCAGAAAACAGTAGAGATAGGGGCTAAGATATTGGATATTGTGATTGCACCCTGGTGGGACATTTTCACTAACATAGAGGTCCCTTCGTGGATCAGGTTGGCTTCCCACATTCTTGTGGTTTGCCAGTTAGGGATAGTGTTGTATCTAGCCTGCACTCAGTGCAAGGGAAAAGGTCAGATGCTAGAATTCTGAAACCAAAGGATCTGGAAGGAACATTATGTGAAGGTGGAAGGAGATACGCCTGTTTGAGTTTTCTGTATTTCTGATTAAAGATTGTTGTTTTTTTGTGTTTGTTGTTTTTTAATAAAGATTTTTGCGATGCGTTGTTAATAAAGATGTATGTGTACCAAGTGGTGCAGGGGTGTTGGACCCCCCTCCATGCTTGGATGTGTGTGCCAGACTGTAATTATTCTATGTATACTTATGTACACTACATTTTTGCGGAATGGGAAGTACATGTATCGTGGGATCATAGATAGGTAATTACAGGGGAAGATTGACTATGGAGGGTCAGAAATTTTGCTCAACTTGTAAGGATGATACTTCAAGCAAGTTTTAGTATCACAGGGGGAGTGTAGGGTTCTCAAAATTCCCACATTCCCCCAAGGTTAATAAAAGGGACCCTCTATGGACAATTTTAAAACGGTACTCAAAAAGATGGCGTCCACACCTCATGACCAAAAGCCTGTAAGATTTTAAAAGCATGGACTCTGCAGCACAAGCAGGCAGCTTTGGGAAATCGAAACTTAAAATGCATTTCTGTGAAAAGGACTTTGTGTTTGAAAAGCCAGACAGCGAGGCAAACATTGAATATGCATTGCGTCAGATCAAAACAGATCAGCCCAGTTAGGCCTAAGCATAAGGCCATTAGTTTGTCCGCATAAATAATCGGAAACAGCTCAAGGGAGCCACCAAGGCTCGACAGGCCGATTAAAATGCATTAATGACAATACAACCCGGACATCGGGGCCATCAGGTGCGATAAACAGTCATCTAAAGCCAGTTAACTTAGATTGGTATAATTATATTAACGAGCCCGCCTAAATTGGACAATAGACTGACCTGATTTGGCGCGCAGATAAGGGCTTTCAACGGGAGTATAATTATAGACCCATTGGTAGCCACGTTGCTCTCTCTTCCTCCTGCGTTTGCTACCTGGCCACTGCCCGTGTCTTCCCCAAATCCATCAGGGACGCCCGGCACAGCACCATGCGAACACGGGCAGACCAGGCCGGACGAGACGAGATGAGATAAATTGAGACGAGATGATTTGGAAGAAGATTGAAGAACGCTTCGAATAATCGGGCCTTCAATCCAGCTTACGTGCGATGATCTTCATGCAAAATTCAACTGCCACCCGAAGAAGAAGAACCATCATCCCTGCGAGGTAAAGTACCCAAGCAAAGACTTTAATCTCGGGGTACTTTACCGGGACGACGCCCTTGCAGCGCCCTGAGACCACGTGACGATGGCAGGCCCCAGAGAGCACAAAGAGCAAACCCCAAACCCCACAACCGTTATAACTCAGCAGATTTTGACTTGGTGAGCATGAATTCCTGGCCCCTCTTAGCTTAATCTAGTTAGATATTATAGGTGGGATAAGGGTTAAGGGATTTTATTAATGTGTGTTGTTCCCTCGATGTGCCGTGTGTTCCCCATTCCCATTTGAGTATATTCTTTTGATAAGCCTGTGACTACATAGTGACTTTTCAGTATTTGTAATTTTTATTCCTGTTTTAATAAAATCTTGGTTTTCTTACACCAAACCACTTGTCTACTCGTTTTCTGTATTGCCGCCTGTACCTAAGTCCGGTGTCGAGAACCTAGGGGTGTGGGAGCGATTCGAACCGCTCACAGGCAGTCAGGGGCATAACTGACTGGGCACACACCACCCCCTACACATCCTTCCTAAAGTGTGGTGCCCAGAACTGGACACAATACTCCAGTTGTGGTCGGACCAGTGTATTATAAAGGTTCATCATAACTTCCTTGCTTTTGTACTTTATACCTCTATCTATGAAGCCCAGGATCCCGTATGCTTTTCAACCGCTTTCTTAACCTGCCCTGCCACCTTCAACATACACAGCCTGGTCTCTCTGTTCATGCACACCCGTTAGAATTGTACCCTTTAGTTTATATTGCTTCTCTTCATTCTTTCTACCAAAATGTATCACTTCGCACTTTTCTGCGTTAAATTTCGTCTGCCACGTGTCCGTCCATTCCACCAGCCTATCTATGTCCTCTTGAAGTCTATCACTATCCTCCTCACTGTTCACTATACTTCCAAGTTATGTGTCATCTGCAAATTTTGAAATTGTGCCCTGTACACCCAAGTCCATGTCATTAATATATATCAAGAAAAGCAGTGGTCCTAATACCGACTCCTGAGGAACACCACTGTATACCTTCCCCCAATCTGAAAAACAACCATTTGCCACTACTCTCTGTTTCCTGTCACTTAGCCAATTTCGTATCCATGCTGCCACTGTCCCTTTTATTCTATGGGCTTCAATTTTGCTGGCAAGCCTATTATGTGGCACTTTATCAAACGCCTTTTGTAAGTCTATGTACACCACGTCAACCGCATTACCCTCATGTACCCTCATCAAAAAACTCAATCAAGTTAGTTAATCACGATTTGCCTTTAACAAATCCATGCTGGCTTTCCTTAATTAATCCACATTTGTCTAAGTGTTAATTTTGTCCCAGATTTTCATTTCTAAAAGCTTCCCCACCACTGAGGTTAAACTAACTGGCCTGTAGTTGCTGGGTTTATCCAAACACCCTTTTTTGCACAACATTTGCAATTTTACAGTCCTCTGGCACCACCCCCGTATTTAATGAGGATTGGAAGATTATGGCCTGTAACTCTGCAATTTCCACCTTTACTTTCCACAGCATCCTCGGATGCATCCTATCTGGTCCTGGTGACTTACCTACTTTAAGTACGGCCAGCCTTTCTAGTATCTCCTCTTTATCAATTTTTATCCCATCCAGTATCTCAACTACCTCTTCTTTCACTATGACTTTGGCAGCATCTTCTTCCTTGGTAAAGACAAATGCAAAGTACTCATTTAGTACCTTAGCCATGCCCTCTGCCTCCATGCCTAGCTCTCCTTTTTGGTTCCTAATTGGCCCCACCCCTCCTCTTACTGCCTATTTACTATTTATATGCCTATAGAAGACTTTTGGATTCTCTTTTATGTTAGCTGCCAATCTATTCTGATATCCTCTCTTTGCCCCTCTTATTTCCTTTTTCATTTTCCCTCTGAACTTTCTATATTCAGCCGGGTTTGAAGATTGATGGCTTTTTGTTAACTAAAGGTATTAAGGGATATGGGCCAAAGGCGGGTATATGGAATTAGGTCACAGATCAGCCATGATCTCACTGATTGGCGGAACAGGCTCGAGGGGCTAATCCTGTTCCTATGTGCCTTGTCTACTTGGTGGTCACCCATTCCCTCTCTGCCTGTACAATCTTATGCTGCAGGGTGACTGTAATATATGTGGGTAAAACAAATGAAGGACATAGACACCATGAGTTGCTAGTTCACATGCTTGTTTATTAGGCCAGAGCGAACTGAGCATGCTCATACTAAACCATGTGACAAACCATGTGATAATACATTACACTGCTTTCCCCCTTAAAAAAAATGTAAGTATTCCCCTCTCAAATACAACAAAACTATGGCCCCACCTTTCCCAGCATTACATGTACCACATAACAAAAGCTCCTGGCTTTTTTCTTTTAAATAAACTACAAATCCAGTTTAATAACAGGTTTGCGGAGCCTTCCTGATCTCTTTACAGAAGGTTTTGGTGTTGAACCAATTTTTGGGCTGTTTTGTTGTTCCAAACTCAAAGATGATCCTGTTTCTATCTCAGACTTGTTTGAACCTGGTACTTCAGTTACTGAAGCCTGAACTGAGTCAAACTCATGTATGTGTTCATGATCAAGTGGTTCAAGATCACTGTCCAATCCAGGCCAGTAAACAAAGCTTCTTGCAATTGATTTCATACTGACGATCCCTGGATGTTCAGTATGAAGTTCGGCCAGAATACTATCTCTCAAGGAAGTAGGTACCACCACTCTGTTTCCCCACTTGATACAACCTTGCTCAGAAGAAAATTCAGTACAACGGTTATGGAATGGTTTCAGTTCTGTGTCCTTACATTGATCAGTTCATCCATTCAAGGTGTTTTCATACATTCTTTTCAGTACTGAGTCCTTTTGAGACTCATCTGCAATCTCAGTTGCATTCACGGGAAAGTCTTTGTCAACTGCACCTAGCGTGAAAATAGCACCTTCAATCCCAATACATGAGTCCTCATGTAGCAACCTGGACAAGGCATCTGCGATTGTGTTTTGCTGTGAAGTGCGATATTCAATCGTGTAGACATATTGTGACAACAATATTGCCCAACATTGCATTCTTGATGCGGCCATTGCAGGGATGGCAGATTTGGGCCCCAATATTGCTAGGAGCGGTTTGTGATTGGTTATCAGTGTAAATTTTCTGCTGGGCAGGAACTGTTGGAATTTCTTGATTCCAAACACTATGGCGAGTGCTTCCTTTTCAATTTGTGCATAGTTTCTTTTGCTCTTTGTGAGGGTTCACGATGCGAATGCGATTGGTTTCTCTTGGCCGTCATCCACTACGTGGCTTATGATAGCTCCCACACCATAGCTGGAAGCATCACACACCAACTTAAGCTCATGCTCTGTTGAAGGGATAGTTACTAGTCCTAGCCCTTTTCGGGCTACCCTGGATCAGGCGTTCCCCAGACGTTCACCTTCAACTAAAGTTAGAGATAGCTGAATCCTATAAGATGCTTAATTGGCTCTAAAGGTCCAGACCATCTCTCCCTAAAGGAAAGGAATGACTTGAAGAAGTTACCGTCCTCCAGATAGCACTTTTAATAAGTTTAACTAGACTGTAACCTTCCGGATATTATGAGGGTCTAGAAAACTCCCCCAGAATTCTGCAACTCCTCACTAAAGCGTGTACAGAGATTGAGTTCATGAGTTTGATACAGAAGTACTATGTGAGACAATTCTAAAAATATATAGATTTATTAAAGAACTGACATGTAATTACAGCTGGTGATTCAATCGCAACTTTTAACGGTTCAAAATACAAATAGCTTACAATTCTTATTCTCAGAGATCCTTATTCTCAAATCTTAACTTTGTTACATTTTTACATTTCTAAGTCTTATTCCTAATCCAGGATATCCACCAAAAATCAAATACATTTGATTACCCGAGACTCAATGAATTGTAGGCTTACAGAGCCTCTCTCTGAAGCTGAGAATCGCTTTGCCCCTTCCAGCGAATTCTGTCTTCCTATTTGAAAGTTCTATATTTTATACCCTTTTTTCAGTGGTATATCCTTTGTGTTTTCTGCTGATGTAAGTTAATTATCTCTAGTCATCTTTCTGTTGACCCTTGCTATTCTTACAGCCAGTTCAGCTGGTAGCTTGCAGAATTCTGTCTGCTGTGTAGGTGTTCAAAACTTATCACAAAAACAATGTGACAGGAGTTTTTTATTTGATGCCGTTTTTACAAAGGACTTCTATTCAATTCTTAAGTCACCTTAACTGGTTGTAAGCAGACTTGGCATCTCCTATGTGTTCCAAGTTCAACACAAAAACAATGTGATTGCTTGGTGCAGTCTTCTGTTTGTATCTTTTACAACATGTAAATTAAAAACACTTCAACCCAGTACATGATTGTTTTCCTAGCTACCTCAGTTGTTGTATTACAAATTATGTCTCCTGTCTTTCATTTGATGTCATATTTATGAAGGCATATGTTTCTTTAATGTTCTGTGTTTCTGTTTCCCCAAGTGTTGGTTTATGACACCTTAACGTTATATTGTGCTCTTTCATGTGCCTGTTTACAAAGTGTTGGTTTAAATCAATTTAACTGGGTTATGGTACTGTGTTCTTCCCAAAGCTCAGACTTTCTGGAAGCTCCAACCGTTTGCTTTAATAGGGCTATTGTTTCAGTGTCAACAACTGATTCTTATCTCAAAAGCCTGTATGGTGTTTACAGCTTTGTGTTAACTACTCATCTTATCTCAAAAGCCTGTATTCTGTTTACAGCTTTGTGTCATTGAGGCTTTTTAGATTTTTAAACCCAGTTTGTCATGTTTTAATAAAGTCAGAATTCTGTTCATAGGATGGTGTATTTTTCTGAATAGGTATGGCTCATTCCTTTACACTGTGTCGTAGTGCACAAGTAGAGCATCGCTAAAGAGACTTCTCTTACAAGCGTCATAAGCTTCCTGTTGTGGTTTCATCCACTTCCACTGGACATCCTTCTTGAGGAGCTTATGCAATGGAGCTAACATGGTCGCTAACTCAGGTAAGAAATGTGCGTAGTACTGGACCATTCCAAGGAAAAATCTTAACTCAGACATGTTCTGTGGCTTTGGAGCATTGATGACCACATAAATCTTTTCCTTCCCTGGTTGCCAGCCATTTGCATCAACTTTCAGACCAAGGTACACAAGCTTGGGCTGCACAAAAGCACATTTGCTCCTTTTCAATTTGATGTTGTGGGCATTCAACCTTTGAAGTACTATATCTAACACTTCTAGATTTTCTTCCTCGCTGCTTGTTGCAATCAACATATCGGGCAGGATTTTCATTGGGCCGTGGAGGTGGGATTGGAGGCGTGTGGAGGTTTAAAATCGCAAAATCGGGGGGCACGAACCCATCCCGCCCCCAACCCGACCTGTGCTGGGACCCGCCTACCCGAGGCAGGAAGAGGATTAGTGCCAATTAACTGCCTGTTAACAGGTAGTTAACAGGCAGTTTTTAGCCTAATCCCTATTCTTATCCCTGAAGTGTGGGATTCCTGACGGCTCCAAACCACGCCAAGTTAGCGAGGCGAACCGTCGGGCTGAAGGGCTTGGAGGGTTCGAGATGTCCGGTGTTCAGGTGAGTGATGGGTGCATGAGTGCAGAGGTAAGTGTGTTTGGTGTGTGTAAAGTGTTTAAAGAAGTTTTACTTACCTTTACTTACCTTTGCAGCCTTCCTTCCTTCAGGTCTCGGGAGTTCTTCATCTCACCGGCACAGAAAGCAGAATGGCCGCGAGCTGTCAAAATCTGCAGCATTCTGCTTTCTGTTCTGGAGAGATCTCTAAATCAGCCTGAGAGGAAGGAATTAACTTAGTGTACAGATTGTCAGTGTTTGACAGCTTCAAAGAGTTGTCAAACGCTGATATTTCTCTGTCAAAAGCTCTTGACAGATGAAATGTCAATCTGTGACATCACCTGTTGCCGGGTGGCCCTCAATTGGCCTGCTGAGCCTGCTGGGTGGGCTCAAGAAGGTCAATCAAGTGAAAATCGAGTGGGTTGGCCACAACTCGATGGAGACGGGACTACAACCACAAAAGTTGTAGTCCCGCCTCCTACACGCCTCCAGTATCAAAATCCAGCCCATCGTCTTGCTTGCATAAGCAATTTGGAACTCCTTGCAAAATCTTATCCATTGTAGCCTGGAAGATTTTGGAGGATGCCTTTACACTATACGGCAACTTGGTGTATGAGTACAGTCCCTTGTGTGTGTTGATGGTGAGATACTGTTGACTCTTTGTCAACATTCAGCTGAGTGTAAGCATGCGACAGGTCAAACTTTGAGAAAACCTTTGACCCAGAGAGTGTTGCATACAAATCTTGCGATGCAGGTAACAGGCACTGCTCATCGTCAACTGTTTGGTTGATGGTAACTTTGTAGTCACTGCACAAGTGTACAGTTTTGTCTGCTTTGGGCACTGCCACAATCAGGGAAGCCCATTCACTTTTGTCAGTTTTTACCAGCACTCTGTTCACTCTGCGCTTCGGTAGCTCTTCCTCCACCTGACTTTTCAATACATAGGGGACCGCCTTGCCTTACAATAGATAGGCTTCACGTTGGGCTTGATGCGGATATGCGGGTCATACCCAGTGATGCCCTCATAACTGTCTGTGAACATGCTTTCGTACTTCTTCAGCATTGTGTCGAATCGCTTCTTTGAAGCATCTACACTGAAGATGTTTTTCCAGTCTAGTTTTAACTTCCTCAACCAGTCTTTGCCCTTGAGAGTTGGCCTGTTGTTGTAGCTCACTACAATAAAAGGCAGCTTTACTGACTGGACATTGTGCTGAACTGTACATTCCATTTGCCCACATGGCTCAAGGATTTCCCCAGAGTAGGCTTTTACCTCCACAGTACTCTTTGTAAGTGGTATTTGATTAAATTTACACTCATACGTGTTCTTACTCATGACAGAGCAGTCGGCCACCGTGTCGATACACATATCAATATAATGCTCGCTGATCAAAAGTTTTGTATGGAAGTCTTTCTCATGACTGCTAGTGTTGCCGCTCGTGGCATAGATACTGTAGATGCCTAGTACTTCCACATCAGCTGTGCTCTCGTCAATATTGTGAATTCCTCCCTTTTGTTGTCACTGCTTTGCATTGCCACTAGAATCACAGAATCACAGAATCCCCACAGTGCAGATAGAGGCCATTTCGGCCCATCAAGCCTGCACCGACACATATCCCACCCTATCCCCATAACCCCACGTATTTAATCCCCTAACACTAAGGGTCAATTTATCATAGCCAAATCAACCTAACCCGCACATCTTTGGACTGTGGGAGGAAACCGGAGCACCCGGAGGAAACCCACGCAGACACAGGGAGAATGTGCAAACTCCACACAGGCAGTCGCCCGAGGCTAGATTTGAACCCGGGTCCCTGGCGCTGTGAGGCAACAGTGCTAACCACTATGCCACCGTGCCTGAATGGTTCTTTCTTCCTGCTTTAGATCTAGCTCTGCAAGCTGTTGAAATATGGCTTTGCTTTTGGCAGTGAAATCACTTCACATTTCAATATTGGCAGGACTGTGGTGAGTGATTTCCATTGTCGCGATAACAATTCACTGAACTGCTCTCACTGACATGCTTTTGACCCAGTCTCACAGCTTTAGGTTCGGCGGTGGCTTTGTGGCTGTAGACCTCAGCTGCACTAGTCACTTGAGTTGGACGGAGTTCCCTAGCATTGTTAGACACCATTTCCTTAGATTTGCATGCTATGCCTAATGTTAAGTTCAGAGCGTTCAGTAACTTGGACTGTGTGCGCTCATCCACCAGTCCACACAAAAACTTACCTCGCAACGCACGATCCAAAAATGTGCCGAAACTACAATGCAAAGGCAGGTTTTTAAGAGCTACAATGTACTCACTGATGGTTTCACTTTGTTTATGGTCTCTGGTACCAAACTTATAGCTCTCCGCTATTTCTAATGGCTTTGTGTGAAAATGGCCCTCGAGTTTCTCGACAATGTCTTCAAACAATGCATCCTTCGCTTTCCCTGGCGCGAGTAGCTTTGCCAATGTTCCATAGACATCTGGCCCGATCTCCGTTAGAAAAATTACTTTATTTTGAGCTTCAACATTCTCATCTGCACCTTTGGTCTCAATAATGTTATTGGCCCTAAAAAACATCTCCATCTGCTCAATGTAAGAATTGAATGGTTCGCGAGCTCGGTCAAACATGCTGAGGCTTCCGATTAATCCCGTAGGCACAGCCATGAATGTCCAGAACAGTGACTCAACATGCTACCTTTGAGAATCACAGTACCTGTGAGAATCAATGCCGCTGTTGCTGTGTATGCGTACATGCGAAGGCGAAGCACAGATGATTCTGCCTGAGCATTAATGGTAAAACATCGCAAAAATTCAGCTTTGGTGTCACAAATTCATCTTAAACTTGTCCAATCAAAGGTTGAACACTGTGTCCTTCCGTGATCCCTAAAAATGGCTTTGGGATCCCATCCTTGTCACGAAAATGTAATATATGTGGGTAGAACAAATGAAGGACAGAGACAGAATTAGTTGCTAGTCTATGTGCTTGTTTATTAGGCTAGAGCGAACTGAGCATGCTCATACTAAACCATGTGACAAACCATGTGATAATATATTACAGTGACCATCTCTTGAAATGTGCTATCCATGTAGCTCTCAGCCTCAAGGATGCACTGCAGTGATGCCAGCTGCTGCTCAAGCTCCAAAACCCAGAGCTTGAGCTCCTCCAGCTGACGACACTTCCTGCACATGTGGTTGTCCAGGACATGGGAAGCGTCCTGAAGTTCCCACATGGCACAAGATGTGCATTCCACGGGACTGAGGTACCCGCCATGCCTCTACTTAATAGACTATTAACTAATTTAACAGAAATAAACTCAAGATTTAAAAAAAAACTTAAGGGACTTGAGAGGAAACGGTGCTGGAGGCAGGACGATTCACCATTGCTGGAGATGCTTTGGCTATGATCGGATAGGTGAGAGTAGAACCAAGAAAAAGCAATCTCACTGATCTGAACAATGGAGGGAGGACATTGGATAAGGCTGGTATGGTCAACCATTTCAAAGGCTGCATAGAAGTCGAGGAGGATGAGGACGGTTAGTGCACCATGGTCACCCTCAGCCATACTTTTCAATAGATTCAACGTTAAACATGGCAAACTAAATCAAAGCACCATACCTTTCAATAGATTCAACGTTAAACATAGCCAACTAAATCAAAGCAGCAATCAACAAAGCTAATAAGATGTTGAACTATTTAGCCAAAACAGTAGAATATAAGTCAGAGGAGGTAAGGAGCAAACTTTATAGCAGTCTAGTCAGACCATATGTTGAAAACCATGTCTACTTCTGGTTGTTGAGAAACAAGGGAGGCATTCGAGTGCTGGAGGCAATGCAGAGGAGAGTGACACGGCTGATCCCCTGTGCTGAAGGGTTGATTTATGAGAAAAGTCCAGAGAAACTTGGGCTTTTCAGTCTGGAAAGGAGGCTTCTGAGAGATGATCACCTAGAAGTATATAGGATTGTTAAAGGTGAGAGAAAAAGTTAAACTAGAAAATTACTTTAAATTAAACTGTGGGTGTAAAACAAGAGGACACAGGATCAAACTAAAGAAGGCTACTTTTCAGACAGATATCAAGATATCATACAAAGAGTGATTGACAAAGGTAATTCCAGAGAGAGTCGTTGAGGCAAACACCCTGCAATCATTTCAGAACCAATTGAATACTACATTGGGGGAGTGGGAAGGGCTACGACCTTCTGCATGGAGGAATCAAGATGGGCTGAATGGCCTTCTTCATCCATAACTATGTAATTAGCCTCGTCTCCTATAGTGTCACCTAATATGAGTAAACTGTTTCGAGTGGATTTGCATTTCTGCGTGTTGTTGATTCTCTTCTCTTTGTTGCTACTCCAAACATTTTCTTGGCATAACATTAGAAAATTTAAAATGCCAGAGGTGGAAAGGAAACAGTCTTGTATAAACAGTAAAACAAAATGTGAAGGTTTATATATGTGTAAAGCGTTCCCATTTAGGCAATGCAAAGTTGTTTATGTGCCATCCTGTGATAATTTACAATTATGAGAATATGTAATGATAAATTCAAATTGAACAATAAATCTTTAATATAATTTAACAAGCTTGTTTATTCTTGCAGCTTTATAAACTCAGTTCCAAGAACTACTCTGCTCCAGACTTAGGTTTATAGCTTCTAGATTTTATTAGCTAGTTGAGCTCTCCTGGCAGCATGCCAGTGCCTCAGGCACTGAAGTGATCTGAGACAGAGATAATTGCCTCCAAATGTGGGAGAGGTATTCACTTCTTTAAAAACTGTCTGTCTTTTTTATACAGGTACTTATCATTTCGAACAAAGGAAGTTTCTTTTAGCTTTTATACGAAGGTGTGTTGTTCTTTTCTGTGCTAATCCTTAAATTACCTGCAGAAGAAAAGCAGGTAGTGTTGGGTTATCAACTGACAATGTACACCAGTAAGCTCCACATTCTGTCGGCCAAATTTGTGGGTTAACTAATTCAGGGCTGCAAATTAGATTTTTTTGAGGACATACTCTTCAAGAAGCATGCTTAAATACTTGACTCAAGTACCTGATTTAATAATGGTCAACACAATTATCGCTAATTTTCTTGTATGATTCAACCTGGACCAGCTAGCCTCCCCCGTTCCATTTCCTGCACTTCTGCTCTCACCCCTTCCCTTCCCTCCCAGAACCACGATAAGGTTCCGCTTGTCCTCACCTGTCACCCCACCAGCCTCCACATTCAATGGATCATCCTCCGCCATCTCCAGTGTGATCCCACCACCAAACACATCTTCCCCACCACTCCCCTTTCAGCATTCTGAAGGGATCGCTCCCTCCGCGACACTCTAGTCTACTACTCAATCACCCCCCAACAAACCCCTTCCCATGGTACCTTCCTGTGCAAACGCAGGAGATGCAACACCTGCCCTTTTAACTTCTCCCTTTCCACTGTCCAGGGTCCCAAACACTCCTTCCAGGTGAAACAACAATTTACTTGTACTTCTTTCAATTTATTACACTGTATTCACTGCTCAAGATGCAGTCTCCTCTACATTACATAGGATTACATAGGATATATGGCACAGAAACAGGCCATTCGGCCCAACCAGTCCATGCCGGTGTTTATGCTCCAACAAGCCTCCTCCCGTCTCCCGTTCATTCATTTGTGGTTTGTAGAATCTCGCTGTTCACAAATTGGCTGGTGCACCTGTCAACATAACGCCAATGACTGCACTTCAAAAGTAATCCATTAGTTTAAAGTGCTTTCAGGCATCCAGAAGACATGAATGGCACCATATTCATGCAAGTTCCTTCTTCCTATAGGTTCCCTTTAATTTTTTTCTGCTCCAATGAATACAGCCCCAGTTTTTCAGGCCTCTCTTCATAACTATATACAAATTATCGAAGTAATTTCTTTTTTTTGGACTTGTAGCTTGATAAAATTTTGTTTTAGTTTTCATGGTAGCAATTGCCAAATCTGTGTTGCTTCATAAATGGTAAGTGTTGGTTATTTTGCTTACAAAGTAAACAACAGTTCTAGCAATTATAATGGCCCAAGATTTCTCAGGTATGCTATTAAGTTTAAATAAAAGCTGCACCTTTAATGGATAAGCTATTATTTATACGTAGGATAGTCAATTTTTATTTTTCAACAAATTTCCTGGGAGTTTTTCCAGAATTTATTTTGGACTTTTAAAAAGTAGATGAACATTGGGGGAAGAGGTAGAGAGAACAGTAAAATTGTTGGTGGAAATCAATTTCTTGTACAGTTGAGATAAGTTGTTGTGCATTATGCCATCAAAATTCATTCTCCATGTCTTCTCAGTGTGTGAGTGTGTAAGTATTACACTAGAACTCCTTAACTGTGATATAAAAGAAATAAAGCTCTCAAAAGCTGTGTGCAATTACAAGTAATATGAACAGATTGTTATCAATATTTTCTTCAGAGCTCTTGGTTTGGAGCAGTTAGGACCCTTTCCTCATTTACCTACTGTCCTGAAGATAGGTCAAGTTTGAGAATGTGTATTCAACATCATCAGAGCCAAAGCTTGGACAAAGACACAGTCAGTTTGTTCTCAAATCAGAACATTTTCACCGTTACACTGTCAATACAACTGCTCACTAACACATTGCTCACGGTTGATAGACCAAAATTTTTGCACAAACTAGAGCTGATTTCTTTGCCATAACACAACAGAAGCAAAACACAACTGCAAGAGCAGGACACTTCAAAGCATCCTGAGATTCTTCAAACACAATGATTGATACAACATTACTTCCAGGTGCTCCTTGGTGCATTAGTCCAAAAAACCCAATTATTTTCAGAAAGGTACTTTGTTTTGGGGAAACCAAATGCAGATTGGGTGACTGCTTTGCGGAACACCTCCATTCAGTCCATAAGCGTGACCCCGAGCTTCCGGTCGCCTGTCACTTTAATTCTCCGCTCCACTCCCACTCTGACCTCACCGTCCTCGGCCTCTTACACTGTTCCAACGAAGCTTAACGTAAGCTCGAGGAACAGCACCTCATCTTTCTATTAGGCACTTTACAGCCTTCTGAACACAACATCGAGTTCTACAATTTCAGACCATAACCTCTGCCCCTATTTTTTCACATGGCTGCTGTTGGTGACTCTGCCATTCCCATTTACACCTCTTCTAGACTTGTAGTGTATGTACCTTTAAGAAAGAACTACTTTTACAGCTCCTGTATACTGTAGTACCGGCAGTGACCACACCTGTATATAAGCCCTGAGCAGGGTTCTGAACTGTTAGTTTTTAGACTATCCTCATCCAGTAAACACCTGTTGATTGTTGATCTGCAGTCTCCGTCTATTTATTGAAGAACACCATACCTTAAGATTCACAGATTTAATAGTGGTGACGAGGTCAATTTGAACCTACCTGCAACTCTGCATTTCCTCCCAAGGATTCGCTCCTGGAGGACAGTGGAAGAAAGTCAAGGCCAGAAGCACGGGCGTCGACCACGAGCAACCGCCCAGTCATCCGGCAGAGAGTGAGCATCGCAGGGGAGGCTGTTGAGAGCTGGGCTTGGTTCTCCAGCCACGACGATCCAGCAACAGGCTGGCAACAGGTACAGTGCAGACCCTTCCCGGACAGCGACGGCTGGAGCTGACCGACGGCACAGAAAAGGCCGAGCAGCGTCGACGGGGTAAGAGAGAGGGTAAAGCGCACAGGGCACAGCCGGGGGTTGAAGACCGAGTGGCGTCGACGGAAAACAAAAAGAGAGAGAGGATAAAGCACAGCCGGGGTTCGGGACCGAGCGGTGGCAACGAGAGAGGCGCACAGGAAAACGCGCAGAGCGCAGCCAGGGCTCAAGGGCTGAGCAGCGTCCGCGGGGGAAGAAAGGAAGCACGGGAGACGCCATTTGAGCTGCGGAGAAGAAGGGAGAGCGCGGGAGACACCATTTTTGAAGCCGCAGCGGAGAAGAAGGGCGAGCGCGGGAAGAAAGGGAAGCGCGGGAGACGCCATTTTGAGCCAGCGGAGAAGAAGGGAGAGCGCGGGAGACACCATTTTAGCCAGTCTAATCACACCCAGGGATGCCGAAGAGTGGCAGTGTCACAGTGTTCGACAATGAAGTCGAAGATTGGGCGACATATGTGGAACGCATTGAGGTGTACTGCAAGGTGAATGAAGTGCCAGATGCCAGGAAAGCACTGGTATTGTTGAATTCCATGGGTGCAAAAACGTATGGCTTACTGCGAAACCCAATAACCCCAGAGAAGCCAGTGGATAAGGATTTCGAAAGCATAGTGGAAATCCTACAGGACCACTTAAACCCCACACCGCTGCTGATAGCAGTAAGATTTAAGTTTCACAAAAGGAACCAGCATAAAGACGAAAGTAATGCTGAGTATTTAACGGAACTGCGCAAGCTATCGAAACACTGCCAGTTTGGAATGGGACTAGCAAATACGTTAAGGGACAAGTTTGTGTGTGGGCTTCAAAGTGAAGGAACCCAGAAACGGCTTCTATCAGAAAAGGATCTTACGCTGGACAAGGCTTTCAGCATGGCAGTATCACACGAAGCAGCCGCACGGGGCGCTGCAGAGATACAACGGAGACCACAAGAATATGGCACCAATGAAATGTCATATGGAGCAGGGAAGTGTTATCGCTGCGGCAGAACAACACATGACCAGAAGGATTGTTGGTTCAAGGACCAAGTGTGCAGACAGTGTGGAAAAGCAGGACACATAGCAAGAGTCTGCAGGTCGGGGAAAAAAACCAGCAGCAAGAAATCTCCAGTACAAAAAGGTACATAAGGTGACGGAGAGTAGTTCAGATGAACAGAAAAGTGATACAGACTCCGGAAGCAAGGAGCTGGGTTGTCTGAAACTACATAATGTAATCAAAATGGAGGATCACCTGTCTATTTGGGTCACGCTCAAGATAGACGGAGTTCAAGTGAAAATGGAATTGGACACAGGATCAGCCCTAACAGTCATAAATCGAAGGGACTACAAGCGGCTATTCTCACATATACCCTTGAGAGCTACAGAGATTGTCTTGAAGACGTACACGGGGCAAAAAGTCTACCCCAAAGGAAAAATAAGGGTGAACGTGATATACAATGGCCAGGAAATACCAAAAATGGACCTATATGTATTGCCAGATGGGGGACCACCACTACTAGGGCGTGAATGGATCCGGAAGATACAATTAGATTGGCATTCCATACAGGCACTGACGGTAGAGGCCAAAAAGGATGACGACGTCACACCTGGACGACTGTCAAAAATGCTAACTGACGCACAAGAAGTGTTCCAGGAGGGACTCGGAACACTAAAAGGCATAACAGCAATGATTTAAATAGAGGAAAATGCAAGCCCAAAGTTTTTTAAGGCCAGACCGGTGCCTTATGCGATCCGCCCAGCCGTCGAAGCAGAGCTGGAAGGTTTGGAACGTTCAGGAGTACTGTCCAAAGTGGACTGGAGCAAGTGGGCTACACCCATCATTCCTGTAATGAAGAGGTCGTTGAGTAATACGCCTGGGGAACCAAAGAAGGTTCGCATCTGTGAGGACTTCAAGTTGACAGTGAACCCAGTCCTTCACACAGTACAATATCCACTTCCGTGGATTGAAGATATTTTCGCCTCACTATCTGGAGGAAAATGCTTCACTAAGATTGTTCTGGCCCAGGCGTACCTGCAAATGGAGGTAGAAGAAGCCTCGAAACAATATCTCACGATCAACACTCACAAAGGTCTCTACCAATACAACAAGCTGGTGTTCGGTGTAGCATCAGCTCCGGCTATTTGGCAAAGGGCAATGGATCAAGTCCTGCAAGGGATTCCAGGGACCCAGTGTTATTTGGATGACATCCTGGTCACGGGCGAAAATGACAGTGAACACCTCGCCAACCTGGAGCAGGTGCTCACTAGATTGAAGGGATATGGGCTACGAGCTAATCGCCACAAATGCGATTTTTTCCAGAAGCAGATCTCGTATTGTGGCCACGTTATTGATGAAGAGGGGTTACATAAGTCCCCTGAAAAGATTGAGGCAGTAGTCAAGGCTCCAGCACCAGAAAATGTGTCACAATTGAGGTCGTTCCTTGGGCTCGTGAACTACTACCATAAGTTCTTACCAAATTTGTCTACAGTATTACACCCACTGAACACCCTACTGCTGACGGGGGTACCATGGAAGTGGAATGACGAATGTAAACGAGCTTTCCAGAAGTGCAAAGAATTGATCACATCAAAAGAGGTGTTGGCTTATTTCAACCCAGCACTACCAATTCGGTTGGCGTGTGATGCATCACCCTATGGTATTGGAGCGGTGCTGTCGCACAAATTCCCAGACGGGCTGGAGAGGCCAGTAGCCTTTGCGTCTCGGTCACTAACCTCAGCCGAGCGCAACTACGCCCAGATTGACAGGGAGGCCCTCAGCCTAGTATGGGGAGTAAAAAAGTTCAACCACTATCTGCACGGGCAGAAGTTCACCTTGCTGACTGACCACCAACCACTTGTCTCCATCTTTAATCCAAAGAAGGGCGTTCCGGTGATGACTGCGCAACGGCTACAAAGATGGTCCCTTTTTCTAGGGGCGAACCAATATGAAATAGAGTATAAGGGCACGAAACAGCATGGAAACGCTGATGGGCTATCACGCCTGCCATTGCCTACTGCAGAGGAAGCACCAGCAGTGGACCCTGTCGAAATATTTTATTCGTCGATAATTGAACGCTTGCCAGTAACTAACGCGGATAAAGAGAAGGAAACCCGAAATGATCCGACACTGTCTCGGGTATATGATTTGACGGTGAAGGGATGGCCAACACATGGCGACTCACTGTTGCCAGCATTCTCATCCAGAAGAGAACAGCTGTCAGTATGCCAGGGGACAGTGATGTGTGGATCCCGAGTGGTAATTCCAAGTTAAGGGAGAGAGTGCTCAATGAGCTTCACGAAGGCCATCTGGGAGTGGTGAAAATGAAAAGCCTTGCTAGGGCTTATGTGTGGTGGCCGGGAATCGATCAACAAATCGAGGACCTAACTAAGAGCTGCTCAGGATGCCAGAAGGTCCAAAATGCACCACCACATGCCCCTCTACACCCATGGGAGTGGCCCTCCTCTCCATGGCAACGGGTGCATATTGATTTTGCTGGTCCATTCATGGACTCAATGTTCTTAATAGCAGTGGATGCGCACTCGAAATGGCCTGAGGTGATAAAAATGTCCTCCACCACTACGGAGAAAACGATTGCAGTCCTACGGACCATATTTGCCAGGAACGGCTTGCCAGAGCAGATTTGCTCTGATAACGGACCACAGTTTGTGTCCGAAGAGTTTCGGAAATTTATGAGAAGGAATGGGGTAAGGCATTACACATCCGCCCCGTATCATCCAGCCACAAATGGATTGGCTGAGAGGTTTGTACAAACCTTTAAAAAGGCAGTAAGGGCCATGTGCGATGACGACATTCCACTGCAGCATAAGGTGGACAATTTCCTGTTAGCCTACAGAAATGCGACACATGCAGTTACCAACCAGACCCCGGCCATGATGTTCTTTAACCAAAGGTTGAGATCTCGTCTGGATTTGCTCAGACCAAATGTGCGAAGGAATGTTGAGAATAAGCAATTCCAGCACATCAATGAGAAGCCGACAAGGAGCTTTAATGTAGGACAACCAGTCTTGGCCTGCGACTACCGAACAGAGAAATGGCAACCCGGAACGATATGCACACGGCAAGGGCCATTAATGTACACAGTGGATGTCGGGGAGAACATTGTGAGACGCCATGTCGACCAGATCCTAGTGTCACAGGAACGAGTCAACCCCATGTCTCGCGTACCTGGTGATGAACCCGACATACCGGTAGCATCTACCCCAGAAACAGTTGCATCGGAAACTGATGAACTAACCGATGACAGGGGCCAGAATCGCCTCCGCACCAAGAACAAGACACTCCAGAAAGGCGCTATCCAGAAAGGATCAGGAAGCCGCCCCAAAGACTGAATCTATAAATGGACTATTTCAGTTAATGTGCATGTTAAAAGTGTTAACTGTTATTTGATTGTTATGGTACTGTTAATCTAAAAGGGGAGGAATTGTAGTGTATGTACCTTTAAGAAAGAACTACTTTTACAGCTCCTGTATACTGTAGTACCGGCAGTGACCACACCTGTATATAAGCCCTGAGCAGGGTTCTGTACTGTTAGTTTTTAGACTACCCTCATCCAGTAAACACCTGTTGATTGTTGATCTGCAGGCTCCGTCTATTTATTGAAGAACACCATACCTTAAGATTCATGGATTTAATAAGACTCATCTTTTGTTTCTTTACTTGTCCCATTACCATCTCCTTTTGCTTTGTACTATCATGCCTTTTGTCATTTAAGCTCTGCCTTCCACCTTATCACAGACCTTCCCTGTTGTTCTTTCCTCACCTCTTTCCCTGCCTCTGTGTTTGCTTAAAACCTGGTACATCTCTAACTTTTTTCAGTTCTAATGAAAGGTCATCTACCTGAAGCATGAACTCTGTTTCTCTCTCCACAGATGCTGTCTGACCTGCTGAGCATTTCTAGCATTTTCTGTTTTTATTTCAGCCTCCCCCACTGCTTAGCAACACAGACCAAGTCACATTTGCTGCCTTAATCCCTATATTTCTCATTGCAGAATATTCAGCGTTCTTCAAGACTAAGTGATGAAGCTTTCCAAGGCCCATTACTGTTCTAATTGTTGATGTATTTGCCTTTGCTCCTGCTTAGATTTATTCACTGCTCCTTCTGCCTAAGCTGTCTGTTGTTTCTGCTATCCAAGTTGATCTGATTCATCTGTTGCCCTATCTTTCCTAACTGTCTATAGCCTTTCCATCTTCTTTGTAAACCCCTGTCATCTCTAACCTGTTGCAGATCCTGAACTTCTCCAACTTTCCTCATTGACTTTGGACATCACTGGTCTTTCTCACTAACCCTAGTTTTCTCTGATTTTCTTCACCAACCTAGTTTTCTATCCAACCTCCTCGCAGAGTCCAACTTCCTCCATCTTCAGGGGGAGTTTACAATATTTTCTGCCCTCCAGACGTCACTCTGGGCTCCTTGGCCTCTAGCTTGCACCAGGCTAAATTTAGAGTCCTCGGCCACCTGGAAACTTATGACCTGGTCCCCGAGCACCAAGCCAGCCAAAGACTCCATCAGCCATGGCCAAGACTCCACCAAATGGATTTCTTCATCCTTTTGCACCTGATTTCTTGCTAATGCTGTAATCTAATTTGTTATTACATATGTGCATATAATGGCTGCCATCTTGGACCTGAGTACCTCAATTTCACTACCAATGCCTTCCCTGTCTTGCCTTTTAGCTCCCCAACTCTCCCCTACTAACTGTTCCTTGCCCCACCCACCACTATTCACAAGATAATTATGGATGAGGAAGGTCATCGGCCCATCTTAGTTCCTCATTCCCGAGAGATCCAAAGTTCTTCTATTGTAGCATCCATTTTTTAAAACTGACTCAAGGGTTTTTGCCTCCACTACTCTGGGAATCTATTCCCTATGGTAGCCCACCTTTGTGTGAAGCAGAACTTCCAGATATCTTTTACTAGTTTCAACTTGTGTCGTACTTTCACAATTTAATTTAAAACAATTTTCTATATTTACCTTTTCCATACCATTTAATAATATCCTATATAGCTTTACAGAATCACTTGTCAGATGTCTCCTTTCAAGGTTAAAAAGCTTAGGTTTCTCCAATCTTCTCACTCTGAAGCATCCTATTTCTAACTTCTTCCTTTTCTAGTCTACTACTTGCAATGACATTGACACAACTATTGATGCCCTCTTCTGCCTCAAATCCTAGATGGTCCCTACCGCAATCCTACCAATCCCCCTGGTATAACTGCCATTACCAGCCAAGATCAGTGCTGTTCTAAATTTTTTCACCTCGGCATCTTTCCTGTGTCTAACGGAAATATATGTCACATCTACCAGTCAGCAGTGCATCACTGCATACAAAATGATACTTATGCCTTGTTTAGAACAATGTTGTCCAATAGAAATTGCTGACTAGCCACAGATACATTTACAGCGACATTGTTTTAGCCACATGCACTGATTGTAGTAGAAAATGCCTTACATACACACACAATACAGATAAATGTACTTCTCATGTGTATATTTACTTTAAAAAAATCTACCACCATTCAATAACCAAGGAAGTAAAGCACTCGCACAGTCTGCTTTTTGTCTTACCATTTTACCAACAAATGCACAAAAAGGTTAAAGTGCACATGCATACTCTGTGCAAATTGAGTTCACATACCCAACAATGGTGTCTATTACTCATTTTTAATTTACTAATTAGAAATGCAATTAGCCACATCTGGATTCCCAATTGGCCATATATTGCTTGTGGCTAATGGCCCAGAAATTAGGTTTGGGGGCTTGCCGCGCGTGCAAGCCCTCGATGTGCACTTACCCGGCGCGCCGACAGCTGAAGCCTGGGCCTGCTTGAAATTCCTGTCACTGGCCCGGTTCAGCTGTCGGCGCGCTGTGCTTGCCTGATCCAGCGGCGTAGTTAGTTCGATGTGCCAGCTGGAATCAGGTGAGCACTGGGCAGCCAATCAGGGGAGGGAAAACTTCATTCATGAGTTTGATAGTAAGAACTGTCAAACTCATGAAAACTACGGGCGCCCAAAACACTACTTAAACTTTAAATAACATTTTAAAAAACATCCCACTAATTAAATTAACTATAAATAACTTCAAAAACTATTTTAAACAATTAAAATTTTTGAAAAAAATAATTTTTTAAGAAATCGGGTCTAAAAATATAATGTAAAGTCCTTAAAAACAATAAAGCTGTGGAAAAAATGTTATAATTTTAAATAATAGACCACTTACCTTAAAGAATCAAGTCCTTACGTCTCCTTTTTACATTTCTAAAAAGTTGAGGCCCTTACACACGGGCAAACCTGTCAAAAAGAAGGAAGTTCAACGTGTGTGCACAGAGTCCTGCGCGCACGCGTTGGACCTCTGAACCCCTTGGAGGAAATGCCGGTTTCCCGCGCATGCGCTGCGCATGCTGAAATCCGGCACTTCCAACGGGCCCACGTGTGAGTACCCCATCCGTACTCACGCGTTGGGACCGGAATTACTGGGCCAATGTATTAGACAACACTGGTTTAGAAGAGTGAACAGTTTTATCAAGTTCTTTATAGTCCTAAAAGAGCAGCAGTTTTTCTAAAATGGCAGGGATACCAAAAGTCTTTGGGCGATAGGTGGCATGCATGCCCTTTGTGCACCACCTGAAAGAATGCCTCCTACATGAACGAAAAAGGCTTCTACTCCATCAATATGCAGATTGTGTGTGACCACTTCCACTGCATCATGCAAGTTACTGACAAATGTCCAGACTACACTCATGATGCTTTCATTTTACATCAGTCTTCCATTCCAACACTATTTGAAAATCTCCAGACAGTGAAGTGCTGGTTCCTGGGGAGACAATGATGCCCACTGCTACCTTGGCTTGTAATTCCTCTGCAGCATATTTAAGTAAAAGCTGAGTACAGATATTATGAGGCCCATGCCTCCATTAGAGAAATCATAAACAAACAATTGGCATTCTGAAGCAATGCTTCAGATGCATGGAGAGTTCAGTGGGTGTTCTGCAGTATAAACTGGAGGAGCTGCATAAAAGAGGAGGTAGAGGAGGAGGCTCAGGATTTCAATGAAACATAGGAGACCATCCCACAAGGCTGGTTGCCAGCTACTGGAGGGATTTATCAGCCATTAATTTGGGACACAACATCCTGAACACTCCATACGCAATCTTCTCATTTCTAATCATTGGAGCATAGCAACAGGAGTAGGCAATTCAGCCCCTCGAGCCTGTTCCTCCATTCAATTAGATCATGGCTGATCTGTATCTCACCTCCATTGCCTGCCTTTGCTCCATATCCCTTGATACCCTTACCTAACAAATGTCTATCAATTGAGCATTTTAATTCATCCAGCATCTTTTTAGGGGAGAGAGTTACAGATTTCCACTATGCTTTGTGTGAAAAAGTGCTTTCTGATTTCTCTCCTAAATGGCCCAGCTCTAATTTTAAGATTATGTTCTGGATTCCCCACCAAAGGAAATCGTTTCCCTGTATCTACCCTTTATAAATCACCAGGTAGTCCTCAGCTGGAGCATTGTGTCCACTTCTGGTCTCCACACTTTAGGAAGGATGTAAAGGCTTTGGAGATGTTGTATGATTCTTTTATTCTTCCGTATTGAATTCCTTTGCCATTTGAAATACCTTGATTAGATCACCCCATAACTTTTAAAATGCAAGGTTAGAGGTGAGCTGGCAGAATAAGGTTGGTAAAGGCTGGACAAGCCTCATCATATGTCATTTCAGCTTTTTGTGCTTTCTTAAAATATGGTAATGTGCTTACACTCAGCTATTTCTTCAAGGGCAAATGTCAATGCTTGCACAGCTAAACAAACTCTTCTGTCTTTCGCATCACAAGGGATGCCTTGCAGGAAGAAGCCAGCAACTCGGATGATCACCCGGCACTTAAGAACATAAGAATATAAGAATTCTTATTCAGGAGCAGCAATTTCACATGGAGGCAGTGGAGATGGTTCCCACGCCTATGGCCCTTTGAGTCTGCTCTGTCATTCAATAAGATCATGGCTGATCTTTGACCTCAACTCCACTTTCCCGCCCGATCTCCATATCCCTTGATTCCCCTAGAGTCCAAAACTCTATCTCAGCCTTGAATATACTCAATGACTCAGCATCCACAGCCCTTTCAGGTAGAGAATTCCAAAGAATCACAACCCTCTGAGTGAAGAAATTCCTCCTCAGCTCAGTCTTAAATGGCTGACCCCTTATACTGAGACTGTGCCCCTTATTTCTAGACACTCCAGCCAGGGGAAACAACCTCTCAGCATTTACCCTATCAATCCCCCTCAGAATCTTCTATGTTTCAATGAGATTAATTGTCATTCATCTAAGCTCTGGAGAGTGTAGGCCCATTGTACTCAATTTCTCCTCACAGGACAACCACTTCTAGATGCACAGCTGCTGTTGCATTCTCACTAACTCTGTCCCAGCATCGGCACAGAGATACTCACTCGCGAGGACTTAGTAAGACAGAGAAAAGGTTTGTCACTGGATGAGCTGCTGTGCACTAATAAGCATGAGAAGCTGGGAGAGGAATACAGGGAGATTGCTGTTTCTGCATGGAGGCTAGGAAAGGGACTGTTCTTGGCTGAGAAGGCCTAGGGACCCACTCTCAATGGCCCAGCCTTCAAAAGAACAATGATTCAGGAGCAGCAATTTCACATGCAGGCAGTGGAGATAGTTCCCACGCCTATGGTTGAGATGGTGGGTAAGTGGTAGGAGTCCACTACACACATCTGTAACACATTGCAGAAAGTCTCTCATGATCGGCAGAACAAAATTGGGATGATGAGACCTAGGAAATTGATGCAGCATCAAGTTGCCAGGAAGATGTTCTAGGGCATTGGTGGCTTCTAGAGTGACAGTTGCCAATGCTCCAATAGATTATTTGAACAGAACACTTTCACAGGGCCTCCAAGACCTCATTGGGCTATTAGGTCTGTGGTGACACTGACTCGCAGCAACTCTGAACCTGCTCTTGACACCAATGGGCTATAACAAGTGGATGCAGATGTCCCTGTCTCTTCAGAGTGTCAGTGAGTCTGTTTCCTTAAGCCTCCCTCCAGTACTTTCCAAAGAGGGAGCTTCAGACATGACCTGAAACCTGCAAGCACCAGGTTGCTGGAAGCTAGTTCCTTTCTAACAGCAGCCCTGAGAAGAGAGTCACTTTGGGTTTCTAAGGCTCCAGAGTAACCATCTCAGCCACCCACTGCTCAATCTCATGTCATTCGTGCAGCATCTTGTAGAAGGGATAGATTAGGAATGAGTGTAAGTAAGTTAGCACAAAGGGTAATCACAGAATGTTCAGAAGTAGCTGTATAAAAAGAGAATATAATTTCTTGGCACTTCCTGGTGAATGTCATTGCTTCAAGCATAGGTAGCTTGATGACATAGAGTTGTGAGTTTATTTCTGTGTCTGCTTTCAACTTTAGGGAGTTGGATGATGGCTGGGGAAATGTCGACTTCTGTCTCATGATGGACCTTGGCAGAAATCTTGGCCCTATCTTGTGTGCAGAGAGTGTCCATGTAGTATCTGGGGATCTGCAATGTTGGTTGTCACTAACAGCAATGTTGGTCTTGGGCAGTTGCAGTTCATTGTAGGGTGACAGGATTGGGAGACATGTTGAATCATGACCGTTAGTGCCAGGGAGCAGTGATTGTTCAGTTGAAGCATTTGTCAATGAGCTACTGCCGCAAGTTTTGGATCCCTGCCACTTCCTCGCCATCCTCAATGTCTACAGTGTTGTCTTGCTCATTGGGCTCAAGGTCCTCCTACATTGGTGGCTCCAGGTGTTATCCTCATTGCAGAGCAAAATTATGCAGCAAACAGTGAACCACTACGGTGCAGGACACTTTGTGAGCTATACGGCAGCACACAATGCCACCACACAGGTAAATGTGAGGTCATCCATTTTGGGCCAAAAAAGGATAGATCTGAGTATTTTTAAAATGGTGAAAAGCTAGGAACAGTGGCGGTCCAAAGAGATTCAGGGATCCACTTACACAGTTCACTAAAATGTAGCGATCAGTTACAAAAAATAATCAAAGAGGCTAATGGAATGTTAGCCTTTATATCTAGAGGGCTAGAATATAAAGGGGAAGAAGTTTTGTTAAAGCTATACAAAGCCCTGGTTAGACCAGCTCTGGAATACTGTGTACAGTTCTGGGCACCACACCATAGAAAGGATATATTGGCCTTGGAAGGAGTGCAGCACAAATTCACCAGAATGTTCCCAGGGTTCCAAGGGTTAGATTATGAGGAGCGATTACATAAACTAGGCTTGTATTCTCTGAACTATAGAAGGTTAAGGGGTGATTTGATTGAGGTTTTTAG